>NC_138766.1:36324495-37019495 GCF_965113315.1 Podarcis vaucheri | reverse complement strand
AACAGATGCAGAGAGTAATGGAATTCATAATCTTCTGGGGAAGCCCTGTATTAGGGACTAATGTGTTAACAGTGGAGGTTTGTGTTTAAAATTAATCTAGAGTTAACATATGTTAAGCTTTGCATGAAGAAAACCAGGGGTACCACTTTATGAGATTAATGCAGACCACAGGCTTATTATCCTGGGCATCCACAATAAGAGCAAGAATCCATTGGAAATGCTCGTGTCACTTCCACTTCTACATGTTTTGGGAATGCTTTGTAATATCCAGTCATTCCATAACTATTAGAAGATGGAGATCCTCCATATGTACATATATTCTCTCTGAGAAAATTTGTTCCTTATGAGTCCTATGTAAATCACTATTCTTTCATCACAGGAGTGAGGAACGGAGACAGCTAGAATAGGAATGCTCTTCCTTTGAGAAAAGCACTTCTTAGTAATATCTAGATAAGTCTCTCTTTTGAGTGAAAGGCATAGCAATGTTCTTACAGATATGTTCTTAACAATATAGTTATGCCAGACTGTCATCTACCCTCCCACACCTGCTTCAGGGAAGGAAAGAGTGATAGTGAGTAGAGTGAACACACATCTGTGTTTTTTGCATACATGATGCCATAGTGGTACTAATTCAAATGTGAACATTTGAGTGGGAGGACATATACACACATGATGTTTTGCTTTTTGCAGTCACAGGTTTGCTGCAATGAAAGCAGTTGACTAGAAAAGACTTAAGGATAGAACGGATGTCAACTCCGTCACTAGATGTCAGGGACTGTCTGGACACTGAGGAGTGATGGCTGGATACTAATGACTGGGCGCCAGGAGAAGGGGGGTTGGAGACTGACTTGGAAGAAGGGATCACTTGCAGATAGCTGAGATTCAGCTTTTGCAAGAGCTGTAAATGAGCAAGATCTACATACGAAAAGTAGAAAGAGAGGCTTGGCATGCTGTTGAATACAGGAAAGCTGATAAGTGGATTTCATTACAACATGTTGTGCACCATCACAGTTAGGTTTAGAGGATTCTACAGTGCCACCAAGCCAACCCCAAGGCCAAATATATATTCTTCAGGTTCTCAAGAACCCTCATAGTCTGAAAAGTAGGAAAAAACCCTTCTTATTTAGATAGACAGTGATTTGTGCCTTCCTATAAGGTACCCATAGGGACGCGGGTGGCGCTGTGGGCTAAAGCCTCAACGCCTAGGGCTTGCCGATCGAAAGGTCGGCGGTTCGAATCCCCGCGGCGGGGTGCGCTCCCGCTGTTCGGTCCCAGCGCCTGCCCACCTAGCAGTTCGAAAGCACCCCCGGGGGCAAGTAGATAAATAGGTACCGCTTACCAGCGGGAAGGTAAACGGCGTTCCGTGTGCGGCTCTGGCTCGCCAGAGCAGCGATGTCACGCTGGCCACGTGACCCAGAAGTGTCCCCGGACAGCGCTGGCCCCCGGTCAATAAATGTGAGATGGGCGCACAAACCCCACAGTCTGTCAAGACTGGCCCGTTCGGGCAGGGGTACCTTTACCTTTTATGAGGTACCCATACGAGATCCAAAAAAATAACAAACACAGATCGTAGGCAGGGAAATGGGGATGAGAGGGGCAATGAAAGGATAATGGCTAAAGCTAGAGAAGCGAGCTCCAGCAGCAGTCAATGGTATTAGAGCATCTTGAAGACACGAAGCAGCTTTTTGGATATATCCCAAAAAGCTGATCTGTCTGAGGATATGAGTGAAGGGGCTTATCAGTGTGTGGTGACCTGAATTTGTAACGGGGTTTTCACTGGTGTCCAGGAATGAGCAAGGTAATATTAAATAAAATACAGAGGTTATGAGTAGTTGTCAGGGTTCACATCAATTAAATTTCCTGCCACAGAGTTGTAGCAAATTCAAACAGACATCTTAACCAATCATACTGTGTACCCGTGAGCTTGTATTTCCCAGGAAATAACATAAGAGGGTGCTAACTTTTAATTAGAGCGCAGTATGCTTACTGATACAAGGGAGCGGGTGGCGCTGTGGGTAAAAGCCTCAGCGCCTAGGGCTTGCCGATCGAAAGGTCGGCGGTTCGAATCCCCGTGGCGGGGTGCGCTCCCGCTGCTCGGTCCCAGCGCCTGCCAACCTAGCAGTTCGAAAGCACCCCCGGGTGCAAGTAGATAAATAGGTACCGCTTACCAGCGGGAAGGTAAACGGCGTTCCGTGTGCTGCGCTGGCTCGCCAGATGCAGCTTGTCACGCTGGCCACGTGACCCGGAAGTGTCTCCGGACAGCACTGGCCCCCGGCCTCTTGAGTGAGATGGGCGCACAAACCCCAGAGTCTGTCAAGACTGGCCCGTTCGGGCAGGGGTACCTTTACCTTTACCTTTATGCTTACTGAAGGAAAGCTATCACTTGCAAGGAATAATTAATGGCTGGATTAGTGGCATTTTCTGCATTAGATATGTCACTGGGTTTGTGTGATTAATTAGGTTTGCACGTACGTATCTCATTATGCATATTGTTAGTAACTTTGGGGGCATTGTTGTCAGCAACACCTGGAGGGCCATAAGTTCCTCACCTTTGATTTAGATCATTAGTAAAGGTTTTTTATACTTATCCTGCCTACCATCTTGCTCTCCTGGAAGAACTGCCTGGACTGAATAAGGAGCTACATCATTGCTGTTGGTGTAGGGCTGTCAAACATTAAGACCCAAGGGGCTTTTAAAGAGGCTCTGAGTCCTCAATGCTTGATCCAAACTGCTGGGCAAAACTGCTGGGGACCTGCTGCTCCTGCTCCTTTGCTTTTTTTAGGGCAAGCAATGGCATCTTGAAAGAAGTTTTAGATGGTAGGGAAGTGGAAACTGGAATTTTTAGAAGCAAGTTATGAAAGAGTTGTGAAGTAAGTGTGGCTGGTGTTGTCTGTGGGCTATTTTTATAAGTTAGCCACTGATCTGTTACTGGTTCATCATTAAAATTGGGAAGTTTGTGTGTGACCCCTGTGCAGGGTTGAGGTTGAGAGATTTTGGTTCTCCAACCTTTTTGAGTTTGATGCCTGAGTGCTAGATGTTCTTGAAAATATCACAGCAATTAAGCAACTGTTTACACAATATGAAAGGTTATGTTCTCTTGCAACTCCTAGCAAAGTTGCTTATAATTACCTAAGCAGTATTTGCTTGTTTCATTGTGGCTTTATTAGAATTTTGGTATTAGACCAAACTAGCATCTAGTAATATTTAATCAGAGATCTCTGCATCTGCTTTAAGAAAACTTCCCTGGTATTCTGTTGTGAACTGCATCTGTTGTCACCCATGGAATGATGCCTGCAGGACTTTATCTTTAGAAATTAATTTCTTATTTGCCTGCTTTCTTCTGTGTTTAATGATACACTCATAGACAAAACTCATTGCTTCATTAAAGAGCATTAAAAAAATCGCTATAACAATCCCACACAAACTTTTTGTTTAAGATACTTTCCTTATGTGTTAAATGAGTGTCTTTTGATCATTTGATGGCTGCTGTGCCCGCTTTGTGTCTTTGAAACCTCTGTTCAAACTAGCAAACCTTATCAATTAAAGGTTCTGTAATTTACCATTTACGATAAGCTATATGAGATTAACATTTTAGTATAATTGCTGTAAACCTAGGGTTCTATCCAATGTGTGCAAGAGGAACAGACTTACGCTTGTGCAATGGGACTTAATCTTCCTTACTCCCTCATTGCAGCATTACTAGCACTCTCAATCTCTGCATCAGGGGATAGGGAAACCCTCCATAGTAGATTCTGGCAATGCACAGGGGGCTGCAGGGAGGAGAGGAGGAAACAAAGCCTTGTGCAAGCGGTAGTTTGCTTGTGCACCATTGAATTCTGTCCCTATTTTCAAAGGTATAAATGAAAATTAAATTGTAATTCTTTGTTCTGCTTCATGGTCTCCGTGCAGGCACACATGTGTTATCTTCCTATATAGATTGGGATTCAGGATCCTGCAAGCTAGTATTTGCAACCTGTCAGCTCTAGTGGGGTAACCCACCCGCATTGAGCATAGTTTTAACTATGGAAACTCAGCATATAAATAAAATGATTATGCTTCAAGCAACAGAATTTTGAACCAGTGCTGACTGCCCTCAATAGTTTAGTTATCCTATCTACAGTTGCACCCCCCACCATATATATGCCTGTACAAAGAAGAAAACTATGTTGCTTATACGTAACCAGTTACATCTGTGCAGTTACACAGTTCCATCCTCCTTCCCAGCTTCAGACATTCCATTTAGTTGCTTCTACATCAAACTAGAGAAAAAACAGAAATGAACAGCACTTGCTCTGCTCTTTGAATCATACATATTGAGGAGGACATTTCCCTGCTCAGAGGCTTTGGATCACTGTTAGCATTTGCTTTTCGTGCACCGTATTGCAGTCATGAGCCATGACTACTGATTCAATAAATCTACTTTGATTTTAAAGACTGAAAAATGATGCAAAAATTGGCACCTTCTGAACTTCAGCTCATCTCTACTATTAAGTAAACTTGCTAATAATTTACTATGCTTGAATCATGGCACGACTGGAGCACTAGTTTTAAACTTGTAAAGTTTTCTAAGTCCTGGGTATTGCATACCTCATAAAATACCTCTTTGTTTACCTATATCAAATCAGCTGAGGAAAGCTTGCTTTGTCTATTTCCAGGTTTTACAGTGATGGAATGAACTCCATGAGCATATCTTCTAGTGTTAAATTCTGCTGGCACATTAGGATGGTTTGTAAACACACTGCATATGCTTATACTCATTAATTTCAGTGGGACTAAGTGCACATAATTGGATGCAGCATCACGGCACATAGTGATTGATGCCTCACTGAAGGAAACTGCAGAAATTCCATTGATTATTATGGTTCTGGACTGAACTCTAAATATGCACTTTAATTTATTATAAATATGTCCGTGTGTGAAATGGAATAAAGTTACTTCTCCAAAGATATGTTACAAACTGATTTGGTCTGATAATTGTATGATCAAGAGTAAATCATGAATATTGTACAAATCAAGGGAAGGGGGAAGTTGAATCTGTGCCATGTGCAGTTGGAAAGAAAGATCTAAATCAGACAACCATGAACATACCTCAAGAGCACAAATAGAGGTGTCCCCTTTTGGGTGCAAAAGCTGCATGTTAACTGTCTAAACAATATCCAATCTCAGAACAGTAATTATAGTGTTTCCAATGCTTTAGCATTCTTCTTTCCTATGACGCTATGTTTAGCTGACATACTGAGAGAGAGCATGAGATCAAAGCTAAGACTTTAATTTACAGAAAAGAATATTTTCTGTTTTCCAAAAGGGTATTGAGCTGTATGTTATGTTAGTCACTGTTTCCCATACTTGTATTAAAATAATTTTCCTGAAATAGCCCTTATTATTCCATATCTTTCAGAAGCATTATGTTAGAATGCTTAAAAACAGAAGAGAGGGAAGAGGTTAATTAATAATACATCCTGGGGAATTGTTAAATGACAAAAGTAACTTCAGTTTCGCCATGGTTCGAAGAATGGGATCATTCACCCTGTACTGAGGCTTAAATAACATGGTATGCAAACTTCCTTGACTGAATTAGCACATGAACCTGTCCAGTGATGACTTCTGGCCTCTGCTTCATCATCGCACCCTCATCACCCAACCTTCAATTAAAGCTTTCTTGGAATCAAGCATGTCACCGTTGACGGCAGTGAACATAATGTCACTCGTTGACTGACACCCTGTAGTTTCTTGCAGATCGGAAGTGATCTCTAAAAGCATACTATTTATGTCGATTCTGAAATTCAAGGCTTAGTACCGATTACAGGCTAAATTTGTTGAAATGGGAAGTGGTGATAATTCCCAGTGACCTGTTTAAGACAACATGGTATCTGCATTTTATTTTTGCCACATGGTATTTTCCACACATTTTCCCAAGTGGTTGTCAAAATGTTCTTTTTCTGCAGTTCTTGATTAATGTTGACATTATTGTAACTGTGAGTGCTGTGCAATATGAGAAACATAAGCATGCTTAAATCTCATTGGAACACATTGAATGTATACTGGCGTGCCTTACTGTGCGAATAATTTCAGACACTCACTACTCTCGATAAAATATAAATTAAAACATTGTATACTTTTTTTCTATAGCACAGATAGTTAGTGAAACTATAGAAGTGTGAAATCTGTCACAAAGGTCCAGAAAATTACACACTCAAGTAATTTAGGACTGTAGTATTTTTTAACACTTAGATGTTTTGTTAACTAATGAAGACTGTAGCCAATCAGTTAGTGCCAGTATCTTAAAATGTTTGTATATGTGCATATTTTCACATCCAAACTGGCAATGTTTTTCATCTGGCTCCTTTTGCATCAATAAATGTAATTTACTCTTAGATTATTTACTGATGTAATTTACTCTTAGATAATTTATGGATGCATTTTTTAAAATTTATTTTTTTTAAAGCTAGAGTTCAGCCGCTGCCCATGTTAAGATTCCTATAACACATAATGTAACCTCATTTCTAGCTTTTTGATGTGTGTACAGCCCAAGCACTCTGGCCTCACCAGGCTGAAGGTGAGTCCTGGGTGCAGTTTCCATGCCCTTTTCCATCTATTCACATTCTTTTATTAATAAAAAAGGATGGGCTGGACAGAGATATTGAGACTGTGCCAAGAACCCCTATTCTCCACAACAGCTAGACAAGTGCTTATGCATAAAGGTGTGGAGGGGAAAACTGGACTGTATTATTCCCTCTGGGGATAACTTAGTACTGTGAACACTTAAAATAAATGGAGCCATCTTTGTTTAAATAATAGTTGAAGTGAAAATATATATACATTCCCACTATCCAGACTGAGTGCTTTAAAACAAAACACAAAACTATGTATTCAGTAGTGTTGTCAGGTCTTACTAGAGAACCAGAGTTAATTTCTAGTCTTGATAGGGGTATCTGCTGATCAGCTCAACTACCTTGAGAATACTGGAGCTTGACAATTATATTCTAATCCTGAGCCTAATTTCACAGCAGCCTTCATGTTCTGTTTATTACTCCCAGGGAAGTGGGTATAGGATTGCAGTTTTACTGAGATACATTAAAAAAACCAGTAACATGGGAGGCTCTTTAGGATGGCAGAAAGTTCCCATAAAGAAACTGATTATTTGAGCTGGATATTTGATGCTTATATTACAGGTACACTTACCCAGAATGAGATGATATTTAAACGCCTCCATCTCGGCACTGTGTCATATGGAACAGATACAATGGATGAAATTCAGAATCATATTATCAATTCCTATTCCCAGGTATTTTGTGCTTGTCACTTTCCTTACTACTGCTGTAAAACAATCTCAGAGCCAAATATAGGTTTTTGAAAAATGTGTACTATAAAAAAATCCCAATGCTCTTGATGTTCATTGTCTTAATTTTACCAAGTTGGTCAGAGCTGCAAGATCTTCCTTCATGCTTGCATTGCAAAAGAAGGGTCCTGAAACACAGCAGTAACAAGAACTGCAAAGTTCACTTCGCTAACCACAGCGTACCTCCTGTCATATCAAACCAATCTACCTTAGTATAAGACCATCAGACTGCAGAAGTGGAGGGTGGGGTGGCAGCACTTACTGACGTCCTGCCACCAGTGTCACTGCAGATACTGGGAGAGGGGAGGTGATGGGGAAGTTGGCGGAATGCCAAGATACAGTATCTTATTTTGCTGAAAAGTCAGATTTAAAAAAAAAAAAAATAAAAAAATTTCCCATTCCTTCATCCCAGTTTATATTTTTATAAACATCTCCAGGACTTTTGTTAAAGGATTTTTCAAGCTGTCAACTAACAGTCTTCACCCAGAGTGATTATTTCATATACTTTCAGCACAGAATGTTCCAGTACTTTTAACCCCATTACACAGATATAGGAAAATAACTGAGATGGGGGTTTGCTTGAGGCACCAAGTGAGTTCATGCCTAAGGAAAGATTTAAACTGGGAACTTCTCTGGCTCATAGTTCTCTGTGCTATACAAACTAAGCAAGCTCCAACCATTTTAATGAAACCTACCATAGACTACTGATAAGTGGTACCATCTCCCTTCTGTGACATCTTTTTCATTTTACAAGGTTTTAACTTTCAGATAATTTAAAACATCAATGTTACTTTTTTATTGGGTTTCTGTATGTGGTCTTCCCCCCTTTAAGTGCAGTGGGGCTTGCACGTTTTACAGAACAGATCCATATGAGAAGGCCAAAGTATGTTTGTTAATTTGGGATACATGTTTGTGGCATTATATTCTCTTTGTAAGAAAATGCTTCCAACCTCATGTAGGTCAAAAAATATCTAACATGCATCCATACAAGTTTAATTGAAACTGAGATTTAGCTGATAGTTGTTAGTGCATGCATACATTATGCTGCTGTTACAACCACCAGGCAGAAAGATCTGCTTTATTTACCTAATACATCCTCACTCTTTCAGAGCCTAAACTAACTTTGAAATGAAGGGTAGAGAACAAACTGGAGGATTTTAGCATATTTAAAATCAAAGGCTTTGCAATTAAAAAAACAACACATGATAGTTTCTTTCGTTTGAGAAAGAATTATTTTATTAGTAAAATTTCTCTCCCGCCCCCCAGTTATAAATATCCTAATAAACAAATTTAATTCTGCCATACTTTCTTAGTATGAAAAATGGAGAAATAGCCATCATTTGGGAAATAATGGTTTAATTGTTGTTGCTTCCAAAAGTATGTATGGCATATTGTTTTATTTAAACAATGATTATTAAAGCAGCTAGTTATACAGTAGTTCTTGCGTGGCATTGATTTTTCCCCTTGTTTGTGTTCAGTTTTATTATTAAGATGACAATAGTCAAGTAGGTCCACTCTAATGCAACACACAAATCTATTATAACCTGATTATATTTCCCCACTGGAAGCATTTTGTGATAGAGGGCATAATCTTTAATGGAATTTGTGTGAAATTAAATTATACAAGCATCAATAAACATAACATAATTCAGAAGGAGTAAATCAGCTTAATTTATTTGTGGCTATAATGGCATCAGTGTTAGCAGAATGTAAATGCAAAGGTTTAAAGCAGTAGCTGAAAAGCAGTGCCAGATGATCAGAAAGTTAAACCCTTTATTAGACTACACTGTAATTTGATGGGCAGAATATTCACGGTTCAGTGGATCAGTACATGGAGTCAAAAAGAAATGCTTGCTTGCCAAACGGGGTTTCAGTGGTGTTACCCTATAGAGAACAAAAAGTTGGTTTGAAAATACAAGTGAGGTGAGAGGAATTGTTTAGTAATACTAGCTTAAAATATCTCTTTCCAAGAAGTATTAACATTAGCATGCATTATCTTGCCTTTTTACAGACACATTTGTGACTACTACAAGAGAAAATTCCTCCTGTACTTCAGCACATTACTGTGGCATTGAAAAATAATAAAATCTAGCAGTCAGTAAAATCTGTGTTCTCCATGTATATAACAGGGACCATCTGTGTTCTCAAGGTGCAATCCATCTTGGAACTCTTCCCGTGTTAACTTTCCTGATGCATACTCTTAAAGTACATATTGAAAACAGCCTGAAGCCACAAGGTTTTATAACGTGTGGATAGTCAACTCCTGAAATCCTGGTCACCTTTGACAGCTTGGAAGGTGCAAATAAACATCTTCTGGCTTTCCCAGTACCCCTCTTGGCAACACGTCAGGAAAAGTAACATGAAAAATTACCCTAAAGCAGTACATCCCTGCTTAATGGAAGAGTCATATGTAATTTTCTATTCTCCATCCCCCAGCTTTATAAGAAAGCATGTAACCTGAAGCTCTGTTCAATTCACAATATCCCTCAATATTTTGAGGAGCAATATTTTGCAACTCACTTTGAAGAATTTGTCTGAAATATATTCATTTCCTACTGGAATTATAAGGCCAGGGAAGCTTAATAAAGTGGACACCATAACAAACATGTTTTAAAATACCTGCGAGGTATTCTTGGCAAGAAACTACAATTTCAACTCATACTTGTAATGCAAGGATGGGGAAGCCTTTCATTCCCTCAGGTTTCATTCTTTTGTGGGCAGCTTCCAGGGGCTGTTTTCCAGTGGTCGGTGTGTTCACAGGTGAAAGTGGACAGAGCAATGGATGCGAGTTTTGCCTTTGTAGAGTAAACTACTTATGACAGAAGCCATAAGTTTACACACACACACACGTATAGATAAATATAGATATATGGCCAGCTATCCTCATTCCACAAAGAGGCTTGGAAGGCCAAGCCTGAAGTTTCTCACCCTTGCTGCAATATATATATGAGCTATATTTTTATTTGATCCGGTTATTCTGTGTATATTTTAAAGGTGCACTCCCAGGCAAGTGGAAATGGTACAAGTTCAACACCTTCCAGAAAGATGCAGTCTTCTGCACCAAAAGTTCGCAAAACTGTCAGCAGTCGAATACACGAAGCAGTAAAAGCTATTGCGTTGTGTCACAATGTTACACCTGTATATGAATCCCGAGCAGGAGTAACTGGAGAAACAGAATATGCTGAGGTAGATCAGGACTTCAGTGATGAAAACAGAACTTACCAAGCTTCTAGCCCTGATGAGGTAAGGCTTCCATCATAATTTTTATATTTTCAACTAAGTTGTGCTATTTATATTTGTCACTTGCTACAGAAAATGTACAGGGTGAGCTCCCATTGTTTAACCCCAGCTCCTGCCCACCTAGCAGTTCAAAAGCACGTCAAGTGCAAGTAGATAAATAGGTACCTGCGGGAAGGTGAACAGTGTTTCCATGCGCTGGTCTGGTTTCACTGGAAGCGGCTTAGTCATGCTGGCCACATGACCCAGAAGCTGTCTGCGGACAAACGCTGGCTCCCTTGGCCTAGTAAAGTAAGATGAGTGCGGAACCCCAGAGTCGTCCGCGACTGGACCTAACACTCAGGGGTACCTTTGCCTTTACCTTTACAGGAAATGTAGTAAATAACAACTGGGTTCTCCTTGCTATACTGTATTTGCAATGCTTAGAATAGAGCATAACAACATTTACAACTGCAGAAGCATTGATATCATTCCAACAATTAATGGCACACAAAGTGCAGATACGTAGTTTGATATGTTTAGAATACAAGAGCCTCTGAAATACTGTGATTTTAAAGGAAAATTCATCTGCCAACTCAATGTTAGATGGTGTGGCAATCTTTACAATATATCTTCATGTGGTTAAATCCATCTGAGGAAGGTCATGTTTGGATCCAGCCCATGGTTGGAAACAAACTCATTTATTTAGTGAGGGTGAGGGGCTAGCCTCTTTATGCAAGGACCCTGGTGAGAAGCCATTTAGGGCATAGGGCCTGCTTGTGTGCCCTGATGTAACAAGAAGGGAATAGTGACAACGCTGAAGACTGAATGAAAGGTAGTCACTGGATTGAGTGAGACAGTGCCAGGTTAGTCATTCACCATTATATTTTGGCTGGTTCACCACCTAGGTCAGGCACTATCCAGCATTTATTTGCTGTTTTGTATTGTTTTGCTAGCCATCATATTTATTGTATTTTTATTGTACATTTCTTCGTATTACTGTTCTGTTTACCACTTTGGGGACCAAAAATCAGCATATACATAAACCACAATATAATTGACATATAATGATTTTTCTGAATGAGCATGGGTCTATGTAACTACAGTTAAATGAGCTGGGAACTCTGGTTATAAAATTCAGTAATGATGTTTAAATAATTAGTTCCGAATTCACAAAGGAAAACCGTTTGATTTTCCTTTTTTAAAAATTGCATGTTAGCTACATATATATTGAATTGTTTATCGTATTCTGAATTTATTAAATTTGAATTTGGGGGCAGGGGTAACGGGTAGAAAACACTCTGTAGTGGGTACCTGAAGCTGAGGGTGCTCTGCTTTGGGTGCTTCCAGGTCTGAGGCCTTCTCATTGGCAGTACCAGCCCCCCTGAACTTTCTGCCTAGGAGAGTATGGTAAATGCTGTCTGAGCCTTTTTTTAAGAATAGCATTTGCTGGGCTCATGAAGTCTGAGATGGTCTGGTAGCTAGTATTTTAGTGGATTACTCTTTTATCACTGAAGTGCTGCTGTTATTTTAATTGTCTCCTTCTATTCTATTCTATTCTATTCTATTCTATTCTGTTCTGTTCTGTTCTATTCTACTATGTTTTCTTGGTTTTAAATTTGAAAGCCATTTTGTAGATACCTTTTGTAGGATACCTGGTATCGATGTCAAGCTTACCAGTTGGTAGTTACCATTTTAGCAAGAGACAGTTCACATGCCTTGATATGCATGATCACAACATATATCCATTATCAGCCATTGCCAATCTCACATGAGCGGACTCCCCTTTCTTCTTCATTCCGCAGCCACCCCTGTGCCCCTATCTGCTCCAGAGGGTGCCCCAACCCTGTAAAACAGATTTTGTGGATATGAGAAAAAGGAGAAGAAGGGAGTCCTGTTGAGAAAGCTGAAGTCCATTTGCAAGAGGGCTGGTGCTGTTGGAGGCCACCCTTTAATTTTGCTGTAGTAGAAATTGGACAAAATGAAAGGAATAATCTTATGGTGGTGTCTGGTTAGGTAAAATTCAGAATAGACCCATTGGAATTAATGGACTTAAGTTATACATGACCAGCTTTACGTCTGTTCATTTTAGTGTATCTGTTCTGAATACAATCTAGTCAGGTACCATCCTCAGTGAATATCAGCTTTACTTTGTGATCATTACAATTACTTTATGTCTCCTGAAATTCTTGCAAAATTTGTTTTTTGAGGATTTTTAAAAAAGTGTTAGTCATAAGCAAAAATAAAGTTGTGAAAATGTTCAGATAACCTAAAAATCTTTGCATCACAAAAATAAAGCTGGAACTGAAAAGACCAGAAGGTCTTTATCATAATTTTTTAAAGAGCTCTATTGATGCTATCCTTGCAAATCACTGGAGCCTAAGGAAAATAATGTAAATGGTTCATTATTTAGCTTATTGAACTTTCTTGCAGTTAGGTTGACAGATGATGCAATGTTTCCCAATCACACAACTACCATTTTAAAAGCATTTTTATTGAATATACTGCTGTGAATATTGCACCCTGGAGCTTTATTTAGGGAAATGGTTCAATTGATGTTTTCTTTTTAACCTCATTTGTTGACCTATCAAAACATATTTGGTTAATAAGCAACAGTATCATTTGACAGACTGGTTTTATGCATTCAATGTTTTTAAACAATGCAGTGTTTTCTGATAATTTATAGCTGATCGCATTTCCTTATGTGACAGCATATACTAGTATTCTTTGCAGCAGGCACCATATAGTCTTAAGATTGCAGAAAATGTTCGCAGCCGACAATCAAGAAAAGATATGTAAATAGTTCGAGCATATATCATTCTTTTGCTAAAACAATAAAACTTCACAGAATATTTTGAAAGCATTCCACAATAAATGAATGAATAGTATGCACAATATTCATGGGCATTGAAATGTCTGTTAACAAATTTTGAAGGAATTAAGACCAATAGGAAGCTTCATTATAATGCATGTAGCTACTGTAGTTTCAGATAAGTAACTTATTCTGTATTCATAGCATGAGCTCTACTTATGCCAAGCTCATTGTTTCTTATGATAAGTGATCAATATTTCATTTTCTCTGAAAGAATGGAAAGTTTCATTTGTCTACTCCTTGTGCCCTCTACAGCATACCAAGGAAAGGGAACATATTGAGAATTCCACTGATGAAACCTAATGCTGATGCTCTGTTATCATACATGTATGCCCAGTTAAATCATAGAAAGTTGGTGATAAACTAATGAAATGAACAGTCATAAAAGGATATGAACTTAGTAAATAGAGCAATAAGTTCAAAGGTCACAAGCCCAAATAATTCAGAGACTTACTATGAACAGGAGCCTTTGAAGACCTTTGCCCCTCTTTGGTCAGTGAAGATGGATTAGTCACAATTTTAATGATGGCTAATTCTAATGAACTAGCTACTTATTTGCTACACGCATATACCAAAACATCCAACATTTGAAATATTAAACATGATTTTAATATTTTGTGAAGACATGATGAGGGAAGAGCAGTGGAAGTAAAGTAGAATAAAAAGTAATACAAAGTTTAATAAAAATGTTCACAAAAAAGATAAGATATTCATATGCAAATTAGAGTGGAAAAGCTTCATTTTACATTGTGACGTGATTGTGAAATATTTTTCCCAGAAGGAATTTTACAGTGACCACATTTCATATGAAATATTACTTCTTAAAATTGCTGAATTGCACAATTGTTAAAATTGCTGTTGTTACATTTCTAAATTAGAGCTGGGGCAGACCCAAGGCTTGTGGCATCTAGTGTGTGTGTGTGTGTGTGTGTGTGTATAATTTCAGAAATTGCAGATCTGTGCGCAAGCTCAGCATAAGAATTAGTTTCTAGTACAGAACTGAACTCACTTTTTAAATCCACTCCCTGTTTCTCCTCCAAACTTTTTTTTTTATCAGCAACCTAATTTGGGGACAGGGAAGGCTTTTTGTTTTATATATTTGAAAGATTTATATTCTGCCCTTCATTGTACATAATCTCAGGGCTGGTCACCTTAAAATAACCACAATATAAAAACATAATATAAAATCCGTCAGTAAAACCATCTCAAAACCTTCATCACTTGTAATCTGCTTCCTCTGAGAATGCTAGGCTCAGCCCCCATCCCCACCAAAAAGCTGGAAGAAGAGATGGGGTTTCAGTCAGTGTAGATAACTGAACAGTGTTGGTACCAGTTGTGCCACAGGGAGCAGAGCATCCCACAGCTGGGGGGGGGCACCACCAAACTAGAGCACCTTGGGCTTCACTCAGTTGTGGAATGACATGAAGGGCTTCAGTTGCCAACTCTCTTTTGAGTCAGAAAAAAGGGCAAGACACCCTTAAGAAGTTTTCTTCCTGTTCCATTTCCATTTGGAGCAAGGCCAAATGATTTGCGGTAGCACAGGAGACACTGTATTCTAGGTTGTTACGGCTCTCATCCTAATTGCACTCATGGACCCTTCCATGAGCCTGACTTCATTTTATCAAAAGAAACTTCTTCCTATAAATGAAGCAGAAGATTAGGATCCAAGCCTTTGAGTACTGTTGATAGGCTAACATATGTGACTGAACTACCAGATACTGAAATTTTGGGATTCTCTAATAAATGCAAAAGCCTGGTGATTCTTCTCTATTGGCTCCTTGACCTTATCTGTTAGCACAGGTATAACTATCTAAAATGTAGCTGTGCTATAAACTGCCAACTCAACTTGCATGTGAAGCCAAGCATAAACTAAATAATAAACAGATGTGAGTCACCAAATATAGAACACTCAAGTCCTCGTTGCAAAGGGACACAAATGAGATGATAGGGTATTAACGGAAAGATGCAATTTACAGGTCAGAATGTAATAGTAACCTTTCACTGTGAAAATTGAAAATTAACCTTTGGAGTATTGGATCATTTGCAGCTAATATAGTGAGCTTGTTAGACAAACTTAAAACAGCTTTTGTTGTGCATCTGAAAATGGCATTTTAAAGTGTATTTATTTTGGACTCTTTATTATATTCTCATATAATAATCATTTCACCATATTTTAATTTACTGGTGCTTACAATAATATGCATGCAGCAGCAAATCGTTCAGACTGCCCCCCCAACTATACTCAGATAAACTTTGCTCATTAATTACTAGGCACTGAGTTCTTTCTTCATTTCTTACTAGTAACATCTATTTCCTGATGCATGCCTAATGAAGGTAGGTCAGTTTAGGTAGCCTCTTCTTTGGGTTCTTTATAGAACAGGGCAGCTCAAATTTTCATACCAAGTGGGCCACAAGAGAACGTCAACATGGAATACTGTCCTTTGGGGCGGGGGGGGGGGGGAGGAGAGGAGCGAGCCTAAAATTTGATGCTCCCCAGTCCTCACATTGCCTTCCCAAAGCTGGGTAAGCACATCAGTGGGCTTTGAGGAGAAGGCATGAGGCTTTGGCAGGGTCCTAGAGTCTTCCTACCTCCGTCCTGAAGGTAACTAAGCTTTGGAAAGGAGATGGGTGGACTGTAGGAACCTGGCAGAGCCCTCACACCTCCTTACCAAAACCCAGAGCCTCATTAACCCGGTTTTGGGAAGGCAGCATGAGGGCGGTGGGTCAAATGTTATCAAGGGCTGCCAAAAAAGGCCTTGAGGGCTGCATGTGGCCTTTGGACCGCGTGTTGAACCAGGCTGTTATAGAGTGTTTCAGATTCCTTCAATTTCCAGCATAAAAAGGTATACACGTCACTGGTACCAAACTGTATGGGAAACAGTTATGAGCTTGTAATGGATTTATGAATACCTGTACAGTCATACTTTGGATCCCAAACACCCTGGAACTCGGACGTTTTGACTTCTGAACACCGCAAAGCCAGAAGGGATTGTTCCGATTTGCAAACGTTCTTTTGGAATCTGAATGTCCAACGGGGCTTCCACGGCTTTTGGTTGGCTGCAGGAGCTTCCTGCAGCCAATGAGAAGCCGTTATTTGGTTTTGGAACGTTTTGGAAGTAAAACAGACTTCTGGAATGGGTTCCGTTCGACTTCCAAGTTACCACTGTATACTGTAATCCTTAAGGGATTTTGTTGGCCTGGTATTTCATACCTCGGCTTATATATGGTACAAAAAATATTTGGCTTTTTAAGTTTTTAGATTTCTACAATTAATCATAGACAATTGTTTGAGTGCAGTTTTATTTGCACTGGATACAATTGACAATCAAAACTTATTTCTCTTTATAGGTTGCTCTGGTACAATGGACAGAAAGTGTTGGTCTTACTTTGGTGAGCAGGGATTTAACTTCAATGCAGCTGAAAACCCCCAGTGGACAGATTCTGACATACTATATTCTGCAAATTTTCCCTTTTACATCTGAAAGCAAACGAATGGGAATCATAGTGAGAGTAAGTTTTGTCAGTATTTTTCTTCATCTGTTTTGCAGGTCATATATTTATGAAAATTTATTGTTTTGAAAATGTATATAAGTTTTCAAATATAAAAGTTGGCTAACTATGTGAATAATATTGATTTGTCCTCCTCAAATACTTTATGTCTTTGGTAATAACTTACCAAAGGCTATGGGTATTTGCCTGTGGTATGAGTAAACTATGCTGTTTTCTAATCTATAGTATCTTCCCCCGCAGGATGAATCTACAGGTGAAATTACGTTTTACATGAAAGGTGCAGATGTTGCAATGTCCTCCATTGTTCAGTATAATGACTGGCTAGAAGAGGAGGTAAGAAATGTTAAAAACAGTTGTTTCAATTTGAAGAGAAAAAGTAACTGTTTTACTTTGTCATAAGGAAATGTAGAACTGTGAAATTAAAGAACAGAAGCAAAATAGTAATGGCTTCCAGTCCAATAACATCTGTCTGCTTCAAAGATAGAAATAATGAACCAAAGAAATAATGGATTGGGAAATGCAATTAAGTGTATCACTAATAGGTTTTAAAGAGTTGCAGTGGTTTAGAAATTTTGTATAATGCAAAAAGAAGAAGAAAGTTAACTCTCAAATTAAACAACAGATGGATGTCTTTTTTAAGTATTCAGAATTCATTCCAGAACAAATAAACATATAAAATGAGGTTGAAAGAGCTTCTTTAGATGCACCCAACTTTTTTCTTTTATTTTCTTTTTAACTACCATACATTTTTACTGTAACATTATAAATAAATTTATTTTCACAAACTAAATACGTTGCACTGTGTTGCTGTACTAGACACCAGCAATTGTCTTAATTTGACCTTACATATAGACAATATGGTAATGTGATGATCACACAATGCATGTTCATAATGGTATTGGCAATATAAATCAATACCTGCTTGAGGCAGTTTGATTTAATCAGGGGCATGAATAAATTAAACTCCCTGAAGAGCTAATAAAGTGTCATAAAAATTACTTTTGGCGATAATGATGCACAATTAATTGTAAAATACTTGCTTAATTTATTTAGCATTATGAGGTCAAATCAATAATCATTTTGCACTAGACAGAGAGCATCAAGCATTTTGAAGAATCATTAATGTTGCTGTTTTGTATTATTTTTAATTCTTGTGTTTTAATTTAACAAAATAAACTTACTGCCAATCATGTTTATGCTATGGTAATAGTAATTCTCATATGACACACAGATACATTAGCCTGTAAAACTAACTTAAAAATCATTTTAAATATGTGTAACTTGGGTGGGCAGAAATGAAACTTGTTGAAATAAAGCAATGGCTTAAAAATTATGTAGAGGCCCACATAAATGTTTGGTTGAATATTCACAATTAAGCTTCCTTATTTTCAACTTTATTTGCTATTTTTATATAGAACTTCCAGGACACTTACTTGTCTGTACTATCAATTTTACTATCAATTTATGTATTTAATATAGTACTATCCCACCTTTAATGGCAAGTCATCACATTTTTTTCAATAAAAATGTTTAAAACAAACCTATTAAACATGTTAAATCTTTTAAAACATCAAAGTAAAACATCTATGAGGGGACAGCAGTAAAATCAATACAAGGCTTGGATAAATTTACATGAAGTATTTGGGTGCAGCTTTAAAGGACTAAGACAGGAGGGCAAATAATTACTGGGAGAGGGACTTCCACCTCTGAAAAGGCCCTCACCCTGGTACATGCCAACCTGATAGACCTTAGTGTTGGGTCCTAGAAAGGGGCCTCCTATGGTCCTGCAGATTTACATGGGTGAAATCAATCTTTCAAATAATCTGTTACCAAATTGTTTGGGGATTTAAAGGCTAGTACTAGCACTTCAGATTGAAACCACCAATGAATGGGTAGCAAATGCAGACGATGAAAAATCAGTTTATCATATGATCAAACCACCTAGTCCTAGTAATCATTCTTATGACTGAATTTTGCAGTTGATGAAGCTTCTAGGTTGCCTTTAAAGGAAGCACTCACTATATAGATTAGCCTAGACCGAATGTAACCAGTGTATGTTTTGCTGAAGCCTGGTCAGTTTTCTCCAGATAGGATTACAGTTAGCTACCAGCTTCAGCTAATTGAAAGGCATGCCTAACCACAGAGATAACCTGCAGCTTGTAGATGCTTAGATGCCCAGATGCTTAGAAAGTTGAAGTAATTTCAATCTGTTTTAGCATGTTAACTTTTATATGTTTTAAGGATAACACTGAGTCTAGAACTTTGTTCAGGCATCTGTCTGAACATGTAAAAGGTTAAACTGGGGGTGGGAGCAGGGTGTACAAGCAAGCTCTGCCCCCAGGCACTTCAACTGTAGAGTAATCCTGTTAAAAACTGGTTGCAAACCACATCGGTGGTCTTCTCAAGCAATATACTTCTATATTATTTGGATTAAGTTTATTTGCTTGCCCTCCCAGAACTGCCTCCAGCCACTTCTTTCAGGTTTCCACTGCCTCTCTTGAATAGTAGATGTAAGTGAGCATTAGAAATGTGAGAGGCTGGAAGCTTGAAGCGGCACAAAGGCCAGTACCTCTGGGGTGGAAAAGGCCATCCTCCAGAACCACCTTCTGAACCCACCCTTTCAGAAAGGACTGGAGCTGGTGTAACTCTCCCTTGAATAGTTGGGAGAAACTTGCAAAATGATGTTGCATCATTTCCAGCCTTAGAGTTTTTTCACATTGATTGTTCATTTGCAATATCAAAGCCTATTAATCGGAGTTTGGTGAATGGGCCCCTATCACTTGCAAAGATATTTCTGCATGATTTATAACTATGCTTTATTGTTTATTATATTCAATTTTAGTGTGGTAACATGGCAAGAGAAGGACTACGCACTCTGGTTGTTGCCAAAAAATCATTAACCGAAGAACAGTATCAGGATTTTGAGGTAAAAAACCCTCATACTATACCGATGTTTTTGTATTACTCTGGGTTTAACAACACACTTAATCCAAAATACTTCAGTGTTTCAAAATAATTTAGAATGTTAAACCTCTGGCTAATACAGACTAATGATGAGTGAGATCTACTTTAGCTTGTTTCATCATAGGCTCAGTATTTGTTGGCTTTTAGGAGAAAACTCTGAGAAAGCTTGGACTTTTCTCAAGAAAGCTTGAAAAGACACTGAGCCCCATGAAGCTACCTACCAGCCCTCCATCGTCACAGCTCTTGCCCTCTTCTCAAACTTAATCTCTGAGTGGAGGAGAAAATCTGGCAGCAAGGAAGGCTGTCAACAGTTGAAGCCTCATATTTAAGTTTTCAGGCTTGTTGTCTCCTAAGCATTGAGCTATGAAATGTTGTTCCTCTAAGACAGTGGTTTTCAGCCAATGTGCTGTGGCACCCTAGGGTGCCTTGAATGATGGTCTGGGGTGCTGCAAGAACACTGGCCTCTGTCCCTCTTTCCTTCCCTTCTAATGCCTTCTCGCGTCTCTGGCTCCCAAAGGCTTGCACAACTGTTGTAGTGTCCCAGGCTATAAGCTTCCTAGGCGAATGGTGCCTCTGGGGCTGGCCAGGGGGTGCTTCCCAGGCCCATGTGGGGCAGTGTGAGGAGGCACCTCCCTTTGGGGCAAGGGGGGCAGCTCAGAGACTAGGAGTGGCAGCTGCGGCTCCCCAGAGAACTCCCAAGTGAGGGTGTTTGGAAAAGGGTGAGCGGCTGCCAGCTCTGCAGGCAAGGGGGTGACATAACTGGGCTCCTGAGCTCCACAGGGGTGGCACAAAAACAATGTAGTTGGTCAAGGGAGCCATGGACTCAAAAAGGTTGAAAATCACTTATTTAAGATATTAATTGAGCATAAGAATATCAGTGGTTGCTAAATGTGATGCCTATGTTCTGCCTCTTGAAGCAATATGCTTCTGTATATCAGTTGCTGTGAATCACAAGTGGGAGGAATGCTGTTGTGTTGAGGTAGGCCCATGTGAGAACAGAGTGCTGGACTAACCCAGCAGGACTGCTCTTACATCCTTACGATAGTGTCCCAGTTGGCAACAAGTAAAAACCTTTTATGTATATAAAGTCGGATTTTTGTCTTGTAAATAGAATCGATACAACCAAGCAAAATTAAGTATACATGACAGAACCCTCAAGGTGGCCGCCGTTGTGGAGAGTTTAGAAAGAGAAATGGAATTACTGTGTCTCACTGGGGTTGAAGATCAGCTACAGGCTGATGTCAGGCCAACTCTGGAGATGCTCCGAAACGCTGGAATAAAGGTACTAGCTTTTGTTTTGTCAGATAGTAAACTTGTTTCTTTAAATTTGTTGTCTTTGCATGGTAGATTTATTTCCACGAATAGCAAATGATTGAGCCTGCTCCCATGTGAGAAGGAGCGTTTGGATACTGGATAAGCTCCTGCAGATTAGGCCGCAGAACTAAAGAGAGAGAGAAAGGAGAAGCCCAGCTCAGTTCTCTTATACCCATGTTGTCACTTCTCATGGAAGACTTATTTAACTATTACAGCAATAGATAACTATTCCACGAAGAATGTACACAAAAGTACACATAAATATATTCTGTACCTGCAACTGTCATAAAATGTTCCTCTGTGAAATATTCCATGAATGCAGCCACAGACACATCTGTTTGTATGACAATACTGACTTACTTCACATGACCTTCGTCCTATCAACCTAAACTACCCCTTCTTCCTACACAGAGCCTCAACCAGGAGCAGACGGGGCGAGGGCAGGAGTAGTGCTGCTCACCCAGTCTCTTGGCTGGTGAATCCCTGCTGCTTCCTGGGAAAGTGAGTGGGAGATAAAAGATGGTGGGGAGCTCAGCACTGTGGAACATGCTGGCAGGAGTGTTGTATTAACTCCGCCAGTGCATTTGCACAGCCCCAACCTCCCCACAAACTTGTACCTCCCACTCTTAGTATAAAGCAGCAACTCTGCTGCTAAGAGGTCAGGTGAGCAATTCTGTCCCATCGCACCATCCACTACTGGCCTCAACAGCTGGACCCTGCACCATATCCTTAGCAGAGGGGACCTATACATTTTTGGTTAATGATATATAATAAGAATTTGCTTTGATAGACAGTAATTGAATACAATTCTCAGGACAGAGATACAGTTGCATTTTTTATGTGCGCAATAGACAAGTAATAGTCAACTAAACTGACTCTCAATTACTTCATAGATATGGATGTTAACAGGAGATAAATTGGAGACAGCTACTTGTATTGCAAAAAGCTCTCACCTAGTATCCAGAGCACAAGATATTCATATTTTCAGACCTGTAAGTATTGCTACCAGTACTTTGTTTCTTGTCACCCTTAGCAAAGTCTGCTACTGTTGTGGTGTTTGCTAAAGGCATGATAAGTGTTCATTCATTTTATGAGACAGACAGACAGACAAACAGTATGGTAAAAGAATGAATTCCAGTGGGAATGCTATACACCCTTAGCTGCCCCAGTTTAATTTGGTTTTTATGTTTCATGACATCTGTTGCATTATGCACATATACTCATGTTCTCATGCACCTACATGCCCACATACTATGCGCCTGCACAGACCATGTCAATGTGAAACATACAGGAAAAAGTCTTCTGTTTCAATTTGACCCCATGTCAGAGGGTAGCTAAAGTGCAGTAAAGCCAGCTTAGTGTCTTTCGGACTACACTGAGAACATATTGACAGCTTTTTCTGATAGTCAAGGCCAGAGATGGAGGAATTCCAGTCTGTGAGCTGATCTTGGTCTGCTGGCTTATCCAGTTTGGCTCACACAGTCATTTTCCCCAGACTATGCCCATATTCCTGGAGTACCCCTTGCAAGTTTCCCACTCTCACTTAGTGCATGATGACTTCCTCTTTTGGAATTATAATTGCATGAAAATGTCCACTTTGGAAATTATCAGTATTTGCTATCCCTTCAACTCCACATTCCTTATGTCTTATCCCTTTGGAAAACCTGGGGTAGAATACAGTTTCTCATTCCAATAGTTTTTCATCTTCTATGAAGTATTGCCCTGGTCCGATATAGCACTAAACCATGATTTAGCATTATGACAATGTGCTACAACTTGTGCAATCTCTGCTTCTCTCCCCACTCCCCAGCTTTGCATCATTCCGAAGGGGAGTTTTAGAAAATTTCACCTACTCAGCTTCCCTTCAGCATTGCAGATATTGCTGTATCTTATTTACAGTGGGAGGCAAGAGATTCATAGAGATTTAAGGGTGGAAAAAACCAGAGTAATTCCACCATAGTAAAAAGCAGATAGATAGATGATAGATAGATAGATAGATAGATAGATAGATAGATAGATAGATGATAGATATTACTGTCACACCTTAAACTGTTGAATGTATCTTTTTTAATTAAGGTTACAAGTCGTGGAGAAGCTCATTTGGAGCTAAATGCATTCAGAAGGAAACATGACTGTGCATTGGTAATATCTGGGGACTCTCTGGAGGTAAGGCCCTGGCTTTTGTCAGTGACTGTACTGTTAAGGTAATTTAAAAATTGATTAATTCTAAGTACTTTTACCACCAGACTGCCAAAAGAGGACCCGAATAGCACCTTTGGTCTGCAGTTTGTTTTACATCAAAAACACTTAATACTGTAAGATTAAACCAAGTTGAGGAACAGTTACCCAGAATATCTGTTATCTGATACCAGCCTTGGACACATTGAAATAAATGGATCTATTTTGAGTATAACTTTGTTATCACCCTCCTTCTGCAAAAATACTTCTTCGTCATTTCATAATATCAAAGACGATAATAACTTTCTGTGAGTTGAATTCTCCAATTTAAATACCAAGGGGGGGAAAGAGCCTCTCCAAGAGTTGCAGTGCCCTACCCTGCCCATTCAGCAATATAAGTGTGTGCTTGGAAGCTACCAGTTACAATTTACAGAGACACTGGCACAGGAATTACTAAGGAGATTTTTACTGGAAAGGTTTAAGAATCAGCATTCTCATTTTTGTGTTGGGGGGGGGGGATAGTTTCTGAAAACAGTTAAACAATCTCCATATATCCCACCCGCAATAAACATTCATTTCATACACAATGTAGCTTATATAGTCAAACATTAAGCAGATATGTAACAATAATTACACTCTGTTAAGTGTCTTGTACTATATGCGGGTTGTCCATGAGTGATTTGTGGGTATTCTTGATTGCATCTTTTCAGGAACAAATTATTTCCACCCTCAGCTAGTCCCCTAGCAAATCTGTGTGCTCCTCCTTTTGAGTTCTGCAGAAGGAGTCAATACGTGAGCAAGTCTCTTGTTCCTGCAATATAGTGTCTATTCCTGTTGGGAAGGATGAACTTGCCCCACAGTGAGTTGTGAGAAGGTCAGGAATATCTGTCATGGACATGATCATAGGAAGCTGCCTTGTGCAAACAGTTGGTCTTTTTGCTCAGTCTTGTTGACAGTGACTGGTAGCAGCACTTCACGTTTTCATGCAGAAGCCCTTTGCACCTCTATCTAGAGATAACATGAATTGAACCTTTGCATTCAAAGCATGTACTGTATTAACATGCTCTAATAGATCCTATTTTGTGTTGTATCAAAATAAAGGTTCCAAGATAAATAGTATGTTCTTACACCTTCATTCACACACAACAGTGATTTCCATTGATGAAGAAACAAGCTGCCTTTTAGACTTTACAATAACAGACATTTATCTACCATTTCTTTCTCGCTTGCCCATAGCCCATGGTACATGTACTTCTGGTGCATGGGAATAGCACTGAAAAGTGATCCAACTTTCAACTAACTCTTATGTTGTTTAAGCTAAAAATACTGCTGGAGTTCTGTTAAGTGGTAAACCCCCAATATGTTGCTTTTTGTAGGTCTGCTTGAAATACTATGAGCATGAATTTGTGGAATTAGCTTGTCAGTGTCCAGCTGTAGTATGCTGCCGATGTTCACCCACCCAAAAGGCCCACATAGTAAAATTGTTGCAACACCACACAGGAAAACGTACTTGTGCAATAGGTAAGCATCCACTCTGGTTTTATTCCCGTTGACAAACTAATGATATGTCTCTCCTCTCAAGTACAAGGAACTGTCCTGGATAATTTAATAGGCAAATGTTATATTTTCATTTATTTGTTTTCATACAAACCAAGGGAAAGGAGAATGTTAGCCGCTTTGAGACTCCTTCTGGTAGTGATAAAGCGGGATATCAAATCCAAACTCTCTAAATTAATTCCAAGTGAAATTAAATTCAACAAGCAAATTTTAAAGATTGTGGAACTGGTCTAAAATGTGACAGGTGATTGTACTTTTTTTCAGGTGATGGAGGAAATGATGTCAATATGATCCAGGCAGCAGACTGTGGAATTGGAATTGAAGGAAAGGTATATTTATTACAGAGTTTATTAAATGTATACTTTATAATGTGTTGGAATCCACTGGTTAAAATTGTAAATACATTTGGTATATGCATATCTTACTCATAGTAGTAAAAATTCATGCTGTGTATAAATCCCCATCACTTGAATTTTCAGATTTGGAGGTGCTCATTATTAAACCTGTTAATAGATGGTACTTTTTCCAAGGTGATGTTTACAGTGTTGATCGGGGTTTTTTTTTAATGTGTGATTCTTATTTTCAATTTAGGAGGGGAAACAAGCTTCTTTGGCTGCTGATTTTTCAATTACACAATTTAAACACATTGGCCGGCTGCTGATGGTACATGGTCGAAATAGTTACAAAAGATCGGCAGCACTTGGTCAATTTGTCATGCACAGAGGCCTTATTATTTCAACTATGCAGGTATTTAATTCTTTTTGCTTTCATGGTGAACTGTTTACCAACATTGTTCTAGCCATTTAAATAATTTTCCCAGATTATCTGTAAGAATCCCAATATAATATACTGTGTTCTTCCTCTAGGCTGTGTTTTCTTCAGTCTTCTATTTTGCATCCGTTCCTTTATACCAAGGTTTCCTCATGGTAGGGTAAGTAAGAGATTCAGTTCTACGAAAACTTATTTCAGAGGTGTGTTGGTTTTTTGTTTACAGTGTTCATCATTATGATAATGGCTATTAGTTATAAGGAACAGTAACTTTCATTATGTTACCACTATTATGGCATGTAATATGTTATCATTATAGGTGGCCACTATAACTTTTTTCTTGTGGCCTCAAAAACAGTACTAATTCTAGACAGAAACCAATGAATTGAAGCATGTGCCATGAGTTCCTGTGAACCTCCCTCTTAAGTATAAATGATATAACAGATACATAATCAGATTGTGTTGTTTTGATTGGTGAAGATAAAAATGTTCAAAGCAAGACCAACATACGCCATAGCTTGTATGGGCACCAAGATATTATTATGGAAGTGAAAGCAAGTTTATGTAAAGGATACATTTTAAAATATTTTTCAAATGATTTCTCCCTGAGGTATGCAACCATATACACGATGTTCCCAGTTTTCTCCTTAGTGCTGGATCAGGATGTGAAACCGGAAATGGCACTCCTTTATCCAGAACTTTATAAAGACCTTACTAAGGTAAGAGTTTTCAAAACGGGTCCATGTGGGCGACATTCTTTCTTTCCTTTTTTTTCTTTCCCCCCCTTGGCCCTATGTTCATTTCTTTCATAAAATTTGTACACCATTTGATTGTAAAAAATTTTTTTAAGCAGTTTACAAAAAGAGTTGCCACTTCCAGAGCAAAATATTATAGTGATAAGTTGACATTATATACATCTTGCCTTGATCACTGGGCAGTTTCTTCATATTAAGACCAGCATCAGCACCCTCGAGCAGCTGCTGGGACCCAAGTAGTAGGTGCTTTGGTCCACCCACTCTCTTGACTGCAGCTGGTTCTGGGAATCATCATTCAGGGGCATTGTGGGTAATTTAGATGGTTGGTGGATTCCCAGACCCTGCCACATGGGAGAATGCTCCACCTGTGTGCAGTGCGAAGTCATGGCCCATGGATACCATTTGGCATATTATAGTTGCATGTGAAATTGTGTGTTATATCAGTAATGAAAAACAAACACCCCTTTCAAAACAACAGCTGAGGTTGTTTTTTCCAGAAGTGATTATAATTATTGCAAAATTGAAGCACAGCACTATATATTCAATAGGGAAATTGAATCTTTTTTGCAAAAGTTTAAATATATCTTTTAAGTTTAGGTACCAAATGTAATTGCTGAAATTTAG
Source organism: Podarcis vaucheri (assembly GCF_965113315.1). Taxonomy (NCBI): domain Eukaryota; kingdom Metazoa; phylum Chordata; class Lepidosauria; order Squamata; family Lacertidae; genus Podarcis; species Podarcis vaucheri. Next base: position 36,992,398 of record NC_138766.1, on the reverse strand, counting down.
CCCATATATTCTGTTTTTAAAATGAGGTCGTTGTAGTCCCAAAATATATAATTAAAAATACATGGTTTTTTGCTAATTGAATATATTTTGCCGTGTCCAAGTTGCTTACAAACTTCTTTTCATTGTTTCTTTTAGGGAAGATCTTTGTCATTTAAGACTTTCCTCATCTGGGTTTTAATCAGTATTTACCAAGGTAAGAGATCTGACTTGGTTTTTTTCTTGAGTAAATTTTTCCCCCGTCTTCTAACAGTTCCATTTCAGCTTTCACAATGAAATTTCCAAAACTTAACGTTTCATCCACAGGGCTTTAAAAAATTGCTTTATGTTTATCTTGAAATATGATATTCAAGTAGTGTCAGACCTATTAATTGCAGTTCAACATTGATTCCCCCCCCCCAAGCCTGTTTGAGCCCCTTTCGCATATTCTCCATGCAGTCCCTGAATGCCTAGAATGAGGAGTGGAAGTGTGGTAACTAAGCGTGCATGAAGAAGATGAGCTCTACAGTGAATCCATTATTAAAATTCTTGTATATCTTTCTCAGGTGGCATTCTGATGTATGGAGCTCTTTTGCTTTTCGAATCTGAATTTGTCCATGTTGTTGCCATTTCTTTCACTGCACTAATCCTGACTGAGCTTTTGATGGTTGCACTTACCATACGAACATGGCATTGGTTAATGGTGGTGGCTGAAATCTTCAGCCTTTGCTGTTATGTGGCCTCGCTTGCATTTCTAAATGAATATTTTGGTGAGTAGCTGTCACTTACATAATGGGTAGTATCTATTGTTCTGTTTTAAGATGTGCTATGTTTACACAGCTGTGAGCAGTATGACAGTAGTTTTTGTCTGAATTCAATTCAGCTGTATTAATTTGATCCAGATATATGGACTGTCGCCATAGGTAATACCAGGCAACTTACATTATATATAAAAATCTGGCCTTTATCACAAGGGGTTTTGTTAGGATTCCTCTTCGCCACAGCATTCAAATTAAAAACGCTGTTGGAGGTATGGAGTTACTGACCTCTGTCTTCTGTTTATCTAACATAGCTCTTAAAAATAACATTCACTTTTAGAATATATTCCAGAATGTATTTTTAAATCTGAAATGGTACGGTCTGTAGGAGAGCAGCCTTCAGACACTACTAACCACTTTCAAACCTTTCAGCTCTCTCTTACTTAACACATTCCTTTTTTATATATTGCTTCTTATTTCCTTGTTTTTCTATAAATCTGTCCTTTCTTCTTCTACCTTATCGGAGCAGGTATAGGCAGAGTGTCTTTTGGAGCTTTCTTAGGTAGGTATAATTGTTATTTTCTTAAAGGTAAAGTGCCCCACAGAGCACTAGGACAAATTTGCCAAAACAGTAACAGGCATCCCTTTTTGCTAGCATTGAAAAAACAGGTTGTTTTTTTTCATATTCCACTGCATGGTAATTACTTGGAATCTTAATGGATTTGTATTGAAAAAGACTGATCAGGTTCTTAATTGTTTAATTGAATATGTATTTAAATTTACATGTGCAAATATCAGTGAAAGTGTGTCAACAATCCTGAAATCCATAAAATTCAACTTTCAAAGTTCAAAATTTGCTTTTAATTTTGTTTAAATCATGCTGGATTTTTAAAAGGTGACATATTTGAACACCTTGCCTTTGTTCTTTGACATTTGCCTTTGAGCAAGAGCCTGGCATTTTTAAATCTGTTATAGTGGTGTTATTCAGTCCATTTTCAGGAGAGACTGATTTAATAAAGCAATTTTAAAAGAAACATATGACAGTGTACAGCTGTGGCCTAATATTAATCAGCTCCCACCACCTCACAGTCTTATAAAATAGCCTGTGACAAGAGTTCAGTGATATTTATTGATCTTGCACATTGGACATTCCCCCAATTTCCTGCTTTTATAACTTATTTTCCCCTTTTTATGTCTATAGATCTTGCCTTTATCACAACTGTGACCTTCCTGTGGAAAGTGTCAGCCATCACTGTAGTAAGCTGTCTTCCACTTTATATTCTGAAGTACTTAAAACGTAAATTTTCTCCTCCAAGTTATTCCAAACTTACCTCGTAAAAGTGACTGCACACCTGTGTTTTTTCCACCAATGTGACTATACCTAGAAATTGCTTCAAGCATTCACACTCTACTTCAGTCTGTAATAGAGAGAAGAAAAATAATAACCAGAAAAATGGAGCAAACAGCACAAAAAAGACGGGGAACCTCTTCGAGGTGTTACAGTGAGCTTATTAGCAGAACTGTTCAGAACAAACATATTTCCTTTTGTACACAGCTTTTTTAAACTTCTGAGTTAACAGTGCTACTGAATTATTTAATTGCTACTGTAAAGGATTTATTCCTACTGCACTATTTTTCTGCACATGAAACTGAAAACATTTTTTCCTGTAAGCTCATAATTTACTGATAGACACATTCTTTCATCAGAATATTCATTCATTCCCATGTAAAAAAAAAGTGTAACAAGCCTAGAAACTGTAAATGCGATTGTCTGTATTTGCTGCTCTATGTAACCGATATATGCACTATATGAATTATGTACAGCTGTCCGCGTAGCACAGTATTTGTTTGGGATCTGTGGTCCTTTTTCCTCCCCTGTACTCTCCATTGCTAGCTGCATTTAAGAAATCCATGTCATAAATAGCAGCCTTTCAATTGCAGATGGAGGCCACATTGCACAAAACGTGATGGAAATAAATTCCTGTACATATTTACATTATACCTACCGATCTGTACAGATTGACCTAGACTTTACTGTTCAGTAAATGTTTTATAAACTCCTAGCTGCTTTGTATTTGTAAAGCTATACTCCAGAAGCATAAGCGCATTACTGAACATTTCATATATAGAAATTAACCTTGGATGAAAGAAAATCCACCAACAATGGGTTCTGTGCAGCTTTCGGCGTTTTAGTGGGGATTTTGCTCAAGCCCCATGGAAAATGGTTATGTAGCACCCATGCTTAATGGATCATTCCCAAACAGTCTGTTCTGGGTGCAGGAGTTTCTGTGTCTATGCACAACTCCTCTTCCTGGAATGTTTCCCCCATTGATTTCAGTAGATGGAACTGATCCACATACATGGTTCCTCTTTGTACATGTGGATTGACTTTCTGTTTGAAATAATGAGGGTCTTTCCACAAACTTCATTTGAACATAGACTGTACATGGAACTCTTGAGTCAGGCAAGTACATGCACATTGTAATTGTTTTCTTAAGGTTACTCAGGTAAAAAGGATAAAATGGACAACATAATAATAGTAGAAAATCCATCATCTTCCAAAACTTAATCTTTATATTTCTGAGTTAGTTACAACAAAGAAAAGAAAATAAGATCTGATGTAATCTTGATGGATAGTTGTCTGAATCTTACGTACTGTATTATTATGCAGGATATTTTTTCTCTGTTTCGTTTTTCAAGAAATAGATGTACCAGGTTATTTAGCTTAGTCAAGTACCGGCTGAAATAGTAAATATAATTGACCCATGTTTCTTTACTAAAAATAATAGTTTATTTGTATGTTTTAAGAATTAATAATTGTATTTTGTATCACATTGTTTTGTTAGACTATCTCACAACTCCTTTTATAGTTACTTAGAACCATCATCTTAGGCCCTTCTTCTTTTATAAGGATGCTAATCTTGGACACCTCCACAGACAGACTGTTGCCAAGCTAGTTGAGCTACTATCCAACTCCATTTGTTTTGAAGATGTTTTAATAGCAACTGATCCTTGCTTCTTTTTTAATAAAAAAACATTTTTTTTCATTATAAAAGCAATAAAACCTCATTTCTACCAAATATTATTATTGCAAGTTTGTAAAATAAACATGTTTGGTAGTGTTTCTGTTACGCTTTGCTCATTAATTTTCTTTCTGTGAACTTATGGAACAATCAGTTAATCACAGTGCCCACTAGATGTCATCAGGTTGTTGCGGGGGGCGGGGGGCGTTATGTGCTGGCACACTGCTCTGCTCATGATATGTGAAATCTGCTAAGCTTTTATATGTGCTGTGTTTTAATTATTGTAACTGAAAACAAAGCTAAAATACGTCCAGTTCTCTTGGAATACTTATAAATAAACAATTACAAATGACCATCAGCTTATGAACAGAGTAGTCAGCAATATTATATCCAATGTCCATTTTCCATTGTAATTATTTATCCATATGTTCCAAGCAGGCAAAAACCTCACCGTGTTTAAATTCAGTACATGAACAAAAGGTGCTTGGTCATCTTTTGATATAAAATAACTTTTGTTGTGGGCTAAATTAATAAGAAAGAAAAACAGACCTGGTTTAACAAATGCAAGTAGTTTTACCTGAGCATATCTGTGTACAAGAACGCAAATATACATAAGTGTATTGTGTATCTCCTGTATATAAATTTGTACATATGTATATTAAAAATTAAGTGACTATTACATGGTTAGTGTGAGAGCACTGTGTGAAAAGAACACAATTAACCAATATTTGTCACTTGCATCTTATTATACCTAATGCAAACAGGGAAGAAAGCATTACCATTTCACTTTTGCAGTACTTCTACTGCGAGCTTTGTAGGTGGAAGTGCAGTGCACAGTACCTGTTATATAACCTTTCCTTTTCCAGCACCTACTCCTATGTGAGGGCACAGAGAGTTAAAGTGTGGAGACTCATTCTTCCTTTGTAACAGGAGAAGATTCTGAGGCAAGTGTACATGGAGTGCAAATATCTAAAACTTGTTTGCCCAAAAAGCAAACAATCAGACTAGCCCATGCTACAGCAAGATTGGGGAGAAGATGGAGCAATTTGACACCTTTCCCCTTTCTTGATGCTTGTGTCAAGGAGGAGCTATGGTTTTTTCTTGCAGACACATGTCATTTGATATATGAAATTGCATGACATGTGCAAGTGTAATTCAGGATGCTGAGGCCGTTATTATGACATGTAAAATCCTTGAATGCAGCAAGGTATGGTCAGAAACATGACTTCCCTATTGAAATAGCACTAATTTATCACCACCCAATTGATGGATTGATTCATGTTTATTCATCACACAATTATGTCTAGAGAGCCTGTGGACAAATTCAGAACCACTATTTGCCATGAAAAGGTGATCTTCAGACTTCATTAGCCATTCAAATAAAATATGTCTGGAGAGTTATATCTTAGTTCTTTAATTGTGTGAAACTAAAGACAAAGAAGAATTCAAGTTGCTCCTGATTTCCTTTTAGTCATATTAGCCAAAACCAACTATTACAGAGGTGGAAGGAACTTAACTAGATATAAGAGTCTGTCATAAGGAAGTGAATGAAATACATGGATCCATTTCAAGGTTAAGTGGCCCAACTTTCACAGAAAACACAGTTTTCACATTGTAGCTAGGGTTGTTGGCTTCAGTGAATGACAGGGTTTCTGTGACTTTACACATTGCTTAGGCTGGAGATCTTCAGTAGTAGGAGTGCAGTGACAGCGCACCTGCGATATATATCTTCTATCACAATTAATGACACAGGGAAAACCTGGTCCCTACTAAATCAGGCAGTCCAGAGATATACTGAAAATAACAGGGAGCGATTGTGCTGAATATTTCAAAAGGCAAAGTCTGATCAGGTCTGAACAGTACTGGAACTAGTCATGTGCCACTTCATTTTTGAGACAGCATTGAACTGGTTAACCAAGTGTGTGTTTCAAGGCTCTGACTCTTTCATTGGGAATGGTCTGTGTATCCTGTACAGTGGTACCCCGCAAGACGAATGCCTCGCAAGACGGAAAACCCGCAAGACGAAAGGGTTTTCTGTTTTGGAGGCGCTTCACAAGACGAATTTCCCTATGGGCTTGCATCGCAAGACGAAAGCCCATAGGGAAATGCTGGCGGTCGGGAGCAAAGACTTTCACCCACAGCCGGCCTTCAGAAGAGGACCTCTTCTGAAGGCCGGCGGGAGGCCAAAGTCTTTGCTCCCCCCGCCTGCCTTCCCCCGCCTGCCCCGGGCGATCTTAAAATGCTGGCGGGCGGGAGCGAAGCGTTCGCTGCCGACCCCCAGCATTTTAAAATCTCCCCGTGTCCCGGGAAGGTTTTAAAATGCTGGGGGTCGGGAGCGCTTCGCTCCCGACCCATGCCGGCAAGCCTCATGCGCAAGGCTTGGGGCGGCAGCCTGCATCCCGAAGCAGGGGGTGAGCTGCGGAGCCCGCCCCCTGCTTGGGGGAGATGCCTGCAAGCCTCGCATGCCCGGCGGGAGGTCCCGCTTAGCCCACTGTTCCGAAGCGGGGAGGGGGGCGGGAAGACCTGCCCCAGCCGCCCCACTTCGGAACGCTGTTCCAAAGCGGGGCGGGAACACCTTCTGAAGGTGGGCGGGGGGCAAAAGTCTTTGTCCCCCCTGCCTGCCTTCCCAGGGGCTTTTAAATCGCCCCGGATTTTAAAATGCCGCCCGCCAGCATTTTAAGATCGCCCCGGACAGCGGAGAAGTCCTCCGCTGTCCCAGGGTTTTTTAAAATGCTGGGGGTGGGAAGAAAAGCCCTTGTCCCCCCCCAGCCTTCAGAAGAGGTCGGGGGACAGACTGTCCCCGGACCTGGTCTGAAGGCGGTTTCCCTAGGAACGCATTAATTGATTTTCAATGCATTCCTATGGGAAACCGTGCATCGCAAGACGAAAAACTCGCAAGACGAAGAGACTTGCGGAACGAATTAATTTTGTCTTGCGAGGCACCACTGTAATTCCACCGGAGCACAGAATGTAAAATTCAGCTTCCTGAATATTTCCATTTCAGCAGAGAAAGAGTTTTACTGTGTGATGGAATGGCTTAATTTAGGGGGACTAGCTACTGTCCTGCTTACTACCAGAATGCCTATTATTGTTTCTGAGAGGCATTATGCTCCCCACCCATTTCCTAAAATTGTCGTTACTTGTGCTGAGGCTGGAAATTGTCTCGTGATTCTACCTGCAAGGCCTCTTTCCATTTTCTCAAATGCCATAGTTGATGTTTCTCCCTGTAGATGCTGATGTAAGAATAGCGAGAGAATCAGGCCCCAGCTCCCTGCAACGCTCTTTGTTTTAACAGCACATTTGTACATTTAGGCTGGTATTATTATTATTATAACTCAGTTGAAATGAAAATAATAAAAAAGCCCTTCAATATGCTAGCCCCCCTGCAGGGAAGAAAATCAGCAGTAGGGAACAGAGACAACACAGTCCCAGCATTATATGTAAACAAACAGGAGGTACAATATCTTTTAACGCTGTTGAAAAGCATAGGAATTTCTCTAGTAAACAAAACACAGTTAGAGCTATATGATTCCCAAGCAGTATTAACAACCCAACAGATGCCCTCAGCAGGGTTCACAGCTGTTATTGTGTGAGTAGGTCTTTGCTCAGCCAATTGCCGGTGAAAATCTTCCCTTTCAGATACGGAACTACAGTCAAAGGCCTATTTGCCACTCCATCAGCTGAAAGCCATAGATTTGATGAGTGCATTCTGCAGCAGAGTCAGCACAGTCAGATGCCTGGAACAGAACACATTCATGAACCGTTTTGCAATCACATGTCTCTCCCTTCTGCTGTTACTTTTATTCCAAATTAGGGTTCAGACTAATATTCAGCAGCCTTCATTTGCTTATCTAGGCACACAAGCAGCAGGTTCTGGGTTTATAATTTAAGGATCTTTCAAGATCTTTCAGGTGGGGGAGAAGAGGATTCACAGTTTCCAAAGGTTTCAGGTGATTCTTCATTTAACTTATTACCTAGGCGACACTTCGTTTGAACAGCCCATATCAGGCATACATTCATCTCATTCACATATAATTCTAAACTATATGTTATTAAACCATGACATGTGAACTCTAGATGTTCTTGACTACAATTCCCACCAGCCTCAGCCAACACAGCTGTATTGGGAGACATATAGGAGCTGAAGAATCTTAGAAGACAGCTGGTAGAGTTTGCAGTTGCAAGGAAATCTGATTGTTGAGAAAATGTGTAAAAAATAAGAGATTTCCAGTATCTATGAGCTGGAATGGAACTCAAATCAGGGTGCCAAGACCCTCCTAGAAAGAAAGCGAACTAAAGCCCTTGTCAAGACGATCCCATAATTGGGAGGCACAGGAGAAACGTGAGTATCCAAAGCAAAGAATAGTTTGGGCAGGTGTAAAAATGGCACTCCTGTTGTGGTGGTGTGCAAAGATTGCAGGATAAGGAGTGAGGGCACCTGAGGAGGAAAATGGACCCATGGGGAACTTCAGCAATAATTAAAGGAGCAAAGATGGATGGAAAGAGAGAACAGAAGAGTGGAGACTGGTGAGGGAAATCCATCAGACTGGGAAAGACTGCTCTAAGATAAAATGAAAGGAAGGGTGGGTGAGAAAACAAGACAACAGACAGAATGAGCTAGTTAGAAAGTAAATTATTTTGGAGACAATTAGATGTCAGTACAGTTACCAACTGTACAGGCAATAAATTCATTGATTTTAAGTAATGCTGCCCAAGATCTAGGATGCACTGTACAGTATGTGATGGAAATTCAGAGGGGACAGTCAGGGACAGAGCACTGCTGGCAAGATGGCTTAGGAGGTTCAGGGTTTTTATTTTTTTGCAGTCAGCACCTCTTACTTAGGTTATAATTTCACAACCTCTGTTGAGCCCTTTTGGATAGGGAAGCCTATACATCAAAATTAATGACTACAAATTACCCTTTGATTTGTTGTTTCCACTTAAACAGCTGGAGAGTGGGGATTTGGATATCAATTGTGTAGGTACCCATAGTTCCACCACCGCACAAGTTGGGCTTCCATTGCTCCACATACTTTGTTTCAACTGTGGGGTCCTGCTATGCTCCCTCTTAGTTAGGAACTCATCACAAAAGGCTGCCTCTCAGTTCTAAGAATATGTGGTTCTGCTGATGTAGCCAGTTCCATGATGGTAGCTAAAGATCATGGATGTGTGATGTTCTCCATAGCAATACTCCACATCACACTGCCAGAAAGGTACAGATTTAACTTCGATGTCACGGCTGTTCTGCTGCAGTCTTGATAAGTGGGGTGATTAATTCACCTAGGTCAGACTTGCCCAACCAGGTGCCCTTCATGTGTTTCAGACTACCAGCAAGTGAACTGGCTGAAGATGATGGGAGTTGTAGACCATAATATATTTAAGGCAGCAAGTTGGGGAAGGCTGACTCATCGTAGATACACAAACCCTTAAGACATTTTGGCATCACAAAATGGTACAGTGGTGCCTCGGGTTACATACGCATCAGGTTACATACGCTTCAGGTTACAGACTCCGCTAACCCAGAAATAGTGCTTCAGGTTAAAAACTTTGCTTCAGGATAAGAACAGAAATCGTGCTCCGGCGGCGCGGCAGCAGTGGGAGGCCCCATTAGCTAACGTGGTGCTTCAGGTTAAGAACAGTTTCAGGTTAAGTACGGACCTCTGGAACGAATTAAGTACTTAGCCCGAGGTACCACTGTATATCCAGTCCTAAGCACTTATTTGCCAAGGCAGGAATTCAAAATGGTATTCATGGGGTGCAATTTACACAGAGTGGATACAGGGTGTGTTCTTGCAGACTTGCGATCCCTGCAAAGCAGTTTTATTGCCTGTCCTTCCATGAGAACAGTGTTACTGCGGAATTCTTTGCACACTGCATCTAGTGAAGAAGTTGTCACTAGGAGAATATCCAGTGCAAAATGGCTATTATGCTATTATGCAGTGCTGGAACGAAGGGAATGCGCAGTCCCACAATCTCCTGCACCTAGAGAGGTAGGTGATGCCTTCATCTTAACTGCCAAAAAAATCTTTGTGGTCATAAGTAATAATTGAATAAATCAGGGGTTGCTAACATGGTGCCCACATGCCCACAGAGGCCTTCCTTGTTGCCCACTCCTGCCTCCTCCTCCTCTTCCCTTGGGACTTTGGCTTGAAAGAAGCTTTCAAATGTATCTGATAGAATAGAGTGCAGTCTGTGCTTGGGTTGTGTTGTGTGCAGAGCCAGGTTTAGGGGAGCATGACCGGTTCATCCACTCTGGCATCAAGCCGACAGGGGGCCACAAGGAATGCTACAACACTGATAAACAATGGAAGGCGAGAAGCGGGGCGCCACCCAATTTTAAATCCCAAAGTCCACCACTGGTGTGTGCGGTGCCCACAGTGTGTTTTTCCCCCCTGTGTACAAATGTGCACAAGCACCCACCAAGGTTGGTGACCCCATCCTGCACTGATCAGGAAAGGCATTGGCAGCCTTTATAATGCAGGGGACTTGGGCGTAGTCTTGGAGAATAGCAAGTCTCATGCCTTTCACAGTGAAGTTAATTCAAGTGCTGGGGTTTTTCAGGAGAGAGAGAGAAATCGAGCTGCAGTTGTCTAGAAGTGAGTCTTTTTGTCAAGGAGTTCGGAGAAGAGGCAAGCGGTCACAGGGCCCCCCTGTTCACCTGCCATCTGTCCAAAAGCAATTACTTCCAAATGGCATAAAGGGCTGGAAAGAAGCTATACCTCGTTGGTAGCAGACTATACAAGCCATGGTCACTGACCTACTACTCAGGAGCACATGCGTCCCTCTTCTTGACACACAGCTAACTCATTCTGCCATTAAGACACATGAGCACAATAAGCTGTAGAGTTCTTGGGGGAAAGAAATAAAGGAAGGATGGTTTTATATATATATATATAAAGAAGTTATGTTGAAAAGCAGGTAGTTAGATATGAGAGAAGGTTAGCTCAGTTGGACAGAGTGTGGTGCAAGGTTGCAGGTTCAATCTGCCCATATGGGATAGCTGCAAATTCCTGCATTGCAGGAGATGATGATGATGATGATGATTAATAATAATTGAATTTATTATTATTTATAACTAGAAGTCTCAGGGTGGTCTCAGGTTGGACTACATGATCCTCAGGGTCCCTTCCAAGTCTAAATTCTATGATTCTGTGTGCAGGCCTGTTAGCAGCATAATGAGGCAAAGGCAAAGGATTGGCAGCCGCTAGGTATATTCACAGACATGGTGCTCCCTTCTCCTACTCAGGAAAAAAAACACACATTCAGAAATCAGTAGAAGAGCATTTGGATATTTGGCTGATGATCAGACGAAGAACTTATGAAGGGTTTCCACTGATCTGTTCCCACCTCCATTTTTATAGTGTTTCCAGAAGTCCTCAAAGAGGACTGTTTCACCAAACTCTCCATTTTCACAGAGATGGCATTTCATAATTGTGTGCTGCAGCCACCTGGTACATGATCATCTGGTACATTTTGATTTTTCCTGGCCTCCAACAAGCACATTTTTAATAATTTGGAGGTTGGGGGTGGAGGTTTAGATCACTGATTTTCATAGCTGAGTGGGAATTTGAACTTGGGTTTCACCAGACACCTAAGCCCCATGCTGCAGCCTGCCCAACACTGACTTTCTCAAAATTATAGGAATGCTATGAATGGATGGTATTGCAAAATTGCCTCCTGGATCATCATAGAGATTCTGGTGAATAAGAAGGAGGAGGTGGTCCCTAAGATACCTGTTACCTATAACAAGGCAGCCATTTGAAAACCTCTCCAGAAAATGGGACTGGGGGCGGGGGGGGGGCAGGACTGCCAACGGTACCTGGACAGCTTTTGGTGTGGGAGACAAAGGTTACTTCAAAAACTACCCTCCTAGACACTCCTTACAGTCTCTTAAAGTAGCTTTTCAAAACATCTCACTATTTTACATTTGCAAACGTATGCAAATGTTCAAATGCGGCAGCTGAATATTAGCTTCCCTGTTGATTAGGGCTGCGGGTGGCGCTGTGGGTTAAACCACAGAGCCTAGGGCTTACCGATCAGAAGGTCAGCGGTTCGAATCCCCACAACGGGGTGAGCTCCCGTTGCTTGGTCCCTGCTTCTGCCAACCTAGCAGTTTGAAAGCACGTCAAAGTGCAAGTAGACAAATAGGAACCGCTCTGGCGGGAAGGTAAACAGCGTTTCCGTGCGCTGCTCTGGTTCACCAGAAGCGGCTTAGTCATGCTGGCTGTACGGCTCCCTCAGCCAATAAAGTGAGATGAGCGCTGCAACCCCAGAGTTGGTCACAACTGGACCTAATGGTCAGGGGTCCCTTTACCTTTACCTCCCTGTTGATTACAGACATAGAAACAGTTTTCTCATGCACGTTGGCTTTGACTTTCCCATTCCTTTATTTAGCCTCTTCACTTATCCCAGTTAAACTATTTGGACTGAAAATCACACCCATCCGCTCACACACACCCCCCCCAATATCCCCACAGGGATGGGATAACCAGAGCTGGCCTATGGAGATGGGGTGCGGCTATAGACCAGGGGCTTCACCACCAGCCCTGGTGGTGCTTTTTCCCTTGCCTAAACTGCCTCTCGGAGCTGCTGTTTGCCCTTCAGAAGAAAACTTGTAGATAACATTGGATTGGGGTGGTGTTTTTTTTGCAGAACCTTATTCTGGCCACTTCTTCTATGTCCACTAGGTGGAGCTCTAACTCCCCGGATTAGCACAGCGCGTTTCACACTTAACTGTGAAACAGGCAGATGCTGCAAAAAACCCCAAAAACTAAAACCGGGGACAGCAAGACTTGACATTTTAATAGGGAGCAAAAGAACCGTCACAACGGGCAGGAAGAACAAGGCACCCCTGGGTGGCACGCATATCTTTATGGGGGAGCGGGAGGAGACAGTTATGTTGCAAAAGGTTCTGTGACTCAAGAGCAAGCCACCTCTTCCTCTTTCCTTTCCTTTTCTGGGCTGTGAGTCATCTGGCTGCCTGTTTTGTTCTCGACAAGGCAGCCTGCTGATCTTGTGTGCGTCTTGACTCAAGACAAGTCTCAGCCTCAGGAGGATCAGCATCAGGGACTGCAGCTTTTTTGGAAAAAGGAGGAACAGCGAGCAATTTCCATAAGAAACAGAGTCACGGGCATCATGCGGTGAGAGTGACTGAGCTGGCAGAGAGCAGCAGCAGCAGCAGCAGCTCAATTCCTCATCAAGGCCTGGACCCCGGAGGCACTTTGCCATTTTCATATTTAAAGTGCAATCTGGTGGTCTCTAGCATCTCGGGGGCCGCAGAATAGATTGGCTTTATCCCATTGACTTCAGAGGAGGAGATCCAGTGTTGGAACCTACTTTTCTGACTCCATTAGCTCCTCCAAAAGCCTAACCCAAACAACATTAGATCTTTGATGGCAGAACTGCCAAAAAGGGGACATGTGGGGGTGGGGGTGTCATATTGTGAAGTGGCTGTGATCCAAAGGATCCTAAGCCCTCCTGGTTGCCTGTCACACACCCCAAACTGGGGTTCAGAGTTTTCCTTTGAAAGTTACATGGCAAAATAAAATAGAGGCTAAAGACCTATTCCACCCATGTCGGTCCTTTCCTCCTGAATGTTTTGTGACTGGCACTAATTGGGTGGAACGGTTCCCTGTTTCAGCATTGCCTTTCAGCTGATGCGGGAAGACATATTAAAGTTCTGTTAAAGCCATGGTGGGCCATTCGCACATGCAAGATATCACCTGATGTTGCAGTCTTCAAGTGATTAGCATGCATTCAGGGTCAGGTTTTGGTGATACTCTTCATCTAGGTACCATCTATCCCTGTTCGGTGTTTGCTATTACTTTTTCTTTTTCTGTAAATAATTTTTATTCATTTTCAATAAAATCCTCCAATTAATGACAAATCCAATCCAATCATTCCAAATTACAATAATAATAATACCAATTATATACTCCAATTATAAAAAATTTCAAAATGTCCCAGATGTCTTGAGATTTTTGCCCTCATTACAGTCTCTGCGTTCTTTGCTATTATTCAGTTCATAACTCTGATAGTTTGCTATTTCAATCATTTCAACCGTTTCCTAAATTTGGGTGACTGGAAGTAGTACTGTTACTGTGGTCGGAAGAGTGCTCAGATCAGATTTCAATTATCAATGCACTCAGGACAGTCACCTCTATGGGATTATTACATATATATAAATTGGCAAACCCATAAATATACTTGAAACTAACAGAGTTGTTGCTCCTCTATCAGCGCCAGGCCTCACTGTTTTCCTGCAATACTTTATTATATGTGGTAGAATACAATCTTGTCACAGACTATTTCACTTTAGTGCTGTACTAAACACTTGCTCTGTATTTTCTCCCTAACCACCCACCATCTAATAATAACAAAAGAAAGCACATTTTAAAACGATCCAGCACATCAAAAAGAATTATCAAAAACATCAACCCAAAAGCAATAAAAAATAAACCCACACATAAAAGATGCTTGAGAACAATTCCATATATGAAAGCAATTTCACATGGAAAAACACATGGAAAATCCAGTACAGATACGGACTTGGACAAATATTTCCACTTAAAGGGCTTTTTGAAAGAGGAAGGTCTTCAACAGGCGTCCAAAAGTTCACGAGACATAAATTGGATTATGGAAACCAAACATATGGAGAATGAGGCATGAGATTCCTAAACAGAATGCCCATTATGAAGATGCTCCCCATCTTATGTGCTGCAGCTCCTAGCTTATCAAGCATTATCCTTGGGTAGACCTTCCTGTCTTTCTATCAGAATTTTTCTATCCTGTTTTCCTGTTTTATCAGTGGTATGCCAGGAGGGGGAGCGGTATACCAAGAAATGAATTACATTGAGCATTTCGGAAAAACCTACCAGATACTGAAGATACTTTTTGAAGATACAGTACTTTTTGAAATCTCACATATTCCACTCAATACAGCCAATTCCCTTAGGTTGCAATTTGATGCACATTTAGCTGAAAAGTAGCCTGGGAGAACACATTAGGACCCCTGAGTAAATGTGCTGCTCTGTTAAACGCGGAATTTTGCTCACGTCATCTCAGTCACTTGTTCAAGCAGAAACGATCCCTAGCATCATAGCTGTATCAGCTTAGCTCTTGTTACTTTTTCATATTTATTTTCCAAATTAGTTTCATCAGTGCTTTGTAAGCAGAGATCCACACCAGAGTGTTCTCATGAAACCTACAAAGGGGAAAGCGAGCTTGACCAAGACACCAAAGCCTGGCTTGCTGGTTTCTGTTGCCCTTTGTAGCAAATGGGCTACAATTTGAAACATAGGACTCAGCTATACAGCTTCAAATAAAACGTTTTTAAGTGTGTTTTAAGTGCAATATACAATGTGACACTAGATGGCCATGGTGAGCCTTATGGAAAATTCAATATAAAAAAATTCCTTCTTGTAGCACCTTAAAGACCAACTGAGTTAGTTCTTGGTATAAGCTTTCGTGTGCATGCACACTTCTTCAGATACACACACATTCAGATGCATGCACACGAAAGCTTATACCAAGAACTAACTCAGTTGGTCTTTAAGGTGCTACAAGAAGGATTTTTTTTTATTTTGACTATGGCAGACCAACACGGCTACCCATCTGTAACTGGAAAATTCAATGTATTCTTTAAAATGCTTTTTCAAAAAGCATTTTCAGAACCATTTTTTTTTGGGGGGGGTATGTGTGTAGATTCCACCATAGTTATGGCGAGAGGGCAATAAGTGCCTCTTTGCATCAGGCAAAAGAGTCATCAGTGGTTGCAGGCAGATTTCAGCCAGTCCAACAAAATCCCCAAACGCACCCAACTTTACCCTCTCACGTGTAACGTCCTTATCATCATCATCATCTTCATCACTTTTAATTTGTATACCAGCTTTCTATTTAACAATACCCAAGGCGGTTTACAAACTGAAGAATCAAAAAATGTACACCTTATAACAATCTAATCCAATACAAAAATAGGATAATAAAGCACACCTTTAAAATAAGCAACTTATATCAAATAAAGTAATACTCATAGAATAGTAGGTTCACTCTGGTGGGGGAAAGCAAAGCACTAAGGGACACTATTGTAGTGGAGATAAAAACTGTTACCCGTTCCTGAAATAGGATTATTTCACCTTCACTGACAGGGATCCCAAGGAGAGTACAGTGTGTTATCTCACACACCATAACACAAAAAGCCACCTGCAGTGAGGAAGAGCCACAGCTCAGTGGCAGAGCACCTGCGTTGCAGACCAAAGGTCTCAGGTTCAATCCCAGGAATCTCCAGGTAAGGATGGAAAAGATTCCCTATCTGAAATGCTGGAGAGCATCTGACAGTCAGTCTAGACAATACTGGGCTTAAGATGGGCCACCGGTCTGGTTGAACAGAAAGCTTGTTCCTGTGCAATGCATGGGCCTTCCCCTTCTCACAATGACCACTTTTCTGTAGTCCTTAATGATAAAGATATGTTTGCACTACGAAATGGATGGCTGATATACTAGGGCACTTGTTCCATAATCAAAGGCTGGCGGACAAGGTGGAAAATGAGGAAGTTGTTGGGGAAAATATGTGCACTGGAGTAGTTCAACTGGGCAGAGAGTTTAGCTTTTTACAACAACAACAACAGCAACAACAACAATTGGTGGATGAGTCTAGCCTAAATATTGGTTTGTAAGTTATGGTGCACACTATCCAGTTTATGGTGTTTTCCCCCCTGCACAAACCTAGCAGTGCAATCCTATCCATATATTACTCAGAAGTAAGACCTATGGAGGTCAGTGGGGCTTGGTTTCAGAGAAGTGTGCATAAAAATTGCAGCCTAAATAAGGTGTTTCCATGTATGAGGATGGATGCCCCATTCATATAAATGGTGCTTGTACAAGAAGTGGATTGTGACTCATAGTGTGTGAGATATATATATATATATATATATATATATATATATATATGGATAGAGAAGTAAAATCTGTGTCATTTCAGCACATACCCCTGACTCTCTTGTTGATCCTTACTCACTGCAGTGACCATTTCGGCCACAGCATCACACTGCCAAAATTTTAAGACTTTTGGAATGGCTGGTGGAACAGCCTTTCTGCCAGCTTCCCAACAGTCATGGATTCCTTTTTCAGATCATCCTTCTATCACCAAGGCTATTTGATACTGGGTGCTTGCCAAGGCAACTCAGCTTCTGAGTGCAGAACTTATACTGCAGATCCACAAAGCATAGGCACAGGGGGCTTGGCTTGCAAACTTTATTCAGAATCCAACTTTATTTTTAAAAAATCTCACTTAAGAAGAGAAAAGAAAATACTTGTTTTTACATAGGCAACATAGCCATCAGAACCCCTGGGTGTGAACAGCAACCTAGACTCTGCTTCTTACTCTTGACTCAGATAGGAGCAGCCAATCTGAGGAGGCGGCAGAGGTGTTGAAAACTGAGCCAGGGCCTTAGCAACATGAACTGAGCCAGAGTCTGCTGGATCAGGTGACCTTGAGCTTGATCAATGACGACAGTCTCAGTTTGGATCTCCAGAACCTAAATGCTCCTGGCCTGTGTCTCTCTCAAGAACTTTTCTGCTTCACATCAGTAGCCCACATCCGCCATGTTAGGTTATCAGTGCAGACAATGAGCCTGGCGGAAATTGCCCAGGAAGAAGGCACAGCTCCAAATATGAGTCCAGCTGCTTTAAGGCCTTCTGCTGCTCCTGGAGACACAAAAGTCTTCAGTCCAGTCATAGACCTTGTTAGAGCAAGTTGCTGCCATTTGTTAAGGTCCGAATAACAGCCAGAGGAAAGCACTGAGAGACAGGTAGTAACAAGGGTTGCATATTTAGGGGACTAGAACTGCAGATCACAGGAATTTTATTTAGAGGCCAGGTAGTCATTCAGGAAACAGAAGTACCTTCCCTTGAGTATTTTGCAGGTGCCAGGTGTGCCCCTGTCCGAGTTCTTGCACGTTAAATGCTCTTTCCACATTTCTTCCAAGTCCCTGATAGTCCTTAGTCTCCACCTTCCCATGAATCTCTCTCTCCCTCTCTCTCATACAGACTCTGTCTCCCAAATTCCCTGTGCCTCAGAAGTATTTGATCCCAGACCTTGGAAAGATCAGCCTCTGGCAATGGTCCTCTGTAGTCACAGGCAGCAAATGAGATGAAGCGGTGACAATGTCCGTGGGCAGCAAACTGTCAAGACCGTAGTGGCAGGCAGTTTATGGGCAAGGGGACAGAGCTGAGCCCAAAGCTGAGGAGCAGCCGTGCAGAGGCAGAAGACCTGGGCAGGCAAAGGAGGCAGGCAGGCGCCTTGGAGAAAGAGAGTCTCTCCCGGAGGTGATGAGTTGAGTTGCTCAGACGAAAGAACAGTAGCAGCTGTCTTGCCAGATTATTAATTTGGCCTGCTCACAGCAGAGCGTCAAACGAGTCTGGTTTTGCTCACAACTCCCAGATGTGATTTTGGGGGTGGGGGTGGGGAGGAGAGAACTCCTTCCTGAAACCCCACCCCCACTTTCACTCCCTCTGCTACACTTCAGCAGCACAGTGAATCACGGTGCCTAGAAAAGGTCCTCCATTGAGCACATCTGCCATATCCCACCATGATTCTCTCCCCCCCCCCCCATTCTCACGGCAGGAAATGGTGACTCCCTGCCAGGTCTCCCTGTTGTTCCTAACACCTGACGTATCTTGCAGGGGTGCAGGTGGCCCAATACCGAAAGCCCCACTCTTCCACTTTTTTCCTTTCTGCAGCGTTAGTAGCACAGCTAAAGGAAAGCAAGTTGCAATTCACCTAATGTTACAAACTGGACTGGAAAGAAATCCTCTTTGCTGCTTCAGGAAGGGACACACAGCAAACCATCTCTGGTATGGCTTTGCTAGTGGGGAGAGATTCCCTTTCCAGACATCTGGTACACAGTTACAAATACTCCTAATGATAGGGGGGTGATCAGAAAAGGAATGCATTCTAGGTTGAAAAGCTAGCAGAGAGCAGATTCTGGCGTTCCCTGGCTTATGCTCTTCCTTGAGACACGTCGGCTGCATTGGGAACTTCTACCATGCCTTTTGAGTTAGTACTGAATTGTTACAGATTAACTCATATAGAATAATTGGTCATTATTAATTTAGTTTCTGGAGCTAATAGCAGCTTTTGTGGGGGAGAGTTTGGCAGGACCACCTTGTGAGGGAATGATGAAGCCTCCCTCCCTTCATATGCTATGGTTGCAGCCCTGATCACGGATCAACCACAGTCGCTAAAGCCGCATTAAATGCATTTGCACAGTGAATGCTAACACCTGTTTTAGTCTAAGCAATTCTGAATCCTTGCGTATTAACATATGGTGTGGTGTGCATGCAGAGACCCCCCCCCAAGCCTTGTATATCTAGCAGTCATGAGCAGCAGGTCTCAGAGGTTTTGTAAAAGGAAGTGGACGTTAGCTGGCTCCCCATGGTCATAGGCAGTGGTGACTGGCACCCACTGCGACTAGTAGGGCAGAAAGTAGGCGGAGCCAGAGCTAATGGCAGGCAAAGTCAACTAATTCTAGCTTTGCCCTAATCCGCCTCCCTGCTAATTTCTACAAGCAGCAACGGTGAGACGAAGGAGGAATCTGACAATCCATGCCGCTCCTGGGAGGCTCGCCCCCAAGAATCTCAGTTCACAGAGTCTGACACCAAGGCAAGACTTTGTGGGCAGAAATCTAGGGCCCCACTCAGCAGAATGAGCAGGAAAACAAAGCAAGGCTGACTTTCCACATGTGGAAGGATGTGAATTAATACACATTGTCTGCTGTAAAGCCCCATCTACCCATCTTCATTATTTCTTCCACCAGCAGTGACCACCTGATCCCTGTTCAGATAGATAGATAGAGGAATCAATATATATACTATTGATTGTGTACCATCAGAACTTTGCATTGCAGAATCAACAATAACAAATCAATGATCATGGGTCTCTTGTGGTTCATTTTACAGGGCATGTGGGCAAAGCAATATTCACACACACAAAAATATTCACATGGGAAGGAACAGACTATCTCATCAGGTCCTTTCATAGGTCAGCATGTGAATTAACAACAAAAACAATATGATTTATCAAAAGACTGCAGGTCGGATCTTTTAAACCTACAGATGAGCAGTTGGAGAACATAAGGAAAGGGAACCACATAGTAGTAAATGCATCAGGCTGGGCATGGCCTTTGTAAATGTTTCCATCAAAGCCCATGTGCCAAACACAGCTGTACCAGTTAGCAATTGAGAAGTCAGAGGATGTTTTCCAACCACTAGCTACAGTCATTCTGGCTGCAGCAAACAAGAGGAGGATAAGGTCCTTGCAACGTAATTTGGGATTAGTAAAGAGGAAGAGCAGAGCAGAGCTGAAAAATGAGCCTTTGGAACTGCTTGTTCAGTGATTTTTAGAGATATGGTTAAACACAAGATCCTAGAAGTGAGGCACATAGGGTCCCCACATGAGAGTAGCGGCTGTAACTTCTCCAGCAATTAGGAGATAGGGATGAGCTCATATAGCTTCATTTCTCCAGAATTAAGATGTGCAACCTTGAATGCTGCTTCTCTCTAACTGCAACAGAGATCACTTTAAAGGGAGTAGAGGTCCACATTAAGTTCCATGTGGAGTCTGAAATGCGTTCCCCAAGATCAGTTTCCCAGACTGCTCAGAGCCTTTGGAAATTTCCAAATTTCATGTCTAATAAGATGGAATAGATATCAGAAGCTTCCCCTCTCCTAAATACAGTCAGCTGCATGCATTCCTCTTCAAAAAGCCGTCAGAGATCTATGAAATTTCACAGAGCTACCTATTTTTCTGGCACATTCACTTTGCCTGATCCCTTTCTTTGCTTCTTGGCCCCCCGCCTCTCTCTCCAAAGCTTTCTTCTTGCTTCTCCCTGGTATCACTTTCACTTTTCTCCCATTTCTTAACTTCACTTCCAATTGATACACCAGCTTGCTTCGGAACTTCTTTCATCAGTTGTACTTCTTAAACTGTTTGATGACTGGGTCCAGTCATCTCTTTAAAAGAGAGAGAGAGAAAGAACCCATAGTCTTGTGGTGTTATTTTTCTCTAGTATATGCCAAAATACTGAGGAATTCATCCCACCATCCAGGCAAGCAATAAGGCTGCAGTCCTAAGCATGATCACTTGAGAGTTACTGCAGAAAGACTATGTTTAAGATGGAAGCACTAAATGGAAATACATCGTGATTTCTCTTTCAGAAATCTAAGATGCTGGACAAAGCTGTCCCATCCCACCGGTCCACTTTTACCCCTTCTGTGCCTTCTCTTTTATTTTTTCTTGTGCTGTTTCTATACATGATAACTTGGGCCTCTCAAGATTTTGACACTGATACCCACTTTTGAAAGGCATGCTTTGAGTTAGGGAAGATGGTGTGCTTGTTTTTTTAAAGTCACTATGTGGTGACTTTAAATGCCAACCAAAAGAAAAATGGGGGGGTGTCTGTTTTGAGGACTGGCATGAAGCATGACTTATGTATGATGCGCCAAACCAAAGTCACCTAGAACCATAGGGATTTTTTTGGGATGTGTGACCCACCAAGCCAAAGCCACCTAGAACTGAGATGGAGCTGAGTCACAGAGCACGCACTTTGTTTGCATGAGGTCCCAGCTTCAGTTCCTGGCATCATCTCCAGGTACGGCTGGGAAGGACTCCTCTGAAATCCTGGAGAACTGCTGCACCTCAGGGCAGACAATATTAAACTAGTTGGGTCAATGGACTGACCTGGTATACAGCTGCTTCCTATGTTCCTAACTATCTGTGTTTGTGACCCACCAAGATTTCCATAAACCCCCTGGTATTGCTGTCTACAACTAATCCAGAATGCGGCAGCTAGACTGGTGACTGGGAGTGGCTGCCGAGACCATATAACACTGGTCCTGAAAGACTTACATTGGCTCCCAGTATGTATCTGAGCACAATTCAAAGTGTTGGTGCTGACCTTTAAAGCCCTAAACAGCTTCAGCCCAGTATACCTGAAGGAGCGGCTCCACCCCCATCATTCTGCCCAGGCACTGAAGTCCAGCTCCAAGGGCCTTCTGGCGGTTCCCTCACTGCGAGATGTGAAGTTACAGGGAACCAGGCAGGGGACCTTCTCAGTGGTGGCGCCCACCCTGTGGAATGCCCTCCCACCAGATGTCAAGGAAATAAACAACTATCTGACTTTAAGAAGACATCTGAAGGCAGCCCTGTTTAGGGAAGTTTTTAATGTTTGGTGTTAAATTCTGTTTTTAATCTGTTGGGAGCTGCCCAGAGTGGCTGGGGAAATAATAATATCATCATCATCATCATTACTACTACTATTGGACTACAGAAACAGCAGGGCTGCCAAGCTGCAGAACGTGTCTGGTGGGCAATGTTCGACTTGGAGGGTCCCAAGGTTGTGTAATACTGCTGTAGTTCAAGGCCAGATATCAGGCCCTGCAGAGCAGTTAAGAAACAGTGATATGACTCATGGTGGCAGGGGAAGGCTAACCTCCCCACACATGGAGCTGACAATTTGGGAGGGGGATCCCTCCTGGCTGAATGCTGAGACGGACCTGCTCTGTTTAAGGCTTATAAACTGAATTGCTGGCCCAGACACGCCAATGACATTATAATAGGATGGGGATGGTTGATAAATTTCAGGAATGCTCCAGACTGTGAAAGGATTTGGATACACTTGGGAAATAGGCCAGTGTGCTGGAATTCGCGATTACACAATGGAAGGGTTATGTATTAAAAGAAAACCGATAGCACGTTTAAATGGAAAGTTAATGAAACCTATAGACTGATGAGGGAATAAGAGTGAGCAATGATAAAAATAGTGAAGGGGTAACTGTGATAGAATAAGGAGCTATACAGTGATATGCACTGGTATAAACAAAGGAGCTAATTCTCAAGCAGGGAGATGGCTGAGGTCATGTGGAATCTATGCTAAGCTATCATTCAAAATAAGAGCAAATTGGAAGAGAGAGAAATCTTTCACAGAGCAATGAGTCTAGCTGAAGGATTGGCAATATTTCCTGAGGTATTTTTCTGTGGATTACTAACCCTGGCCATTAAAATAATGAGAGTACCTTTTGGGGGACAATGATGATGAAAAGATATATTTTAAGATTAAACATAAATGTTGGGTTATTGTTATTTACGCTGCTTCTGGCACTTGCGGGTTGCTAGGCCTTGTTTATCAAGGTTGTCTCTGCAATT
This sequence comes from Podarcis vaucheri, assembly GCF_965113315.1. Taxonomy (NCBI): domain Eukaryota; kingdom Metazoa; phylum Chordata; class Lepidosauria; order Squamata; family Lacertidae; genus Podarcis; species Podarcis vaucheri. The sequence goes on along the minus strand of NC_138766.1, from coordinate 36,969,440 downwards.
ATGAGAACTATGGGGGTATTACTGGGAGGTTTGTGGCTCTACAAAATTGGACCTTTAGATGGAAGGATCCAGCTGATTTGAGATCCTGCTCTTGGGCTAGTTGAGAAAATGGTAGAAACATTGGCTGAACAACCATGGGGAAGTGCTATTCCAGGTGGGAGATTCTTTAGCTACCCAGAGAGGAAGTTCTTGAAAGAAGAGGCACTGCTGCCTAGCCTGGGGCATTTTGTCCTGAAATTTTTAATGTCCTTGTTGCTCAGATGCAGAAACTTCTAGTCTGTCTGGCATTACCCAGCATGGGAACCTTTAGCTTATGGATGGAAAAACTTTGGCCTGCCAGCTGTTGTTGGACTACAACTCCCATCAGCCTTGACCACCGGCCAAGCTGGATGGGGTTGATTGGAGTTGTAGTCCAGCAGCATCTGGAGGGCCACTAGAGGACATCCCTAGTCTACTCTTCAAGTCACTGGGTCCAGCCAAGTGTGGCTGAGTACACACCATATATTTAAAGCACATTTGAAGCACACACATTACACCCAAAGAATCCTGGGAACCGTGGTTTGTTAAGAGTGCTGCAACTGTAGCTCTCTGGGGGGTAAATTACAATTCCTCAAAATATTTGGCGGAGGGTAAAATAAATGTTTGGTGTGTACACAGCCTGTGTTTGTATCCCATATATCGGTACACCCCTCAGAGAGCTACAGTTCCAGCACTCTTAACAAACTACTTGTCCTTAGTTCCTGAGGTTTAGGCCCCCATTTGCCATCTCCTTAAATTTAATATAAAGCCCTTAGGGGAAGATAACATCCGTTTCTTGAATATACTCTCAGCCAGATTAGTGATACTGTGCTAAGGTTGGACAATGCTGTACCTCCATCCAACACCCTTTTCTCACTCTTATCCGCCCTCAGGAAGGTTGATTGCCTCTTGTGCTTGGCCATAAAGTAAAGGTAACCAATAGGCTTGTAGAAACCAAGGAGAATCATACAGAAATATTAAATTGGTAGGAAAACTGGTGGGGGGGGCGGGGAGTTGGCACTTAATATGCTAATAAAAGTCCCAAAGCCAAAATAGATGAATTAGTTAGATGGCCTGGAACTTAAACATACACCCACTCACCCTCCCAAAAAAGAAGGGTGTACAGTACAGTTTTGTACAGTACTGTATTTACTGTACTGTATTATTATGACAGCAGACACATCAGAAATGTGGAGAAACAGCAGATCAGCAGCACTTCTCAAACTATCTGATTTGGACCAGCAATTCCCCCTGCCCTAATGTTCCAGGGACTAGTACCGTATTTGGCTCCTGAAGCATCCCACCCAACTTGGACTGTGGTGGAGTCGTCATGGACCTGCGACTGATGGCTTGCAGACCAGCAGCAGCCCACGGAACACCACTTTGAGTAGCACTGCTCCAAAGGTCAGAGTAGGTCATACCACGAGTAAAGGTAAAGGGACCCCTGACCATTAGGTCCAGTCGCAGATGACTCTGGGGTTGTGGTTCTCATCTCGCTTTATTGGCCAACGGAGTACAGCTTTCGGGTCATGTGGCCAGCATGACTAAGCCGCTTCTGGCGAACCAGAGCAGCTCATAGAAACGCTGTTTACCTTCCCGCCAGAGCAGTACCTATTTATCTACTTGACTTTGATTGACATGCTTTTGAACTGCTAGGTTGGCAGGAGCAGGGATTGAGCGATGGGAGCTCACCCTGTCACGGGGATTCAAACCACCGACCTTCTGATTGGCAAGCCCTAGGCTCCGTGATTTAACCCACAGCGCCACCCACATCCTAGCGCCACCCGCATCCTCATACCACATGTAGTGTTGCTCTATATACTGAATAAAGCATAGAGGGCAATTATTATTTTTGGAATCCGGAGAATCGCCCTAGACAGAATTTTCTGGGTAAAAATGCATTATTATCTAATAGGGACATATCTGCTCTCGGTCAAAACTGTAATGTCTTTCTGTCTGATGCCAGAAGTAATCGGGGTAAATCAGAAAGCTCATCACTGAGTTGGGTCCAAACTTGCGATTCAGCAAAGGGAAAGACTCCTCCTTCTACTTGCAGAAGGGGCTGGAATCCAGCACCCTCTTCCCTCTGCAATGACAGTTCTATTTCCTCCAAGCCTCCAGGTTTTCAGGAAGCATGGGGGAGAGGTCACACCCTCCCCTGCCCCGGGAGGGAATCACTGCTCACAGCATCTCTGGAACCAACCCAATATGAATGGTCTGATTTGAGGAAATATAAATGATTTGAGAAAATATAAATATAAATGGGGGCTGCATATTTGCTCAGAAGAAAGTCTTACAGGTAAGTGCGCACACAATTGCACTGTTAAGTCATGACAGAAGCAATTATTGATTTAATTCTAAACAGTGCTCAGGATCTAGTACAAGATGTAAATAGTTTAAATGGTTTGGAAGCCATGATCACAAAGCTATAAAACTAAACTTATAAGTGACTAGGACACAGCCAACCTGAATTTGAAAAGGCAATTCCCACACTCACCCCGAAATAAAAGGATTATATAAAAAGAAGGGGGGAAAGGCTCAGTTAAGAGTGTCAAATCTCTTCAGGAAGCTTGGAGAGTACAGTGGTACCTCGGGTTAAGTACTTAATTGGTTCCGGAGGCCCGTTCTTAACCTGAAACTGTTCTTCACCTGAGTACCACTTTAGCTAATGGGGCCTGCCGCTGCCACCATGCCGCCAGAGCACGATTTCTGTTCTCATCCTGAAGCAAAGTTCTTAACCCAAGGTACTATTTCTGGGTTAGGGGAGTCTGTAACCTGAAGCGTATGTAAACCAAGGTACCACTGTATTTAAAACCACAATGAGTGAGACTCTGATAAATTGTGCACCTCATTCTTATATCACGTGAAAAAGGTGCAAGCTACCGTAATGCAAAAGAATATCTGCATGGTTAAACAGCAAGGTTTTAAACGGACCCCAAAAAGTATAAATCTTACCCAAATGGTGGAAAATAGGGAGGAAGCATATTTATACACCATCAGAAGCACCAGATGGACAAAAGTTTAAAACAAATTTTGAACTTTTGGTGAAAATGTGTGTAAGTCATACTGCATTTAATAAAGTAGAGTGGAAAGCAGTTAATTCACTCCTATCCATAAAATGACACTGTTGGCTACTTTGTTCTCTCAACAAGCCCACTGCAATAACCTCCAGAATACTGGTACATTCTACTTCAAGCACCAAATTGGCAGGAGCTTGCTCTCCTGAGTCACACATCCATGTCCTTCATTCAAAACTCTCCCCAGAATACGTACCTCATTTCAGCTTCAATAAGGTATTCATTTATTATGTAATATATATATTGTTATGCTATTATTTTTCTCTATATGCTGCTTCCCTCACATAAATAATTATAATACTAAGCACTTACTTCATGTTTAAAGTTCAAAGCGCTTCATATAAACAATCTCTTTAATCTTCACAGCAACCCTGTGTAGTAAAACCATCATCTACATTTCTATTATATGCATTATTCCTTTTAGCATCCCTGGACTTGTTAAAAAAGGAAGAGGAATCGTAATAATGTGATTTCTGTATAGTAATTACGACATGATGATGACATTATTATTGTTGTTGTTACCATATTGTAGATTGGGAGACCACTGGGTTGAAGGACTCTAGGGTTTTTTGCACATCTAGTGTGTGCTGTGGAAATATTTGAATCTGGAACTTCCCAGTGCCTAGTCTGTACACTGTACTTTTAGGAGATGCCAGGCCTTTTGCACACATCGGGTGGGATGAGTTCCCTTTTCACCCTTTGAATTCTACTGATTTTCCAGGGTTGTTGTGAAGCACGGGGAGGTGCTTTTGGGAAAAGCCACTGGGCACACAGAACCAAGTTCTCCACTTCCTTAGATGTGGGCCATAATGTTGCCAACTCTGACCTGCATTAAGCTGTTGTCACTGTGTGACCTAGTGCAGCTCTCCCCACAGCAACGCAGTGATGAGAGACATATATGTCATATATTTCCCTGCTGTGCTTAAAGGAGGCACACACCTCCTCCCATGGACTTGCAGGGCCCGGTCCTGTTGCATGCTTCTCTGCACTCCATCCGGATGAAGGGTGGTGAAGCAATGTTTTAAATAAATAGGAAGGTAAAGGAGGGGTCCTCGATGAATGCAGAGCATTATTCCCACTCCAGCATCAGGGCTCCGCTGTCCCAAGGCAGAGAGGTCACCGAAAGTGCACCTGACACTCTTTTGAGGGTTGCCTTTGGCCTGAAGGGAGGTGGAAAACAGCCGTGGGGCCTGTGCCCTGGAAACGCCAAATTAAATTAAAGCCAATTGTATCCAAAACAATGATGTGTGGGATTCCTCGAGTTGATTCAGGCAGGTTATTTATTTCTTAACTACTACATGCCTTCTGGTGCAAAACTTGGAACAGGCCTCGCTCTCTCTATTTGTGCGTTGTTCTTTCAGGCCACCTCTCTGCCAGAAGTTAGCTGGCATCTGGAAGGGGCGTAGGGGTGAAATTGCTACAGTCCAGCCACTGAAACAACAGGCCCGACTAAAAATAGGCTTGTTTTTCGGTACTAAAAGCTCTCTTGTAACTTTGTTAGTCATCACCAATCCCTAAAATAAAGTCAGGTTCGCAGCCTCTCCTGGTAGCGCTTGTAAACAAACTTCAGGAGACGGGAGGGAGAGGGAGAGAAATGGCGGGGCAAGGGAGAGAGCAGCAGAAGGCGGGAGGAGACAGCTTCCCTCCGCTTGGTGGCGGGAACAGCGGCGGCGGCGGCGGCGGCGGCGGCGTGGGGAGCCAGCGCTGGGGGCCGCCTGGGCCCAGCGAGCGAGCAAGCGGGAACATCTGGCGGTGGGGCCAGCTGCGCGCCGCAGCCCAGGCGGCCAAGGTTAGCTGGCTGCAGTTGCCGCTGCTGCTCCCGCCGCCCTCCTCCTCCCCCCTCGAAAACTCCCTCGGACTTGGAGCCGAGCCACGGTGGTCCAGGCAACGGCATTAAACAGGAGGCAACAGACTGGGGATTCCGTCATTTCAGCGCCGGAGAAGCGGGAGGGAGAGCGAGCGAGCGAGAGCTCACTGGAAGCAGACAGGAAAGGAGGAGGAGGCAGGCAGGGCGAGAGCAGCTTTCATCCTCACTCAGCAGCCTGCCCGGAGCTCGAGCGGGGAGCCTCCACACTCACGCGCTCCAGAGAGCGCGCACACACAAAATTCCCGCCCGCGCGCCAGCCCTTGCCTCAGAGCCAGCGCGGGGGCTGGTGTGGGGGGGGGGGCTCGAGGAAGAGGGAAGGAGGCGGAGAGAGGACTTGGGTGGCTTCTGACGGGACGCCCGCGCTCGCGTGGGGGGCTGGCGGGCCGGCGTTGGCGAGGGCTGCTGTGGGGAAGACGGCTTCCTCGCCCACGTGTGTGTGTGTGTGTGCGTGCGTGTGTGTGTTGTGGTGTCGTGGAGGAAACCCACGGTTTCAGGTTGGCGGTGTGTGTGTGGTGTGTTGCTCCTCTCACAGCCCTACCTGGAGACGGCGGGGATGGAAGCCATGCTCTTTGCGTGTCAGGCAGGCATGTGCTGCTGTGCTACTGAACTACGGCCCCTCCCGCAAGGGATGGTTCCCCATCCTGAAAATGCAGCCCTGTTTCCATTCAAAGGGACGACTATAGCAGCAGGAGGCGTCCAGGACCCAGGCGGTGCTTCCGTAGGGCACCGGGTTGGTGATGAACAGCGCGCGCGCTCAACTTTCCCTCAACGCATACTTTTCACCGGGATAAATGCCCACCCCGTCGCGTGTGCGCACGCGTGCGCCACTTTCCTACAGCTTGATTGCGTGAAGCACCGCTCGGGGGTATTAGATTCGTGATGGCCCCTTCGCACGTGCAAGTCATCTCTTGGTGTTCCGATCGAATGCTCTCCTGCTGGGAACATTGATACCATGTGTGGGTGCTTTTTCTGGTCAGCTGTGGGGAGAAAAACAGAGAAATAAACTCCACAAGCTCCCCCCACCAACTTCCACCAAATATAGATACCCTCCATAGCCTTAAACAATTCGTTAACTCCTCTGCCCCCACATGTATTTCCAGCTCGGTGTTTTTTACAGTACGATTCATTTTGGGCTGTGGGTGTCTTTCCACGCCTGCACACGATGCCATAAGAATGTGGTATGCCCAGGGGTGATCTACTATAAAAAGAATGAAGCTTAAACTACAGGGTCCCTAATCCCCAAATTGATTATTATTATTTTGTTGTTATTATGTATATTTCAACAATCCCAAAGTCTGAGAGTCAGTAGCGCAGATGTTGTAAAGGTGTGGTGATCTGTCATGGAACAACCCCACTGAACAAGACAACGGCGGTTACCCAGACCTCATTGCTGGCTGCGAAGGGCCCCCCAGCAAGCTTCAGGACCCCCCAGCAAGCTTCAGGACCCCCCAAAATGTAGGTCCTCCACTGGGTATATCCAGGTCCGCAGTGCAAAGACCAGGGTGCCAACTCTTGCTTCTGCGGTGGTAGCGAATACCCGGGCAAGTGTTGCGCTTCTGTAGGCGCACGTGTCGCTGCAGTGGTCTGTGTCAAGAGGAGATGGACGTTTCCTGTTTCGCCTCTGTATATTTGAAGTCCGGCACATCGTGCTGTGCTCGGAACATCCGCACGTCTATTTGGAGATGTGTGAGCGTGCGTGCATGTGTGCCAGAGCGCGTCGTGGTTGCGGGTCCGCAGGCGCTAAGTGTCAACAAACCTCATTTTTCTGTCTCTCCCCCCCCCCTTCAATTCCAGCTCTGGAAATGTCCCCCTACGATTTTAATGGCCAAGGGGGTAGAATAAACGCGAGATCAGATACAAGCAGGTTGAGCGAACTGAAGAACCCTAACCCTTCGCCCACCAGGCACCTCCTGTTTCCTCTATATCTGGAGAAATAGCGCCGGCGGTTTCACTATGAAGGGGAACTCCCCAAACTCCGAAAACGAGTGGAAACTAAAACTCAAGGGATGGCCATTGCCTTCCGTTGCTAGAGTCCATGCCTTGCGGCCGAAGGTCCTCTGCGCTCCAGGGAGAACCCCCGCCAGAAATTCTGGCGAGCCAACCACTGCCAATCAATGTGAGCGACCCTGGACTGGATGGATCAGTGTCTGGACTCACTAAAAGGAGGCTTCGTGTGTTCCTCACACCAACATCCCTCCTTGGTTTTTCCTGCCCATTTGTCCCCCAATTCCTTCCTACCCAACGAAGGGCAGTGGCGACCCTTCGTGCGTCTCCGGACGCCATTCCCAGTTCAAGACCGGGAAGCGCCAAGCGCAAAGGGGGAGCAGAAAAGCTAGGAAATGCCCCTTCGGGTCGGAGTATGTAGTAGCAGAGTCGTAGCAGCGGTGTGATAATTAGACTGGCTGATGGAGCCACATATTGGGCACACATCACTTGGGTGTTAAAGGACTTGTACCTGTTGCCCACTCAAGAATTTGGGGTGAAGCTGCAAAATCAGGAGGAGAAGGGCCCGTTGCAACGCTTCCGGATAGGAAGAGAGGTCATAGAATCATAGAAACGTAGAGTTGGAAGGGACCTCGAGGGTCATCTAGTCCAACCCCCTGCAAAACAGGAATCATTTGCCTAGCGTGGGTCTCGAACTCACCACCCTGAGGAAGTCTAACCTCTACCAATCTTACTGAGCGCTCCTAACCTGAGAAACGTGGCATATTGACTCGGGATCAACCCTACTGATTTCTGTGAAGGGGTTGTCAGCTTCCCACTCCCAGAGAAAAAGCGCGTCGCGACGAGTCTCTTCCATTGCAACCCATCCACAGGCCGAGCAAGCCTGCCTCGGCGCGCCCTCCCCGCGCGCACGTGCTCGCCTGCGCTCTCCTTCCCAACTCAACTCTGCAAAGAACTCCTGCAGGAGCTAAAAAGGCGTGCGCGGGGGGAGGGCCGTGCGGCGCCCCTTCTTTCGGAGATCTCTCTCGCTACACTAGAATTTCACTGACGTTGTGAAGCACTTAGGAGCCTCGAGCTCGTTTGGGGAGGAAACCGCCCCAGAAGTTACGCTAAGCTCTGTCTGAGGTCCGTGCCAAATGTAGCACGTTTTCAGCAGTTCCCGAACACAAATAACCGGCTTCTCCTTATTCACTGAGTCGGCAGAGCTTCCTTTCCCCCAGACAAATGGAGTGTTGTGAAGTAGATTTACTGGGTGGTGGTTGTTATTTTTATTCATGCGCCCGAGATTTTAACCGCCCAGATCTTCTTTTTGTCAACTCCAGCGAGGAATTCTACCCACCCACCCGTCTTTAAATTTTGGCAAATCAAGAGCAGCAGTGATATAATGCAAGACGCTCGGCGGGAAAGGATTGAATTAACGGAAGGCTTGAACGATACCAAAGCCCCGCATACTGTTTGGGGCCTTCATAAAAAGTTATCGCAGCCTATACTTTCAAGTGCCACTGTGCATTTGTGTATTTTTGTGTGCGTGCGTGTGTTTTGCTTTAAAGAGGGAGGAGCTGTAAACGCGCCACTTCACTCCTCCGGGGTTGATTTTGCAATTTCAAAACGGCGCTGCTGAAATATTTACGGAATAAGACCCATCTCAATAAATCTCAGTTATCGAAACTAACTCTTCGGAGTCTGTTAGTAATTTAGCAGAATGGGATTTTCCTTCCTGATGCTTGCCAGTTGATGCTCTTTTCCAAATTTCCACAGCGGGGGAAGCCTGAGATTCCCCCCCCCTTTCCTCAGCCTAATGATTTCAGCATGCGTGGTCCCTCTCCGCTCCTCTCTCCAGCCCCTCTTCCTCCCACCTTTATTGATCTGCGGCTCACATTTCTCAGACACCAGGTCCCCCGCGCACCCAACTTCGGGGATAGATAGCATCGGTTAGGTGGGTGCTCTGGGTCGCAGCCTCGACGGTGGCGAAGATATGCCTGCTCAGCAGAATCCGCTGGAGGTGGAGCGGAGCGAGAGCGGGGTTCTCCTCTAGGACTTTTCTTCTCCAGCTTGCAGCGCTCTTCTCCGCTGGCTTGGCTGGCTGACTCCTTCGCCAGGCAGCTGAGAGGAGCTCGCAGGACCCGTGACATCACGGGGCTCTGGGCGGGGAGAGGGGCTGGGAGGGGGAAGGAGGGAGGGGGGTGTTTTCCAGCTTTAAAAAGGCAGCAGTCACCGAGCAGCCGTGCGTCAGAGAGAGACTTAGAGACTCTGCAAACTTTCCTGATCAAAATAAACCCCGGCCCTGAATAAGACACCAGGAGAAGGGAGGGAGAGCGCGTGTGAGTAACTTCCTAAGCGCTCTCTCTCGCTCCTCTTTGGGGCAGGGTCCCTTGCGCCTGCCCTTCCCACCCCTCCTTCCCTTCCCTTCTCTCCCCACATCCCACTCAACGCTCATTTCAATGACATCTGCTTAGGATCCAGATTTATTCTGTTTAAACAAAAACCAAAAAACTCCCCCCCCCTCCCGTGCGCGCGTTTGGCTTTCCAAATTCCGTGGCGAGAGGGAAACACCAGCTTGGAGTCTCCATTTAATAGCTTTGGAGACGCGCGCTGTGCTACGTGGGCGTGAAGACACGCGCGCGAGAGAGGATCTACCTTCTTCCCTCTGCCTCCACCTCACTTTCTCTCCTTTTGTGCTGAGCGGATGCCAAGGGGCGATCCTCTGAACCAAATCCTCTTGGCGCCTCGAGATCCAGCCCAGTGGTGAAAGGGAAACTTTCGGTGCGCGTCCGTCCCGTCGCAGCAGCATGAAATCGGCAGAAGAAGGTAAAGTACCGCTGGTGGCTCTCTCTCCCGGAGCCGCTTTCTCCCGCTTTCTCCTCTCCGGACGCAGATTCTTCTCTGCCTTTTCTGACATTTTTGCTGCTGTTGCTTCTGTGGAGAGCCGCGCCAAGGGAAACCCGGGCAGGCGCCGGGCTGTGTTTGCGCGTGTGTGCGCGCCTGCGCGTGTCTGTGTGTGTGTGTACCGGCGGGAGGGCCTGGCTGGCGGCTGCGCTTGGGAGGAGGGAAGCGGTGTCCCCCTGGTGTTTCCCCAAAGCAGCCTTCAGGTTTTTTTCCCCCTTCTTCTTTTTCGTTTTGCCTGCTGCGACTTCTTGCCAATAGGTGTCTCCTCTCCCTCTCTGAACTTGGCCTTGGGCGCTGCGAGATCCTTGAGCTCAAGGCGGAGAGGGAAAGGCTGGGTTTCCCCCCCCGCCCCCTCTTTTAATTTTTATTCTAAGGGGCATCGCCGGAGTCCCTTGGGGTGGGCTGGCTGACTAGCTGCCGGCTGCTGCGTGTGGGCAGGCGCCTTGCTTACGCGGGATGTGCAACAGAGCAATGCTTATGGGAGCCGGTGGAAAGGGATCGGAGGGGTGGAGCAGCCTCCTTCTGAAACCAAAGGAATCCCAGGACACAGTGGAGTTCTCAGAGTACGCGGCTGCCTCTGTGCATTGTGCGCGCCGATATTTTACAGAGTTAACAGTGTGCAGAACCAATCCAGCCCGTCAAATTACTTCTAACCACTAAATGCTAGCATTTAATAGCGCCGGCTGGGGTAGGAGGAAGCCGAGGTCTGACAGAGCACACGCCCTGCTCTAATTAAAAAACCATTTTACCGTTCTCGATTTCTGAAGTCTAGGAATACTTTCAAACCTTAAGAAAAGACACTAGTCTCCTCCCCTTCCCCAACTTCTTTCAAAAATGGTCTGTTTGTTTCCTTGGTTCGGCTACCTCCATCTTTCTCCCCTCGCTGTTGCCTTGTTGTGGAGATTTAAGAAACTTTCATAAAATGGCCTGCATTGCAGGAAAGCAAAGGTGACTCGCTGTTCTAGAGTAGCTCCATGGGCTTCCTTAAGATTCCAAAGCAACTGATTTCGTGGGATGTTGCCTTATAGCAATTCAGAATGTTTGGTCCATCTAGCTTAGCACTGTCTACGTACATGGACTGGCAGAGACTCTCTCAGGTGTCAGGAAAGGCTTTTTGCCAGCCCTACCTGGAGATGGCAGGTATGGAACATGAGACCTTCTGCACAGAAAGCATGTGGCAGACCACTGAACTGCAACACTTCCCAGAATGTAACAGTGTTCTATTTATTTCATATAATTTATATACTGCTTGCTCAAAGCTGTAAAAGAATAAAATGACAAAACCAGTTTTAAAACCTGCCATTTAAAACATCCAAATACCGTATTTTTTGCACCATAACACTCACTTTTTTCCTCCTAGAAAGTAAGGGGAAATGTCTGTGCGTGTTATGGAGGAAATGCCTACGGGTGGCATGCCTATGGATTTTCCTCCTCTAAAAACTACGTGCGTGTTATGGTCGGGTGCGTGTTATAGAGCGAAAAATACGGTAATTAAAACCAGGAGAAAGTGATAAAACAGATCAATACACTTGTAAACTTTCTACGTGTCTGGGTAGGGTTGTCTAAGCAGAAACATTTCTACCAAGCACTTAAAACAGTGAAGGCGCCTACCTGATGCCAATTGGCAGCGATTTTCAGTAACCCCACCTACAAACCAGTTAAACTACTAGAGCAATTGGATTTAAACACAATCCTATGCATATTCACTCAGAATTCGTGGTCTTGGTCAATAGGGCTTCTACCCAAGTACGTATGCATAAGATTGCACCCTTCAGTTGCGCTCCACTTTTTATAACATCTCTGTTAAAGGTCAAAAAGCTACGGGTAAGGCACTACATCCTAGACCTGAACATTTGCTACCTTAGTGACCATCATAGGATTTACTTCAAATTAATGTGGAATGCACTTTTGAACAGGGGTGCTTACAATTGTAGTCTTACTTGCAAGTGATTCCTGATGCTCCCAAGGGAAATCAGCTCAACGGAAAGCTGCAAGTCAGAGCATGCTTACTCAAAAGTCGTCCCAATTGATCTCACTGGGACTTACGCCTGAGTGATTGCATTTAGGATCAAGGTCCAATGAGGCTCATTCCATGGTTAGGATTAGGGGGAAATTAGTTTAAAGTGCTTCAGTTTCCAAATAGTCCGTTGAATGACAATTAAGGGAGCAATCCAATGCACAAGAAACGGACGTAAAGCAAGACAGTGTAAGTTCAACTGGCGTAAAGTTAATCCAGCTCCTATTTCATTCAGCAGCTGAGTCGCTCCCAGGTTGCTAGGTCATGTGACTGAGCTGAACAGTCTTAGGTTCCCTCCTAAATCCCACCCCCACCACTACCCCAGCCCCTGGCTGAGCCTGGACTGAGCTGGCATGAGCAAGTTAGTACAGTCATATCTTCTGCTGAGCCAGGGAATATCATCTGAGCCTGGCTGTCCGAACCAGAGATCCACTGCATCTGAAGCTGCTCTGCTCATAGAATTGCCCCCTTAAGTGTACTTTTGCAATAGCAGTCAACTACTGTACAGTAGCCAACTATTTTAAAAGGCAGGAAGAAGCAAATGTCACCTCTAAATTGCTTTAAATAATAGATCAAGACAATTCTTTCATACCACGAACATTCAAAAAAACCAATTATCACTTGATATACTAATATGTAAACTATGAACAACTTGAACAAAATATTGGCCGGGAGAGCAAGTAACTCCTGCCCCACATAACTGAAAGGCAATGACCATTAACTTTGGTAGGCCCTGCCCCCCCCTCAAATATTTTATGGGGAGGCAAAGGGCCCCCAGTCCCTAGGAGTTGGCTCCTGTGTATTACGTAGATAGCTAATGATTCTGCATAGTACTATATTGTATAGAAATAGGTATCACTGTTCCTTTTTTAAAAATGAGATCTTCCCTTGAGCTGTAGCTTATTTTTATAATGCCGCCTCTACTTCAACGGGACCTGCTCCTGTGAGTAGAGGAGCGAAGCCCTCAATCTGTTTAGGCAAGTGAAATGAGCTTCCCAGCTTCTTGTATGGGACTTAGCACAGCTCTGAACATCTTTGTAATATTTCAAGCTTTATTTTTTCAAAGAAGGCTTCTGGCTTGAAATAACCTTTGCTTTGATATGTGTAGTGTTGTATTGTGCACCCCCCAAATGATGCCAAGACTTAAGTCTGTGGGCCCCTTTACACCAGCCTTCTACAACATGGTACCTTCCAGATGTTTTGGAGTCCTGCTCCCATCAACCTTGACCATTGGGCAGTGATGGTTGGGGCTGATGGAAATTGGAGTCCAACAAGACCTAAAGGCTACCAGGCTGAGGAAGGCTGAAAACACAAGCATGTTAACTGACATTCATTGTGATCTAAGTTACAGATGTTTGCTTGAGATGGCTGAGTAGCTCCCTTTATTAGCTGTATACTTTCTGTTGTACACCACTGTTCGGTATATGATCATCTGCATTCTCCTTCGGAAGGCCTGTACAGTTTTGAACCATTAAAATGATTGGAGCCAACTATCATGTTGACCCACCAAGAGCTCAATAAAACTTCACAGTTGTCACTGTATGCTTAGGACTGCAAAACTGGGGAGGGCGGGTGCTACTGCAAAGCATTCCTTAGGTCTGACAGTCTTGCTGGTGCTCAGCTTGGCCAATCATTAGTTGTACAGGCTTGTACACATATGAAGCCATAAAATCAAGGAACACATGACAACTGGCACATATATTTGCATGTTGGCTAACAGAGGTTTAAAGGCTGCCAGGAAAGAAGAAAGACAATAGCTTCTAGTGCGGTCAAAATGGCTGAACAGAAGATAGATAGAAAGACAAACATTCAAATATTATACAAACGAGTCTATTTTCACCACATGTTGAGCACATAATTTATGCCTGGGATGTAGCTGTTAAAAGCAAAAGCTCCTTGCTGGAAGCAGAACTATGTGACCCCCTAGTTATTGGGTATGCAATAAGTTTGATCCATTGACCTTAGGTATTTCAAGACCCACTGAAGTATTTCAAGCAATGTTTGCTGCACAAACTTTGTAAAATGATGCTACAGTGGACTGGGATGCACTACTAGCAAACAACACTGGGCTGCAGCTTCCAGTTTCTTTGCTAGAGTTCCCCAGATTGCTTTACTCTGTGCACCAATTCCAGCAACACGTTGCTCTCTACTAGCCCTTTGTCTCTTTTTAACACAACAAAACTCTAATCTAAGAATGAACCTAAGAGGTCTTTTAAAATCACTTTGGTTCTTGATGAAGTCGTTGGCTACAGTGTCCCAAACCACCTCTGCATTTTAATGCTGCAACAGTTTCGTTTGTTTCCTCACAATGAGACTCTCTAGCTTACGTAGGTATATTTGCATGCTCACTGGGTTGTTGTTGGCTCAGTGCTTTTAGTGCTGCTCGGCAGATCTCTTCGATTCATCCTGCAAACAGCTGCACATCTAGCCTGAACCAAATATGAAATATGCATTTTACGTTTCTGTTTGAGAGATGCTAACTATTATCACCAACTCACAAAAGAAGCAAAAGCTTTGCACCTTGCTCATTAACTTACGTCTCAACTTTGGACACACTGTCACGTCTCCTATGCAAGTGGAGACGAGTGCAGAATGAAATGGCAGCAACCTCATATTTAATGCCACTTTGCAAGTGGTGAATTGTGGAGGGCATTTAGGCAAAATTGTCCCAAGACTGAGGGTTGCTCAACCCACTGAGGCAGTCGTTTCTCTCTTATAAATTATTTTTGATTTTGATTTTTCTTTAAAAGATTCCATGATGGTTTGCAAAACCTGGTGGGTCCAGGGAATGATCAGTGCTTTGCTGGAGAATGGGGAAGTACCACCTGCCTTGAAGGAGTCGGTGGTGCATCTCCTCCTTAAAAATACTTCCTTGGACATGTTGAATAATTATTGCCTAGTGACTAATATCCTCTTTTGGGGGTAAGGTGCTCAAGAGGACTGTAGCAGCCGCTGGGTCCCACTGCTGGGAAACCTCCTGCTTGTTCATAACACCAGGAAGGATTGGGAAAGGCTGAGGTCTGAAATCCTGGAGGGTCAGGGTTGACAATACAAGCTGCAGCAACCAATGACTCAGTATAAGACGGTTTCTTATAAGTTCCCTGGGTAGACGGCCATTATTAACGCTTTGTTCCTGATATTCATTTAGTGTTCATAGGCATCTTTGGGTTCTAAGAGCTACATTACGCAACAGTTTTCCGAAAATCGCTTCCGATATTTCATTGTCTGTTTCTGCACTCAGTTGTTTCCATAGATTAATGGGTCAAATCTTGTTCATTGGAAACACACACACATGTGCACACACATACAATGTGAACACAAATTCTTAATGTATTTTAACCTTAACTTTCAGATATGGGTGCACTATTTGGGGGTGAGGCTCCTTCAGTTAAATGGAACAGGGGTTCCTGTGCCAGTAGCAGTGCTGTTGCGCTCCTTCACTTTTAAGTATTAAAAGCGAAGACTAGAAATCAAATTAACTAAAAACAGAATGAGCAAAGGGGAGAAACCGTGAGACAAAGGCGCTTATTCTCCTATCCTTTATTTATTTATTTCGGTTCCTCTCCTGCCCCCTCAAATTCCTATTAAAAAATTACCATGATGATTCTGCTCTTCCGGATGGTAGTTTAAAAACTGATGCCAAAGTCCTTTAAAAAAAAAATGCCCTGGTGATTCAGCCTAGCAAACTTTGAACAAACAGCTGGCAGCCAAGAAGAAATCGAAAGGCAGGGAAAGCTGGTACATTTCACAATGTAGTTTGTCTTGCCAATCGGCGGTGCAGATGTGCCTCTTAAATCAACAACAACAACCTCTTTCATTCAAAGCCAGGTCTCACTCACTCACAAACACACCCTTGCCCAACATCAGAGCGCCTAGCTAGTTCCTTGTCAAGATGCCTGGGTAGCATCTTTGCTAAGAATGTTTGAAGCAACAGTGTAAAGGGGCCAGCAGTGACAGCCACCAGTTCGGTATCAGATTCTGCAAACTGCCCGGGGCAGGGGGGACCAGGAGCAGATGTTTGCCAGAGCAGTGTAAACCATAATAGAAAATGTGTAAGGCAATATAGTACTTTGTTATGGAAAGTAGGGGGAAGGGAGAGAGAAGCATACTGGATCTCATGGAAAAAAATTGTTTTTTTCCTGGCACTCTTTGATGGACTTTTCAGCCATCATCCTGGAAAATGGGATTCCCAGAGTCTATAGAGGAATACCATTTCCATAACTGCTTTAAAAAACTTTTCCTTTGAAATATAGCCTTGAAGATCTGGGAGCTCCATAGTGCTGGCTTCTGGGACGGTGAGGTCATTTGCATGTTGCAGACTTTAAAACTATCTTGGCTAAAGGGAAACGCTGTATTTTTCAAGCAGGCAATTAAAGCCTTGTTTATAAAAACCTCATTTTTAAAGATTTAATTACAAGCCAAACAATGCAAATAACAGCTTCTTGTTAAAGGGGTGGGGGAAGCAACTACTTTGCGTTGTGGTCCTAAAGACACTTACTGTGCGGCACTCCCACTAAATTACTGGATCAGGATTTACCAAACCTGGGTCTCAAGCGGTTTTTAGACTACAATTCCCATCAACCCTGACCACTGGTCCTGCTATGTAGAGATGATGGGCATTGTAGTCCAGCAGCAGCTGGAGACTTAAGTTTGGGAATCCCTGTACTGGATTATTCTGGAATTATTTCAGAGTGAGTGTGAGTACTGTCTGTGGGTGCTAGGAGCTAAAATTATGGATTGGAAGGAGTATAGGTCTGATGAGCAATAGGAATATTGGTTGGAGCATATGGTCTTCATGTCTGCCCTAGACTTTTGTTTATTGTTCTGGACATTATTCTGGGCTTTAATTAGTGACAGCACATTTTATAATGTGAAGCCCCAGTGTTTTGGAACATACATTTTAAGTAGTAAATTGTATGCATGTCTGTTGTTATTAAACTTCTTTTTTCTCATGTGATTTATATAACAATTGGCACTAGTGGGTGCTGCAGCTAAATATGTGGTAATAGTGATGACTGCTAATGCTATTCACTATCCCCTCTTAGAAGACTGGTGATCCTTAGCAAGTGGGGTGCGGGAAACAGCTTGAAGGGAAATGTATGTTTAGCCTGATCCACAAATTGCTTGAACTCAAGCTCTCAGATCTAAGCTACATTAGTGTAATGGAAGCCAAAGACTTGAGCTGAACCGCCTTGTGGATTGCAACCTAGCAGCCCATTCCTAAAACTTGACTACTGCAAGGTCAGGCAGTGCCAAAAAACACAAAAAAACCCCACCCCACCCCAAATTCACCATTACACAATGTAAGGACTAGAAAAATGTACTTAAGCTTAAAATAAGACCCAGCAAGTGAAGATTTGAAACCCTGGTTTAGCTGACCTTGGTTGCAACACAACTTGCTGTTATTTCGTAGCATATGAATGCAACGCATCTGCAGACAGTTCCCCTTCCTTTCACAGAGGGTCTTGTTGGTTGGAATCAAAAGCAGGCTGCTTGCAAGCTCTCGATCAGCTCTTCTCCCAATTGCCAGCCCACTCAGACAAGCAGCTGCCATTCATCCTCAAGGCTTCATCATGTGTCAGTCAGCCAAGAAGATACAAGTGCATCCTAATCAGTGTGCTCTGGGAAACTGGAAACCGTTGTCGATTAGACTGTTGTCTGCCAGTGGAATGAAATACAAACCTTATCACTTGCCAGGTTCCCTGGTGACTGTATCAGACTTTTTAGCTGAACCCCCCATTCCTTATGCTTTCCAAAAGGATGTGTTGTTTATGACATTAAGCCTAGTTAATTTGCTATTGCTTTTTTTTTACTTTGTAGGAGGTTAGGCAGAAGAGGTGAAGAAAAGCAAAGAAACAATGTGAGAGATGCAAGTCTTTCCCCCAAAAAAGTGTGTGCATTGTGGGGGCGGGGGGGGGGGAGTTAGTAACATTCAGAAATCATCAACTGGAACAACCCCACTTCCTTGGAACTACAAACCCTACTAAGGACCCATTCACAGCACTTTTTCTAAATAGGAAGTCGAGTCAGCCATAGTTTATTTATTTTTTAGGAAATTTGTTATGTTGAACTTGCCTCGTAAACATCTCAGAATGAAGATTTTTCATCCACGGGCACAAATCATTATTTTATCAGCTGCTTTCCAATTTTCGAACAGAAATGTTATTCTCCAGGGAAAGCTGTTCAAAATAAGTTATCAAAAATACAATCCTGTCCTGCTTGCTCCAGATGGAATTCCTTGCTTCAACAGCACCACTCAGATCTACTGTTCATAGAAAAGTTGTTTCTCCTCACATTTGTGGGTACTTGATGATGGATGGCATTTGTGCAGCTGGTTAAACATGACAAAATTACTGCAAAGGCCAGCTTTGGCTGACTTCAGTGCATAAAAACTGGTCATGCGATTGACCTGGAAGCCAATGTGTCCACACCGAAAGAAAGCAAAATGTATCTTAATCATCCAGGTCTGGTGACTTAGCAAAAGATAGTTCAGAGCAAAGAACAGTGGTTGAGGAAGACAGGAAAATGCATTTGAAGGTGCCAACAGCAACAACAACAACAATTGGTGTTAAGGAGCAGCCCTTACATATTTCAGGTATCTTACATTTAAATTTTAATTCCCAAGAATGCTTCTGCAAGAAACCACAATGACAAAAATTCATCACATGAGAGGAACACAGGACAAAAGCCCAGGTGCCTGCTTATAAGCTGCACATAGATATGCCAGAATTCTTGGATTCTCTTTATACCCATATCTAAGTGGCAAGCAGGCATCTTCAGAAAATGACAATACACCATCCTGCCCCAAAGCAGACATTAGCACATCCAAAATTCCTCAAGCAGATTTAAAGTTCACAGGTTTGCTCTTGGAGTTGTAACATGCATCTCATGGAGGGTGAGTCTATCAATGGCGACTAGTCATGATGGAGTCTGTGTCCTGCCTCCATAGTTCAGTATGCTTCTGAATACCAGTTACTGGAAAACCCAGGAGGAGAGAGTACTCTTGTCCTACTTACAGGTTTCCCACATGCACCTGGTTGGTGACCGTGAGAATAGGATACGGGACTAGATGGACCATTGGCCTGGCCAGCTGGTTCTTCTTACATTCACATATTCTTATCACATTTTTGAATGTTTTGAGACCTCTGCCGTTGCCTTCAGACACAGGCTGGACTCACAAATGTGTCTCTTAGGGGCATTTAATAAGGACCAGTTGTTGGCTCCCAGATGTAAACCGTCTTTCAAAACACAACCTTGTTTCCCTCTCACAATTTAGTTCTAACATGTGCGTTGTACATACGTAACTTCTCAAGAAACCCAGATTAGATGTAATGCTGGAAGACAAGGCTGTCTGTCCCATGCAGGCTGTTTCAGGTGGTGAAATTCAAGAGGGATATATGATGAAGGCAGGAACAGATATTTGAATGAGGCTTCTTGAAATGCCGGCTGTAGCGTGCTGGAAGGAGGCTCTTTTTGGTGCTTCCATTGGCAAAACGTTTTAGGCCAGCATTGTTGAAAGGGTTACACCCTTGTTTAACTTTGCAACGGACAGGCATTCTCGTGACTATCGTTAGGGAAATTTGCAGAATGCTCATCTTCCCTGAGAAAGACACACACACACACACACACGTCTGATTCTTGGATGCTTCTGGAGGCACGAGTGTGTCCACCGTTTCTGGCCACAGTGGAAGCAACACTCCGAGCCAACTCCTATGGCCTGTCTGAGACTGTAGGTTGAATGGATCGGTGTGCAGCCGCATGCAAAGGATGTCCATTCAGTCGACAATCACTGCCTCCTTCACAAAGACATGTGAAGTGAAACGGTGCCCCTAACACAGTACCTGTGGGTTTGGATTTATGGTGTGAAGTAAATGCCCGGCAGCTTCATTGCCCCCTGCCCCCCCAGGACTGCCATTGCTAGAAACAAAATGTTAACACATGGCTGCGATAGGGTCTCCCCTGTAAGATGTGGCCTGCCCAATATACTTTTACCTCCAAACCTTGAGGGAGCCATTTGGATTATTATTATTTATTTATTTTCCCTAGGCAGCAAGTGCATTGCTAAGCAAGGAGGACAAAAGAAAAGATATGGCTGGGTTTTTTGTTTTGTTTTACTTTCACCCCCGTTGCCATATAACAAAGGGGGATCCCCCCCCACTCCTTGTTTGCTACTTTAATTGTACCTGGTTATCTAAAACAGCTTTTATTCCACCCCTTGGCTTGCCTAAGAGGGCTGTATGCTGCTCCCAGCTCCAGCGCTGCCACCCTCGCCACCTACCCTGGCTCTGGGCATCAAATACCAGACGTGAGTTTCAAGAGTTGGCAACTTTTGGCACCGACGTGTCTCAGGGTGTTGGCTGGCTTCTCGGGGCTATGATTGATAACCCTCTCTTCTTTGGAATAACTTGGTGTCTGGGTTTGGTTCACACCATTACTGCATGTTTTGTTCCGCAAGAACCTTCACTCTCTTTTGAACAAGTTGTGATCTGGGTTGTAGGTGTGGGCTTTCTGGGCTCGAGTGATTTGTACTCTCTCACCTGCTGTCTCCAAGATGGGCCAAATGCTTCATGGATCCACTTTAGATTGTCATCATGTTTGCCCTTCGATGAATGTGAAGAACAAAAACACAGGGACTATAGAAAAGAGGGCAGGAAGAAGGGCTTAAGTGTCTCCTCCACAATTGGCTGTTGCGGGCTAATATCCTCTGGGTATTATTTTATTTGTTTTTTTCAGTTTATATCTTGCCCTTTCTCCAGAAGCCCAGGAATGATCAAGCAGTAAAAATGTCCACTGTTGTAGGGCCCCTCTAGACTGGTGTTTTATTGTAGGTATATTGTACAACATGTTAATGACCCAATACCTCGGGTTACATACGCTTCAGGTTACAGACTCCGCTAACCCAGAAATAATACCTTGGGTTAAGAACTTTACCTCAGGATGAGAACAGAAATCGTGCTCTGGTGGTGCGGCAGCAGCAGGAGGCCCCATTAGCTAAAGTGGTGCTTCAGGTTAAGAACAGTTTCAGGTTAAGAACGGACCTCCGGAACAAATTAAGTATGTAACCAGTGGTACATAACCACTGTAGTAGTATTTATTTATTTGTTTAATTTTTATACCACCTTTCACCCAAAGATCACAGGGCAGTTCACAGCATTAAAATACATAAAAATACAATATGAGAAGACAAACAAGAACACACATAATTAAACAGAAAGAAACTGCAAGAAGTGAGGTTACAGGGAACCAGGCAGAGGGTCTTCTCAGTAGTGGCTCCTGCCCCTCCCTTCAGGCGTCAAGGGAATAAATAACTATCTGACTTTTAGAAGACGTCTGAAGGCAACCCTGTATTGTGAAATTTTAAAAGTCTAATGTTTTACAATTTTTATGTGCTGTAAGATGGGTGGGGTACAACAAAACAACAAAACAACAAAACAACAAAACAACAAAACAACAAAACAACAAAACAACACCACATTTGAAAGGCCATGGATTGTTAATTAGCCAAAGGTTTGGTCATAGAGGGAAAATGTGTAACTAAGGTGCCAGTTGAGCCTCCCTGGGGAGAACATTCCACACACAGGAGCCACCCATTCTCAAGCTGTCACTCTCTGGACCTCTCATGGATGAAGCATCAGAGAAGGGCTTCAGATGATGATCACAGGGTCCAGTTCATATGGAAAGAGGAGGCATATTACCAATGGCTTTATTCTGCTTTGTTAGTTCTGTGCTTTCCCAATGCTACATTATTACTGTCTGCAGGGCTACAGCACAACAAAATTGGGAAAGCTATGGGTTTTCAACAGGAAGGTTTTTAAACACACAGGGGAACATGCTGGGGGTTTCCTGGCCACCCGCTAAATATCCTCAGAGAATGTACTCTTTTTGGAAGGGAATATTCATTTCATAAAATTTCTATGCCTCCCCGAAGGAGTTCTGCGTCTGCCTTTGGATATGCATCTGCGGGAAAATGCCCGATTGCTAAGATGTGAGGCAACTTTTAGCAGTGGCGTAGCGTGGGTTGTCAGCAACCGGGGCAAGGCAAGTAATTTGCGCCCCCTAATCCGTGGATTTGCGCCCCCTAACCCTAACCCCCAGACGTTGCGCCCGGTGCGGCCGGCCCCCCTGCACCCCCCACGCTACGCCACTGACTTTCAGACCACATCACCAAGGCCATTGGGGTTGTGGAAGTAGGAAAGATTCACCAAGGCATGTGTAGATGAAAGGGGTGGAGGTGCAGAGAGAAATGGAAGCAAATAACACTGCAGCCAACTTGAAAGGGAGAAGGAGGTAGACCCCCCCTCCCCCCCAGGAGCCTAACTCGGACAGGTGGCCGCGGCAGAGGAGACGAGAGGCCAGCGTCCCTCTCCTGGCTGCACCTCCCCCCCCCCTCCGGGCCTGTAACCCGAGCAGAGAGGGTTTATTTTAAAAAAAAGAGGAACCAGCCAGCGAGCGAGAGCGCGAGGCGGGCAGAGCAAGCCGCTTGTTGATGTTTCCGGGTGTAGATCAACAAAGGCAGGGGGAGGATCCCGCGGACAGGCAGCGATCGGGCGATAAGCGAGCGCGCGCCCCAGGCTCGCCTTACAGCCGCCCAGGAGGGGCCGCGCCGTCCCGGGACCTGCAGCCAGCCAGCCAGCCAGCGAGTAGGCAGCTCCTGGGTAGCTTTGCCCGGCGCGGAGGTCAGCGCGACCCCCAGGCCTGTCCAGAGGCTCCTCGCTCGCTGGCTGGCGCGGCAACAGGTGTCCGGGGGCTGCGAAGGGAGAAGACCGTCCGCGGCAACTTTCCCCCCCGCGCCGTCGGAGGAGGAGGAGGAGGAGGTCGCTGCCGCTGCCGCTGCTGCCGCTGCGTCTCCTTCCCAAGCCATGACCAGCCTGGAGGAGGAAGAGCCCGAGTTCGATTTCGATTTCCTCTTCGAGTTTAACCAGAGCGATGAGGGCGCCGGCAGCAAAGGTGGGTGGCGAGGCAACGGCGTCCGGCCTCTCGGGATTGAAGTGGGGGGGGGGGAGAGAAGAGGTTAGTTTATTTGCAGCGCGTTAAATATAGCGGTTCTTCTGGGACGGAGGAAGAACGGTCTTCGGCAGAGGCGGAGCCGAGGGAGGGAAGGAGGGAGCCGTCTGGAGGCGCCTCCCGTGGCTGCGGTTCTTTCCCCTAAGGGACGGGTCAGCTCGGATCAAGCGAGCAGAGTTTCCCCGCAGAGGTGCTGGTGGGCACTCAGACTCCTTCCCTTGGGAGTTTTTAAGCAGAGCAAACTTGGATCAGTTGAGATTCCTGCATCTCAAGGGGGGGTGGACTGGATGACCTTTGAGGTCCCTTCCAACTCTAAGGTTCTAGGAGGTTGCCTGTTCCAAATGGTTCGCGAAACAGGTGCTGCTGCTGCTGTTGTCTCAGGGTAATGCGACCTCCTTTTCCCACCTGTGTAACCTTTTTTTAAAAGAAAGAAAGAAGGGAAAAGGGAAAAGTAGAATTCAGGTTTCGCTGATGCGTGTTGAGAAGCCTTTGCAGATGTGTGCGGCTAGAAGGAGTAAAGGCAAAACAAGGGTCTTTTTGCAGAAAGGCCCTCTCTCGGATGGAGCATCCCGGAGAGACTGCTGGATCTGGCCAACGTCCTGTTCCCAAATAGTTGCTGGTGAGAAACCGGCCAGCAGGCTTGGAGCGCAAGAGCGTGCTCCCCTTCTGTGGTTTCCAGCAACTGGGATTCAGAAGCATTTGCCGCCTGCGTGGCTGCTGTGAGGTCAGTGGGATAAAAGTGACCAAGGCACGCTGCAGCGAGCTGCCTTCTGTGCTGGAGAGTCAAAGGGCTTGACAGGCTGGAGGGTCAAAGAGGCTGAAGAAAGAGGAAGGGGAGTGGGAGGGAAAACGCCATGGAAGGCCCAGAGCCAGGGCAGCCTGTGCTTTGGGATGGGCTATAGACCAGGTTTTATGTACTGGTTACACCAATGCTATTTTCCTAGAAAAAGAGGTGCCAGAACTCACCATGAACTCCTCCCTTGTTCTCTTAGAATGGCAATGGCGCCCACCTGAGAAGCTCTGGAAATGAGTTCTGGCTGGAAAAAAGGCCTGGGTTACATGGAACCTTTTTGGCTGCCCCACTAACATCAAACCCCAGTGTCACGCCATCATAGTCCTTGTCAATTATTTGTATGCCACCTTCTTATAGTAAAAACCATGGCATGTGGTGTGTGTATACTTCTCTGCGTAGTCATTTGTGTATTCTGAGCATGCTCAATAGGAACCTTTGGCTAGAAGATATGGGAGGACCTTAAAGATCTCAGCTTGGGGAAACTTGAGTTGGTCCTTGCATCAGTCTGGGAGCAGAAGGGCCTTTGAAGACAGTCCTTGATGAAAAGTTCCCAGCAATACTACTCAAGCCCAGCAGTTGCAGGAAACCTCTGGGGCCAGCCTCCTTCCTGATTGCTCAGCTCGAGAAGTTCTGTGGGGGTGGGGGGTTGTTTGCCACATGCTGCTTGAAGGAGGAGGGACTGGTGATGACTGGGTGGGGATGCAGTTCTCACAAGCAGCTTGAATGTAAGCAGTAGCTTCCCCTTCCCCCGTCCTGAGAAGCTAGCCATCACTTTTCTGTGGAATACTGTGGATACGTAAGAGTAAGTATCTGGGTTCCATTGGCAGTGTGAGGCCTTACAGTTCATGGTGCAACTCAAACACTAGTTTTAAGGCTTGTTTTCCCACTGCCAGGCTTAGGCTGGCTCAGCCAGGAGTAATTCCTCTGATGAACAGAGTTTGGATCTGGTGCAACTTTATGCCAGCTTAATTTCATCAGCTTGCTCTATGCCACTTTCTTGTGTATGAGATTGTTCCTTGAATGATAGTAAAAGTAGCTGCCAGGGAAGACCTCTGAAAGCCGAGGAGCCATCACTGAAAAGGCTGTCTCTGGTTGCCACTTGTCCTATTTCAGATGGTGGAGGCACCTGGTGCTAAACAGGGCAGTACTCTGATCGAAGCAGAACTTTGAATGGAGCTTAGTATGGGTCAAACCATTGGTTTCACCACCATCTCTTAAGAGAAGACTGACAAATATGTATAGTAGAGCCCTTAAATGTGTGGTGGCACCATTTAGGCACTTCACATCTTTCCAGTCCAAGAAACCAGAAAAATTCTATGTTTGAACAGGACCACCGTACTTCTTATTTTGGAGGATATTCCTATCCATGTTTTCCCCTATGCAGGTTTGCTTGAGAGCTTAAACATTCCCTAATGCAGTTACTCTTGAAGCATCTTGTGAATTGTGAGCATTCTTCCATATTTTCAGATCTGGCCTGCAACACAGAATCCACTTACATTTTCTGCTATATATGAGTCAGTCTTTTCTTACAGACAGGATGGCGATACCGTTGGTTTGATCCATGCTAGGTGTTGGGCTACGTTCCAGTTGTTAACAACTTTATATCAGTGTGCAACGTGACCCAATGCTATTACTTTCCTTGGAAGGGTGTCATATCTGTGGCACCTGGAAAAAGTCTAGCTGCAATCCCTGAGATGCCTCCCAGCCAGTGCCGGATTTACATATAAGCTAAAGAAGCTATAGCTTAGGGCCCCACTCCGCCCCCCCCCAAAAAAAAATTAAAGGAAAAAACCACTGGATGTACCTTTCCAAAATATAATATGAAAAACAAATAAAATAAAACCTACATACAGCAACAATGTTTTGAGTTGTGTAGGCTCCTATTTGTTATGTACAAATGGCTTTAGATACCTATTAGGTCCATAAATTACAATACAGCATATATTCAACACACAAAAAACTTGACAATTTGTTGTTGACAATGGACAGCTGGACATATAAAGGGCCCCATTACCTTCAGTAGCTTAGGGCCTCATCAAACCAAATCCAGCCCTGCTTCCAGCTCTGAACATGCACAGACCAGTTCATACTAAACATTTCCTCAGGCAGTTGCATACCCACATACACTGCTGGCCAGAGATATTCACTGGTGTAAATCAGCCCAGAGGCACAGAGCAAGATATTTATATGACTAAGTTCCACAGGAAGTACCAGTCCTTCCTGTGTCTCCTGTGGGTATGATGAGGACAGGCACAGATGCATACATTGTCTGTGGATCTAGTTAGGGAACACTGAACAGAAAATGGCACAGGAGAAGTGCGTGCCTTACCTGGAGACTGTTGTGAGGGTCTTCCTCTTCCCCTCTCAACATTGTTCCTGGAGGAGGCCAGCTGTGGCCTTTACGTTCAAGTACCTCTTCCACCTCCTCAGCTCTTCTTAGTACAGGCAGATCTGAACAGCCACACCAATAAATCTCGTTGTTGTTATTTGAACACAAGAATCCCCCTCACTCTGGAAGATTAAATGCTATGGGAGATCCTGCTCCAAAAAAAAAATAAACCCTTTTCAAACTAATTTGTATGTTGTGTTTTATTTTATGTGGGTATATATATTGCCTGCCCTGGGGCCTTATGGTGAAGGGCAGGTAAGCCAATGAATAATATTTTGGGTAGCAAAGGGATCTCATGGTGATGGAGATGTGGCCAGGGAAGGGCAAGCAAGGTTTTCACCTGATCTGACCTAGCACGATATAAAAGTCTACGGACAGGGTCATGTCTTCCCCAAGACCACTACTACCCAGTATTAAGAACCTGGTTCTGTTTATCCTTGTAATGGCTGTCATACAGCATTTCCAGTGGATTGTGTTCAGTTCAGTAGCTGCCCTTTTATGCAGCCCCAAGTACTTTTACACACAGTGCAAGGGGTGAGGAATGTTTTCAAGGCAGAGGGCCACATTCCTTTCTGTGCAACCTTCCAGGGGCCGCAGACCAGAAGTGGGATGGAGCAGTGAATGTATATTTTTCCTTTATGCAGTAATTTCTATACAGATTCACACACATTCCAGCCAGGCAAAAACTAATGAGGAGGGTGCAGAGCTGAGAGATTGTGGTGTGGGGAGAGTCTGGAGGGCAGGATGGATAGGTTTGGAGGGCCACATTTGGCCCCTGGGTGTGAGGTCCCCCAACCCCTGAGACAGTGTATATTTTGTACGAACATAATGCAAACACCATTGATTTGAATTGCATGATGAGAGCAGTGTAGCCCTGTTTTATTTGTGCTGCTCCACCCCTCTAAGTCAATGAACATCTTTTGGTCAATATCCAGGTTTCCTAAGGCATCTGGTAAAAGGATTTGTATGGGTGTTGAATATATTAATGATGCGTGGCATGATAAAAATCAGCCGAACATATATCTCTCTGAACTGCTTACAGAGCAGCTGGGTGTTTTGTGTCGTGTGTCAATGTCTCACTTTGAATCATTTATCAAACCCGAATACTAGGGAGCTGAGGGAGCTGAGTATATTAGTAAGAAACAAAAAAGAGGGAGAGAGAACAAGAGAAGCCGCCAGGAGCTCAGAGTCTCTGCTGCACATGCAATGCTAGAGAGGACTGAGTTGTGTTGGGAATACAGCCTGATCATTAACAGCTTTTCCGGATCTCAGGTTTGTAAGTAGGGAAGACTCAGCGCTTGGGGCATTTGTCTCCTGGGAAGGAAGGAAACAAACACTGTATGTGAAGGAAGCGAAGAAGCCTTGACTTGTTTGTTTCAATCAATCAGGAGTACAGGATTCTTTAAAAGCACCCGAAGCGGAAAAAGACATGTTAAAACTGCAGGTAGCTTCAATTCAGAAACATACAGACAGAATAACCTGAATGGTAAATGCACGGTTTTATTTTGTAGTGGGGTCAGAGCTGCTAGTTCCTGTGAGTGCAAGGGTATTCTTGTACCACTGAGTCAAGTTAAATCACACACACACACATATGCACATACAATTTTAGCCCTCATGGTTGCAGAGGGCTAGGTAGAAAATGTGACTTCAGCAGAATGTCAGAAATGCAAACATGCAAGGTCAAAAAAGTAGCCAGCTAAGGAGTGGCCAGGGGAAATCCATTAGCCTCAAAGGACTCCACTGCTGCTCAAAGTGATGTCAAGGAGCTTTTCAGCAGATTAATACACCTCTCGAAAAGGAGAATAGAAAATCGCACATGTTCAGAGGGTGTGTCTATGGCACAGGGCTGCTCCATGTCGAGTCATCTCTGCTTCATCCTGTAATGTTTAGGGATGCTTGCAAATGTCGTAGTGTTAATTTCTTCACCACCAGCAGCAGCCAGGGATGTGGAAAAGCTGCAAGGAAACTCACAACTTGAACCAGGTTAAGCATATCATAGAATCATAGAGTTGGAAGAGACCACAAGGGCCATCGAGTCCAACCCCCTGCCAAGCAGGAAACACCATCAGAGCACTCCTGACATATGGTTGTCAAGCCTCTGCTTAAAGTCCTCCAAAGCAGGAGACTCCACCACACTCCTTGGCAGCAAATTCCACTGTCAAACAGCTCTTACTGTCAGGAAGTTCTTCCTAATGTTTAGGTGGAATCTTCTTTCTTGTAGTTTGGATCCATTGCTCCGTGTCCGCTTCTCTGGAGCAGCAGAAAACAACCTTTCTCCCTCCTCTATATGACATCCTTTTATATATTTGAACATGGCTATCATATCACCCCTTAACCTCCTCTTCTCCAGGCTAAACATGCCCAGCTCCCTTAGCCGTTCCTCATAAGGCATCGTTTCCATATCATGTAGTTCCACTCCGACTGAGTTGCTAGCAGGCCCGTCTGATGAAATTTGGTGGCTACAGGAAGCTCAGATGAATGACAACTCTCTAAATATTTCCAAACAACCTCCATTTCTATGTGCTTTTGTAAACTGCAGCTGCTTCTTCATGGTTAACAGGCAGCATGCACACACACACACACACACAATCTGGTTTGTTTTCGGCATTGGCTTTGAGAAAAGAACTTACAGTGGTACCTCGGGTTAAGAACTTAAATTGTTCTGGAGGTCCGTTCTTAACCTAAAACTGTTCAAAACCTGAAGCACCACTTTAGCTAATGGGGCCTCCCGCTGCCGCTGTGCGCTTTCTGTTCTCATCCTGAAGCAAAGTTCTTAACCCAAGGTACTATTTCTGGGTTAGCGGAGTCTGTAACCTGAAACGTCTGTAACCCGAGGTACCACTGTACTTGTACTGATCTGATGTTGGAGAGGGAATGGAGCCATTTTGCTCCAAGCTGAGTTATTGAAGTAGGAAGACCGGGGGTGGGGTGTTGCTTGTGCTCTGGCTGATCAGCTGTGCTGGTTTATGTGGAAGAAGAAGCTCTTTTTTCTTTTGCGCAACATGCGTCTGTGTGTCTAGTACAGTTTCATGTGTTTACTGTGCATAAGTATGCTCTCTCACACTTTATCTCAAAACATTTGTGATGAATAACAACAGTCTGAGACAAATTGCAAATACATTTTAATCTGTATGAGTTGTAGTTTGAAATAGGATTTTTAAAATGGTTTTTCATATAACATTTATCTCCATCTTAGTTTTGTGTGTCCTTTTATTTATTTTCAGGCATTTTGTTCATCCACTATTTGCTTGTTGGATTCAGTGTTAAAAACTCCCGCGAAGACTTTTGCCCCCCACAAACGTTGCTTTGAAGTGCAATCTAGGAAGAGATCATCAGGAACAGGATGCAAGTTTGAGGGGAGCTCTCTGTAAATGTCCTTCTGGTGGATCCCCTTCTCTGTGGGTGAACTTTGGCAGACTTACCTGGTAACAGCAGGCAGCTGCAGTGTTGCTTAGCAGCAGAAAGCTGCCATTCAAATTCCCCACAATGCCCTGGTGTAGTACTATGTAAGGGTCTTTGGAGGAAATTAAAATGGTGGCTTTGAGACTCAACTGCCCAGTGCTGTTAAAAAAGAAGTTTTTTTAAAGGTTGGCCAGGGTTAAGTGGCATTTGTGGGCTCTAACAGAGTGCTGGGACCTATGCGTGCCAATGTTGAGCCTGGAAATAATATTGAGAGAAGTTATTAGGAAGGCTGGAATCTTCATTTCCTCATAGCAATGTTATTAAGCATTGAAACACAGCATTTTCAAATGCACCGTTCTCTGGCAGAAGCTACACTGAAAGAAAGTCATTGTAGGGAACACTGTCTAAAGCACAATGCACATTATGCAAATAACATGTGTGGCCAATCTACAGGCGCCACAATTCACACAGGTAGCAGGCATGTCTGGACAAAAGCACAGGGACCCACGGGGCCCAGGTACGTCACAGAGTCAGGCCTTCCTCTCCTGTGCTGCCCTGTTCTCTGCTCTCAAGCTCAGTAGATTAGAAGCAAAGCCACACCAGAGCACAGACAGATGCATATTTGGGCATCACAGTGTCACTGCTTCATGTTTTGCACCACTCTTTCCCAAAAAAAGATTGGCCGCTAAGGCTCCATGCATTCCACATAATGGCAGTGAAGTTTTAGGGCAGCTTTGAATGTGTATTGGAAGCACTGAGAAAAGAGAAATGAGCGACTGCCATTCTCTCTGTGTGATCCATTGTAACAGCAGCTCAAACTCCTCTGTGAATTAGATGTGGGAGTTCAAGATATGCATCAAACCCTTGCTTCTTCTTTCTGCTTGGGAGCTTTGTGAGTCACGGCAATGTCGGTTGCACCAGAAACACACACACACACACGAAGATGCAGAGATAGCTTGCATTTGTTTCTTGGTAGCATCCAAATATGCCTTCAGTGTGCAATCAAATGCTCCAATTCTGTGGAATCATTTCTAGAAAGCAAGGGTGGAGAACCTGTGGCCCTCCAGATGTTGCGGGACTACAACACCCATCATCCCTAACCATTGGACAGGCTGGCTGGGGCTGATGAGAGTTGGAGTCCAACAACATCTGAAGAGCCCCTGGTCCCCTTCCTCTAGGTCAGGGTTTCCCAAACTCGGGTCCCCAGCTGTTTTTGGACTACAGTTCCCATCCTCTCTGAGCACTGGTCCTCCTGGGAAACCCTGCACTGGGTTATCAATGTAATTCCCACTTCAGAGCAGGAGAACAAAGAGCAAAGAGCCTGCTCACTGAATAGAAATAGCTAAAGTGGTGTCTGAACCCTGGTGAAGCTCTCATCCTATCCACTGGATCGCGTTTGGGATTCAGTTTGCTAATGAATTTCGTTTGCGTGTGCAACATCTCATGCCATTCTTTTTTGTTTTTTTATCTTTTGTTTTGTTTTTACAGAACATTATAACTATGCATCTTCAAATATAAATTCCAGCTTGCCTCTAAGTGTGGCACATCCTTCATTGTCAGCTCCATGTCATGGCCTTCAGACATCCAATCCAGTCATTTCGATTGTCCCATCAACTAATCATCCTTCGGGATATGGAGGGCATGCTGAAAGTGGCACCGCCGGATATTATCTGTCTCCCAACGTCAGACCTAATGGCGTGCCAGCACTAGAAAGCCCTAGAATCGAAATAACCTCTTACTTGGGGCTGCATCATAACAACAACCAGTTCTTCCATGATCCGGAAATCGAGGAGCCCGTCCCAAATGCCAAGAGATCGCCTACGACTGCGACGTTGAACCTGCCGAACATAGAGGCCTATCGAGACCCATCTTGCCTGAGTCCAGCAAGCAGCCTGTCTTCCAGAAGCTGCAATTCAGAAGCATCGTCTTATGAATCCAATTACTCTTATCCCTATACTTCGCCTCAGACATCTCCTTGGCAATCGCCGTGTGTGTCACCCAAGACCACGGACGCCGAGGAAGCGTATCAACGGAGCATGGTGACCTGCACGTTACTTAATTCGCCCCGACACTCGCCATCAGCGTCTCCCAGAACGAGCATCACCGAGGAAAACTGGCTGAGCACTCGCAACTCCAGGCCATCTTCTCCCTGCAACAAAAGAAAATACAGCCTGAACGGCAGGCAGACTTCCTACTCGCCACACCCCTCTCCAACACCCTCTCCCCAGACTTCTCCAAGAGTCAGCGTGACCGATGAGACATGGCTAGGAAACACTAACCAGTACACCAGTTCGGCCATCGTCGCAGCCATCAACGCCCTCACCACTGACAGCACAATAGACATGAACGATGGGATTCCTACCAAGTCCAGGAGAACGGCAATCGATCACACCCAGTCCATGACACTCAAGACCGAACCGAGCGGGGAAGATCATGGGACCATATCGCCAACAGCCGACTTGTCGCCAGAAGAGTTTCCGGGGTTTCAGCACATCAGGAAAGGAAGCTTTTGTGATCAGTACCTTTCGGTGCCACAACATCCCTATCCATGGGCCAAAACTAAGCCATTGTCCCCATCATCCTACATGAGGTACAAGTTTGTGGGATTTATTTTTTGTGGGGTAAAAATATATACATATTACTTTTCCTAATGCCCTGTCCCTGCTGACTCCCCGCTCCCCCCCCTTTTTTTGCTATTTCATCTAAAGAGTCAAAGACAAGATTTCTGGTGGCGCCTGTTAGAATCAGGCCTACAACATTGTGCTTCCGTTTTCTTTCGTGGTGTCCCCTGGTTTAATTTCACATTGAGCAATAGCAAGGCAGCATCAAGCCACCATCTGTAGGTTATTGGAATTGCTATATGGCTGCTTCTGGGTTCCTGTTGTTTCTCTTTTGTTTTTCCAACCTTGAAAACAGTATAACTTTGTATAAGAGTAATATAACAAAATAGATGTTACAGAATAACATTTATAAAAAAGAAAGCACAGTGGGAAAAAGTTTAAAATGACATGCCCTAACTTTACACACTACTGTATGGCTTTTGACTGGCTTGGCCTAGTTTTTAATGCCCAGTGGCCTGTTTGTATATTTAATGTCCTATTCCTAAGGGCACAGGTTGGCAGTTTGCAGGAGCTTCATGCAACCCCTGATCTCATGATGCTTTCTGTAGCCACCCTTCCATCTTACCAGAGTTCCTTCTTCCCTGTTCATTTCCTCCTTACATGACTTAGAATCATAGAATGGTAGGCTTGGAAGGAACTGCAAGGGCCATCTAGTCCAACCCCTTGCAATAAACGAATCTCTTCTAAAAGTGTTTCTCCTCCTATTCATACATAGCTTCAGAATAATTGGTAGGACAGTGGTGTTTTTTAAAAAATAATAATCCTGGTTTTATGGCTGGGGTGTGTATGTGCATATATCTGTATAGCACATCAAAATAAGGTAGCAATTACTTGCTTTCTATACTGTTAGTTAAATTGGTTAGTTGTACTAAAAAATAATAATCCTGTACATTTGAGAGTTGGAGTCCATCAACATGGGGTAGGGGATTGCCCACAGACCCCGCCCTCCACCCCTAAAGTTAGCCCCCATGTAATGTGGTGATGGGTGACGGATATGTCTGCACCATGAGGAAGTGTGGAAATGTGTACTAGATACCTACGACGTCTGTTTGGGAATTAAAGTTCTAAACATCATGAATGGAAAACTCACAGGCAGATGTAGATGCATGCTAGCTCCTAAACTGGTTTAGTGTGGGTTGTAGCAGTGATTTCCAGAACTGCCAACTTACTTCTAAAGGAGAACAATGATTTTCAGAGCTCTCCTGCATAAGAATTTATCTGATGCTATCTCCCCAAAAGTTTACATTAGCTGAGAAAAAAATGTGGCTAGGTTAGGGCCCTGCACGTGTGTGTTTAACAATCGGGGGGGGGGGAATCAAGTGGTGATTAGACCACCAGAATCTTTATCATACAGTAGCTAACAGAGATTTGTTTTCTAAAAAGGAAATAAACATTTTATCACCTGCAGTTAAAATGAACACAGCATTCCCTAGTGTGTTAATGAAAGTAAAATCCGGCATTTTTCCACTGTTTTGCTTTTGTGTTAAAAAAAATAATGTTTCCTGGTTTTCAGTCTGTTTCCATGTGATCTCATTAACTCGTGCTTCAGGACAGCTGGAAGCTACTGTAAAATTGTGGTTTAAGTTATTTTACCAATCAAATGCCCTGACCAAGCTTCCTTTAACCCATAAATACTTTTCATTATATGTATTATATATTAAATAACCCTGGACAACTGAATGCAGATGTCAATACAATCATGGGAGCACACAATTGAAATTGTTATTTTAAGTGCACTCCCCAAAAAAACACCTCCCCAGCAATAATTCGTCACGATTGAGCTGGGATTCCCACCCTCTGATACATCTGCTCCGTTTCAAAGTCTAGGTTAGGTTCCAGCAAATAATACAGATTCCAAGATCCACCCTGTTGAATGGTTTATTTGCCAAAACTATTGTATTACCTCTGTAATAAAAGGGGGGGGGGGAGGAATCCTAAAACAAAAGGGTGATTGGAAAATTCCTGAAGTAATGGTTGTTTTTTCACATATCTATGATCATATGGAAGACCACACCTGCCTCTATGTCAACAAGGCCCCTCTATCCTAAAAGGAAGTTCTTATTTGGATGTAAGAATTGGTGTGATTATAATTTCACATTTTGTATCCACAATAACCGGGTGAGATCATTTTTATTTCCATGTTATAGTTGGGGATTTGAAACTGTGAGATAGGGCATTGCTGAGAGCCATCCACTGTGCGCATGGCTGGTTAGTTTCACAATGGTGTTTGAGTTTCATGCAAACTCTGAATGGTGTCTCCAGGAGCTTGCTTTATTAGCATTCACAAGGAAACATTCCTGAGTTTCTAATTCCTCAACCCCTTTTTGCAAACACTTTGGGGTTCGGAGTGGGATGGGGAGAGACCAACCTTTTGCAGGAAAGTGGCTTCAATATTACAACCTTAGATTTCACTGGGGAGAATACTTGCCATGCCAGCCTGTCCAAGAACTGTGGAGATCACTGGCATTTAGTTCTTTAAAATCATAATAATCGGTGGGTCCTCATTGCATGCTTGGCACTGAGATTCTGATTCTGGATTAATCCCAAACATCTGGGTGCTGCTCCTGCACAAAGCCCACATTGAGAGCCTTGTGTGTGGATGTATTTGTGTGCATTTTAAGGTTCTGTTCTCTTTGCAACCAGGTAGCCTTTAATCTTGCGTGCCAAGATTTAGCATGTAGAAAATGTTTACAGCAGAACCAGCAGTTCATAAGGGAAGTATTGATACAAGCAGATTAATAGCCATGTGAATCATGTTGCTTCCAGCAAAATGGAATAACTTATCTAAACTTCTCCATCTATGATGGAAAATGCTCTTGAGGCAAATGATTACAGCCTAGTGAGGCAGAAAGAAGGGAAGCTGAGATATTTCAATAATCCTCCTTAGCTTTTGTTTAAGTGTCTTTGACAGGGAATTGTCTAGCGATGTAATAGAAATGGCATCCTCTGGTTTTGAACGTCGTATGGTTTCTAGTTAAAGACACAGCATCTAGGTATAGCTACAATCCTGACACAATCTTGCTTTTGAGAAAGGATCACTATGGATTACCAAGGTGCTGATAGAGCTCTATGTGCTGATAACACTTGGGAGTGATCATATTGATAGCTTGGGTCAAGTCCCTCATTCCCTGTGGAGACCAGAGCCTCAATAAGACTGCTGGCTAAACCTGCAGGAAAAACTCCTGGTTAGCTAAGAAAGAAAGAGGGTTAAACCACAGAGCCTAGGACTTGCCGATCAGAAGGTCAGCAGTTCGAATCCCCGTGACAGGGTGAGCTCCTGTTGCTCGATCCCTGCTCCTAACAACCTAGCAGTTCGAAAGCACGTCAAAGTGCAAGTAGATCAATAGGTACCACTCCGGCGGGAAGGTAAATGGCGTTTCCGTGCACTGCTCTGGTTCTCCAGAAGCAGCTTAGTCATGCTGGCCACATGATCTGGAAGCTGTACGCCGGCTCCCTTGGCCAGTAAAGCGAGATGAGTCAGTCACGACTGGACCTAATGGTCAGGGTCCCTTTACCTTTACCTTTTACCTAAGAAAACCACCCAGGTTCATCCATATGGGGGGGACAGTCCTATTACACTCAGCCTTTGTACCTGTAGAGGTTGCAGACAGCTGTGGGTAAATCCAGGTAATGAATGATCTGTCCATGACAATAGAATCAAATATGGCTTTCCTGCTCACAGATAATTTTAACCTAGTCCCCTACTGAAAACTCAATCAGAAGGCTGCCTTGCCCAGATATACACAGGTCTCTGAATACCACCAAGGCCATGAAATCCTTAGTCATTCCTGATAAGGCAGACCACTTTGGCATGAATGTCGAAGACGCCCAAGGCTAATGGTCTTTGGAGACGTCAACAGAACCCTTGAAACCACCTCAGTTAGCTCAAACAAGGAGATGTTTGGTGCACCAGCAGAATTTTTATCAGGCCACCAATGCACTCGAAGCTGGTTGATGGTTCAGCTGAGTTCATGGCTAGGGAGATGGAATGCCTAAAGTTCAAAGCCTCCCTTCACAATAAACTTAGTGCTGTGCAGAGAATTCTGGTGTACGTATTTGGGAGATGTTTGCCTTCATTCAACCAGGTTGTGTGCAACATAAGCCAGGTATTAATACATACTTCCCTCTTGGTATTGCACCACAAGATTAGATAATCAAATGTATTGGTATCTAGCATCAGTATGTACCAGCATGTACCATGCCAAAAGGAACCACCCCACTGTGAATTTTGCAAAAGTCTTCTGATACATTACAGCTCTTGCTTTTGTAAGTACAAAAGATGTTAATAAGCATCTCAAAGTGGTTTACATAAAGCATTGGCTTTAAAAGAGGATTATGCAAATTCATGGTGGCTAAGGTTAGCAAAGTCTACTCACCGTGATGGCTATGTGCTTCATCCACTGTCAGAGGCAGCATACCAGTTGCTGGAAACCATTGGTGAGCAGGTTGCACCTTGGGGAAAGCCTCTCTAAACAAAAATGTCTTCAGTGGGTACCTAACTAGAAGCCTGTCTGATTTCAGCTGGTAATTGATCCCAGGGAGCTGGAGCTACAACACTAAAAGCCAGGTTTCCACCCCACAGGTTAAGTTCACTTTGGGGCCATCCGGCACTCTCAGCATTGCCCCATCGAGGAGTGCAGTTGCCAGGCAGGGATATAGAGGGCAAGGTGGCCCCTTAGGTATCCTAGCCCCAAGTTTGTAGTAGGGCTTTGAATGCTAAAAACGGGACCTTGAAGTACAATTAGTAGCATATTGCAGCTCTCTCAACTGAGGTATTATATGGTGTTGACAGTCAGCAATCTAGCTGCTGGACTAGGTTAAGCCCAAGAGAATCCCCACAGGAACTAGAGACAGGGCCTTTCCGGTGGTGACTCTGTATTTATGGTACCCCTTCCCAAGGGAGATACACGCAACCACATCAGTAGCAGTTAGTAAATGGACCGTAAAGGCATGCCTATTTCAGCTAGATTTTAACTAAAAATGTGCTGTGAGTTGGATTTTTTTAACATCATGTTAAACTTTCTTAAAATATTTAATATTTAAAAATGCAGTGTATTGCATTTTCTCCTTTAATTGTTTGTGATAGCCACTTGAGTGGGGCTTTGCTCTGAAAGGTGGCATCTAAATAGCACTGATCAACAGAGCTGTCTGATTCCACAGGGTACAATATATGCGCCATCTGCCAAGAAGGCTTTGGCAGGGTGAAAAACACCCATGCTCCTGAAATAACCACAGCTATGGGCATTTTACTGCTTAATACAGCATCTGTGGGATCATTAGTAGTTTTCATATTTCCACGTGTTATGTGTAGGCTACCTAGTTAAAGTTTATTATTTTGCTGCTATTATGTTATTGATCCTTTTGGCTTACATATTTGGTCTGTTTGCTGTTTTGGGGGACCAAAGGTAATATATTGTTTGTGCCCACCCCAGTTTACATAATAAGAAAAAGCAGAATATGTTTGCTTTAAAATGATTGCAGTGAAGTAATATGACAGTGTGGCCTGTATACGACATATTTGTAATGTAACCTGTACCTTTTCACAATAAATGTTAGCATGTGGACTGCCTTGCCAATTGACAAAATGAAAGTCCAAATATTCAGCCCTCTCCCCACCATGGCTCCTGATATTGTTTATATCATAAGACATTTCATAAATTTGATTTTGGAATTCTTCTAGAAATAGGGTGTTTTTAAAAATCCTTCTTCAGCACCACTGTGGATGATTGAAATGCCATATGTAAAATTCAGCATTAGGGACCCTAAGTATGATCACTTTTTCTCCTAACTTTTTAAACTTTGCTTGAAAACAGGGATTTGTTGGAAACTTAATTTCCAGTTTCCTTCCACTGTGAACTATTTCAGTCCCTTTCTGCAAAAGGAGACAAAGGTGTTTTAAAGAAAAAGATCTGGCTAGATAATGATATTTCATGTGATCACCACATATAAGATGTCACTAGGCATCACCTGTGCAGTTTGACATTCTGTTTGTTACTCTTGTTAAACTGATCAACTGCTGTTGTGAATCGTTGCCAGTTCTGTTAACTGATCTGACTCCTCTATCCTTGATTGCTCCTCGATGCATACAAATTAAGCAGTGAAGGCTTTTCATGACACGATAGGATTAATTTCACTCGCTCAATTTGGGTGTGGCGGGTGGCTGTGAAAGGCAAGAAGAAACACCAGGAAAATTGTGACAACTTTATTTGCTGCACTGGCTCCACCCACTCTGCCTTGCTCCAAGCATTTGTGTGGCTGCAGTCACTTTCACAGCCAAGCTAGTCCTGGAAGAGTATTGAATTTTCGTACTAGAATAACAGTGGGTGAGTTTGCCAGTTGATGATCAGTCTAGCTCCAAAGAAGACTTTGGGATTTTGCTGATTAGGGGCCAATCCACACATGAACATGGCAGGAAACCCAGATTTGTCAATGAGGGTATAAGTCAACAGTCAGCCAACCCTGGCACATGGGTTTTGAAACATGTTTGTCTCATTCATATGGTACATTAATTTTAGATCTACACAAAACAGCTGATGCTTATGGAATAGTACAGTTTACAGCTCTTGTCTTCACTGAGCATCTGCCCATGTATTCTTCAGGATATTACCCTGTGTGTGATGCAGTTGGGCTCTCCTGTGCTGCAGGAAATTAAGTGCACAATACAGATAACCTAGAATAGGAAATTGCATTGCCAAGCCACAACCCATGAAACTGTTTAAGGCATCATGCCACTTCCTCTGTCAGGAAAACTGCATTTAATTCTCAATTTATTATTATTACTTTTGTTGGTTGGCCCTTGCAGTGGGATTTTAATTATGGCATGCCTAACTACAGGGTTGCCTTATAACAGCAACAGCAACAACATTCAGTCAGTGTTTCAGGTGCTCCTCTAAGATCTTAAGGAGAGAAAATAAAGTTTGGTTTGTGTGTTTTTTAATTCAGCCAGCTTCACCTTGCTTTTTCTCTCCATCTCCCTTTAAAAGTTAGAGGATCCAAACTTTGTGATGATTGATGGATTAGAGCTTTTAAGAACAGAACACCCTGGAAATGTCACAATCAGATAGATATTTAGGGGAAAGAGAGAGCGAAATCCATCATATATGAACTGGCTTAAAGATGGAAGCATCTGTTTCATAACATGAAGTGATCTGCAACATGAGTTATGCAGCTGCTCTATATTATATAAATTATTCTTGCAGTCAAGCGGGAGCTCCAGATAATTATCCAGGAACATTTAAATGCTAGCATACATAGATGTACACAGAACAGGATGAGCCTCATGAACTTGCCAATTGTGCTTGAGTGAAAACTTTACGCCAGTCACCTCAGGCTTCTCAAGACCGTGTGGCATGGCAACACTGTAATCATATCAGCTTTGACTTAAATTGAAGGAGAGGTGTCTGCTTCTTATAGTTGTAGATAATATTTTGGTAGTAGATTTTACCCTGGATCCTATTCACACCAACCATTGAGTCTATAAGGGGGGATAAGTCATTCACTCAGATTTGACTTTCAGTGGTCTGTGGCACAGAGAGCAGGACTTTATGGCAGAACTGGATGGAAGCAGGAGGAGCCATGGGCCTGGCTATAATGTAGTTGGCTTTGATCTTAAGACCTCGTAAGTGGCTTGGGACTGGAAGGACTGGAAGGACTGTTGAGTCTCACATGAAACTGCCTTGTGCAGATCTTCCTCAGAGGCCCTGCTCAAAGTATCCTCACCTTCTGAGAGGAGGGGGTAGGCATGAGACACAGGGCCTTTTCATGAAATCACAGAGTTGGGACCACGAGGGTCATCTAGTCCAATGCGGGAATCTTTCTTTGCCCAGTGTGGGGCTCAAACCCACAACCTTGAGATCAATAGTCTCCTTCTCTACTGGCTGAGCTATCAGTTGTGTCACCTTGATTGTGGACTGCTTCTTCCCCAGTTCATTTTCTCAGTGTCCTACCTGGTGGCTTTTAGACTCATGCATGCTTTTAATGGCAATTGGGACCTTTTAACTTTCACTGCTACTTTTGAACGCACATTTAGGCTATTGCTGGATCTTTTCTGTTTCTGTTTTGGAAACTCAAGCTGCAAGGCAGGATATAAATAATTCCAACCGATAAATTGTCAGGGAGGTATTTGTACCTGCCCCTCCTGCAAGGTGACGTTGCCTAGTCCCCAACTCAACAGCCATGTGAGGCAACATACATATAGAAAAGAGGGTCACTCTGATATTTTTGACTTGACTTGTAGCATCCTTGTCAAAAAGATTGGCTACCACTGACCTATATTACCTGCATAAACTGTAAATGGTTGCGCTTATGTGACAACTCAGGGCTCATTTTTCACCTTGGGTAGATGCGGAGACATGTGGCCCTCTAGATGTTGTTGAGAGAGGGGAGGAGGAATCTCTGAAAGACAGGTGCAACATCACCTGAGAGATCCTGTTCTGGCATCTGCCCTGCCTGTCATAGAGGTGAACTCTCCACAATGGCAGTACAGGAAGGCATGGACTCATTGCTGGCTGAAGTCAGTTTGCCTGTGCTGAAGAAAAAGCAAAGATACACCCTTAGTGCAGAGGGAACATGGCTGAGCCAATCTGTGGCTGAAGCCAACTAAATAATTTTGGTTGCTGCTGAAACATGATAAAAAAAGTAGGTTGAATGTAAATTGGAGAAACTGAAGTTCTGATACCCAACCTCACCCAGAGTCTAACTCAGAATAGATTCCACCCCCCACCCTCCATGCACACATCTTACTTATCTGCATTTGTCCATTTTGATTAATGGGCTGATGCATTAAGTGGTGTGTTTTTTTAAACCCAAGCTTAAAATGTTTTCCGTTTTTGTTTAAGCATCTGATTGCATCTGGCCTATCAAATCTGTGCCATACATAAATCTTCATAAAATAGCCATTACCTATTAAATTACTTATGTCATACCATTATCTCCATTGATGAAATTTTAAGTGTAAGATGGTGAAGGATGAACTGCTAAACGTGGCATCTAAAGTAATAGTGCCAGATTCTTGCGGTTTATGATAGTGGACTGGATGTTAATATTTAATCGCGGTTGCTTTCCATTACAGCCCATCCTTGCCTGCTCTGGATTGGCAGCTGCCGTCTCACTCAGGACCTTATGAACTTCGGATTGAAGTGCAGCCGAAGTCCCACCACCGAGCCCATTACGAGACCGAAGGGAGTCGAGGGGCTGTCAAGGCATCTGCGGGGGGACACCCAGTGGTGCAGGTAATAGCCTTTCTCATGCTCGCTAAGATGGCTTGTTTGTTTGGGCAAGGACCCCTGTGTGTATCTCTTGCAAATTCTAACAAGCTTTGATGACCTTGGTTGGTATGCTACTTCCAAAAGTTACGTCTTGGCCTTCGTTGAACCATATAAACTGTCCCCTTATAAACCGTCCTGGATTCTGTGTTCATCCTCCAAGGCCTTTCTTTGTGTGCCCCCTCCACATGAGGTTCGGAGGGCAACAACACGATAATGAGTCTTCTCTGTAGTGGCTCCCCGGTTGCGGAATGCTCTCCCCAGGGAGATTCACCTGCTGCCTTCATTATATATTTTTAGGCATTAGGTGAGAATGTTCT
This sequence comes from Podarcis vaucheri, assembly GCF_965113315.1. Taxonomy (NCBI): domain Eukaryota; kingdom Metazoa; phylum Chordata; class Lepidosauria; order Squamata; family Lacertidae; genus Podarcis; species Podarcis vaucheri. Next base: position 36,927,839 of record NC_138766.1, on the reverse strand, counting down.
TCTTCAACCAGGTCTTGGGCTGATTAATATTCTACAGCCTTTTAAATGTGTCTGTAGGAAGAGGGGAGGTTATTGTTTTGCTGTTTTGTTCCAATTACTTGTTTTTATCCTGTGTTTTATCCTGTGATCTTATGATGAAGGGCGGTATATCAAACAAACATTACATGTTATATACTCCTTTGCCCTGGGCATGAGCCTTCATTGGTTCAACAACAACAGGCCTCCAAAGACTGAACGTGTGCCCTACAGTGTGCTTCATACAGAACCACAATAATGTGGTTACTATCAGAATGCTTCTGTTTGCTGACAGTTATGTAGCACTTGACATACCACTCAGGCTGCAATTCTATGCAGTGTTAGGTGTGTTTAAAACCATTGCTTTCAGGGTCCTTAGATGAGCCTAACTCCTACGATCAGACTATGTTTGTGCATGAGCTCTGGTAGCCTGAAATAAGGTGGCCAACTGGTGCAGGGACAAGCTGGTTGCCGTGGTCATCCTTGTGCATTACAGCAGCATGAATAAACATTTTCAGCAACAGCCATATATCACTGTTGAATATGTACTCAGGAGATGTGCATAAGAAGATACAATGATAGGTGAGTGATAACAACTGCGCTACGAATACCCAGAGCAAGTCTCCTTAATACTGCACATTTTCAGAATATGCAACAATATATTCCACAGTATTGGCTCCACACTCCTATGTCCAAAGATAATTGCTCAAAGTCTCTGTGTAATGCAGGATGTTTCTGGCTTCTTGATATTGTTACATTGTTCATATTGAAATTGATGCATGCACAAGATTGTAACAAGACTTCTTGAGAGAAAAGCAGGAAGGAGTTTTCTTTTGCTGTATTTACGAAGTCTGTTGGCTTTTCTTTCATGAATGTTTTCCGAGTGTGCTACATTTTGTTTCAGATGGAAATAAGCTTTTCTCAAGTCTGAATAATTCAAAATTGGAAAGCAAGGCTCTTTGTCTACTTTTTTCCTTCTCCCACACCCATTCGTCCCCTGAAAGCTACAGGTTGAACAGTGTACCATCAAATCTTCTGTAGCTGAATTATGGTTCTATCAGTAATAAAGGGGCAACATCATGATTTCCTTGCTTACATAAGAAATCTTACTGAAGTCTATGGCAAGATACCGTTTGTATACCACGAGAGCCTCCCATTTGGGATGTCTTAGTATTGTTGATGCTTACTAGGAGAGGGTCTGCAGCGTTTCAGACAGGAGTCTTTTCTGAAACCTACTTGGTTATTCTAGGATTGAAACTGAGACCTCCTGCACGGAAAGCTGAACAGACAAGACAGTCAGTGTATACCTGTGTAAAAAATAGGGTTGGCTAATGCTTGGGTGTTTATGGAAGCTCATCAAATACTTGCTTTGATGGGGCCTAAAATTCCTCTCATGTGGCCTGCATTTATTTAAAAGCTTTTAGGGGGTGGAAGAATCTTTCTTGAAATTTGCTCTCTGCTCATTCTTTGAAAAAATAAAATAATAATGCAAGTTCAGGGTGGTTTTCAGCTGGGAATAATTTTAAGTCTTGAATTCCAGAGAGATAGCTAAAGATTTTACTACCACAGTTTAGCTTCTTTAGCACATTTCACTGTGGAAATTTCATCACGCCTATCTCATTATTTGTGTATTTAAAGCAAAAACAACAAGTGATGTTTAAGATTAAAATTTCTAGTGATACATTTGTTTGTATGTACCCTGCTAGCAGCCCAGTGCAAGGAAATGTAGATGGGAGGCATCAATTCACAGTGGCCAGTTTGACCTTTAAAATTTCCACCCGGATGATTGGGGGGGGGCGGTGGAACACAGTGCCAACATTTAATTGGGCTAAATGTGTCCTGGCACTCCCCTGCAATCTCTTTCTACAGTGTGTGGAAATAAAACGAAGTCTGCTGCGTGTCTCTGCATAGGCAGGGTTGAAGAAAAGGAAAAGGGATGTAGTAAAAAAAAAAAAAAGCTGGAAGGAAAAGAGGAAAGCAAACCTCAAATCCATGGGTGTAATGAATATGAATCTAGATTTCAGTCCCTGGAATAAGCGGAGCTTGTTTTTCTTTGTTCTCCTTCTCCATGGGGAAAAAAACCAAGATTCTGGGTGGAGCAGGGGGTTCCCTAAGTATTTTTTTTTATTATTCCAAGCATCCTTTTCCCCTCTCCAAAGTCTCCATTGATTATCTATCTATCTATCTATCTATCTATCTATCTATCTATCTGAAGGGATGTCAATATTCAGGCATCCTGACTCATGCCAGCCTAACATCTCCTGAGGGAAGTAGTCAGTCTATAGAAAGTTAAAGAGCTGGAAATCAGGAGGACAGACGGCAAAACATGGCTGGAACCTGAGCAGACAGCTAGAGCCTTGCACACCAGTGTTTGATTACTTCTTAATTTAATTTACGGTATATCCCGCTTTAAAGCCCCAAGACGAACTCAAAGCAGTGTATAAAATATTATCATAACAACAGCCCCATTCAAGTCTGCTATCAGGATCAGAGACAACATGGTGCCAGGGTTATTCAGTTGGCATTTCCTCCCCTCTTCTTCTTTTGCTGAGAATTGCTGGTTCCCACGGATGTCCTCCAATGACTCTGTTCTTGGAAGGACCTTGCTGTATCAGCCATAGGGCTCGCTGAGGAGGTAGACAGGGGAAAGAGGCTCTGGGCACAGTGTTAGCAGTGGCGTGAGCCCATCTTTGCCTGGGCTTTGAGGAGAAGGGACTGTGATGTCCCTCCATGGAAGTCAGGCTGGGTCAACGCCACTTGAGGCATGAGCCCTCACACTGGGTCAGTGGTGGTTTCTTTGTATTCTTTTGAAGAGAGTGTGTAAGGAAAACTGGAAGTGTATCTGCCTGCTGTTAATTTCCTCATGAGCACAACTGTTAAATGTACAGGAGCCATGCCCTCCAGCACTCTCTATCTGATGCACAATTTCATTTACCACATTTAGTTTCTGTGTTGGTTCAACATATTCTGAGCTGTATGTTATTAGGCTCTCTACTCCTTTCTCATCTCACTACAATTGCCAGTGCGAACCAGCACTCGCATGTGTATGTTGTCATTGCAGTTGGCACAGCTGGGTGGTCTGTTACAACACAGATATAGCATTGGCTGGATGAACGTTAAATCTAGTTGTGTGGGGCTTCATTCCTCATTTTCCTCATTCAATTCCTTCTTTAGCCTTCTCTCTTTCCCCCCAGCGTTATTCAACCAAGTGAGATAATTAGTGATAAGGGAGATGTCACCTGTTTTCAGGGAGGGACCTCAGCCTCACACACTCAATTGTTTTGTGACTTATTATTTTTGCCGCCTTCAGAATGAATATGCATAAAGTCACCTGAGTGCTTAATCTCACTTCCCACACTCCTACACATTTGCTGTATACTTGTTTAGCTACCATGGCAGCCCTGAGTTATCCCGAGGATTTCTAAATGTTTGGAGAGTGAGATGAGCTTGACACACCTAGAAAGAGCTAAAAATGTTCTGAGAACACTGGCTAATCAAAGGTGCTGGTTAATTGGCCACCGTGAGGTAATGCTTGGCAAAGGGTTTCATGCCCCGTCTCATAAAACTGTGTTGCTAATCATAATGACTCTTCTATATTCAGTATTTTGCAAAGGGAGAAAAAGAGTCTTCTGTTCTGGGAATTGAAGAATCTGGATTTCAAATCCTTCCCTCCCACTAACATCCTGTGTGGCCCTAGGCAACTGATTTGATTTCTCTGATACTGAGCACATACAGCATATTTTCACTCTCAAGTGCTATGGGGTATTTCAGCACTAGAGGCCTTGTACACAGGAAACAGAAGAGGAAGTAAAGGGTAATTCAGGGTTAGAGCTGACAAACCCCTCAATTCGGCAGCAAGTGGATATAGAATCATTATCACCATCATCATAAATAATAATTTATTATTTATACCCTGCCCATCTGGGCAGCTCCCAATCGAATATTAAAAACACAATACAGCATTAAATTGTAAAGTTTTGGACTTGCCTGCCACTTCACCTTTTATCTGTCAGCGTTTCTCTGTCCTTTGTCCATATGACTTGTTGGTCAGCCTGTCCAAAAAAACATAGAAAAGCCCCATGGCTTTGTTCATATCCAGGTTCGTTCCAAAGACATTAACCACAGTTTCCCAGTTGGGACAAAATGGGAAACCATGGTTAGTGGAAGTCTTCCCAAGTTGTTTGCTCAGTTGTCCTTTTGCCGCTTTGTTGTTGCCTTTTATACTAATTTGCTGATAGTGGGGAAAACAGCTGTTTAGACATGTCCTGGTGCGGTCACTTTCAGTTAAAGGTAAAGGGACCCCTGACCATTAGGTCCAGTTGTGACCGACTCTGGGGTTGCAGAGCTCATCTCGCTTTATTGGCCAAGGGAGCCAGCGTACAGCTTCCGGGTCATGTGGCCAGCATGACTAAGCCGCTTCTGGCAAACCAGAGCAGCGCACAGAAACACCGTTTACCTTCCCGCCGGAGTGGTACCTATTTATCTACTTGTACTTCGTGCTTTCAAACTGCTTTCAGTTATGTCCATTCAATTTCCTGGTTGTGCCTGTAGTGCTTTGGGATGCATGGACATCACCACAAGATACTTAATAATAAAGATAAGATATCTTAATTTTTAACTCCGGAGTGTGGTTTGTTTTTCCAATGAGTAAAGGAAAGATAACATGTTTTGGAAGTCTATATACTGAAGAAGTTTTAAAGCATTTAAAAACACTGATAAAAGCATATACGGTGTAACAGAACATTCCATAAAACTGACAATGCCAGTGTTTCACCCAGTTTTTGAGTTCAAAACCTATTAATTGTAGGAGGGGGAAGAGGAGGAGAGGAATAAAATCTTTGGCTTCAGGAGGGCTTCTTACAGTGAGTTTACTATGTGGTTAACTCAAACCCCTTCACACATTGTTCCACTGTGTTCACTGTTCTCTGGTTGCTGTTTATACCAGACTTGTCCCTAATGGATATGCATTCAGTTTTTGAAGGTGAAGCAATGTGTGTACACTCAGAATCCTCCCCTTGCATGCAGTTGTGCACAAGTGCATTTGTCTATGTGTAGGACCCTTTCACATTGCCGGTGAACATGCAGTAGTGGGAGAATGACTGGAACATGAGTTGTTGTGGCTATTCAGTTTGAACTCCTAGACCCCTCATGCGTTTCCCAGTGTGCAAAGGGATTTGATAGAACTCCCCTGTGATGGCGTCACTCCTCTGCCACACAAATAAGAGAACAGCTCGTCTCTTTAGAAGAAACCCAGCAAGTTCTAAAGAAGTGTGACAGTCCATCCTAGTTGGTTGTGTCATTAGCTCTTTTGGAATTTGGATTCTCTGCTGAAGATGCTTCTTTGGGAGAACGTGATTCCATGCCTCTTTACTCAGAAACAACAACTATTGCGTCCAGTGCGTGTCAGACATTTGCTATTTGTTAGATGATTAAAGCTGTTGCTTGTTAAAATGACAGTTTTTTTGAGGTTTTAAATTCTAGTAACTTTTCATTATGTTTTTAATCATTTTTGTGAGCCATTGAGTTAAAAAACTTTTTTAAAAAAACAATGGATTGCAAATGTTAATTTAACTGGAGTCTTGCTGCACATAGTGAAAGAGTTTAAAACAATAGCAGATGAAGGGTGTGTGTGGAAATAGTGTTTTAAATGCTCCTTCAACCAGCACTAGAAACTCAGATATATAAGCAAGGCACCAAATGGCTCCTTAAACCAAGGTTACAATTGCCAAAATGAAATGCCTAGTTGCCATTTTGGGGCAAGACCGCTCTAAAGTATTATTTTTCAAATGATGGACTGACTGTGATTGATTCTCAGTTAAACATCTGGCTAGTTCAGATGACATCCTGGAGCTAGCTTAAGAATTTTGAGAACTGAAAGAATAAAAGTCACTTTATCCAGGGACAGCATTGGAGAATATATACAGTATACATATTATTCACAACTGTGAGCAGGGCAGGGGGGTGAGGTAAGTGAAGACAAGTGACAACAGTTAACTATAATGTTGTCCACTGCTCCTGTTCAGGCTGCACAGAAAAAGCGTTTTGGTTCTTGAAATTCATTTTGACTGTGCAGATAAAATATACCTGATAGTATTCTACAGGATATGTTGCTAGTGTGTTAAAACAGGCAAGATCCAATGATCCCCAGGCATGGACCATCCTGGCACACAGGCATCGACACTTGGTCACAAGTGGCAAATGAAGGTAAAGGTAAAGGGACCCCTGACCATTAGGTCCAGTTGTGGCTGACTCTGGGGTTGCGGCGCTCATCTCGCTTTATTGGCCGAGGGAGCTGGCATACAGCTTCTGGGTCATGTGACCAGCATGACTAAGCTGCTTCTGGCGAACCAGAGCAGCACACGGAAATGCTGTTTACTTTCCTGCCAGAACAGCACCTATTTATATACTTGCACTTTGACATTCTTTCAAACTGCTAGGTTGGCAGGAACAGGGACTGAGCAAGGGGAGCTCACCCTGCCGCGGGGATTCGAACCGCCAACCTTCTGATTGGCAAGCCCTAGGCTCTGTGGTTTAAACCACAGCACCACCCACATCCCTAAGTGGCAAATAGTCAGGTGCAAAATGTGCCTGGCTAATTTTGAACAATGCCTTCAACATCAACAGAAAAGCTGGAGTTAGTGGTTTGGCTGAAAGTACAAGACAGGACCTCTGCTGTAAACCCCTCATAGCCCGACAAATAACTTGGGGGATAATTGAAAGTGACCCATTGGACCATCCTGTGATGTTCAAAGAGACTGTCCTGCTCACCTGCTGCTAATCACTGTTTTTCGCTGAAGTGAGGTGAAACCTGTTTTTAGACATAGAAACCCAAGTGACCCGGGAAGTATTGAGTGAAGTGCAGTTTGACAAGAGGATAGATAAGACAAAAGTTTTTAATATAGAGACTTACTGGTACGCTGTGATTAAGTTTATCCCTATATGGCAGGCCTCATTTTTATGCTTTTTTTTGGGGGGGGGGTAACTGGCCCTTGAAAGAAAGTGTTACCCTTTCAACCAGAGGGAATTGTAATCCCGTCTCACACTGAGAATATACAGAAATTGGCAAGCACCTGTTAGCCAGGTTGCAGTTAATAGCATGCAGCCGCAGAGCTGTACTACAGTCCAGACAGGGAGCCTAAATTTTATAGCTCTGCTTTTAGACAGACGGTACTTTTAAAGAATAAATCTAAGCTGAATAGCTTTCACACATCTTGCCTCTGCATAGTTAAAGCTAACCACAAAGTAGCAGACAGATAATCAAAATTGAAAAGGAGAATAGCCTGGCAGATGTTTTATGCATATTATTGCTGCCATAAATCTAATAAAATGGGAGCAGGGCTGTGCATCATTAGTGAATTATCTAGGGCGGGGAAAGTTTCTTAGCTCACATACAGCCAGCTCCACAGGATTACTGTATAACCAGAGCTGCCAAGGTAGCCATCTACGCTCCCCAAAAATGCATTCTTCAGAAAATAGAAATGTTCAGGATTACTATCACAAAGGCTGCTGAGATTTGAAAGATTGGTGTGTTGTGTTGGTCTCTCCGAATGCCTTATAAGTAAAATGCTATATATTTTAGATAGTCAGTTGGATCACAAAAAGAACAATACATCTCAGAGTGAAAATAGGATGCCCTGAAACAGGGTGTGCTGCTGCTTTTGATCATTTCATTGCTGGTACATGTTACAATGAACCAGGTGACTTGTAGGGGTGTGTACGCTGTAACAAAAAAAAGGGGGGGCCTATCTTCTGTTTTTGGAATAATGATTTAGGATTGTTGTTGTTTAGTCGTTTAGTCGTGTCCGACTCTTCGTGACCCCATGGACCAGAGCACGCCAGGCACTTCTGTCCTCCACTGCCTCCCGCAGTTTGATCAAACTCATGCTAGTAGCTTCAAGAACACCATCCAACCATCTCATTCTCTGTCGTCCCCTTCTCCTTGTGCCCTCCATCTTTCCCAACATCAGGGTCTTTTCCAGGGAGTCCTCTCTTCTCATGAGGTGGCCAAAGTATTGGAGCCTCAGCTTCACGATCTGTCCTTCCAGTGAGCACTCAGGGCTGATTTCCTTCAGAATGGAGAGGTTTGATCTTCTTGCAGTCCATGGGACTCTCAAGAGTCTCCTCCAGCACCATAATTCAAAAGCATCAATTCTTCGGCGATCAGCCTTCTTTATGGTCCAGCTCTCACTTCCATACATCACTACTGGGAAAACCATGGCTTTTACTATACGGACCTTTGTTGGCAAGGTGATGTCTCTGCTTTTTAAGATGTTGTCTAGGTTTGCCATCGCCTTTCTCCCAAGGAGCAGGCGTCTTTTAATTTCGTAACTGCTGTCACCATCTGCAGTGATCATGGAGCCCAAGAAAGTAAAAAAATGATTTAGGATAGGGGTCCTCAAACTTTCTACACCAGGACATACTTGAGAAGGCTGAACATTACTGAAGCCAACCAGTCATGAAATTATGGTACAGGCACAGAGCCAATCAGAAAAGACGGCAGATAAAGGTGGAGCTTAGCATAAACCACATCAGCATACTGACATCATTTTCTCTAGGGTGGATCTACACACAGGAAAAACCCCTGCTAAAAATCATTATAACAAAAGAAAAGAAAACCCTATGTAAAATCACAAAGAAAAGTTTTGTGCTCTACAGCGCCTTCTGGTGTTGCATATTTATAACACATTAAAAATGCTTGGTTGTTGTTTTTTTACTAATGTAGCTGAATCCCAAATCTGTCTTTGGAAATGGCTAAATTAATTGCTGCCACAAATGTTATGTGTGCTCTGGAGGCATCGTCACTCAGACTCTCAAGTTTAGGCAGAATTTGCTGATTCAGAGGCAGTGAGTGGAGAGGGCTTTTTATTTTTTATCACCCCCCCCATGCTGCTCGAAATATTTTTACTCATCACCTGTCATTTGTTCTATCCTTTTGTTTACCGTGTAATATGAATTGAGCAGAGTAAAGCGCTGAAAGGCCTGACAGCTTCCGTTGGAGCAGCCCTGCCGTCTAGACATGGCAGAAAAGTATTCCCCAAACACACATTTGAAGTGTGCAACTGCTACTGCAGCCTTGAAAATACAACTGGGAAGTGAAGATTGAAAATATAAAACCTAGTAGATTGAGGAAAAAACTGGACATTAATACAGCTAAAAGTCACCTGGGAGTCACCTTGAGTACTTTAAATAATTGTTATAAATACAATAGGCAGACAGAGATTCAGAAGACCCTCTTTTTGGTCTTTCATTTTTGCTTGCTCTCTGTTAATTATATATAGATTTATGCTATGTTTTTTGAAGTTTTCTGTATTGGATTAATGAAGATACACACTGGAAGCTGATGGATGGAAGATCAGGGGCCCTGAGTGAGAGGCAGGGTAGAGAGGATCTCCCAGGCTGGGAGGCTGGAAGAAGAGGGGGACGCTCCCAGGTGAGAGCTGGGAAGGTTGACTCTTCTGTGTGTGGAACAAGCGTTAATATATAATTATAACAGAGGACCTTGTTCTTATTTTTTGTTTTTGTTTTTTTACCTCCTCTTCTTTTTCTTTTCCTTCTCTTGCTTTTTCTTGCTTCCGTTATATTTATCTTCTTCAGATTAGTTTGGTTTTTATTGTATTTTATGCTGAAAACTCTCATAAAATTGATTTTTTTAAAATAAAAAAGGTCAACTGTGGTGTGTATCTTAACCTTAATGTATTTCCCACCTAGCTCTGTTCTTGAAGCATCATCCACAGCTACTGTTCTACTGCATTCTCTTTACAAAAGTGACTCACTTTTTCTAAAATATGGCTGCATTATAACATGCCGGTGTTATTTTCCTCTCCTCAGGGCAACTTTAGTTGCTAGGGGCCCAGAATGGCTGCTCTGAAGGGAAAGTGGAATTAGTAGGGTGACTGTGCGTAGTTAGGATAGGTTTAGGCTTGCAAGCATTTTTGGTGGCCCTACACCTGTGTGTTTAAAAGTAAGTCTTGCAGAAATTTAGCAGGTGAAACTTTTCCTGGAATACAGATGAACTAACTGATGGGAAAGGTTTCACCGGCTTAATTTCTGCGTGAAGTGCTGTGATGAAACACATAGGAGCAGGCCTAGTAAAAAAAGTGTTAGCATCTCCAGAAAGGTGGAGAATTTGTCTCTATGACAGCCAAAGTTAGGATGGGGTAGATGGTTTGGGCATGTTTTCAAACCATTTTATAATGATACAGGAACGGATGGTATTACTAGTTAGGGTTGGGCTGGTGGGGGAGGGCTGGAATGACTGAAATAAATTGAAAGTGTATGTTATTACACATAGTTAATTATATGTATCAGTGAAATCTGGATGGCATAATTAGGGTGGGGCAGTTTGGGCAGAGTGTGCCATGGGAATAGGTAGGAGGCTATGGATTCTCTGTACTCCCGCTCCCCCCCCCCAACATAGTATTTAGAGATATTAAGGGCTGTTCCTGGAACCTCATCCTTGCGGAACTTCTCATGCGTATACTACATTAGAAAGTTAGACCGCTGATGGTAGGGTTAAACAGAGATGTATGGCATACTGGCCACCTGAAATGCAACTGATGTTGGGTTCTTCAAAGAAATATATAGGATGTGATCTTAATAGAAAAAAACCTGACTCATGAATCAAAGTTGCAAAGAAATGTAGCCAAACTTTAGGGATATAAGGAGGCAATGATTTCCATCACATCCTGTTCTCATTACAACCAGAGCTGTTTCTGTTCCGCTGCAGTTTGTCTTCCACGAAAACCTACTTTTGTCTTGCCATTTGCTACAGCCGAAATGAACGTAATAGATTTCAACAGAAGGGAGATGCCAAAAACAATGCAGAAAATAACTTAATTATTTACATAAAGTCTTTGACTAAAAAACAACAACAACCACGGTAAAATAGTGCTCATTTTTACTTGTGTGATTTCCATTCCTGGCCTCATGCAAACATGCAAATTGTGGCAATTTCCATTTCTCATTGAATTCTCCAACATCCCTTGTTGTATGTACAGTGGTACCTCTGGTTACAAACTTAATTCATTCCGGAGATCCGTTCCTAACCTGAAACCAATCTTAACCTTTAGCTAATGGGGCCTCCCACTGCTGCTGCACCACCGCCGTGCGATTTCTGTTCTCATCCTGAGGTAAAGTTCTTAATCCAAGGTACTACTTCCAGGTTAGCGGAGTCTGTAACCTGAAGTGTTCGTAACCCGAGGTACCACTGTAATGGTGTCCCTTCTGTTAATAACAGGCTCTTTCATCTAGGAAGGGCTTAGGTGAATGGGAGGAGAGAAGTGACATCTGCAAATGTCCCTTTCTCTTGCAACCCCTGCAGGTAAAAGCCCTCTTCTACTGCCCCTCATATTCTGGAGGGTCTTGATGGAAAGAAGAGGAGTATCAGTGAAATTTGTCTCCCCTGCTTTCTGTTCACGGGAGCTTCCACTGGGTCAAAGAACTATTCGTGAACAGAAGGACACAGTTGATGACTTCTGTACAACATGGTATTACTTTATCACCCAAGTGAATGGTGATTCCTCTGTTCCTAGATGGTTGCCAGCTCAGCTGTTGTTCTGGAGGACTTTCTGTTAAAAAGCCCATGGACTTTGAGAATGCTGTGTGTGTATTCTTGTGTTTTATTTTAATCATAACACTTCTAAAACCTTAACATGGGAGTCTTGTGATGCCTTGGTTAGCAGATCCACTACCACCCCGAGAAGTGTTTCACATGTGTGGCTCTCCACATGGAGCTGTTCAAATTAAGTTGCATTACATTACAAGAAGCAGCATCACAACAAAGCACGTGGGAAATTTGATTTGTGTGTGAATGATGTGCTAGACAGCCTTTGTTTTGCAAGTGGTGTAGAACGGTGCTGACCTTTAAAGCCCTAAGTGACCTTGGTCCTGTATATCTGAAGGACCTCCTTCACCCCCATCATCCAGCCCAGACACTGAGGTCCAGCTCTGAGGGCCTTTTGGGCGTTCCCTCACAGCGAGAAGCGAAGTTATAGGGAACCAGGCAGAGGGCCTTCTTAATAGTGGCACCCGCCCTGTGGAATGCCCTCCCATCAGATGTCAAGGAGGTTAACAACTATATAACTTTTAGAAGACACCTGAAGGCATTTTGGGAAATTTTAAATGTTTGATGTTTTATTATGTTTTTGTATATGCTGGAAGCTGCCCAGAGTGGCTGGGGAAACCCAGCCAGATGGGTAGGATATAAATAACAAAAAATATTATTATTATTATTATGAATGCACTTACATCCTCCAAACAGTAAAACTGACACTCCAAAAGTCCTAACAGGGTGGATTCAGCTGTGACACACCATTAATAATAGTTTCTCAGTTGTTGAAATGTTCAGATTGTTGTGGGTTGAAGAAGAAAGAAAAACAAGATGCTAGGTCTCCAATACTGGTACGGATCAGCAACAAAATGTTGCCGTGTGGAGTCATGCTCACTGGCTGGAACTGCCTTCTTCCATGATACTCCATTGTTCCCTCTCCACATTTTTCTCCTCTGCTTCTCCAGCAGTCAGTCAGTATTCCATGCTCAGTCCTCAATGGGCTGATTTGTGGGGGTTCTTTCCCTCCAAGAGTCCCCCCCCCATTTTTGTACTTTTGCAAACCTTGCAGAAGGTTCTAGGTTCAGCCCCCAGTGTCTCCTGGTAGGCCTGGGATAGAGCCCTGTCTGAAACCCTGAAGAGTCATTACTAAGCCAGATTGACCAATGATCTGCCTTGATATAAAGTAGTTTCCTGTTTTGATCCTGTGTTTGTACATTGATGGTGCTCTTTTGACTGATAAGGACCGGCACTTGAAGAAGGTGTTTTTCTCCCTTTAGGAAATAGTGAGCTTCCAAAAATCCATTTATCATGCCTGTAGAGACCACTGGAATGGGACAGGTCAGCACTTGACATACAGAAGACAGGAGGATTAAGTGGATGCAAAAATTTGCACTGTTTCCCTCTGTTTTCTCAACTGACTGGCTTAAAAATTGGCAAAATGTTCTGTTTCTAGCTTCTTCTTCCTTATCTTCTCATGGTGTCCTTTCTGACTGGAGGTTAAACTTGAGAGGTTTCAAAGCAAAATACCACCAAATTCATCATATGCAGCACGAGGAAGCTTCTGGCTGATTTTTGTTGCTGATAGATGAGAGACAAAGCATAGCCAACATCACTTCTATATTTTATATGTTTCAGTGGAAACTTCCCAGCATAGCTGGACTGCCTGAGAGACATTTTTCTCCCTGTGAGTCCCTGGATAAATCTGCATTTGTCTTTTTTGATCACTTGTTATGTGCATATGACCAGATTTCCCTCTCAGACTATCAGGCGGGAATGTTGTAGAGAATGAGATGGAGAAGAACCTTTTTCTCTCTTGCAAAATTTCACGCTGCAGCATTTCAGAAGCAGGGAACACTTTTTGGGACTCTCTGTGTGGAATGATGATTTATTAGCATTTATGAGCACAGCCTATAATGTCTCTGCTCAGCCTGGAAAGCCAGGAGCCTTAAGGGGCCACTAAATAGAAATTTGTTGCCGTTGCCCTTGCATTACCTCTTAGCCATCTGCTCATCATTGTGAGATACCTCTTAATTCTGTCTCTGATCACAGTGGTTGGTTATGGACCAATTTCCATCTGTGCCTTGAGCAGCACTTCTTCTTACTGACAGCTGAGGCAACACTTTGGTGGTAAGGAGAATCCACATTATTGGGCCCACTCACATGTTAACTGGTCTTGAAATGTTGTAGCAGTGCCATAAGATGTCGACCATTTCCCATTTTCAATTTGCAGAGTTCTAGGGTTCTGTCAGGACTACTAATGATATTGACTTGGGCTGTAATTCTAAGTAAGTTAGCCTTACTTCCAAGTGACCATGCGTAGGATTGATTAATTTGTTAGATTAGCAGAGCATCGGGTTGGGGAAGCCAGCATGTCAGCGATGATGGCAATTGTGGTCCCTTATTTTCTTTTCTATAATAATGCCAGTGACTTTAAACTCAGTCTTTGAACTCTGCAAAGCATACACAGAAAAATATATTTTTTGCAGAGCACACACACAAATATTAATTGTTTTCTCAGGTGGGGGGATAGTTGTGCTCAAGTAATACTGATATTAGTAGGGTTTGCAACTGACACTGGTGGACTTCACTTCCCTCGCATGTTAACCTATTCCAAATTAGCTCTCAGTTACATCAATGGTATTTAATGTGAAATAATTATGATCAGGATTCCTCCTCAGATCACTTTTGAATAACATTTTTCTCTTGTTTTTGGCATTTCCATCCTGTTGTTTTTTTACGCAGTAGTCAAGATGCCCACTAAACATAATCACTACCAGTTTTCTATGGATTGGGGCCATTATGTATTGAAGAATGAATTCTATTCTTTCATTTGTTTTTAAGCAAGAGCAGCTCACCTGCTGTCATTCTTTATAATGTACATTTTTCCATTGGTTACGAGACTAGAAAGTTATGAAGGCATAACGATATACACCATGCATAATAACAGTGCATGTTTCCACTTTAGTGACTCATAGTCCCCACCCAAAAAGGTGAGAATGGAGTATGGGGTTGCCACTAGGCTGAAACTATGTTCCCTTGCTTTTTGCTTAGACGACAAGCTCATCATTTATCTTCTCTTGAAGCAGAGAGTGAGATCTTGGTGATAAGTAGAGAGATCATTCATTGCAACATCCACCATGCAAATAAATGCAAGTCAAACTTCTCACATACTTTCACTTAACTCCTGTCCTTCCTACTAAGTGTTTAAGGCAGGAAGAGTTTTCAGACTTTTTTTTTTAACAGACTATTCGTAGTCTGATAGTGATCAGTGCCATCTGATAAAAAGATACAGTGCAGCGTAAGCTACTCTACAAGCTTTTGGGTAATTCTGTTTTAAAAGCTCTTAATCAGTGCATTTTCCGGTGCCATAGCAAGACTCTGCTTTTTTTTATTTCCACGCCAGCTAGAATACTGTAGGCAGCATCCGTCTTAGATAAACATTTGAAATTGATCCCTATTCAGAGTCAAAAGCAGGGCGGGCTTTTGGGTTCTTTTTGGCAAGGCACAAGTTCCAATACATTCCCTGAAACTTCTGCATGTTCAGTGCCAAATTCTCAGGAAATGGTGTGATAAAAGGGGTGATAACGAGCTTGACTGTGCTATTTGTAACCAACCTTGTTAAAGGTGAGCCTGTGTCTTTTTGAACAGTATCGTAGTTCTTGACATGGTGTTGTTTTCTTCTTCTTCTAAGGGCTAGACTCTACATTCACATGCAGTATGTAGTTCTAGAGCCAATTTATACAATACCGTACTTACTTCTGTTGGCATCCTGCACGACAGCTCTAATCTTTACAAGGCTCTGGCTGGCTGCTCTGGACTCTGCCAGCACAGCGTGGCCAGATGGCTTTTTAGAGTAATGCGCAGAAGCTGCATACTCATGGGCTAGGAACCTTTTGAACCATTATGCCTGCCGTATAAAATCAAATGCCAACATGGCCCAGATGCTTTTTGGCAGCCTGTACATGGGAGCCTGTCACATTTACATCCTGTTAACTGCCCTTTTAGCAGCCATGTCAGGTGGGCAGAGTAACATTACCCACCTATTCCAGGGAGATGGAGAACCGAGAGGCAATATGGGAGTAGGCCATTGAGGTCATGGCTGGGGGGGGGGGATGGGTAATTTCCAGACTGTAGATCATGTTCTTAACCACTAAACTAGATCAGCTCTCATTTTCGTGAGAAGGGTCATAGCTCAATGAGAAAGTCCCCGGTTAAATTGCTGGCATCACCTTTAACTGAGCCAGACCACTGGTCCATCGAGCTTTGTATTGTCTACAGTCACTGGGTGTGGCTTTTAGCTAGGAGTCCTTGCCTGGCTTATTCCAGGTAAACAATACCAAGCTGATATAAGATAGGTCTGTAGCTTGACTCATCTAAATGTTCATTGGCTTCCATTGGCTTCAATACAGCAAAAAGAGTGGCTACCGACAGATGTTTGTACATAAATAATACCTGTTCTAGCTTACAAGAAATATAGGCTAGATGCAAGGTTGTGTAGAACCACAGGTGTTCATATCCCTAATTGGCTTAAATGCTTGGACCCAGTTGGACAGGGGGTGGCAGTGACTGGCCATATAAAAGCTCGGAATGGGGCATGATGGAGGAGGCCGCAGTGGCCACAGACCACCAACAGGGCAGGCCGATACATCACCAGAGAAAGGTGTAGAATCGGGTGAATTGCCTTATTTGTTCGCAGACTGAAGAAGCAATGCCTGGTGTTGATCACACATACAAAAACAGTGGCATTGCTCTTGCGATCCATGGCATTTTCTTCCTTCTCATCCATTTGACAGAGCTGTGAGGAGGAGAGATTGGGAGACCATGGAGGGGTTGAGGAGGAATGTGGATACTACTGTATGAAAAATGAAGCACATACTGCATTTTATCTAACACAAATCCTATTTGTGATTATCCTTCCTTTCACCTTTCCCTCCCTCGTGCCTTCATTTTTTTTGCATGGAAACTGTGGACACTTCAAAAATTTAATTACTAATGCTATGAATAATTGCAGGAGAGGATGTTGGTTTCTCACAAAGTCCACTTGAATTAACTGATACAAAGTTGGAAGAGATGTTGGTTGCTTTCACTCTTTTTTTCTTTATTAGTTTAGGAGTGGTACAGTTAGTCTGCATATTTGCATTTTCAGGAAAGTTCAACTTATAGGAGTTCTACAGGAGAAACAGGAAGAGCAATCCTAGACGGGCAGGGCAGGGCGGAGAGGGGCGGAGAGGGTAGCAGATCTGTTGCCACACTCCAGGCCATGCCAGCTTGGAAAGGTCCACCCTCCCTTTATTGTCACTACATTGGCTCTAGAACAGCGGTTCTCAACCTGTGAGTCCCCAGATGTTGTTGGACTGCAACTCCCATCATCCCTGAGCTCTGGCCTTGCTAGCTTGGGGTGGTGGGAGTTGTAGTTCAACAACATGTGGGGACCCACAGGTTGAGAAAGGCTGCTCTAGAAGAATTGTGAGGCTTGGCATCCAGCGAATCAATGCTTGGCTTTCCTCCACCTCCATAACTCCCTATTTCTGGGCCCTACTCTTGTTGACATTAGCAGGAACACTCCCAGCAGTAGCTTTCTACCTGGTCCACTTTCCATGGCTGCAGCAAGTTCTTCCAAAAAGCCAAAGTCTACAACCATTCTGCCCTGCCAACACAGGTTGGTGGAGGTCAGTGAACCAGTGTCTCAGCCATAGCCCTCAACTCCCTCAAGCAGCAAAGCTCAAGAGTACAGCTGGCCCACCCATGAGGCAAGTGAGGCGACTGCCTCGGGCATCAAGACCCTCAAGGGCAATACTTCATTCAACACTGGCCTCCAAGGAATGCCTCATCTGCTGCTGCCTCTGCTGCCACAGTAACAGTGTCAGCTGCAGCACCCTCCTTGTGGACTGCATCTGCCCCCTACTTGGCCGCCCTTCCAATGTCACCTCTGCAGCAGCCTCTTGATGAATAGGAGGTACTGCTGATCTCCTCCCACGCTTGTTCCCAATTTGTATCTTTATTCCCCCCCCCCTTGTTCCTGATGTAGATCTTCACTCACTACTTCTTCCTTGCCATTTTGTGGTTCACCTCAGGTGCCAAAATGCCTTGGGCTGGCCCTGCTCAGAAGTTTAGGATTGGTCTCAAAGTTCACTAAACAGAGGCTGTGGCAATGGTGGCATGTAGCTGTTCCGATTACTGTGGAAATAATCCCAATGCCTTTCCATGCTTTGAAACACAATTTCTACCATGGCTTTGTTGAATGTTGCTTGACCAGTTTGTAAAAGAAGAAGAACTATCACTAATATGAGTGTCCCTGGTACCAGTTTTGCTGCATGCTTTTAATTGAAAATGCCTGTTTGGCTTTTCAGAGCAAAATGTCCTGCTGTCAAATGGCAATTTAAAGTTTTAGGGCTGCCTTGCAAAAAAAACAAAAAAACAAAAAAACCCCAAACTTCATTGCTTCCTAGTTTTCAGTTTGTTTTGCACGCTCCTCTGGCTGGAGTAGAAATCATGGACGAGAACTCAAAGAGCCAGTTACTGTATTTTCAGCATGCTTTGTGAACAATTCTGCCAATTGCGACTGCAGTTATAGAATACACATGCATTTCACAGTATGCGGCTATGATTTCAAACCTTATATGGTATATGGGTTTGCTGAGTGTACACCAGTGATTGACACAGTGAACATTGTAGAAGGTGAAAGTGGGATGTGTCTCTGTAAACATGACAGGCTAAGCACTGGGAACCTGTTTTTTTCTGACAGATCCCTTCTATATATCTATTGCATATGAACAAGCGCATGTCTCCACTTGGCTGACACAGTGTTCACCACGGTATGCAGTGATGTGCGTGCCGCTGTGGTGTAGAGGTTAGAGTACTGGACTCAGATCTGAGAGATCTGTGTATATGTGTGGCACTGTTTATATGTGCGTGGAGATAGCAATCCAGCCATTGAAAACATTGGGTGTTATGCCATTGATTTCTGTGGAAGGTGGGTAAAAAACTTAAGAGTGCTGTTGGATCAGGCCCCGGGGCCAGGTAGTCTAGCATTCTATTCACTGTAGCCAACCAAATGCCCACAAGCAAGGCATGAGCATGAGCATGAGCATGAAAGCACTCTCTCACCCCTCACTACGCAGTTCACACAAACTTCTAACCTTAATCCTTAGAATTACAATTTTGTTTTTAAGTGTTGTTGAAATACATCAACTTCAACATGCCTTACTTCTTTCCAAATCCCCATTTGATTTGTCTGATTTTTCTCCCCATTCATTTTCAGGCATCCATTGCAAAATGTGATGGTTATGATTCAATATTTCCTCGTACTTACCCTTCTCCAAATATTTACAGAAATGAAGCTTTTAAATGGAGCTCCTTACTCTATCTCTTCAAACGACAGCCTACTGTTAAATAAACCAAGCTTCCTCTTGGCTGGAAGATGTCGGACTATTTTAGAGTATGCACACAATTAAATTTCTGTATTAAAAATAGCAGAAGTTGACTGAACGCTATCTCATTATGGCCATGGAGATATAGATATAGATAGATATAGATAAATCAAAGCTGCTACTTGCCTTTCTCCCTCCCCAACCCCTGCCCTGCTAAAGAATCAGACACTGGATGTTTCCCCCCCAATCTGTCTACATGTACATAGGTATATTGTATGAATTAGTAACACCCGCAACTAGTTCCCAAAGATGAACTGCTATCTGGATAACGAAACCTTGAACTTAATGGGTCACATAGCACATGTATGCAGAAAAGGTAATGGCACATATTAGTGGAACCACAAGCAGCCCAGAGAAGCTTCAGAATGGTGGCCTTAATCCACATCAAATTGAAGCCAATGGCAAAACTCCCATTGATTTTAATGGCTGTGAACTGTACCGTATGTCCTTCTAACTTCTTGTGTATAATAAAAAATACACATTCTTTCCAGACACTGCAAAGCTTGCAGTGTGGGGTGTTGGTGGGGGGAGGTGTTGGGGCACTTTTTGTCATTTTGTAGGACCTGGGCCTAGACTGCATTCTTTAACCAGCTGGTGGTGCTGCCTTTATTTAAGCATTTGTTGAGCATTAAATTTCGAGACATATTTATACTTGCACAAAGGCAACGTTCCAGTTTTGATGAAATATGCTTTCATTATTTCTATGTGTGGTAATGTTAGCGCAGTAGTTGAGTTCACACCCAGGAAGCCAGCATCTGCTGTTTCTGCCGAGTTCTACAAAACTCCCGTAAATTACTCATCAGTCTTTCTCGTCACCTTCTTCATCTGGAATCATAAACAGCACGCATGTAATTCTCCTCTTGTCTCTAGTACAAAGCTTTTCCAATTCAAAATGAGAGTTCTGACTGGAGTCCAGATGTTTTTGCAATATCTAAATGGAGAGAAATGAAACTATATGTTGACATCATGTTGGCTGTGTCTGTTATACCCCCACCCGCCTATATCTCTCTTCCCTTCCTTTCCTCAATACCTTTGTTAAATATATCAATTGCTTACTCCTTTTCTGAGCACTTTTCGTGACCATATTGTAAAAGGTGCTCTATTTTTACTTCTCAAGGTTTTGTCAGGGATGGGGAACCAGTAGCCCTTCAGAGGCTATTGGACTGCAGCTCCCATTACCCTGACCATTGGCTATGGTGGCTGGAACAACAACTGGAAGCGCCCCCCTCCCTGGTAAAAGTTTCCAGTGTCTGGGACTGGTCACGACTTCCAAGTTCAAATTCATAACTAGGATCAGGAAAGAATTCCCAGGTGTACTTACAGTTTGTTCTGATTGCCTGCACAGGCTGCTTCACAACTTTGTCTGCTGGCAGTTTTCGTGTGTAGGGAGATTTGGATAAGCTTTTTAGAACTCCCCCCCCCCAAAAAAAAATATCCACAGGTAAACCATGTTGACCACTTTGGCATAGTAAGGATTTGGTGTGGCTTGCTATCATCTAAGAGGCAGACTCTGCTTCGGCATTGTGTAGTAATCCAGTAATAATGGAATGAATTTAAGAAGGTGCAATAGAGTGCAAATAAATACTGAAATGGGGAGAAAAAGGATGGGAAGCAATAATCAGTGAATCTAATAAGGTGCAATGGGAGAATGCAATGGAAATTAATAGACTAGGGTTCTTTTTTAGCTTTTCTCTTCCCCTCTGTCCCTGACCCATACGGCCCCCAGAAGGTTGGCCAGTATGAATCTGTGCTGGAAAAGATTCCTCATTCCTAAAGTAGTGGGTCTGCAGAGAGAGACTGTAGCAGCCTGTCTGCTCAGCCCAACTGCCTTCACCTCCTTGGGGGAAAAACATCCTATAATAATAATAATAATAATAATAATAATAATAATAATAATAATAATTTTTATACCCCGCCCATCTGGCTGAGTTTCCCCAGCCACTCTGGGCGGCTCCCAATCAAGTGTTAAAAACAGTACAGCGTTACATATTAAAAACTTCCCTGAACAGGGCTGCCTTCAGATGTCTTCTGAATGTCAGGTAATTGTTTATCTCTTTGACATCTGATGGGAGAGCGTTCCACAGGGCGGGCGCCACTACCGAGAAGGCCCTCTGTCTGGTTCCCTGTAGCCTCACTTCTCGCAATGAGGGAACCGCCAGAAGGCCCTCGGCACTGGATCTCATGGGGGCTGTTGATTTCCTGCCCACATGGCCACTTCCTTCTAGTTCAGCTTCCCCCCTTGCCTGATGATTATAGGGTTGCCATATTTTGAAGAGCAAAAAAGAGGACACATTTGTCGACTTCTGCTTTTAACTATGGATTGCTGTGATGATTCCCATTTTACATACCCATGAGAAAGAGGACATGTCCTGGGGAAAAGAGGACATATGGCAACCCTACATATGAAGAAGTCGCCAGTGTATCAACTGGATTGGTTTGTTTCCATCCTTTAGTGACAGAGGGGACCCCTCTCATAGACAAAGGGAGATCTCAACATAATGGCCTTTTGAAAGTCTTGCGTGGTTGGATCCAAGCCAAATTCAAAACTAGTATTTCCAGAGGGATGCTCTTGACATTATGTTGCAGCAAAAGGAAGGATTCTTGTGACACTTTTAAGGGTAACAAATGTATTGTGATGTACAGTGATCATCAGATACGCCTGATGAAGTGGACACTCTAGTCCATGAAGGCTCAGTCCACAATTCAGATTTCCTCAACCTGGAATCCTCTAGATGTTTTGGAATACAACTCCCATTTTCCCCAACATTCTGACTTGCTGGTTGAGGCTGATGCGAGTTGGAGAAAGCTGGTATATTAAAGTTAGCCTTTAAGGTGTCACAGGGCTCCTGCTTGTTAAAAACTAAAGCAGATCTTCTGGTACAAACAAGCATCTAAAGTATTATTTGTGGTAGGAAATGCAGTCTGCCGAACTATCCACTAACCATTTAAAGTCCCATTTCTTAACCACTGTTCATTAATCCCACCGTGAAGCCTGTCCCCCCCCCCATTCCTTCTCACTAGTACTCTGCACTTGTGATAAAGAAAGTGCAGCATATAGAGTTTTCTGTAATGTTCAACTGGGAGTCCCCCTCCGCCAGAACGCCTTGACTCAACTACGGAATCTTTTGGCCATGATCCAGAAGCCAGTTTGACGGAAGGGCTTCAGCTCAAGTGCTTCAGTCAAACTGGGTCAATCTGTCAATCAATGGATTAAGCTGTCAAACTTTTCCCGGCACACCAAGCTTCTTCAGGTAGGAGTGAGTGTGAACTGCATCACATTCCAACTCTACAATATCTCTTTCCTCTTAAGGGACTATTTGAAGGGGGGGGGGGAGAGAGAATAGATATCCTAAAATAGTGCCAAAATGTCATGTTGCAGAAAGGGGGTTTCTACAGTCTGAAATTCTTGTTAGTCTTGTTCAAGAAAAATGCTTCCACAGATGACATAAGAAACACTTGAATGCCACTTCAATGGATCTAATTGTGTGTATTTGTGATGGGGTGGCTTCCTGATTCTGTCTTATAGGAGGGAGGAACATTTTAGAACAACAGATATGTTTCTGCTCCTGTGCTACAGCATAGACCTAAAGACAGAGAGTATGGTGCAAGACAGCAGCTGTAAATAGCATTCTGTTCTGGATAAGTGCCCAAATGCCTGGTAAGCTAGTCACTAAGTGCAAAACATCTCTGTTACTATAAATTTAATAATTCCTTACAACATAGTCATATTCTTGTACAAACTTCAGCTAGGCACAGACAACCTTTTCCTACATGGATATATATGATATATAAAGATAGACATGCTGTAAGTGTGTGACCATGCACACATACACATACATGGATGTAGTTACAGATAGGTAGCCGTGTTGGTCTGCCATAGTCAAAATAAAAAAATTCCTTCTAGTAGCACCTTAAAGACCAACTAAGTTAGTTCTTGGTATGAGCTTTCGTGTGCATGCACACTTCTTCAGATACACGAAAGCTCATACCAAGAACTAACTTAGTTGGTCTTTAAGGTGCTACTGGAAGGAATTTTTTTTATTTTATACATGGATGTAGACTGCCTTACCCTTTCTCACACCACAGAGAGAACTATATTAAGAAACTATATTAAATAATCCAGATTGTAAAGGTAAAGGGACCCCTGACCTTTAGGTCCAGTCACGGACGACTCTGAGGGTGCGGCACTCATTTCGCTTTATTGGCCGAGGGAGCCGGCGTACAGCTTCCGGGTCATGTGGCCAGCATGACTAAGCCACTTCTGGTGAACCAGAGCAGTGCATGGAAATGCCATTTACCTTCCTGCCAGAATGGTACCTATTTATCTACTTGCTTTGACATGCTTTCAAACTGCTAGGTGGGCAGTAACAGGGACCGAGCAATGGGAGCTCACCCCATCACGGAGATTCGAACTAACACAAAGCTAGACTGCTTGGGAGACAATGCACATTTGCTTTATAGCATTGCGTAAGGAAGTGGATACAAGATATGAGCCTCCTTGCTCATATATTTTTTAATGCAGACAATCTTTCATTTTTATTTAAATTTACAAACAAGCCATGTGAAACAGTATAATTTAACACGAGTCTTGGGGGGGGGTGTTGGCGGAAGCACTCACTTTCCGGATAGTTCAGTGGTGAGAGAAACTAATGATCCCAATTCTATCGCCTCAGTTCCTGCCATTAAAAAAACCCTCCCTCAATTATATTTTTATTTCAGGATTGGTGCCTGAAGTTTTGTTGTTCAGGCCCGTGCTATTAGGAGAGCAGAGAGATAGGGGTTTTTTGGGGGGGAGTTCTTTTTAACTAGGTTTGTCCAAACTACACTATATTTCTCTTTCCATTGCACTGTGCTGTCATAGAGTGAATGGGGAACCTCCTAACCAACTTTATTTTGCTCCCAGCCAGCACCTGTCTGCCTGCCTGCCTTCTTACTTGCAATCCAAGCAGGGGATGGACCTGCCTGTTAGCTTCCTCCTCCTTTGTCTCTGCCTGTCAATGGCTCTCCTTACCTTCTGCTCTGTTGGTCCTCATGGACACCAGCCACCAATAAATTGTTCTTCCCTTTATAATAAAGAAAGATAGGCATGGGGTAGCAATCTGGGAAATGTTCTTCACTTTCCAGAAGTTCCTTTGACTTTTCCACAATTGTTCTTCCACACAGTGAGCACAAACCAGTGGAAATGTCTCTTGCATGTGACCCACAGGAGTTGTTCAGGCTCACATTGTCTTGTGGGGTTCCTGTTAATTTCGAGGGAGGTTGTGCAGTACCTGTTCCTCTGGGCTTCAGCTCACTGCCCAACTTCATTTGAGGCTCAAGAAGATGTATGGAGAGAGGTTTGTTTTATTTTGATTTGGATGAGGTTCTGCTCCAAATCCCCAGCCTAGCATGTAGAATAGTCAGGTTTACTCTCAACTGAGAAATGATTTTGCATTCCTCTTTCCCAGACAGGATGTGACTGAATTGAGTAAACTTGCAATTGTAATTTTTTTTTGGGGGGGGGCACTTGAAGATGGTGTAACTGCCATATCCAAAGCCTTACTTGGTTGTCACTCTTTGAGTAGAAATGAGGTCAGAGGTGCTCAGTAAATGGAACATTTGGAAGGCAGAATGATTAAAAAGCACAGATTTGCTGGGGCAACTGCAGAGAGTTGCATTGAAGAACTCACAAATAGCAGGAGTGCCAAGCAGTTGTCCAAACATTGTACACTGAAGGACTGGGGCTCAGGGTATTACCTATTTGACCTATGGATGGGTTTCCCTTATCTACGAAATACCATCATCTCTGCTTTTCATTGTAAATGATTAGATTGCATAATAAAATGAATGACTAACCAGGCCTGTATCTAATTCTTCATTTCACTGGGATTTAAAATATTTTTGGATTAGGCATATTCATTTGAGTTGCAGAGTTTGGCCTGTGGCTTCACAGTATGGTGAGATGAGTTTCTTAAGATCCTCCATATTAGAAATACCGTTGTGCAGGAAAGGTGGGTCATCTATGGGTGCCTTTACACTTGGAAAACTTTATTTGCAATCTGATGCACATTTAACCTGCATGTAAGCCCCACCGAAATTCTGTGGGACTTAGACATACAGTGCAATGCTAAATATCATCTATGGTTGAGCATAGATTGTACTGATATCCTACCTATAACCAAAAGAGCTCTGGTGAGGGAAGAAAAGCCAGATACTGGGGGGGGGGGGGTTGGCTTGATTTTTGTTTACAATAATGTTTATCAGCACAGATTTGGCAGAGCCGTATATTGTTAGACATATATATTTGAAAAACTGCATCCACAAAAATGCATCCTTTAATTCTTGTCCTGAAGTTGTCGAGAATGTTCTGTGTCAGTAGTGTTCAGTTGCAGCGGGGCTGACAGTGGCACTTTAGCCTTGGGACCATGTTACAGAAAGAAAAGGATAAAAATAGGGTCTGTGACACATGGTTCCCATGCTGCCAGCCAGGAACAGTATTCCAGAGCATGCGTGGAAAATATGCACATGCGCATGTGTGTGCGCACATTTTTTCCTAATAATTTGGAATGCTAATTTTCCCCCTTCCTGTTTTTACATTTAACATGCATATCTGTTTCTTTACCTGCCTGTGTCCAGCTGACAGGGAACAGAGAGAAGCAGCTCCGTTTCCTTGGTCCAAACTTTGATCTGCAGCAACTCTGTAAAATACAACTTCAAATATTTAGCAAGACACAAACTGTTTTGTGTAGATGACCCTTCCAGAGCAAAAGTTGACTCCATTCTGTCTACTTTTATAAAGCTGGTACAGCTACATCCGTCGCAGAGCTAATGGAAATAGGTGCATGATCTAAAATTAGGCAAGCGCTGAATATGTCCTTTCAAAATGTTAATCCTTGCATCATGTTTTATTGCCGTGGATGGCATAGTGAGGCTTGGGTGACATAATGTAAACAGCAAATAATGCAATTCAGTTGATGGAACTGAAAAGGAAATGACAGCTTTGGGACAGCAACACCTGTGTTTTTGTATTGAGGGCTAGGCCCTACATTTTGACCCAGGCTGTCCCCTGCACAGAGTGTGTTAGAAGGGGAAATATGGTTTGTGTTTGCAGTAAGAACTGTCCATCACAAAGAGACACAAAATTTTGTTGTGTGTGCGTGTGTGCAGTTTTATTCAACTTGTTTATTTTCCTCTTGTCTGGACCTGACATAAGTGGGTGACTAAGTACACGATACATTTGTCAGCAAACATCTGGCTTGAATAATCACCCTGAGGAATTGCAATATCTGTTTTCCAATTCAAAACAAGCAGAATGAGAGGGAGCGTGGCAACAAACGTCTGAGAAAAATGCGTCCATAAATTGCTGCAGTTTTCTTAGGCGAGAACTTAACAGTTTAGCTGCTCAGTATTCTGCACTGCAGTGCAAAGGCAGCAGGAATCCAGGAACAGCTACTGGACTATTCCACAGGACTTCATCACTGGTGCAAAATGCCTTTGCTTCTGTGGTGGAAGCCAACATTGTGCCGGACATCTGCAGTCATTGGCAACACTGAATTGTTATTGGCAGGAAAAGTCCCATGTAGGACTCAAGAAGGACCAAAGCCTCTTGCATTATCAGTCATGGTGCCCTAAGGACCCTGGAAAAGACTCCATTCCTTCATGCTGTCATTACATTGTGCTGGTGAAAATATGTTAGGAACTGACTGCCGTGGCAGAACCAAACAGATCAGCCCCACTTGCCTTACCTGAAATTCTGATCAAGTTATTTGTACCATAGGTGTGAAAATCAGGGGCAGTATCTGCCTGCTTGTCTTTGGTGGGAGACACATATCAGTTTGGGAGTTGATCGCTGCCATAGGGCAAAGTGGGTTTTCAGTGCCCTGCTTTTTGTGATGTAAGTAGGCCGACTATCAATAGTTGGTGATGTAATTGTGACGTAATGGTGTTGTCTCAATTACTCTGGATTCCACCACAAGCTGCAAAGTGAAGTGAAGCAACGTGATGGTGAGACCTCCAAGTTGTGCCTCAGAGTGTAAAGCTGTTTTTTAAAACCTACCTGCGGATCAGTGCTATAAATCTTGATCAGAAAATGTAACTTTGCATCCTAGAACTGCTGATCACAACTCCAGGCAGCAAATCAGAAGCAAGGTGTTAATGTGCAGTAATAGTTTAGGTCTTGCTACTAGCTTTTGAGTTGAGTTAGCATATATAGACCAAGACACCTGTCTAGAGCGCGGGGCTTGGGTGAAATCTCAGGACTCCTTTTATCCTATAAGTGTAATGCTTGGCTGGGCGCCATGTTCTATGAGGTTTGCAGAAGTTAATTAAACCAATATTGCTTTCATTTCAATCTTTCCCGTAATAAGTTGACGCCTGCTTCCAGATAAGGCGCTGCCCACTTATGCACTGATATGCAAATCATTTCAAGAGGAACAAAGCTATCAAGTCCCATCCATTAGCAGGGTGAAGCTGACAGAAAAATCTGGGACAGACAAAACAGTCTACTTGTAGCTTCTTTGTTTGGCTGCAGTAATGCAAATAAGCTATAAACAAGACACCAGCTCAAGCTACACACCCTCAATGGGGCATTTTGTATGTACCATCTGAGATTTCTGATGACTTCCCAACAGGGCCAGTCCTACCATTAGCAAAATGAGGTGGCCACATCAGGAGGCAGATGCTGTTGGGTACGGTGTCAGATGTTAAGGACAGAACACGCACACCCTGTCCTGTACCCCGTAAACTACCCTGCTGCCCTTAGGAGTAGGGGAGAGCACTGCTGCTAGTGTTGGAGTAAACGTCCGTTGACAGGCTGGTTGGCTTCTGCAGGTGGAATGGATGGGGTGCCATTTTGTCCTTTGCCTCAGGCTGCAAAGTGTCTTGGGCTGGGTCTGCTTCCCGACAGTTCCTCCTGTAGTTGACAAAATAGGTGCCGCTGTTCTAATGAATCCCGACCCTGCCTAGATGAGCAAAAATTCTTCATTACACACTAGTATAACTATTCCCTTCCCTTCCCTTTCCATATTTTATTCTTTTAGCCATCAGTAGTGACTTTTCCTGTGAACCTTTTAACTAACAGAAACAGACATTGCCATGTTTTGCCATGTTTTGGACACAGGGGATAGCTGAACCAGTGAGCAGCTTTTCAGTCTTCTTCCATATCCATCGGTCTACCAAACAAATTTGGCTCGCATTACTTCTGAGGTAGGGCTGGAGGCGCCTAATGTAGTGTTTCATAAAAAGGAGCCACGATCAAATGCCACCCCCCCCATATCCTATCAGTCCCATGACTTCCAGCACGACAAAAGCCAGCAAATCAGTAAGGAGGCTTTTATTTGGTGATCCTTTCTCAATATCTGCAGTCTCCATGCAGTAATGTCTTTTCTTTTCTTTTTAAATACACCATCAGTGACAAAACACT
Organism: Podarcis vaucheri; assembly: GCF_965113315.1. NCBI lineage: Eukaryota > Metazoa > Chordata > Lepidosauria > Squamata > Lacertidae > Podarcis > Podarcis vaucheri. The sequence goes on along the minus strand of NC_138766.1, from coordinate 36,899,446 downwards.
TCTTGAAAACACTTCAGTGTTTTGAGGCTGGGTCTCACACAGGTTTCATAAGGTCCACCTAGTTCTTTCTAAAGAACGTACATGCAAAGTCCAGAAAGGGAGAAGCTAATACGATGCCCCCTTGTCTGTTCTGCTAGTATTTTTTGCATGCTTCAGACACCGAATTGTAGTAGTGGCTTGCTTTTCAGCATCCCTCCTTTGTGCACCAGCTATTTTGTCCTGGCTAGCAAGGACAGTCTGGTGGACTCTGTGCCAGCAGTGGGGCTTCTGAGACCCTTTCCTCTAGAGCAGTCTCAGTGCTTCCCAGCAAGGCCCTCCCAGATATTACTTCTGCCCCACATACCAAACTGTATTCCCACTGAAGGTTCGTTTAAAGGATTTTATCAGATTGAAACAAAAACTATCACTCCTTAACTTTCATTTAGCTTTAACAGCACATTTTGTGACTCCTCTCTCTCTTTTTTTTTGCTAGCTAAGGCATTTCACAAACGTACATGGAAGGAATGCCAATTGTGCCAGATATAATGGGCCTTGCGTGCAGCAGAAGGGCTCCCTTTGGCAGAGTTTTAGTGGTGTGCACATCAGAAGCTCTGCCTGGTGTGCAGCTTGCCAAGAGGTAGCCAGACACTAGTGCAGATTGAACTACTTAACTTGAGGTTTCCCCCCCCTTCCCTGCCTCTTCCAATCCGCTGATTTGATTTGTTATATTTCAGCATCTTGTATGTCACCACTACAGAAACTACAGTCTGAACCCCTCCTCCCCTCTCTTCTCTGATGAATCAGGTGTGCCAGAGCAGCAGGAGATGAGCTAAAACTGCTTCTCTTGACATCATTCTGTATATGCTGTGTGCTTGTAGAATATGTATCTTAGGCTTCAGCCTAGGCACGCTATAAAATATCATTCTGCAAATATGCTCACTTATGATAAAGGAGGCCTCAGTACCAGGGGCTGGAAAGAACTTGGTTGCTCAGGCTCCTTAAATTGTGATGCTCACACAACCTCCTCAGCTATAAGAGCCAGCATGGTGTAGTGGTTAAGAACGGTAGTCTCGTAATCTGGTGAACTGGGTTCGATTCCCTGCTCCTCCACATGCAGTGGGGTGACCTTGGGCCAGTCACACTTCTCTGAAGTCTCTCAGCCTCACTCACCTCACAGAGTGTTTGTTGTGGGGGAGGAAGGAAAAGGAGATTGTTAGCCGCTTTGAGACTCCTTAAAGGAAGTGAAAGGCGGGATATCAAGTCCAAACTCCTCCTCCTCCTATTTGGATTCTCTCTCTCCCCCTTGCCCCCATTTCTGTGTGAATACCTAGGCATAGTATTTTGCCTCCTAGAGATTTGAGGGTGTCTTCTCCACGCCAACACACGATATTGACAGCAAAAGTGATGAAACTTAATCCTCCTGGTTTGCACTCTCCGGCTACCTATTTGCTTTTCCAGAGAAACAGAGACTCTCGTCGTTGCTGTTTTCTGTCGAAAATTGTTCCATGAAATGTATGAATCTGTGCTGCTCAAAGTCTGTCTGAAGTGCCTTAGGTCATTACAATAATGATACATTCTCGGAGTGTACCTTTTTATTGTCCCTATATTATGTTACCACAAAAAAGGAGTATGTGTACGTGGGGGGGAGGGGGGGAGAGCTTAACACTTAGCACCTGTCACAAGTTTTCTCCTTAAATTAGACTCCCTTGCATATAAAAATTTAATAGATTCCTTGCAGTTTATGTGTACGGTGCTTATGCAGAGTTCTTTCTGTTCTCCTGCCAGCTACACGGTTACTTAGAAAGTGAACCGCTCACGCTACAGCTGTTCATCGGGACTGCAGACGACCGCCTGCTGAGACCCCATGCCTTCTACCAGGTTCACCGGATCACTGGGAAGACGGTCTCCACAACCAGCCACGAAACGATACTTTCCAACACCAAAGTTTTGGAAATCCCGCTTCTTCCCGAAAACAACATGAGAGCAATGTAAGGCACACATCCTCCCAGCACTTTTGGTGCTATGTGTTTTCCTCCTCTGCTTTTTGTCTTCTCCTTTCTCCCCCTCCCTTTTTAAAAACTGAGTGCCAACTGTATGTAACTTACCCGCCCCTGGTACAGAATCCTGTACAATATCTTTCTCATTTGGAAAATTCCCCTAGCTTTGCTCAGCAGCATTTTAATGCCTCAGTTAAAATTTACAAATATTTATTTAGGACAACTGATTGGTTGAAACTCTAGATAGAAAGCGACAATGTGCTTCTTTGCCATTTAAAATCTGAGTATCAGTTACAGTGCCTCAAATATTTCCAGCCTCGGCTCCCGCTTTTAAGTTCCTAACACATCACCACCTTATTCCTGCAGGCTATTCTGCAATAAAGGACCTATTTGAATCTTTCCTACGAAGAAGAAAATAGGAGTGTGTTTGTGTATGTATGTATTTAGGAAAAAATTAGTCCAGGTCCTTTCTGAGGTTGCAGCTAAATGAGGCAAAAGGTTGGGTAAGTTTTTTTCAACTTCTTAATTTCAATTTTCAAAACAAAGGGAGCCACAGGAGGTTGAAAACTAGAGCAAAGAATGGTTGTACATAGGAGAGAAACTTGGAACAGCTCATTCACGGTTCTTGAAACAATCTGCAAACTGAAATGCAGCTATCCGTCAAAATTCACATTTCTCTGAATTTTGCACTGTGCTCGTCCAACCAAAAATAGGTACGAAATGCATTGCTTAGGGGAAAATGTAAGTAACCAACCATACCAACAGATTGTGGGGGAAGAAAAATGGCTGAATATGAAAAATATATATAGCCAGTTCCCCACCTCCAAGACAGATGGACAAACTTGTCAATTTCATTTTCTCATTTTTTTCAGTCTTAAATGCAGTTTGTCATATTTCTGGATTAGTTTGAAGTGTTTTTTAAGTCCTTTTTAAAATCTGTCATCATTGTAGTGTACATCTGCCCAAATTATTCTTATGTAGTGTTACCTAATATACACATGTTGCTAACAATTTTACCTACCACAATGTACTTTTGCATGTTGTTTTCGTGAATGCTTGCATTGTTATGCACACTTTGCCTCCACAGGGAAAAAAGGTAGTTAGCAGAGGAAATGATTTTGAGCAGGGAAAATGATAGGAGGGCAAATAATTGTGCCTCCTGCCAGTCCTTCATTGAAGATTGTAGCCTTTGCAGCTGTTTTTGGTAGTTTAAAAAAGTTGCAGAAAACATGCACACAACTTCATGGCATATTTGTTTCAGCCTGAAGCATTTGAAGCAGGGATAGCCAATGTAGTGCCTTCCAGATATTGGAGTCTACAACTCCTGCAAGCTGTAGCCAGCACGGTCAGTGGTCAGGGATGATGACCTTAGTAGATAACAACAACACTTTGTACTGCATTTGTTGTAAAGAACGATTGCTTTGTCCCCCCAAACTGTCAGGGTTAGAGCAGCAGCAGCAGCTGACCAAAGTAGGGCTTGTATCCGATATCATAGAATCATAGAGTTGGAAGAGACCACAAGGGCCATCGAGTCCAACCCCCTGCCAAGCAGGAAACACCATCAGAGCACTCCTGACATATGGTTGTCAAGCCTCTGCTTAAAGACCTCCAAAGAAGGAGACTCCACCACACTCCTTGGCAGCAAATTCCACTGTCGAACAGCTCTTACTGTCAGGAAGTTCTTCCTAATGTTTAGGTGGAATCTTGTCATCCCAGGTTAATTTACACTAGCTTAATTTATACCAGGGATGTGGGTGGCACTGTGGGTTAAACCACAGAGCCTAGGACTTGCCAATCAGAAGTTCAGCGGTTTGAATCCCCGCGACGGGGTGAGCTCCTGTTGCTCAGTTCCTGCTTCTGCCAACCTAGCAGTTCGAAACCACTTCAAAGTGCAAGTAGATAAATAGGTACTGTTCTGGCAGGAAAGTAAACAGCATTTCCGTGTGCTGCTCTGGTTCGCCAGAAGCTGCTTAGTCATGCTGGCCACATGACCCAGAAGCTCTATGCCGGCTCCCTCAACCAATAAAGCGAGATGAGCGCCACAAGCCCAGAGTCGGTCACAACTGGACCTAATGGTCAGGGGTCCCTTTACCTTTACCTTTAATTTATGCCAGGTTCTTGTGTATAAGATTGAGCCCTAATTTACTGTGGCTACAATCCTGTGCGTGCTCACCTGGGCATATTGGTTACAATGGGACTTACGGTAGTTCTTTGTTAATATACATGGGATTGCATTTTGACAGTTTGAAGCAAAAGGCCGGCTTGTATGTGCAAAGCCAAGCCTTTCCTTTGGAGAGTCACACACAAGATAATATGGGATCTCTCTTCTTTTTGAGCAATCCAACTAAGTGAACATGGAAATAAATAACTCTCTCTCTCTCTCTCTCTCTCTTTCTTTCTTTCTCTCTCTCTCTCTCTCTCTCTCTCTCTCTCTCTCTCTCTCTCTCTCTCCTCCCTTGCTGTGCTCCTGCAAGATATCAGACCCTATAATTACAATGATGATTTGATTACTCAGATCTCAGTTAACCTGAAACACTTAGGTCTTGCTATATCAATCTACGTAATGTGTCAGTTTAATTATGTGTAAATATCACAGCTGTTTACTTGAATGCCGAGACTAATCAAATGTTTTTGGTGTCTGCCAAGCCATTTAGATCAATGAGGCAATGCTACACATATATTTATTGTAAGATCTTTCTCAGAAATTACGGTAGATTTATTCCACCGAGACCTGGAAAGAGAGGCTTTAACTGTGAAGCTCCATGATTGGAGAGTTTAATTTGCTGGGGTTTGCCTTATTAACCTGCCCCCCCCCCAAATTACATTTAAGAAGAGGATTTCATAGATATATATGGCAAGAAAAACCTCAGTCCTATATGGGACACTCAATAGCTGAGTAGAATTAGAAATAAATAAATAAATAAATAAATAAATTGGTGTTTCCCCTGCGGTTTGCCTTTTACAAGCATACAGTAAAAGTTTATTACAATATATCAGGGATATAGTATTTTTCTAATGGACTTTAGAATGGTATGTGTTTTAGGTCCCGTCCCAGTCATTTTGGGGCTTTGTAAGGGTTTTATCAATACTGTGCTGAATCCGGCAAAAGAGGGCCAATGCCAGCTTCCTTGCATGGTCTTGAGATGTGTAACATCTCTGGTTTGCTTGCAACACAGGAACAACATTGGGGATTATGATGTCTGGCTCTGTGTCTAATTGGACATACTTGCCTGCCACCACAGCAGCTCATCTCATAGAATTCCACCCACCCACCCACCGAAAACCAAGACAGAGACAGCTCTGACCATTTTTGATATTTTATAGCAGGAGAGTTGTGCCAAATTCTAGTTGAAAATGTATGTGGAAACTGGCTTTCTTCCACTGAAGTCGGTGGCATGCAATCAATTTATACAAATGGAGCATATGGCCAGCCCTCTTCCCAGTTTACTGAAGTAAATTTACTCCTTTCTTGTCTTTGGCAAGCATGTAGCATATTAGTCTTCCCCATAACTCGCGTCATAATGACAAACATAATGGCAGTTTGTTTATGCAGATTGCATGCTCCTTTTCTTGGTGCTAAAACTAAACAAAAGGGAGCAAGTTTTACCTGTTGAATTTTTGTGTGTCATGTAATAGTAATAGTAGTAGTAGTAGTAGTAAGGGCTGGTTGAGATATAAAGCCAAACCATTGGTTTGCATAATGAGAGCAAGCCTTCAGGAAGCCTTGGCCAACACACTCCTTCTTCATCTTCTGGAGCCAGATACTTCCCTCCTTCTTTCCTAGTCTGAGGTAAACCATAGTTTGTTGCTTCACCCAAACTCTCAAAACCAGGGCTGGAAGCCAAGTTCAAACTATGTCTGTCTATCTTGGATTGGAAGACAAACACCCCCAAACCAGGAAAGAAATTGTTGTAAAGGGGAGGTGGAAATGTGCAGCGTGGAGCATCTAGAAGACTAATTTTCATGGCATCTAATCATATTCTGTCTGAATCAGCCCAAAGCCCCAGAGATAGAAAGATAATAAAAGAGGTGAAGTTGCTCTAATTTTACAAACTTATTTTATATCCTCCATTATAATAAAGACTGGTTGAGTGGATCTCTGAGCCAGAGTCTATAAATTTTCATGACAGTATTATATCCATAGTTATAATAAATTTTAATCAAACATTCCACTCAAGGTTTTTTTTTTTTGTGTGTGTGTGTGTGTGTTTGACATTTATAAGGCTTGCTTATGTCTGTGAGCTGAGAACCTCACACTTAATATGGGCTTAACAATGGGATCAAGGTGAAGAAAAGCTATTCCCATTATTGTACTTTGCATTTAAGTCCTAATTCTGCAAATCATGTTTACAGTGAGGAAGAAAAATACTAACATACTCAGTGTAAAGCAAATGTCTAACTCAGGGATCTAAATCCCAGCATTAAGTCCCATTCATTTCCCTTAGTACGTTTTGCTGAAGATGATACTCCAGAGTAAATGATGTTGGAGATTTTTCATCATCTCCCCCACCCCCAAGATTTCATTTCTTTAAGGTTTTCTTCAAAGCAAGACTGCTGTTGGCTGACTCTTCAAAAATATAGTACATTTACCTATCAAGGGGTCCATTAGTACCATGTGATTTGAGTGTTGTTGGCTCTCCATTCTGATATTCCTGCCCTCCCCACCTTTCTCCTCTCCTTTTTTTCATTCTTGCTATTTTCCTTCTAAGAAAATCCTTTGGAATTACGACTTCTGTTCTTAGATTCCATGGATTTTGAAATTATATCCACTTGGGAGCTAGTGCTTCCTCGGAGCCAGGGATGGGGTAGTCAAGCACTCTGGAGAGCCCCTCAAGAGGCAGGAGGGTGGTGGCGGCTGGGGAGAGCAAGTGGAGGGCTGGGGCAAGTGGGGAAGGGGCTAATCAACTGCTGTGACCACCACCTGAGGCAATTAACTCAGTTTAACTAATGCAGCAGTCGCCAACCTTTTAAAACTCATGTCTGAGAGAGTGCTGTGGGTGCCAGTCACAACATGGCTGCCATGGGGGCATGGCATAACACAAAGTTACAGTGCTGTCATGGTGAAGCTTTACCCATAATTGTATCTCCATACTAGAAAAGGCTTAAACTGTTGAATTGCTGCCTGCCATACAGCTGCTAAAGGCTCAGTAACTCTGTTTTCCCCTAGTGCCAATCCTAAACTAGAACCTAGGCTGCCATCCCATACTCACTTACCTAGGAGAAAGCCCCATTAAATACAAAGAGACTTACTTCTAAGTAGACATGTATGCCACTGTACTTTAAGTTAAGTATATAGTGAATTCTTAAGGGGTGCCTGAACACAGCAGAAGTCATCACTGAGCCTCTTTGCAAAGTTTCCACATTTTGCATTTGCCATTTTTGGGAGAAGCAATGGCTGTTTATAGTGGTACGATACTGCTTTAAAGCTGTAGTGCAGATGGGGCCTTAGAAAGGGAACAGCACATTTTGCTGCATAACTTTCTACCTAGAGGCTTCATTTTTCAAAATGAGAGCTCAGAGTCTGGGGCTCCTACCTAATGGACAGCTTTTGGACTCGCTTGCTGGTACATATCAGTTTAGTGGTTTGGGAGACTTTCCATGAAAAGGGAAACACTCTATCAGCTGCTGATTTAAACATCAATAGGAGTTTCCTATTTTCACCTGAGAAATGTTGGAAGGGATAGAATAGGACATTCCTATTTTCACTGGAGAAATGTTGGAGAGGATGTAACATTTCTTTTTCAAAATGGCACCTGGTTTAAACTTTATCCATAAATCTTAATCCTGAAGCTGTTTTTCTTTTCTTTTCTTACCCAATTGCTCAAAATTCCCCTACCCTTAAATAATTTTCAACATAACGGCCGTCCACTGGTGTCAGAGCAAGGAGTTACAGCATTAAGAGAACCATTCAGTAATAAATATTCGTGGAATGAAGTTTCAAAAACATCTCAGGATTCTTAACTGCAGTGCTAGGGACAGTATATTCCTGTTTGTCAGAGAAATGCCAGGAAGATTAATGATGTGGGTCCAACCCTCTTGACATCGATCATAGGGTTTTTGTTAGTCCCTGGAGCTGGAGCCAAAACCCCCAGATTTCCACTGAGTTACTTCCAGAAGGTGAATGGAAGTGGGAAAAGAGCCCCATGATCCTTTCTGTGATGTCCAAATGTCCCATAAAAGGGAAGGGATATCAGGTAGCAGTTGCCTAGCAACTCTGTAGGCCTCATGCTGCCATGTGGCGAATTAGCAAGCAGTGCTAAAATAAGAGTGGGGCCAATGGGCAACTCATGTTAGCTCCTTTCCAGAGGCGGCACTCTTGATAGTTTGGATAACTGATTTCTGGATTGATCCAAGGGTGGATTAAGCTATTGGGTAAGGACTTCCCGGGGGATTTTAATTCTGTGAATGGGAGTTATGTGGTACTTTTTCCTCACTGAGACTATAATTCCCCTCCCACCCCTCAAAAAAATTAAAAAAAAATGTTGTTCTGGAAGTTTATGAAGGCTGGTTTTAAAGTTTGTTTTTTATTTGTTTATATTTGGACAGCATTGACTGTGCTGGAATACTGAAACTCAGAAATTCAGATATAGAGCTGAGGAAAGGAGAAACTGACATTGGAAGGAAGAATACACGGGTTCGACTGGTCTTCCGCGTTCATATCCCCCAACCTAATGGGAGAACCCTTTCTCTACAAGTGGCATCCAACCCAATTGAATGCTGTGAGTATAATCTCTCTCTCTCTCTCTCTCTCTCTCTCTCTCTCTCTCTCTGTGTGTGTGTGTGTGTGTGTGTGTTCATGTGCATGCTCAGCATCAATATGTTCTGCTTTGTCTGTTCCATCCTTAAAATTCAGCCAGGACAAAGCATTTTTCAGCCATTGCATCACTGAAACCAAAATCAAAATTATTTCCAGCAGAAATTGGCATATCTTGATTTAGGTAGGCTTGCTAGAAGGATCATGGTTTGAATATCAGGACGAAATCCTTCAGACCTCGGTGTATGTGTTTGTGCGTTCACAGTATTTGATTTGTACTTATAATAACGGTGCTTATTTCTCAATCTCATCAGCTCAAAGATCTGCTCAGGAGCTGCCTTTGGTAGAGAAGCAAAGTGCTGATAGTTATCATGTGATGGGTGGAAAGAAAATGATACTGAACGGACACAACTTTCTTCAAGACTCCAAAGTCATATTTGTGGAGAAAGCTCCAGGTATTTAAAACACTGGTCCTACAGATGAGTGCAGATCTGTGTTTGTGTGTTGCTGGTTGTATGTCATGACAAGTAAAAGTTACACGGGCCCCTATCCATTATTTTTTAAAATGCAGACAGTTTTAGAAGTATGGAACCTGCAACTCTCTGGACGAGGCCTGATGCCTGGCTCCTATCAGCTGCAGCCAGTGCTCAGGGATAATAGGAGTTCTTAGTCCAACACCTCTAGGGTCACAGGCATCACACTACTGTTTTAGAGGCTTCCATAAGCGACACTAATAGCCTGAACCTAAACATGTTTGGAAGTAAGCCCCACTGACTTCAGTGGGAAAGCCTAAAAATGCTATCCTTTCTTAAATGCATTAAAAAAAACCTAGAACCTAGTGAAAGAAGCAAACATGTGTTTGCAACTAACACGCACACATCAGGATGTGTGTCTACACAGAACATTTGGAGATTCATCTTCTCTAACTCCATAATTTACATATCAGGGAAAGCACTCTGTGCTTGCATCTAAATGAACACTTGAATCCAAAGGGGCGCTGGCAGAAGGCGATGGGCCAGCTCATCGCTCATGGAAGGATTTGGAACTCCTTCTCTTCCATTATGGACCACCCTATTAATGAGGAGAGGCATCTTTTAGGGGAACTGATGAGGAAGGAGGAGATAGATTCGCCAGCATCTGCCCAGCCCTTTGTTCGCTGTGTGAATTCCAAAGTGTTAGTTGTGTGAGTCTGTTGGAAACAAAAACAACAACTGCGTCCTCTAGGACTTGAAAGACCTCAACTGCATCCACACAGCAGTTTATTCCATTTCCCCCAACATTTCCCTTACTGTTAATTTCCATGTATTAAATTTCAGCTTTCACACAATGTAGAAGCTACTTCTGGAACTTCAGTGAAAGATAGCTCAAGCTTAATGCTTGCCTCTGCATCATTTGAAAATGTACCCCCCCCCCAATAAGCAAATAACGCAGGAGTGAGCACTTTGTTTAAAAACTGAAATGAATTAAACGTAGTTAAATGGACATTTGTTGCTTCTGTGGGAGGTGGGTGGGATTGTGTGGGGTGGGTGGGGAAGAAAGTTGCAATTTTTGTCCTATATAAACAGATCATTGTTTCACGTAATGGCATATACGGTATTGCAGGGTGTATAGAGAAATAAGCCCCTGGCTATTAGATCCTGTAATACTCTTCTTACCAGTGCAGTTAGGAAGTAGGGTTTGCTCTATGGCTACCTGCAGAAGCTAGTGATGTATGAAGGAGAAATTCAGATACCACTTGTTGATCTCCCATGCTATATCTGCTTTGGCCCTTAGCCTATATTGTTAAAACAATAATAACCTTCTACTGATGAAACCTTTCTCAATGATGGGCACCAGTGCAAATGATGTAATTGCACATAATGTTTATAACAACTGCTGGACAGAGCTCTACAATCTGTAAAGGAGCTTCTGATGGTGTGTGGCTGATTTTATTATGTCCTAGTCAGAGGGAGTGTTATAGTTTCTTTCACAGATGATTTATTTCAATTCCCATTTTTTAAAACGAGGATTTGGGGTTTCTTGCTTCATTTATGTTTTTCATTTCACCCCCCCCCCTCATTATTTTAATAATTAGTTGGCAAGGCGCACTACTGACAGCAAGCAAGCATTGGAAAACATTTCTCGTGGCGCACCGGGGAATTACATTCTCATTGTTGTAGTAAATGTAAGGGGTGTGCGAAGCTTTGTAAATTTAAGTAGGTGCTCATCTAGGAAGACCAGCGCTGATCAAAACATGTCTGACAGCTGTGCGAAGACCAGGAACGAAATAAAACATATTACCATTGAAGAAGCCCACTTTTGTTGTCTGTCCTTTTATAACCTGTACTTCCTCTTCCTCTTCCGAGGTGCTGTAGAGTCAACTCTATATTAAGCTGCAAATGGCTGAGGGGATGAGGGAACATCTTTCTGGATCTCCCATTTTATTTCAAACCACTGGTGGGACTGGGGGTTAAGTAAATATAATTCAGAGTAAACCCAAGATCACAAGTGAGGCTGGAATAGATAGGGAGCTGAAGGCAGGGTCAGTGAAGGCGAGAGCAAAGGAGGAGTAGCGTTCCTTTTTAAATGCCTTCTTGTTTTAGAAAAGGTTTCCGTGGTGCTGGCACAAGCGAGACATTCCACAGCTGCTTGCTGAAACCCCCTGAACTTTAAGCTGTCTCCTGAAATTCTCGCACTTAACGTCTCCCAGCCGTTCAAACGGAGGCTTTGATGGTCATGGCCGTTTAACCCTCGACATTCACCGAGTTCCAAAGAGATTGCTGTTTCGCTCTGCAATCTTCTGACTGTCCCTAACAGCACAATGCGCTTTTGCTGAGTAAGGCAGTCTCTGGCAACTGTCGCATCCAACTGCAGTACAGTTACCGAGATGCAAACTGACCGGGTCAGTCAAATGCCCTCTCGTAGACTCCCTTGCTGTCTTCCACGTGATCAATGCTGGGAGAAGTGAATAAAATACATAAAGTGGGTGCCTTCAAACTAGGAATCCAGCGGAGTGTGTTGCATGGAGAAGAGCAGGAAGGGAGAGCTTTAGGTGTGACCTATTTTAGAACTGGCCATTAATTTCTGGATTCTGTGATTTCTTTGCCATCATGCCTCTGGGAGAATGTACTCAACGTGTCTTTGAGTTTGTGCAATACATATATTTAACTTGGCCAGAATAGTTAGTGTCAACTTTTAAGACATTGACATCTTTTGGAAGATTTGTCCTACGAAGAACTGCATTATTGCTCTTGAAACTCTCTCTCCGCTGAATGCTGTGAAAGAGATCTCCCGCAATAAAATAGTGAGATAAATTGTGTCCTCACTAAAAGAGTGTTGTGGTGAGACCTGGAGACTGACCTCCTGGTTGTGGGTGGGTTAATTGGATAGCCACCTGTTTGGTAGGTCCCTCATTGCTGGGTTTAATCTGGCCAATGGGGTGCAGTCTAAACGGATCAAGGGACCTATATATACATATGCACGTGACCCAGAGCTTCCTCTTATGGGTCCTGCATCTGAACACCCACCCACCTCTCCCTACTTTTAGGGCATTTTTGCGACTGACCTTGCTATGCTGTCGTGTGTCATCTGTCATTGGGACACGGGCACGGCAGGAATTTTCCCCACTTGACTGATTGGCTGTTGCCATTTTGGGTTTCACTTGCCGCATAGCAAATCGTCACAACTTGTAAGGTTGCAGATAGGCACTGGTTCAGGTGATAGGGATGGGAGAACGGTCTCACCATCCCTATATGAAGGGCATTCTATTAAAGGAATCCAGGGACTCAACTTGGTTTGGTCAACCCCTGAGAGGGGGTTGTGCCCGTGCCTGAATCCAGGGGAGCATCTGGGGTGTAAATAGAGTCTGTTCTTGGGCTTTTCACCTACCTCAGGTGTTCATCCTTGGCTGACCTATGCTGGTGCCCTGGGTCAGTGCTACCTGCAAGGGTGCAGGGAGCTAGTCAAACTAGAGCATATGCAACCACTCACTTTTCTGTAATCAATAAGGTTTTGGCCTAAATTCTGGCAAAAACCAAAACTAATATTTGAGTCAAATGTGTGTTTATTTAGGGGGGAGGTCTCTGGGTCTGAATGTGCAAATTGAAAAACTGTACAAAACTACACTTTCTGTGCAATCAGAAGTTGGTGGCAGTCAAAGTAAGTACTGAACTATTAGGGCATTTTGAATTCAAGATTAAAGCTTTAAAATGGAGCCGGCATCCTTTCTTTTTTAAAAAATGGAAACCTGTGACTGGGTGTGTTGGAAACACTTTAATGTTGATTTTCAGTGTGAAAAAATATAGCTGGATGCGCAAAACAGTAAACTGTTGACAAAAAAATAAACATTGGAAGCAGACCAGGAGAAAAGAGGCAGTTTTAAGAGAACACACTACAATAAAAACATGTGATTTGAAGTCCACGTATGGGGGAAACTGTGGCTTCCCATTCTGACCAGGAGCGTAAGAACTTGCTGTCAGGCAATGTAGTGGCTATATAATGTTACTAGTATTGCAATTGTATGCATGTCTACACAAGATTAGGTTTCAGTAGGACTTACTCTCTGGTAAGTATGTATAGGATTGCAGTCTAAAGGAAGTATTAGAATTTAATGCATGCCTTTTAACATTGTAAATGGTTGACAACTCTATGCATACTGAGCAATTTCTTCTTTTACCAGTGTAGCTGATGGCATGGCTAATGGCAATGTAATATTATATTGTTACATGCCACTCCTATCTACGAGCCACGTATGGTGCCAGGGGGTTCCAGGTTTCCTCGGAACGAAGGACAGCAGAGATTGTGGTGTCTTTATGATATATGGTTTATACACATACACAACTTGAGCCTACAATGGAGGGCCTCAGAGCATTCACACTCCAAGAGGGTCTTGCTTCTTCCATAGCCACAGCCTTGGATTCCAGCAGAAATCAAGCAATGGCTCTGTCTCTCAGCTGCCCAACCTGCAGCCAGCTTCTTGATCACATAACTCAAACTCACACTCCCAACTCTGGCCTTTGTCTTTCCAACTACCAGCAAGTTGGGGGAGAGGACAGGCCCATTTGCTATCTGACACAGAACCGCTTCCTTTGTTATCTTAATGGCTTGTGTTTAGAGGGCCATTGTCTCACCCGGAAGCTAGCAGGACTATTCCAGGAACTGAATCTATGCTGGATTCAGAAATGAGAAGGGGGCTCGGGCATACAACCTACCTCTCTCAAACTCATAACACTATATCAGAGAATGTATCCATATATTTATATAACTGTATATTATTTTGACATTCTGCACGAGTTACCAAAACTGTGACCCATCCCTAAGGACAAACTCAAAGGCTTTAATAAGGTCTATGTTAATTAATGTGATCTATAAATATAATAGCATTTGCTTATGCAAAGCATTCCAATATATTAATTCACTGAATGTTGTGAACTCTGCCTCCCTATAAGGGCTAGCTTTCAGTTGCTAGGATCTGGAGAAATAGCATTGTCCTTGCATGGGAAAGGCGGGAGAAGAGGCACTGTTGGCCTATCTTAACAATGACTCATATGAAAGGGAAACCCTGAAGAATCATCAAGTCCGTTCTTGAACTTCAAGCCAGAAACAGAGCTGTGGTCTCAACTTAACTCCCTCTTCAATGCTTTTTAAAAAAGAAGTATGAGAAGATGTATGAGACGTTAGCCTCACCTACAGTGCTCTGTGTCTGTGTTTCTTAACGCTGAAAGGAAAAGCTAGGTGGGAGGATATTATTAGCTGCTTAGCATACTTATCTAAATAGCTTGTTGGGGGAGAAACATTGTGCAAAGACCTCTTCTGAAAGCAGAGTTATTTTTTATGCAGTAGTGAGAGCCGGGGCTGGGATTGCTCTCTTTCAAGAGCCATACCATGCTGTCTTCAGAAGTGTACTGTAATTTCCTCAGGCATTTTATAAGGCTGTTTTTTAAAAAATAAAGTGTTGAAGTAAGCCCTTACTTCAGGGGCTTTTTTGTCAATAAATTATTGCTTGCACATCCAGCTATATTCTCCAGAAGTGAAAGTCAATATTAAATGTGTATCCAAGACACTCAGTCACACAGTTATTAAAAAAGAAGATGATGTCAGCTATATTTTACAGGTTCAGCCTTCTTAAATTCAAGATTTCCTTGTAGCAGTGAGTCCAGTACTTCCTTTGGCTGCTGCAAACTCCTCTTTGCACAGAAAAAGTTGTGGTTTGGGACTGTCTTTCGATTTATCTTGCTTTTTCAATTTGGGTTAGCATTCAATAAAGAGAGTTTGAGAAGCAGTAATAAGAGTCCTTTTTCGGGAGAAATCTTCAACGTCTTCAGACTTAACATTAACTATACTGGCCAAGGTGTGTGTGCGGCGCGAGCTCAAAGGAATGTTGACTACATTCTTCCTGAAGTATGTGACATGTGTTTAAAGAAATGGCAGAATTCATAATTAATCACTAAAATAATTTGGTAAGATGCTTTGTCAAATGTATAAACTGTAGTTTGCTTGTAGGTGACCCTGTCAATCCAATTTACGGAATCTTAGTTGAGAAAAATGGCAGACATCGTTTCAAAAGCCATCTCAGGGATGCCTGAGGGATGCCTTTTGAGAATCAAGCTTCCTATGATGGTCAAGGCCTATATAGGGCTCACCTGTGAACATACATGCAGCTGCAGAGTTCTTCCCTGGAACCCAATAAATCTCCTTCCTGCTTAGACTTCCAAGAAGCATTCTATTGTAGCCAATATAATTGGTTTGAGTGTACAATTGGTGTGTGCAGTGCCCAGGACAGTTAATCCAGTTTGCAGATGTGCCAGCAGACCCCAAGGCTGGAGATCCCTGGCTTTATAACATCCCTGTTTAAGCACTTCCATGTCTGTTCAGGGTATCTTCAAGATGATCTGACACAATCAGTGTGCATACCACCAAACACATGATAAGCTTGGCATTGCTTGGCTCACCTTTTGTTGCACGCAATGTGATGGGTAAAGGATAACCATCACAGTGACAGAACACATTGCACTAATCAAGTGACGTCTATAATCACATGCACAATTATATTAATTTGCCCTCAGGATATAATCATAAGTTTCTCGCAAACAGACATTTTGTTAAATAATGTTTTATTTGGAAGAAGCACCAATTTCAATTCTTCCTTGCTCTTCCGTATGAGTTTTTGATGGGATATGAGTTAATTTTGTTGTTTTTTTCTTAATTTTTTTGGGGGGTAGGAATTCTGCTGGGGGAAAGATCTGTATTGAGAATCATATTCCTGGTAGTTTCCCATGGAGAATATGTTTCTACATTTGCTTTTAGCAAGCAACATAGCCTGCTTTATATTTTCTGGAAGCGTTTGTATTTAATCCCATGAGTATTCATAGAAAAGCAGGGTAGTTACGGTAGGTGCAGGAAGGTTGCCACTTCTATATTACATTCCTAGAACGTGGAAGGCTTTAATGCATCTTGTAATGTACGGAATAAGAAGTCGTCACTGAGTTTGGGCAGTTTAAACTATTCACATAGCACTGTAGTTTAGCTGAATTATATCACTTGCATTTTTAAAAGAATTGTCCGGGGGGATCAGGAGAATCTTCAGGAAAAAGATTACTAGAAGTGGGGCAGGGATTGGTCCTGAAACAGACACGTCCCTCAGATACTTTAAGGACCTTTGGGTGTGAGCTCTGCTTCTGTAGACATTTCGTTTTGCACTGCAGCATTTGAAGGCTCAAGGTTTGGCGTCTGCTCCGATGAGATGAGACGTGGAGACTAGTGAGCAGACTTTTGGCTGAACTCCATTTGGTAAAAGATCTTACATTCTCCGAGATCTTTCCATTGGTCTTTCCATTGCCAGCAGCAGTCGCAGTTTGAGGGGCAAGTGGCCAGAAAAGGGTCAAGTTTCAGATTGGTAGTCAAGCTGCAGTTCACGTAATAAACTTAAGTGGGAGAATATCCCTCGGTCACATGCCTTCTGCATAATGTTGTTTTCTGCGGCTGCCTATCTCTCAGAGTCCACCACACCCATTTCACTTGCTTGCTGCATCCATTTCTGTGTCGGCTCATTTGCAAGGAACTTGGAAAGCCTCTGCCATCAAGAGGGGCTAGAAACATGAGAATTGTACAGTTTGGAGCACAAGAGTTAATGGAAAGGTCACTTGTCCCTATTTCCGGGAGTGGTGCTGGTTTTATAAAGGGGTCCCTGGCCACTTACCAGAAAGAGATATCTTTAGCAGGGAGTTTAATCAGATGATGGAACCATTGCAGTGCGGAATCCTTTCACGAGCACACAGTAGTTGTGACGTCGCTGGTAGGAAATACATTTCAGATTTTCCTAACGCTGCAGCAGAGGAAAAGGCAAAGATAGTATGGGATGGATGCCATCCACGTAAGACGGTATCACTGTTACTGAGTCTTGCCATACAGTATTTCGATGAGGGCTATTAAGGTCAATATGTCCCTTAGATACTTGTGTACAGTTTCAAACGGTTTGTTCCACATAAGTATACTTAGAATCACAGCCTTGCAGCATAACCTTATGCATGGTTACTCAGAAATAAACCACACTGGATTTAGTGGAGCTTACTCCAAAGTATGTTTAGGATTAGAGGCAAAGTTTACACCACACATTTGAAGCACTTTAAATAGACATGACTTCCTCCAACGAATACTGGGGAGTGTAGGTTGTTCTGGGTGCTGAAAGTTGTTCACAGAACCACAAATCCCCTTCCCCCACATTCCAAGAGTGGTTTGTTTGACTGGGGCAACCCAGTCAGATGGGCGGCATGCAAATAATAAGATTATCATCTTCATCATCATTATTTAACAATCCATCCTTCTTCACTGGGAATTCTGGAAATTGTCACTCTAGGAGAGGAGTATGGGTGTCCTAACAACTCTCAGCACCCTTAAACTGCAGCTCCTTGAATTATTTGGGGGAAGTCATGACGGTTTAGCTTCACCACCTCACAGTGAGGTTGGTTGTGCTGAACCTGGATCTCCTCAGGTCCACTCCCCAAGCCCCGCCTCCCAGGCCACCGCGGATTGGCTGAATTTGAACAGAGGGTCTGGTGGTGCCCACAATGCTCCATGGTGGCCAGGGAGGCGAGCCAATGGTCACAAAACAACATGGTGAGGCTCCGTGGGCTTTTGAGGTGCTGTGGTAGGCCGCAACTGCTGCTCACCGCTGAAACGGGTAAGCGGCCATTACTAAATAGGGTGCGTGAGCCCACACACACAATCCATTATTGGCATTTCAAACCCCAGAGTTCTACTGGAATACCACCAGAGTTGAACCGCAAACAAATGATAGACAATTAATGGGGTGAAACTGGGAGAATCCCCCCCCAAAATACCCGGAGTCTCTTACACTCACACTCCTACACTCCTGGCAGATGTTCAGAGCCACCTCAGCCCAATTTTGCTCTGGCAGGGGTAGGAAACATGGTGCCCTGCAAATTGTATAGGACTCCAGCTCACACCAGCCCCAGTTGGCATAGCCAGTGGTTAGGGATAATGGGAGCTGTAGTCCAATGGGAAGTATGGGGTGTTGGGGAGGGGTAGTATCATTGGTGGTGGTCCTCCTGGGGTAGTTTGTTCACCTTTCTTCCCTACCCTGCACTCAGCTCTCACCTGTGACTCCTAGAAGCAGGCAAGAAGAGAGATTACTTATGCCAGATCCATATTGGAACATCCTATAGGTAAAGGTAAATTGTAGGTACCACCTTGCACTTACTTTTTCAGTGAATTATAGAGTTAGAAAGGACCTTGATGGTCATCTTATTCAACCCCCTGCAATACAGGAATCTCAACTAAAGCATTCATGACAGAGGGCCATCCAACGTCTGCTTAAAAACCTCCACCTTCTGAGGGAATCGGTTCCACTGCTGAACAGCTGTTGCCATCAGAAAGTTCTTTCTGATGTTTAATTGGAGTCTTGCTCCATCTTCCATGTGACAGCACTTTTGATATTTGAAGATAGCTATCATAGCTCTTCTCAATCTCCTCTTTTCCGGGATAAACACAGCGAATTCCCTCAACCATTCCTCATAAGCCTTGGGTTCCAGACTCCTGATCATCTTGGTTGCCTTCCTCTGTTGCCCCTACTGAAATTCATTTCATTCGTTTGGACCCAGTTGTCCAATCTGTTAAAGTCATCTTGAATCCCAAGGGCCATCTAGTCAACCCCTCAACAGTTCCTCATAAGACTTGGTATACAGACCCTTGATCATTAGGGTATTTACCAATAATCTCAGTTTGAAGTTTGAACATGTGGTTAAAGTATTAGATCAACCGCAGCAGAATTCAAACCCCAAAATTTAATAAGAAAAATATAATTAAGCAAAACGAATTATTTAATTTGACATTTTTACTTTGTTTTATGTAGCAAATATCCACAAAGCTTCTTTAAAAAACCCCACAAAAAAACATAAATAGCCATTCCTAATAGTTGAAAGAAAATAAAGTTTTAAGCTCCACTTTGTTGTTGGAAAAACTGCACACAAATATTAAATCAAATCAAGATGCACAACAGCAGCAAGGTAAAACATGTTAAGCACTTGAAGAGGCAACAAATTGCTAAGCATCAAAATCTTGCTTAAATAAATGTGTTTAAGTTCCTACCTGTACACTGAAAGGGTAGGAGCTTGACAAATCTCCTAAAAGAGGGGTTTCCACAATTTTTGGCACTACCGTAGAAAGCCCCTGGTCACATACAGATTAATTAATAATTTGGAAGCTATACATACAGATTAATTAATAATTTGGTATTATAAATTCATCACTACTCAGCCACATTGGAGGCAATTATTTTATCTAAACCTTTGAAAAATAAAGGCAGGCTGTGTTGTCTTGAAATTAGGACCTAAAAGTGCTATGTTCATTTAGCAACTGGTCGATGGTTTGTCTTGATGGAAATGAGTAGGCTTCAGCTGGATGCAATCTCTCCTCTTTCAGTACTGCTGCCTTGGCTTCTAATTTCAGGTAACCACATTACATTGAAACCTTAATCTTTAACCTTAACTATGGTTTGTTGAAACAAGATAGTTTAATAATCCATGCTTGATGTTTCATGTTTCCAACAAACCATAGTTAATGTGATTGTACTAAGAATGGGATAAGGGTTTTGGTAAGACTATGCACACTAATTATGTTCACGTTAACTGAAGCACAACCCATTGCATTCATATTAAATATACTATTTCATCTTAATTGAAGCATAATCCATGGCACTCATTCATTAAGGATTTAGCCTGTTTCCTCTGAAACCTCTTTTCCCACACTCTAATAAATAAGGAGAAAAAAGCTAAGTAAAATTAGCAACAATATCTCAATAGAAATAACTGAAGTAGTGAGATATACAAAATATATTTTTGCTCTTGCTGCTGCTGTGTTAGAACAAGCCCACAATGCCTTTTTTATGTGGAAATCTTCTAGATGGGTGTGGTGGGGAAGCCGTTTCTGTGACTCATGCTGCAGGGAATTCCCTAATGGTTTTGGAATATTTTTACTTTTTGACTTCTGCAGAGTTTCCTTTTTAACTCCGTAGAGAGCAGTTGATACAGAGTGAGTTACAAAGGCCCATTCAGCGCTCAGCCATTCCGTTTCAGAACCCCGCTTATATTTTTAGGAATTCAAAACCAGCCTATATAGTAATGCGGTAGGTGTGCAGAACTGGCCACCACTGTTATCAATCTCCAAATGCCAGAGTTTCTGACTGAAGCTCTTGCCTTCATGCAAGAGAACTAATTTACCTCACTCCTTCTGTGGAAACTTCCCTATCTGTTATGCCGCAAGGAAACATGGCAAGGGTTTGGCGGTGGTGTTTTAAAATTGTAAACAGTTCTCATTGTTTGGATATGGCCACCTAGTCTCCTCACGCACAAAAAATAATAATTGTGTTTCTTCATAACGGCGTGCTGTTCTTTAGAACATGCACAAGTGCACATTCGAAAGAGTTAATTGTGGTTATTTTTGATATTGCGCCAACACAAAACCAGCCACAGACATGTTTTAGAAACACAAGTCCTGTTAACCCTTTCACATGTGTGCTAAAAAGAAAGCACACACACTAAAACGTGGGGACTTTGACAAAGAAGTGAATGTGTGAACGCACACCTCATCTGCATTGTTTTCTTTAGTGCCTTTTATTGAAAGCCCATTAACGTGAAGGTGGAAGCCTCAAATTATATCAGTGGCCTTTGCTTCTTCTGGGATTTCCCTCCCACTCCCCTTTCAGCTGTATAAACAGGAAAGCTGGACTGCTGTTTAGTGAGTCTGTTTCCCTTAAAGAAAAAAAGAGAGGGGGGGGGACTAATGATAGGCTTCACAGTGTCAGCAACAATCCCACAATGGATACAATCTTAGAATTCGTCTGTTTGCAAACAATTCAAGAATTTTACATTCACAGGCAAGCTATGAACCATTTCAGTTGTCTATATGCTTCTTTTAAAATTCAGTTTTGATAATGCTGTTTAAGCCTTTGGGCAAAAAGTTAAACTCTAAAAGAAAGAAAGAAATCAAAACAAATTTAATGCCAGGTTTTTAAAGGGTCAGATATTAGATTAATTGCTCCAGTACAGAAAGTAACAACACCTCACTGAAGAAACATTATGTGTTCCAAAAAAAGATTTCTGGGGATAGATGAGAGGAACATATATGAGTGGTTTGCTAGGTTTCCGTCTCCCTTTCTTTTACACACACTATCAACAACAACAACAACAACAATAACAAAGTCCATTTGGAGAGAATCACTTGAGTGAGTTAAACTTTAAAGGGAATGCCTGAAATGTGTCTGTTTCAGCTTTATGTTATGTCTGTAATTTGAATTATTTGCATTTTGGAAAGGTATAAATTGCTCTGGTGTACTTTCGTTGGACTTCGGCCAGGCAGGGAGTTGCCTTCGGCTGTGAGTCAGCCAGGCTGATGCAGATGTGGCAGCCTTACAATGGAAACTTTTGTGGTGTATCACTCCTCACTCCTCCGGCACATTCTGACTGGAGACGGCATCTAGCATACTTGGGTAGGATACTTGGCAAATGTTGTACTGACATAAGACCTTTTTCTCCAGTATAAGCAAGTCTTTTAGCATTTTGAGACCCCTAAAATTTATTCCATCCATTCCCAACTTCCCCCCCCTTTAAAAAAACAAAACAAAATTAGCTGATCCAGATAAACCTACAAAACATGTTTACTGTAAGAAGTTGACGTAGTGCTCTAAGGTTTCTCTCCTGGAGTTGATCCCAGTCCGTGGGTGTAGAGATTTCCCTCTTGGTTCACCAGACGTAACATGAGGAATTGCCTGCTTCCCCCCCCCCTCTTTAATTCTTTGCTTTTTTAATTCTTTGCTTTTTGGTCTCTGCTTCATAACAGTTTCTCCTCCTTATGTTTTTGTTAAATGAAATGTCACTAACTCTTATTGAGTCATCTGTTCCCCTCAACTTTTCTGCAGCAGCTAAAGTCTGGACAGTCTCAAGAGAATTTTGTACTGGAGCAACACTAACTCTTGCTATTTCTCAGATAGTCAAAGGACTCGATACAACCCCTTCCTTTAACGTAACACCTAAAAAACTTTCATGAACAGACACACATTTGTGATCAGCCTAAAAGGAAAAAAAGAAAAAGTAATATACAGCAATGGCACTGTAAAAAATAATTGAAAGATTTGATGAGTTGGCAGGAACTGTAAAACAGAATCCCAATTCAAGTAATTAATCTTTCAGAATAGATTGAATATAGAAAAAGCCTGAAGCTCTGGTAATTCATTTACAAAGCTGAAAGGACTACAAACTCTTAACCAGCTCAGACGGTTCTAGGTATAGCATTTTCATTCTATCCTATTTTCAGCTCTGATAAAACAATGAGTGGGATCTAGTCTGTGCCCTTTGCCCTTAATAGACTTCTCATGTCCAGTTTCTCCTTTTCTTTCCTATGCCCACAACAGTTCTAGGACACAGGTTAACTAGAGAGGGGGGGGATCATCATGACTGGTCCAAAGTTACCTAGAAAGCTTTATGGCTGGATAAGAATTTGAAGCCAACTCTCCTAAGTCCAACACTGTAGCCTTGGGATGGGGAAACCAAAGGCACTCCAGATGCTGTTGGATTTCAACTCCCTTTGGCTCCAGCCACCATGGTCCATCAGAATCATAGAGTTGGAAGAGACCCCAAGGATCATCTAGTCCCATCCCCTGCAATGCAGGAATCTCAACACGTGGTCCCCCACTCAATTTGAAACCATACCAGATCCTGCTTAGCTTTGCAAACGTGCTAGCACTTTTATTGCTGCAATTTGTCTTTCCTGTACAGCCTGCGAAATGTTTGCTAGGATCACCTTGGAAGGCTGATTGCACTGGAGAATCAAAAACTACAAAAGAAGCAAAGTGCCTGTTTCAACTTCATCCTCTCTGTGTGATACTAAATTAAGGCTGACTCAAAAAGGGAGACCCCCTTTTCATTTCTGACACCTGTGAAGAAATAACGGTGTAGAATTAGACAACTTCTTTTCATGTTATTGTTTTTTAGATGGTCATCACGTGTGGGAAATGGAAGCCAAAACTGACAAAGAGTTGTGTAAGCCAGTAAGTATCTCCCCTTTGAGAAACATCATAATCTCTCTCTCTCTCTCTCTCTCTCTCTCTCTGTGTGTGTGTGTGTGTATGCATGTTCATCACTCAGCTAGCATATCAAGTACAGTGTGCACACACTGTATGTTTGTGTATGGATGTGGGAGAGACACTCTGAGTGACTGTTATGGATAGATGAGAAATTTGAGTCAATATGCATTTAAAGCCAAATCTAACAAATTTACACTTTCTGAAACAATATGCAAAGCAGAACGCAGCAATCCGTTTGAAATCTGCAGTTATCTTAATTTTGTGATGTGTAGGAGTTGACATGATCAATGTGTATACAATTACTGTATGGATAGCACGGAGAAAATGGATAGAGATTTTTTTCCCCTGGTAATCCAGCAAAGCAGAATGTTGGAAGATTCAGGGCAGCTGAAACATAGTACTTATACGACAGATAGTTATGGAATTCACTCCCACCAAAAGTGGTTAGAGCCACCAACTTGGGTGGCTTTGAAGGAGAATGAGACAAATTCATGGAGGATAAGGCTGCCAAAGGCAACTAGCTAAGATGGATATGTTCTGCTTCCACAATTGGAAGCTGTATGCTTCTGAATACCATGTGCTCGAAGCCGCAGGAGGAGACAGTGGTGTTGCATAAGGTTGGCCACTGTGAGAACAGGATGCTAGACTAGAAAGGTCATCAGCCTGATCCAACAGGCACTTCTTATATTCTTAAGTATATACAGCAATAAATAAATACACACGTTTGCATCAGGTGCATTTTGTACTGAAGTGCATGACTGCAAAAACAGACCAAAAACCCTCTCATTGAGTTGTTCAGATTACCCATGGCACAAGACACTGTAAGAAAATTCAAATGTGTAGGAAATACTCTTGCAAAGCTCTGGAGGCCTATCCCTAAAGTTTTGCATGAATGTGAGTAGCTTCATGGACCTTCTGTATAAGCCATTGTTTCATCTTTTCAAAACAAAACTTTTATTTTAAACATTTTCTTTTAGACTTCATTGGTGATTGAGATTCCACCGTTCCGCAATCAGAGAATTACAAGTCCCGTCCAAGTTAATTTCTATGTCTGCAATGGAAAGAGAAAGAGAAGCCAGTACCAGCTTTTCACCTACCTTCCTGCTAATGGTAACAACATATTTTTAGCTTCAAGTTGCAGAGAATAAGTATTGTATTAATTTTTTTAAAATGATTATAATAACTGTGCAGCACTCTTTTAAATAGTAAACTGATGATATGTCAATATGTGGAATAATCTGGGGTGGGCAGGGGAATGTCTTGTGCAAAAAAAAAAAAATCATCATTTTGTTGCTTCAGTAGACCTCTCTGTAGGACTTAATTTTGGTGCAAAATAATACCAGGAGCACAACAAAAGTTCCTCTAGGTCATTGAGATCAATCCACTACCACTCTGAACTACTTGAGTAACATCAAATGTAGAGTATAGATCAGTGTTTCCCAAACTTGGGTCTCCAGCTGTTTTTGGACTACAACTTCCATTAACCCCAGCTAGGAGGACCCGTATTCAGGGATGATGGGAATTGTAGTCCAAAAACTGCTGGAGACCCAAATTTGGGAAACACTGGAATAAATGCTACTCATAGAACCTGGAGCTAAGAAGGAAATAGATTATATTGACATTGTACCTCCACAGTCATTTCCCCTGCTCAACAGGCCTAAGTGGAAATAGAGAGGTCAGCCTTGGCAAAGAACAAAACACTTATGTTTTTTATTGCACCCCTGAATGTAACAAAATTATGCGAGTAGCTTCATGGACCTTATTTATAAGCCATTGTTTCATCAGCTGATTCACTCACCTTTTAAAAACAAAACATTATTTTAAACATTTTCTTTTAGACTTCATTGGTGAAAATAAAGCAGGCTGTTTTAAAGAGGAGACAGACTACCCATTGTGTGTGCATATGTGTCATGTTTTTGCAGAGAAATTATTTTGCTTACTGAACAAATAAATACTATGGATTTCATGAGGGGAGAAGACATTTTGTGCTGAAACATCTGTAGCAAAACCTGAAATTCTTCAAACAAACTTACCTGCTGTTTTAATTTCACTTCACTCTACATTAAAGGGAGTCCTGGTTTTTAACATCACATCAAAAGGAACAGCGTCCTGTACCTTTCTGTGGTGTAAGAAGTATACTATTGTAAATATGGTAATCCATATTTCAGAATCAAAAGGCTATAATCCTTAAACCTACATAGACATACACACATACAATTCCTGAGAGAAAGACATTCCCACAGAAGTCATTGGGGCTGCTCCAAAGGAAGTGGCTTGAGGGCTGGAGCCAAAATATACTCAAGGAAAAGAGAATGTGAAAATAGCAACCATAATCATATACAGCAGTGCCCTGCTAACTGTGGGGCGCCTTTGTGATGGTTGAACGGGACCCAAATATTATTTGATATACGTATTTGTCTGTGAAGGTTGCGGATCATTATGGTGAAAATGAAAAGTATATTAACTGTGGTTGATTTAGGCAGCAGATTTCTAGTGATCCGTTTTAATCCTGCTGAGGTAATGTGACTTCCAATATATACAATGGACCATGGATCTGCAAGATAAGAGTTCGTGTCCCACTTCAGCCTTCAGATCATGGATGATTTTATGCAAGTTCCTATCTCTCAACCTCGTTTTTCCAACTGCAAAATAGGAAAAGCAAATTATCTAGCAATCATTGTTCTGAGTGGGATAAACAAAGCCTGTGAGAGCCATTTTACAACAAAGGGCTGTTTCCCACCTGCCCAAACTCTGTCTTGTCAAGGGTACCCAAGGCCTGATCCTGACACAATGGGGAGGAGAGAGAGAGGAGGATAGTTTTTCTTCACCATCTGCCCATATCATGCAGGCCATTCCTTTGTGCTCCATAGCACAAAGATCTATGATGTTAGCAGAGTGTAGATTAAGGGTACAGCAGGCCTCATTCTCTGAGTCTTCTTGCTTGCTTCACCATGGCAGCAGGGTCTTTGACGAAGGGCTGTGTGGTCTAAACATGGCAGAAGCCTGTATCTTCCCATTATTCTTTAAGCATCAGTCCCTAGGACTGTATAGTGGGGAGATGTGGGCATTCCTACTATCTCGCCACGCTCTGCTGTTGACCCAATGGAGCCCAGTCCTTCTGGGCTGAACTGAGTGAAGGCAAGTGAGCCCTAGCACCATGTACTGGAAAAGCAAAGCAAACGACGCTACCCCCCATGATGCTTGGCGTTTGCCACCCATCATATTGACAGGAGCTTTACTACTAATAGCAGTGAGTAATTTTAGATCATACTCTCTTAAAATCCACCAATGTGAAACTGAATTGGTTCCTAATTTTTTATAGTACTTTCAGTAACCAACATCTGTTTTAAAACTTAAATTTAAGGCCAAGTGAAACCATTCACTCTGCTTTAAAACCCATGCCAATGGTATGAGTGTCAGTTAAAAGACTGCCAAATATATTTTTCCAGATAACAATGCTTCTTTCTTTTTCAGTTGCTTGTAATCCCTTCTGGCAGTGTCCATTTTTATTAAATACTGAGGGCCTGGCTCAATCCATTTGATATTCTAATCTCAGTGTCACAGCACTCTCTAATTTCCTATCAATGCCCTCTCAGCGGTGGTTTTATGGCTTAAAACTTTTGTGACAGGAAGCAAGGACAATGAACTAAAAACTCAGAAAGTTTATGAAAATTCTTTATTGAATAAATAAAGTTAGCATTATTAGACCTGAAAAATCACCAAAAATGTCTGAGGAGCTGGACAAAGTGGTCAACTCTATCTTTCAACCGAGCAGGAAGCTGCCAAGTTGTGATGGGCCTACTTAAAGTTGGATCTTGCAACCATTTTTTCCTCATATGCAAACAGTATCAACCATGGCAGACTCATGAAGAGAATCATAAAATGCTATTCAAAATAAACAGCCATGGCTGGGCCAATTCTCAGGCTGTGGCATCCTAACTTTTCTAAATGTGATCCCAGCTGTCCACAATGCTGAGAATAGGTATCAGGCCACTCTGTTTATATGGCGGCAAAAAGCCATTTTAAACGGAAGAGAGCTGTTTCGTATCATTTACTAAGGGCTCAGTACTCCCTATTGCTGCACTATACATTAGCTATAGGGACGGGATCGGGGATGAACTAGCAGATAGTGACTCGTCAAAGGCAACCATGTGAGTTCATGGCTGAGCTGAGATTTCAGCCAGAAACCTTCACCCTCTTAGCCACGATGCAATTCAGAATTGCTGACGTATGCATGCAACCACACAGCTGTCCATATCATGACATGGTCTGGGTCTGCACTGGCCCAATTCCTACGGGGTGCAATTCAAATAGTGGTTATTGACCACTTCTGCTAGCGTTGGGCTCTGTTGCCTGTTCAGTGTCTATAATTATTCACTGACTATTTATAGTGATAGTTTTCTAGCGGTATTTAAGAGCCACACTGCTTTTTTCTTTTTTCTTTTTTGCATCCTCCACCCACTGTTAGCTCACTTTCTAAACTGAAATATTAAGCTATTTTTACTAGGTGAAAGTAGTAAAACCAAGATGCAATATATTACAGCTTCCTTTATTGTGACACAGATCTGTGTTTTTATTGCTGCTCTCCTGAGATGTTTCTGCTTTAAACTTTCATGCTCAGTTGAGCAAACTCTTTAACCTTGCTAGGTTAGCAGAGCTGTCGGATGGCAAAGGGGGGAAAGGGCCTGAGTCTTACAAATGTCATAAGTATTTCTTGATATCAAAGATGACTAAAATATAGGTAAAGGTAAAGGGACCCCTGACCATTAGGTCCAGTGGTGACCGACTCTGGGGTAGCGCCGCTCATCTCGCTTTATTGGCTAAGGGAGCCGGTGTACAGCTTCTGGGTCATGTGGCCAGCATGACTAAGCCCCTTCTGGTGAACCAGAGCAGCGCATGGAAATGCCGTTTACCTTCCTGCCGGAGTGGTACCTATTTATCTACTTGCACTTTGACGTGCTTTCGAACTGCTGGGTTGGCAGGAACTGGGACCGAGCAATAGGAGCTCACCCCATCGCAGGGATTCGAACCGCCGACCTTCTGATCAGCAAGTCCTAGGCTCTGTGGTTTAACCCACAGTGCCACCCGCATCCCTATGACTAAAATATACCCATATGTTATTGCATCAATATCAACAACAACAATTGTATTATTTGTACCCCGCCCATCTGACTGGGTTGCTCCAGCCACTCTGGGAGCTTCCAACATATTCAAAAACATAATAAAACATTACACATTAAAAAGCTTCTCTATACAGGGCTGCTTTCAGATGTCTTCTAAATGCAATTTCTGGAATGTAGTTAAACAATTCACAGTTAATGGACAATAGAAATATTTTAGCTTTGTAGCGAGACACTTAACTCTATGCGAATCCTGGCATATATTCTAGATTCCACTGTACAAGTGGAGATGTAGAGAAATCATATACACAGTTTGAACAATGCATGTTGCATAAATTTGATGTTATGAAAATAATAATGTATATGCAATTGGAAAGTTCAGAAACCTGTTAGAGATTCCAGATCCTGTTCATGGATCCACTTGTAAGCATTTCTATTGTTCTGCCTTTTAAATGTAAAACCTTAACCTAATGTGCATCCTGAATCATATAAGCCATAGAACAAACCCTTGCTACAAACAGCAATGTTAGCTCTCCACTCTTATCATGGGACTAAACAACATGAACCACACAATTATGGGCTTTTTCACCTGCACAGCCTCTAATATGATATATGCCATCATCTGCCAACAATGCAATCTGCCAACCATTTACGTAGACGAGACAGATCAGTTTCTATGCCAAAGGATAAATGGACAGAAATCTGATATTAAAAATGAGAGAACTCAGAGAACTCTTCAGCTGTGGGGGAGAATTTCAATTTCCACAGCATATTATGTAGTGGAACAAAGTGTCCAACCTGAGAAGAGAGTTCCGGAATTTGGGAACCATGACTGAGAAAGCTCTATCCATAGCCCCCTCCCCTTCTACCTTACACTGGAAAACAAGGGTCACATAGCAGGACCTCAAGTGACGACTGCAGCGTGGACAGGTTCATATGAGAGAAGGCTATCTTTCAAATACCCTGCACCTCAACCATGCAGGCACCAACATTTCATATTGTGTCTAGAAACCAGATCGAAGTCCATGCGAGACTTTGAACGCAGATGTAATATGATCAAAGAGGCAGCTCTGGGTTAATAATCTGTCTGACATGTTCTGGACTAGCTACAGCTTCCAAAGGTGTTTCAGAGGCAGCCCCATATAAAGCATATTATAACTTGGTAGCTATAAGCAGCAATATTTTCTTTCCCCAGTTTGCAGCTGGCATACAAGCTCAAATGGATTAAAAGCACTCCTGGCTGTAGATGCCACCTGGATACCCAGGAGCAGAGCTGGACCAGGAAGCCAAAATCAGCAAACACAGTTCTTAGGGGAAAATGTAGTCCTATCCAGAACAGCCCAAATATCAAACTCCAACTGCATTGGCAGTATCACAAAATCATAACTTATTTGTTATGTGATACCATGTAGTTGTCACAGTCACACCATGATTCCCGGATTGGCTGAAATCAAACACTTTCAAATCTGGGAAACAATTGCTATGAATGCATGAAAAGGTTGACCCCTGCCCTCCATTGCAACTTTCACATTAAGAATCAAACATTTAAAAATTCTGACATAGCACTAGTCACTATACAGTTGTTGTTGATTAAATCAGATCATGCCATTAGTTTTTTTCTAAAAGCAACAGAAGCTTGTTGACAAGTTAGTCTACAAACTGCAGTGATGAGAACAGGGTAGCTCTTAAGTCGGAATATATTGCTGGCAATCCTGTCAGTTTTATCATATATTTTCAATTATGTAGTTAATCCGCAGTGGTGAAAATGTTAGTGGATTATTGGCTTGTAACACTGATTAAAGAGTTAAAAACAATTGTAAAGTAGTTGGGGTTGTGTCCAGCTGAATCCTACAGTAGGTCCACTGAAATAACTGGACTTCCTTTAGTCATGACTCATTTAAGTTCATTGATTTCAGTGCATCTACTCTTAAGTATAACTTCAGTGGATACCTTCCTACATTTGTACCTGGGATTTTGCTGCAGATGGAAAGTACATGTGTTATCCAGTGGTTTTAGCACCGATCTTGACAACCTGCTGAACAACCCTGAATGTTCCACAGTGTGGCTTCATGAGTAAAACTGCATAGTTGAATCTGGAGGGTAGTCTGACATTTCATTTTGACTCAAGATTTTAACTACATGAACCAAATCTCCCTAATGGATTTATGCCACTGTCTCTAACAATGGAGGATTTATGGGATTTGCTTGACAGTATTCCAGAGATTGCACTTATCATATCACTTCACAGATACCCTGTGGATGCATTGGAATCCTCTTTAATAACAGTATTTATTGGTTTAGCATCTGTAGCCTCTTCTGGCATTCACATTCATTTTGTATTTTTTACTGTTTTTCAGCATATGCACACATCCACACATGCATTCGTGGTAATCTTTTGCTTCTTTTGGATCAGGCAGTAAATTGCATGCTGGATCACAGGACAGCATGCAGTTCGTCCTAAGCATATAATCAGAACTAGTTAGTCTCAACAGCTGTATGGCATGCATGGATTCAGCAGACAAAGAATTTTATTGCATAGAGATGCAGTAATGGGAATAGCTTCACCTGCTGAAGTCCGATTTATCGTGCAGCTGTTAAAGGCATAGGAGCCCCCTCCCAGCAAAAAAGCTTGCTAACTGGAATATCCTTGTTTTCTGGATCTTAATCAGATTCATCCCTTCCACTTCCACTCTTCTTTATAACACTCACTCAATGGAAACTAATATTGGGTTCCCTAAAGTATAATGGGCAGTTGCTTCTCGGCTCCACCCCATCCCAGTGTTCTCAAACCAATAAAACTAGCATTTGGTAAACCATGAAGAAGTGGTCAAAGTAACACATTTATTTATTTTTTGTTGCTCTGGGGGAGGGGGCTGTAATATGTTTCTTGTGTCCAAGAATCTTCTTTAGAAGTAAAGACAAATTTGGACTCAGTTTACCTCTTTCAGAATTGCATGCTTAATGTATTACGATAGAAAATGCATGTTCTAGCATCATTAGTTCCACATAAGCAAATTGGAGGCCCCAGGGTTTTCCTCTGGAAGAACTTGAATGCCCATGGTTTGACAGTGTCCTGTCTCTTTTGGTGTTTGTTGAACAGCCAAACATTTTAACGGCAATTGTAAAGCACTGAATAACTGAATTATTTGGAAACAGAAGAGAATTGTAACATCACTGAGTAATTTGAATTACTTGGAAATATAATTATACTTAATGTTGAGTTTTTAGTAGAATAACCCAACAGGCTAACACTCTGTGTAGATGTGAGCCATAGAAGTACATACGTCAGAGCCAATAAAGTCTCGTTATGCATTTGCATGGCTCTTTATAGGAAGACCAGAAAATCTGCTGTGACATCTTACGTCTCAACTAACTGGTTTACTGCAGCATGCACAACTGATTATGCTGCCTAAAACAGCTCTGATTACAATAATCTAACTAGGCTTTAATACAACACAGAACCTTTGGTTGTTGTTTAACAGCAGTCACCCAATTACCATATTTTTTGCTCTATAAGATGCACTTTTTCCCTCCTAAAAAGTAAGGGGAAATGTGTGTGTGTCTTATGGAGTGAATGCAGGCTGCACAGCTATTGCTGAAGCCAGAACAGCAAGAGGGATTGCTGCCCCTCTTGCTGTTCTGGCTTCTAGAATGCAGAATATTTTTTTCTTGTTTTCCTCCTCCAAAAACTAGGTGCATCTTATGGTCGGGTGCGTCTTATAAAGTGAAAAATACGGTAATTAGAAGAATGGCAGCTGAATGCCTTGTATTTTGTAGTATGTGCCATATTTCTAACATATTATAATAGCTACAAACCAAAATAGATAAATGTTAGAAACTCTGGATTCTAATATCACAGCAAATGGACCTTTGCAAATTCATTTAAAAAATACACACAACCAACCATACTTGTCCTCCCTCAGCAAGGTTTTTGTGAAGGTTTGATGTGTTAATATCTTACTCATTCAGAGCCTTCATTTCAGTTTATAAAACTTAAATGACCCTTACCACATTTGTGTCCACACAGGAGCTCATTGTGTTTATCCAACTGCTGTGATGTCACCATTTGGAGACGTCACTGATTTATAGCTAGCATTGCTGCAGAAATTAGGTTCTAATGTAATTTTGGCTGATGCTATGTCTAAAGGTGGATGAATCTGATAATTTCCTGATCACCACATTTCTGCATCTGTTTGCTTCTTTTTTAAAAAAAAGTGTCACCACAAAATTATCTGCATTTTGGTGCAAAGTTTTCCTAAAATGAACATTTTTGTATGCATCGTTTTAATAAGCCCTTCAGCCTTCTCTCCCCAGCATTTTTAGAAACTGTGACTTGTGCTTGATTAGCAAGTACAGCCACAAAGTGTGGTGGTGGGAGGAGCTGTTGCCTCACTGAGCAAGTAGAAGGTAGCCTGTTTTTGCATAGTAGAATGTAGACAAGGGCTTTAAAGGATTGTTTCTATCTTTCTGAATCAAGTAAGCCGTGATCTGGATGCTCCTTGCATACCATATATATATTGGTGTGCTCTTCTGTGGGCTATAAAAATGATATGTAGACCCTGTTCCACTGTATTTGCTTTAAAAAAGAAAAGTCAGATTCTAGCTTGTTCAAGAAAAAAGCTGTATGATTAAATGCATCATTTTTCATAAGCATGCCGTTCTTCCTGAAGTTTTGTTTTGGTGAACTCTGGAAGCCCCTTTTCTGAATCCCCATGCTTGAATTTACCCATTGTGCAGACATCTATCAAATGGGCCATCAGTAGCAGTAGACATGTGGTAGTACATCCAAGTTAAAAAATTTCCTTTGATTACTACAAATCCATAGAGCCCTTGGGTCCAGAGCTTCTACTGCAGCGCAGCTATTTGCAAATAGATTTTTATAGCACATTAGAGCTGGAGGAGAGTCCAAAGAAAATAGTCTTTTTCAATATTAGAACCAGCTGTGACTTTCTTGTGTGGATGACTCATTCATATTTTTTATGGGGTGGGAGAACCAGGCAAAGGACACACAGAGTCTTATTCAAGACGTTGTTTGTTTTTGCAAAGGGTATCCTAGCCACAAGCCAACTTGATCATACCAGTGTGCAACTCCGTGTTTATTTAAAGCACTTTCTTTTTCTTTCAACAGTTCCAGTTATAAAAACAGAACCCACTGACGACTATGAGCCTGCTCAAACCTGTGGACCAAGGAACCAAGGATTAAGCCCTCTCTCCAAGCCATACTACAGCCAGCAGATCATGATGCCTCCTGATCCTGGCTCGTGCCTTGTGACTGGCTTCACTTCCTGTCAGCAGAGAAATGCTGTGATGTCATCGTCTCCCAGCTCAAGTCCTAAGCTGCATGATCTTTCCTCTCCTGCTTACAAGTGCATCACCAACCCAGGCCACAGCCACCTAGGACTTCAGCAGACGGTTGGAGGTGTCCCCGCCATACAGGAAGTGCCAAGGTCTATAGTTGTGCATCCAAGCTCTCCAGATCAGTCATCTCACATCATGCTGCAGCCGCAGGTGAGTCAACATCTGAGCAGTAGCTGTTCCCTTGGTTACCAACAAACACTCTATCCCAACAGTCCCTCCTCTCCAGTTCCATCTGTAACCCAAGAGCCAACCTATTTGCAGTCCTGCAGTCCAACTCGCTCATCCGTAATGGGTCAGCAGCAACTGCCGAATGTTCAAAGAAATGAATCTCCAGCAAATCAGCCACTGCCGTTGCCCGAGTTGCATGAGGACAGTAATCATAATTTGGCCCCTATTCCTGTAACGATCAAGCGAGAACGCGAGGAATTGGACCAGTTATACCTGGACGATGGTAAGTTTCCTGCAGATGTAGAGGTTTATGTTCAGCCATTTTGATGTGCCATTGAGTTCTTTTAACCTCCTGAAACGTTCTGATGGGGGAAGCTGCCCGTTAACAGCTTTGCGGAGTGTTGCCTAATTTTGCTCGAGTGACAACTGGATGGGAAAGATTCCTTTAATGTCATCAGCAATAATGAAAGCGCATAATCTAAACGTTTAAATGCTGTTAGTCATTGCCGAAGTATCCACATGTCCAACAGCTACATTGCAATAATCTTAACCATATGGTCTTGGCTTATATCGATGCCAGTGGCTTGCAGAATGGCACTGAGAGCTGATTTGGAATTGATCCACTGCCTGTCATATCCTGCAGGTTGAAATGAGCAAGCTTGCTATCTGGAATTAAGTGATAAAACTGCTCTGTTTCAGCTAAGAAAAGTCCAAATTATAAATCAAATCGTGACTTTCACTCTTCGACATCTGAAGTTAAGGCGGCTTCACCAGTCACATCTCCAGTTTCCTTACTTTCTGTTGTAAATGTGTAGCTGGCTAATACACACACTGCACGCACCACTGCAGTGTTAAAATGCTACAATGAGTTTGTCAAACTCCAAGAGATTTATTCCTTCAGAGCAATAAAGGGCAAAATCTGGAATTTTATTAACTCACTGAATTGTGATGTGGTGTTTACAGCCCTGGTAGTTCATATGAACTTGTGCCTTATTTACCGTATTTTTCGCTCCATAAGACACACTTTTTTCCTCCTAAAATGTAAGGGGAAATGTCTGTGCATTTTATGGAGCAAATGCACTGGACGGCAGCAGGATCCCTCAGCTGCCGCTGCAGTCCCAAGCTGAGGGATGCCTCCGCCACTGGAGCTATGGCTTCCGTCCATCGCTCGCTGTAAAACAAGCAAAGCGAGAGCTGCTTACATGGCTTCTGTCCCGCTTTGCGCGGCTCTCGTTTTGCTTGCTTTATAGCGAGCTGGGAGCAGGGGCGGACGAGAGCCATGGCTCCCGTCCGTCCCTCCTCCTGCCTTGCTCCTCCCAGCTCGCTGTAAAGCAAGCAAAGCAAGAGCCGCGTAGAGCATGTAAGCAAGGCAAGAGGAGGCCCACTTCAGTGACACAAAACATGATATAAATGCACCATGGTATAGAAAGACCTTTGAACAGATCCCGATTTTAAGGTAATTGTTCCACTTAAACTATGAATATGATTGTCTTGTGGGGCAAAGCAATGACATTTTTTAAAAAATGAAGTACTTTATTAATTCTCCTCCTGAATTCTGATTAAAAGTCTGAATTTTTTTTTATGTTATCTGGTTGTGTAGCAACCTGTTCAGATATGTTACAGATCTGAGGGGGCGGAAATCCAAAAGTAATTGACTCAATCAAAAATATTCTATGACTAATACCAAACTTCTCCACCACTGGAATTAATATGGCACTCATGCAGACAATGCAAATTTTAATCATGCAATTAATTTAATTAAAAGGAAAAATCCTAAGGAAACCCTTGGTTTTGCATGTTTTTATATCAAGGTATCTGAGGATTACCTTACACTTTTTAATGCATTCCTTCCTTCAAAAACAACATTCTCCTTTGGTAATTTTATTTTCAAATGGTGATGTTAAAAGCAGGAAAATGGCACTCTTTCTGGAATCTTCCACCAGAAGGTTGGCTCTCTGTTTTTAGATGGCATTTAATCAAATTATCAAATTGCACCAAAGTGAGACACTTTTAGATATGTGACAATTATGCACATCCATATAGAATCCACACCACCTGTCTTTTGTAAGATATTTCTAAAATAGCTCAAAGTTTGTAGGACATTTCTCAATCAGGCAGAGTATTCGCTGTGGTTGACTTACAACCACACTTGCACTTGAAGCTGGCAGTTCTTTGGCCACTAGCAGAATGTCACCTTTCAGTAAAATTTGTGCCTTGCAAAGTATGTGCAAACTCTCTAACTGTTCCTAATTTGCAAAGTCAAATTGGTCATTTTCAGTATCAAAGGAAGGTCATTTCCTACAGCAAATGCCATTCAATTGTGAAGTTATTTCCTACCATTAAAAACATCAAAGAAATTAACGGGGGTTATCAAGAAATGTTATCTTTGTGAGTGACAGTCAGCACCAACAGGAAGAAACTCCTGGAAAGTAACCGATGGTCCAACTTTTCTATGCTAAGAGATATTATTAGTCAGTGTTTCACTGAATGCACTGATAACAAATAATGTTTTGAAGGAAAAAACCAGCAACCAAGTTACAATAGCTTTTCAAACCAGAGGCATTTATGTTCTAAACTTTTTTTTTTTTAATAAAGCATATTAACTTTTAACTAATGTTGGCTTATTTCCATCTAAACTTTGGATGAACAAGTCATAGGTGTGCCCCCTACACACACCCCGAATCTGCTTCAGCACAGAGATGAAGGAGGGGAAGTTATGTCATGTGAGCAGAGATTTTTCTCCTCATGCAGTTACTTCACTGGACACAACTCCTAGAAATCATGGTTATACTTTAGATCAAGCCAGTGTATTTTTTAAAAAATGGTTTGAAGTTGGTGTAATATCTTGGCTTGTTTGGGAGCTGGTAACCAACTCATGCCAAAATGGGCATCTCTGGTTTAGTCAAAGACTTCCTGGTTTAAACATTTCACACAGCAGAGTAAGAACTAAAGAGGTTGCATGTTTATGCGAAAGGTTCATACACATCTTGGCATAACTAAGCCAAGGTGTGATCATTTGAATGATATTCTTAATGGGAAGCAATTTCCCAAAATGTTAAACAAAACCATTAAAAAGGTTACCTAAAATGCACATACTTTAAGTAAGATCTGTGAAGCCAATGGAAGTTGCTTCTAAGAATGTGTGCTGAAAATCATTGGTTTAAGCACTGTTGATCATCTCCCCACAATATTCCGTTACCCGAGGAACATTAATTTAATTATCTAAGGGATTTATGATTGGCTTTCTGAGATGTCCTCCACAAAGCAGCTTACAACATGTTTACAATATAAATCCAACTCATAAAGCTCATTTAAAATATGCAACCGACAACAATAATAAAGTGAAAACCAGCAAAGAGACAATAATAAAGTTTGGCCACCATCCAATAAGCAACCACTATTTATGACCCTGCATTAAAAGCTATAGAGAAGAAATGTGTCTCCAAGGCCTGCTTCAAAGAGGTAGGGTCTGCCTGATGTTAATAGAAATAAATTCCATAACTGCATGGTCACTGCTGAGAAGGCCCTGTTACAACAGCCCATTGGTCTGATTCCCATCAAGGACAAAATGCATTAACTTTCCCGTCCACAGCACCTCAGTACAAACTGAGTGTCATATTTGTCTCTGAAGTCAGAGTTACCTGAAAAAAAATTGGGAAATGGAATCTGGGAACTAAAATGTTTGTTGCTGTTTTTTTCATTGCACTACGTATCCCCCCCCCTCTTTATAATTGAAGGCTTGCTTGGATGGTCTTATCTGTAAGAGGGATGGGGAACCTATGGGCCTCCTTTGTGGTTCAACTCCAGCTCCCAACGGCCCCAACTTTAAGGACAATGGGCAGGGATAATGGGAGTTGTCATCCAACATCAAATGGAGAGCCACAGATTCTCCGCCCATTAGGTTGTCTCTGTCTGTCTGTCTGTCTGTCTGTCTGTCTGTCTGTCTGTCTAGGTAGGTGGGTTTAGAGAAAGAGAGAGGGAGATGCTAAACCAAGAGGTACCTGGATTTTTTAAACATGGCTGACAGCAGGCATCAAAAACACCTCATCCGCTTCCCTGCCCCAATGCCATTCAGCTTCTGCCCCTTGTAATTGGCTCTGTGCAGCTGTGAGTTTTATAGCACTTTGCCCATGAATGCATACATTTCAATGGCTTTCTTAAAAAAATAAAAGATAAATTGGGAGTATTAAACTCTCGCGTAAGTATGTTAAAAAAGGTAAAACCACAGGCAAAGTGTTATTGAAAGCTGCAGCCTAACCAGCCGTTTTAAAGGTGTCTCTTAAAAATAACTTTTGCAGTAAAAGCTGTAACTTATGGAGGTAATATGAGCTATTGCTAATGTCCTTCCCATGAATTGCTTACTCTGTCGAACTGTTAGATGTCTGACGTGTCCATATTTCTCCTATACAGCATATATTAAATTCTGTTGCCTCTACACCATATGTTCGGGAAGGGCGGGGGTGTTATATGTATTTCAAATTTATATATAAATTTGAAATGCACATGATTTGGTCATATAGTTTATTTGAACAGGAACTATACCAGACAGAATTATTCTTGCGTTGAAATGTATCCTTTTTCATGCACCTCAGCTTTGTGATTAAAGTGATTGGCTCTCGAGGCATTAAGTTTAGTCTGCTGCTGCCACAATTATGCCTTTTAAAAACTTCTGAGTGTTCTCACTGATTTCCAGTAGTCCAGATGTCATTAGAACAACATGCAGGTACTCTGCAAAGCCCAGTAATACTGTCAACACACCAGAGTGGATTTCAAGCTCCCCATAATGCCCTCCCTCTCCTCTCTTCCCCTCCCTCTCTTCCTCTCTCCTGGCCTAGTCTAGCAGCTCTGGAGGGGAAAACAAAAGGCTTTCCTCGTGGAAAGTTTTAGTAAACCTGGCTGAGCGCCTGGGTTGAGGACCCCTCCTCATTTATAATGATGATTGAAAGCGTACATACTACTGTGTTGAAACATGCTGGGTCGCTAACATTGGAGATGAAGGTTAGACGCGATGGGTAGGAGAGGAAAATATAGAACTCAAATAATTCATCAGGGTCAAACCTTTAATGTATCTAAATGTCTACATTTGAGTGGTGGACCATTAAATGAAACCACAATGGGTCAGGTCACAATATTAAGATTTCCTTTTTTGCTTCAGCTACCGGCTTGTGAAGGTTCTCCATGTCTCTCTCCCTCTCTCCCCTACACCTTGAGGTGTCCCCAAGGCGGTGAAGTTACTTCCAATCTCTCAGTTCTCCTGGGTCTCCCTTGGAGGGGGTATGGTGCTATATCAATGGCATTCCAATTTTCATTAAATTTTATGGTCATATGTTATATCACATGTTTTACATATTCATTTGGTTTAGCTGGTCAGAATATAATTTGCCCATCTCCATCCCATCCAGAGAGATGAACCAGAGTTTTAACTGGAGAGAGAGAGAGAGCAGCAGGAGGAGTTTTTCACAATGTTATACAGAAAGAAGTTACATAAATTGATAGCATTCAATATGGGAAGCAAAGGAGCATCTAAGATAATATACCTGCTCAGTAGACTGGATAATGATGGTGTCGATGGATAGAAGAAGCACCCCAGAAGAAGGCTTAGAAATAAAAGGTGAGCATGCTAAGTTAGGAAAGGCTCTCTTTGACATCAACTCTAAGGCAATGATTTTCAAACTACGGCCTGCAAAGTTCCACAATGTGAAGACTTTTGGTGATGGACAAACTGGTCCTAAGTGCTGCTTCTCTGCCATTAGTAATTGTCTCTTGCAATGTGTAACTTCAGGAGGATGCTGGGACAGGTGTTCTTACGGGATAAGGGCTAAGTTCAGCACACCACACATGGTAATATGTTAGTAGAGAAAGATAGGAGCAAGTGCACTGCGACTCGCAGCCCTGTAGAATCCTGTTCCTTTTGCACTAAACATTTTAATTAAGCGAATGTGCTCAGCCTCATGACATTGAGTGCTAGCTCTGTTTTTTAGCCCAAATTTGTCTTGTGCAAACAAATGGAAAGACCAACGAGAGTCACTTCCACATTTCAAGCCACTCGTTTCCTTCCACGACAACATTCCAAATAGGAAGGATTTTTTAAAAAATAACTGCAATTTTGCTCGGTGGATAAGGCCCTGCTGTGCATAAGTTATAGTAACGTTTGTTTGCTTATAAGCCTGGGCTGGTGCCAAAGAAAATTTACATTGTGCAGAAGCAGAGCCTTCTGTCCCGAGAAAGCATTGTTCAGATGCTCGCATTCATCACTGGAATATGATATTAGCTCGAAATATTTCTGGGGAGCGTCACCCGAGAGCTGTGCAGTGTTGGCAGATCAATCCACAGCCACTGTGGGAGCTGCTTAAACTCTTGTTACTCTAATGACCTGGCCTGTCTTTGCAAAAAATGCTTCTGGAGAATTTTTCTTTCTTTCAAAATTAGGCCTAAAGCCAAGGTGGGGCCAGTTGTCTCTTTCATCAGGATTTTGGCCATTCCTGACTATTGCATAAGTTTTGCAAATGTGGTGAGGGAAAGTAGTCCTAGTGGCGTACTGTTTTATGAAGAACAGATCAGGACATCCTTCAGGTATACTGGACCGAGGCCATTTAGGGCTTTAAAGGTCAACACCAACACTTTGAATTGTGCTCGGAAACGTACGTTTAATTTCTCTACCGTTGTTAATTAATATGAGTTTAATCTTTGTGCTGTTCCATAACCTAATCTTAGACTACACTGCATGCTTGACATCGTTCTCACTTTACAGTGTCTGGACTATGTATTAAGAACTGTTGCAGACTATCAATCTTCATAATCTTGAAAAACTATTGTAGCCAGCACTTGAAATGTGTTCACTTGACCTGAAGGGAGCTTGTATCATATTTCAAATGATAATGTGTATGAATCAATTTAGTGTGTTCAATATACCATATGAAGGTTGATTATTAATAATGATATAAAAAGCATTGTTATCAACGAAATGTGTCCTGGAGACTATTAGTGCTCATTACAGTGCAAGAATCCTCTTTATTTGCATGGCATGTTTAGGATTTTCCAGCAAATCAAAATAAACATCTGCTGGAGCTTATACTAGGGACAGGGAAGAATTTTTATTCAGTTTTCATTTAAAAGCAAGCCTCCCTGATTTGCACTTTTTAAAACATTAGAAGGACCAAAATTCAGCCATCATTTGAAATTTGAACTTCTCTGAATTTTGTAATTCAGTTCCTCTACCTAGTAGTATATTAATATATATACAGTGGTATCTCAGGTTAAGTACTTAATTCGTTCCAGAGGTCCATACTTAACCTGAAACTGTTCTTAACCTGAAGCACCACTTTAACTAATGGGGCCTCCTGCTGCTGCCGCCGCCGCGCCGCCAGAGCACGATTTCTGTTTTCATCCTGAAGCAAAATTCTTAACCTGAAGCACTATTTCTGGGTTAGCGGAGTCTGTAACCTGAAGCGTATATAACCTGTAGTGTATGTAACCTGAGGTACCACAGTATGGGGAAATAGCTTGCAAAAGTGTTTGCATATATATTAGGATAAATTCAAATGAAATTTTTCATGAGGATCTTAAAAAACAAAAAAGGGCAAAACCTCAAACTCACATGGAAATATGAAGAACTGAATTTCAGTTTGGGGAAATGAGAAACTGAGAGGAAGTGAAATTGGCAAATTCACCCACCCCTAGTCCAGATTCTCTCAGTGCTGTGAGATCCTCAGGAGAGGTCTGGGATGGGAAGGAGATTCAGCCTGCACTTCAGTACAGCTCTACTCCCGTCTCCATTGTTATGTTTGCTAAATAAGACTGCCATTATCATGACGCTGTTATACAAATCTATGGTGCATCCACCCTGGGAGTACTATGTACAGTTCCAGTTACCATCCCTCAAAAAAGATGTTGTAGAGCTAGAAAAGATTCAGGAAAGGGCAACCAAAGCGGTCAAGGGGCTCATGCAACAAACCTACCAGCAAAGGATGCAATATATGGGAGGCAGGGTCATTGGGCGGGGGGGAGAGGAGAATGTGAGTAAGGGGAGGCACAGGAGAGATGTATGCAGGTATGTAGGATGTGGCTAGAGAGACGACCCCCCTCCTCTTTCATAACACTAAAGCCCTAAGTCAGGGGTGCTCAGACTTGTTGATCATTTTTTAGGATTGAAGTTGTTGAGCTTTTTTAAGGATTTGACCCCAATAAATAACTGCCACACAGGGGCCGGATAAAACTGGTCAGGGGGCCGAATTAGGCCTCCAAAATGGACTTTGGACATGCCTGCCCTAAGTCATTAGATGTAGCTGAATTGTGGGAGATTCTGGATAGAAAAAAAGGAAGTACTTGCCCAATGCACAGTTGAGCCATGTTGTTTGCTGCCACAATATCAGAGGTGGATTTAGGGGAGCACGGCTGGTTCAGTCAGACTGGGCACGGAGCCTCAGAGGCATTGCTGGGACACTGCAACCAGAGGTGCTGGGTTGCCCCCAAGATGGGAGCTGGAATGTGTTGCATGACGCAGGAGGCCGAGGGTTCTGGAGGAACTGGCCACTGGACATGCGGTGTGCGTGGGGTCGCCTGAAGATTGAGAGGGACCAGCCCCATTAAAACAAATATTGAAGGTGCCAAGGTGCCTTCAGCTCCCTAGAGTTGGCATGCATGGCTGCAACTATTATTCAGAATGGAGTACGAAAGGTAGAGGGGCACCACTAAAATTTGAGACTCCAAAGGGTGTTTAAGGACACAACAGAAATCACTGGGTTGAAGCTGACCAAAAGTCCAGAGGTAGCATTATTATCAATTTACGATGGGGTGGAAGGTTCACAGGCTCTGAAGGACTTGCTCACAAATTTATTGACAGCTGCATGAAATATTATAGCTAGGAAGCAGAAGGGGCAAGCAGAATATAAAATGGAAGAATGGTATAAAGAGGTGTGGGATATTAATCATAAATTAATGTGCCATCCAGGTAAGACAGGGAATATGCAGGAGAAATGGTTTTGAGGAAATATGGGGGGTGTTTGTAGAATTTGTACTGTTAAAATGGAAAGGGGTCAAACTATCGCAAGAGGTGTTGAAATTTTGGAAGGTTGGATAGTTGTAATAGAATGGTCTCGGTGGTGGTGTGCACATTTTTATTCTTATTTATTTATTTTTATTATTTTGTCTAAATGAATGAATGAATGAGACTCCAAGGTCCATCACAGACAAGATGTAGTGATGGCCACCAACTGGCATGGCTCTAAAAGTTGGTTAGGCAAATTCATGGAGGATACTACTAGTCATGATGCCTGTGTTATACCTCCAGCGCTAGAGGCAGTGTGTCTTTGAATACCACTTGCTCAGGATGACAGATGGGAGAGTACTGTTGCTCTCCTGTCCTGCTTGTAGGCTTCCCGTAGGCATTTAGCTGGCCACTGTGAGAACATTGTACTAGATAGGCCTTTGGTCTGACCCAGCATGGCTCTTTTTATATGCTTAAGAGGTCATTGGCAGTATGTCCTGAAAGCCCTGCCTTTTGGAGTTCCCCCAAACCTCTCCAACTCCAGATTGGTGCAGTGACTGCTAGAAAGTAGGGCTTTGTGTGGCGGCTGCAAAGTTTGCCTGAAAACAGGTATGTTTAGGCTGTATCCTCACCTCATCCATAAAGCCAGAAGAGCTGTTATTGCTTGTACAACAGCTCCCCACCTCCGCCGCCGGTTTACAGCAATTGAGGTTCAGGTTTGCGCTCTCCAGAAATGCAGAGATCACAGGGAACGGACTGCGAAGGATTTTC
The DNA here is from genome assembly GCF_965113315.1 of Podarcis vaucheri. NCBI lineage: Eukaryota > Metazoa > Chordata > Lepidosauria > Squamata > Lacertidae > Podarcis > Podarcis vaucheri. The sequence goes on along the minus strand of NC_138766.1, from coordinate 36,855,738 downwards.
CAAGCATTATATATAATTCAGGAAAGCTTACAAGTGTTTTCGTAATAGAAGTGAGGTTTGGGAATAGCATCAGATGGCTCAGGGTTATAAGAATAATAATACCAGTAGGTATTGCAACTGAATCTCAACGCAAAGTCAAAAAGACCAGATAGTCATCTTTCACAAAGTGGATAAGTCTGTAGGGATATAGTGGCATGTGGAGCTGTTACCACTTTTATTTAAACGTAAGACTGGTTACAAGCTCAACCACAGAAAAGATTGTCAGCTTATTATGAGAAATGGATATAAGGAGCCGCAGTCAGTGACTCGGAGTCCGCTACGTTTCTGCTTCTCCAGTTTCCCCAAATGTTCACAAGTTTCTTTACAGTTGTAATATTTGAATTCGTGTTGATCTTGACTCCCCCCCCTTCAAATGAAGAGAAAGAAAAATAGCATTTGCAAAGACATAGTGTAATATAGTGGTTAGAGCTAAAAACCGGGGCCAGTGAGACCCTGGTTCATTTATGCACCCAATATATCACAGGGTTGTTATGAGAAGAAAATGAGGGTGGTTCAGCTCCTGAGAAAGCAAGAACCTCCTGCAGCATCAGGTCAATGACCCGTGAAGTCCTGCATCCTGTTCTCAGAATGGCCAATCAGATGCAGGACATTTGCCTCACATGACAAGAAATACAGGACATTTGCCTAACTACACTGTAAACCCAGGCTCTACTGACTCTGGGCCTTGACTGATATTTTTTCACACTCTTTTCTCCTTGGCTATTCCTTCCCTGAGGCTGCAGTCATGGTCATGTAACGTGGCAAGCTGTCGGAACTTAGAGTGGTCTATATCAAACTCTATTTGAAAGGCTTGTTTTCCCTACACCAGGCTTAGCCTGGCAGTAGCCCTGCTCCCGAACCGAGTTTGGATCTGGCATACTTTACACCAGCTTATTTTAAGCCGGTATAAGCTACACATGCTATACTTAGGATTGCTCCCGTAGTAGTGTGTAGGGGACGCAAGTTAGTCATTGATGGGTATATATGTCTAAGCCTGAATTGACCCAGAGCATTTTATTATAATTAGATGGTAATGATAATGATAATATTTCTACCCTGCCCATCTGGCTGGGTTTCCCCAGCCACTCTGTGCAGCTTAAAGCACATTTAAAAAAACACAGCGTCAAACATTAATAACTTCCCGATACAGGGCTGCCTTCAGATGTCTTCTAAAAGTTGTGCTGTTCTTTATCTCCTTGACATCTGATGGAAGGGTGTTCCACGTGGAAGATGCCACTGCTGATAATGCACTCTGATTGGCTCCCTGTAACTTCACTTCTCACGGTAAGGGAACCACCAGAAGACCCTTGGAGGAGGACCTCTGTGTCCTGTTCTTTATAGGAAAGCCCATATTAAATGCCAACATGAGTTTTAAGACTAGTTAATGGAAATGATTTAAGAAGTACTAATAAACTGCTTCCAAATTCCTGGGCTAGATCCAAGAAGTGGCTCACATGAGGCTTGTGGCTTGCTTAATGGATTGCTGGAAGGGACTGTTGGAGAAGATGCTTAAAGAAAAGCCTAATTAATGAATATGTGTCAAAATATTATAGCAATGAATATTTTGCTGCATTTTGTAGATTGCTATCTGGTGTATGCCTCTAATGCTCTTTTTTTTTATAATGGGGGTGTGCGTGGAACCCAGGCTAATACAAAAGAAACTGAAAGCAGAGAACATAACCACCCGCACAAGTTTTTAAAGCTATATTTAACTTTAATTGGGGAAAACACCTGCAGAAAGGAATTTTCAGACTACGAAGAACCTCCAGACCAAAATTACCACACTGCTGCATTAAAAACATTATATATATTTATATATATATATAGCTGCCTGGCATAACTCATAACCATTCACTTTGGTGGTATATGTGAGATAAATGAGCCTATAAGATAAAGAAGCATAAAAAAATAATCTAACCTTTTGTCATTCTGAGATCTATAGTTCTACTATGTGAGAAATAATTAAGGATTGGGGAATGTCCTCCTTTGTGTGCCATTCCTGCAAAATATGGCTCAAACCCAGAAACTGAATGAATGTGATGAACTTTTAAGTGGAAATGCAAAACAGGGTTTTGCTAGAGTGGGTTTTCATTCCATTTCCTGCTTCAGTATATTAGAGCTACAGAAATGCAACTTAGTCTCAGGATTGCATCCAACACTGTGCAGTTCTTTTCTTTTCTTCCTTTTCGCAATATGCATAAATCCAGTTGAGGCCAAACCTTTGGGCAGAAATGAAAGCGGAAACTTACCACCCTGTTTCCTGCTCCAACAAGTGAAGCATGACTGCCAGCTTCCTCTGCTGTTACCTGGAGCCTTCTTTTAAAACTTGTTAGTGTGTATCAGACAACGGGCGATGATACATCAGGGATAGGCTGTGATGCAGCACAGCAAATATATATGACTTGCCCATAGAAGTCTATTTTAATGTTCTAATCAGTGTCCTTTTTGCTTCTCGAAGTCCAATTCTTTCCCATGCCATTTCCCCCACTGGGTCTTTTGATAGGTTGCTTTGTATGGCTCCTATTGGTGAGAGTTCATCTTGTTTAGGCCCACAGTTGTCAGAAGGTAGAGTCAGCCCCCCCAAAAGAAAACAGAGAATCAGCCAGTTACTGTTCCTATCAGACTTCCAGTGCTGGTTTGAGGAGTCCTTAGACAAGACACCTGCAGTAGATCCTTGTCTCTCAGTGTTGATCCCCTTGCTAAGAAACTAAGAGCCCTGGTGGAGCATCATGGGACTTGAAGTCCAGAGGGGCTTCCAACCACAATAAGCACTCTGAACAAGCTATAGTTCCCATGATTCTTTGGTGGAAGCCCTGAATGTTAAGTTGCCATAAAAGTATTTTAAATGTATGGTGTGGCTATAACCCGAACCTGGAGAACACTAGCCGACATTGATAGACGTATCCTCTCTGAATTTGGCTCTAGTCTTCTTTTAAAGCCACTAGGCTCCTGGCAATTGCCACCTCTTCTGGCAGCTAATTCTATAAATTAGTTGCGCATTGTCTGTTCTGAATCTTTCCAGCTCTTCAACGTCCTTTTTAAAAGGTGGAGACCACTGTACTATATGTAGTATTCCAAATGCAGCCATGCCGTGTATTTGGTACAAACACATTGCAATTTGAGTCGCTTTGCATCGCTGTCAGCAGCAGAGCAAGCTCCTCATCAGCCTGACAACTCATCCTCCAGGTCCTTGCCAGCAACCTCTGGTGGGCTCTTCCCCACAATCTGGAAACCAGTGGCCTAGAAAATGTCAACAATAATATTGTTTTTAAAATCTTCCAATTTTTCCATGAAACTACGTGCTATTTATTTGAAATCTTTCTGAGTTCTGTAATATGTTTCTCCCAGACAGCTGTGCCTTTTTCCTTATTGTTTTCTTATTGGAAGCATGCAAGCACCCCCCCCCACCACTTTTTCTTTTTCAAACACCCACGGTCATGGTAAAGAAAGGACATGAAAGCCTTAGTGTCTGAGTCACTTGTCCTTCCTTATCTGTCCGTTGGAGACATTAGCTAATCAAAGTTTGATACTCAGTACAATAGGGCCAGTGCGCAGTGGCTCCCTCTGTTATCCTAACCAGCATGGAAACTTATTATTCCCATGGTCACAGCAGAAGGCTGGGTTTGCTTCTAACTTCACTGCCCTCGGTCTAGAGGGCTATCTTCGGCAAGCACAAATCTGATGCCGTATGTATGCCTCTGTTATCAGCGTCCAGTATAAATGTCTTCTTTCACCCTTCCCCCCGCCCTTCTTCTTTCCCACCCGATTCATGAAAATTTGTGCCCTGGGATGCTTCTCTATCAGGCTCTTGCAGCTGCTGTTGTTTTAGATACGGCAGGAAGCGGGTACCGGAAAACACTTAGCGCTCACGGCCCTCAGAAAAATCGAGAAATTCCTCTGGTTTACTCAAGGCTCTGGCTCCAACGAAAGCCAGAGAGAGAGAGAGGCCCTCAATCAGACAACTGTGTCTGGGCTGCAAATGTCAGAACTGAGGTTTTAGCCATCACCTTCTTGCAGGGTACTCCAGAGATATTTGATACGGCTGTGTAAATCATGAAGTACTTGGCGCTGAGAAAAAAGTTCCACTTCAGTTAACATTGCAGAAGTGGGACTGACACGTGTGCAGCCAGCGCAAGCAGAGATGTCTGCTTGCACAGTTTTCAGCCAGCTGAGGAAAGCCCACCCCCCCACCCCTTTTTCTTAAATTTCCCCAGGGACAGGGCCTTCTATAAAGCCACTCTGTTTAATGCTATCGCTTTCTCATGCCCAATGTACGCATAAAAGTACATCGCCTCCAAGGTTTGTTCACTGCGTTTCTTTAAATGCTTTTAGCAGCACCTGGAAGGGGGGGAAGGGGAGGGGGAAGTATTTGGCCATGGAGGCCGACAGAAAATAGAGAGCAAACTCAGTGAAACTAAAAACGGCATTCTGTTATTTCTTTGTTTGAAGTCAGGAAAATAGGATGCTGCCTTATTTGTTTTCTCCAGCAATGTTTAGGAGGGCTGAAGCATATAAAATATACAGGAAAATATAGCAATTGGTGTACATTTTTTAAAGTAGCCAATGTTTTCTTTAAAAAAACAAAAAACAGACATTATACATACATATAGTATATCAATTTCAGATTCCCCTCCCCTCTCATATACTAAATAGTTGCTGATTTCAAAATAAGGTCCTAGAAGCCATCTCAGCCCACAGCCACCAGCAGTGAAGAGCACAATTCGAACACACACACGCGAACTAACCCCACATTGCTTGCCTAAGCTTGCCTCCAGTCTCCCGAAATTAATGGACACTGTGTGACAGAGCAGTGCTGTTTTGTGGACTGACTCCCTAGTTAACATCTGTAAATGTTTGGGGGAGAGAAATTACATATTAAGACGTTTCTTTTTTAATTATGCTCTCCAGGTGAGATTGGTTAAGAGCAGAGAAATGTATCCCACAGCGACTGATGTCAATAAGCGAGCAGTCCCTAAAGCTGGCCAGCACTGGGAAAGCTGTGCTAGTTGCTGCTTTTGGCTCTGCTCCCTGCTTTATAATGTCAAAACGTAGAACTGCCTTTATATGCACTTTCATTTTTTCCTCCACAGTAGCAGTTGCCAGCAAGCTGTAAACTACCATATATCACTCAGATTTAAAGAACCTAAACTTTAAAACAAATTAAACATTTGTTGACATTGTAATAAAATCCCGAACTGAACTGAACAACTCAGTAAAACTACACTACAATTACTTTATGGATTTAAGATTGTTTTCTGGTATTCCCAGATGCCCTGTGCAGGAAAGTTATTTCCTTTTGGCAGAAGGAGAGGTCCCTTCATAGATTAAGTTCTGTGGCAAACGGGAGGTTAAAGTCTTGTGGGAGAAGGTTGGTGTCTTCTCTTCCGCAATCTAGAACTACGATTTGTCCAGATTTCGGCCGGCAAAACTCCCACCCATTAGGTTTAAGGAAAAAATCAGGGCAGTCCACATTTTTTAAAGAACGATTTAAAATGTCCATCTGGCTGTTAAAAATATTTACACGGTTGGATAAGAGAAAGGCAAGCGAAAGTGACTCAGCCTCTACACAAAAACAGGTAATTGCCTGAGTTTCTCCCTCTCTCAACTTTTCTTATCTTCCATCTCCATGCTTAGCTGTAACGTTCTGTGTTCTTTTTATAAGCATTTTCCCTTTTTCACTGAAGTGGAAACCACTTCTTCCCAGTTGAGTTAAATGCCAGGTTTCCATTCTTCTTAAAACTTCCTTCCAAAACAGGTTGGAATGAAAGTATTTCAGAAATGTGTGTAGACGGAAGCTACCCAAGATAATCATTTGTGCATTGCTGCTTTAGAAAAGGTGTGGTGAAGCGGGAGAGGCTCCTACTTCTACCTGTCCAAAGAAAAATCTCAGGATGCACAACGTTTACTCAGAGCTTTTAAACAAATCATGTTAACTGTTTTTAGGCAGGGCCTGATTAGCCATGAAATATAAAAGGGACAATTTGTCTAGGGCCCCTATCATTTTCAAGTACTCCTGCCTTTAATCGCTTTCTTCAAGACTACAGTCCTACAAACCCGGACTCATGTGCAGGGGAGACCTGCTAGAGAGGTTTCTGGAAGCTGCTACAAATTGTGCTACTGGGAAGTCATCCTTTTAAAATTTTAAACAGGGTTGCCTGTTTAGCTGTTCAGTGATGCTTTGAGCTGTGCACCTACTTCCCCCTCCCCCATGCGTATATGGAGCTGCGAAGAGCCACAACATGACTAGAGCCTTCATGGTTATGGAGAAGCCTTGAAAATGTGTAGCTGATGTACGCTGAAGAACCAGAAACCTAAGAAAATAGACACACACTCCTGACAAAAAACTTGGCACTTTTTGTGTTCAAAATTACAATTTTCAATCTGCAACGAACATACTCCAAAGAATTTCCAATGAATATTAATAAAATCTGGGCTTATTCAGGTTGAACATTCTACTCTCTTGGGGGTTCAATTTGTTTTGTGTTTTTCTCTGCAAATGAAAACATGCATGCATGCATGCATGTATGTGCACATAGTCATGGGTTTCTGTACTATGGATTTCAGCTTTTCTCTAGGGCACACTCATTCATTCATACATATAAGACACCAGTGTAGTGCTTCCCTTCAATAGTTTTCTGTAGTTAAATGTTGCTGAATGAGTTTAAGACTGTGGTCCTGCACCCATTTACCTGAAAGTAGAGATTAACCTCCATTGAACTTCTGAGTGGGCATATCCGGGGTTGTGCTGTAAATTGCAGTTGTTCAAAAAGTGGAAGCAGATTGTTTGTGGCTTAAACTATCTAAAGTTTGTTTTAAATACAGTCGTACCTTGGAAGCCAAATGCAAGCCATTCCGGAAGTCCTTTTGATTTCCAAAACGTTCGACATCCAAGGTACGGCTTCCGTACTAGAAGCTGCCAAAGCCCCATTGGATGTTCGGGTTCCGAAGAATGTTCACAAACCGAAACACTCATTTCTGGGTTTGCGGCATTCAGGAGCCAAAACGTTCGAGTGCTACGGTGTCCATCAACCAAGATACAACTATAACTAATGCCCTATGCTTCAGAAAGCCAGTACAGGGCCAGCTTATTGCAGAATAAACAATACAACATACAGAAGGCACAAGAGAGCTTTCAGCCATGTTTAATGGGGTGAATATATCTCTGTGTGCTCAAGCAATCAGTAAAATTTTGGTATAAGTTTAGAGTTGCATAAGGACTGAAGAATATCCCCATTTATATTGCTCACTTAGAGATCCTAGACACAAAGTGCTATGCAGAATAAGGCCTCCAGTGTGTACCAATAAAGTAGACCATGTGCCAATGCTACTCCTTTGCAGAGAAGACCCATTGAAAACAATGAACATGACTAACCTAGGCCCATTAATTTCACTGTCTCTGTTCTGAGTAAAACTTAGTTGGAGGCAACCCCTTGACTCCTGCATCTGCAGGTTGCAAGTGATTTTGCTTTCAGATACCAAAGGAGATCAGCATTGCGGCTGTAATAGAGGAGGCCTGTTTTGTCTGCTACAGGTTTTGTGTGCAAAATGTGCTGCTGAATGCTCAAGATTATTACAGTTCTTTTTATTATTTAAACTGCTGAGCAATTGAATGAAGAGCACAGCTAACTTTCAGAGAATCTTTTTTTTCTTATGTACTGCAGAATCACAACCCAAGCCAGGATGACACATCGTAACTTTCCAAATACCGATATGGTGAGGTGTTTTCTCAGGAAATTTAAGAGAAAACAGAAAATGATCGTACAGGCAGATTGCTATTGATTGCTTTGAAAGTACAATGCAGAATGTTCTGAGTCATTCCAGTGGGGTTTTTTTTTAAAAAAAAAAAAGAATATTCTTCCATGTTTCCCACAGTGAAAATTCTGACGATTGGGTTCTCTCACCTGCCAAGGAAGAGGAGAAAGGAATAATCTGATTGGGGCCTATTGGTTGGACTATATTAACCACTACCCCAAATCAGGGGTAGTTAACATGATGCCCTGTAGATGTTGTTGGACTACAACTCTCATCACCGCAGACCATTGGCTGTGAAGTCTGGGCCTGATGGAAGTTGTAGTCTCAGAACATCTGGAGGGTCCCACATTGACTATCCCTGCCCTAGATTCACCTAACTGCTAGTCCTGGGAGTAGCATCTCTTATGAGAGGAGAAGCAAGTAGTGCATGCAAAGTGTTTATGTAGTTCTAGTGAAAAATGGAAGCTCTACAGCTCTCACTTTCAAGGCATTCTGCCAGATCACTTTGAGAGCCTGGACTTGGGTATTCACATGTGGCTCTCAGGCTGGGAAGCTAATCTATAAACTCTCCACAGTTCGAGCAGAAGATGGTTTCTCCCAAGAAAACAGGTAGGTATTCGCAAAATTCAGAGGGTGGGGGTGCCTTCCCTTGGCCTATAGTGAGGGGTTATACAGCAGAGCTCAGCTTTTCTGTACACTTCATGCACACATTCCTCCTTTGCCCACCAAACATTAATCTTTCCTCAGCCAAGTAGCAATGAACTCTTGTCACCATCATTATTTACAGTGCACTGTATGTGGCTTTCTGTGGGGCGGAAAGTTGTGAGTCCCAGACAAAATTCATATCATTCAGCTCACTGGTTAGTTTATTTCTTGGTGGGAGATAGTAGTTATCATGGCTTGTTGTGTGAGATATCAGAATACACACCCACGTCACTCTGCTTTTTGTTATTTTAAAAAAAATGCATGGAACTGTCTCTCCAGATTACAAGCAAATGTTTAATTGGGACATTTGTATTTAACAGTACCTGGGTCATCAGTGAGGCAGGATAATTCTAAGCATCAGCTGGTTGTGAACACAAATAAGACTGTATTTTGGTACTGATTAAAAAAGTATTTGTCATTACAGAATATTTCTCAACATTGTGCATAATGAGCAATTCATCAAAGAATATTAGATGTAATGATAGTTTCATTCGGTAGAGAGAGGTCATTAGGTTTCTTATAATTACACATTGCTGGAGCATTAGTTACTATCAAATCAAATCAACGGACCAGACATGTACGCTCTCTAATTGATTTTATGTAATTACAAGTATGAGCAGCAGTAACTATAAGGACTGGAATAATCTGAAATCTACAGCCTTAAGTACCAGGTTAAAAGGGTTGTTTGAGTAAGTGTAGAGGCCATAAGAAGACCATAGTAACAGCCATTAACAAAAAAATTAATCAAAGTTTAATGCATTTTAAAGGCTGATATTTTGTGAACTATTCATTATGAGGCATTCAGGGGAGTTTATACCCAGATAAAGCCATCTGGTTTTATTTCAACCACAACATGTTTGAATTATTTAAACATTGTGCAATTCTAAGAAATGTTTATGATTTAAATTCTGCTATCACAACAGTTTATATCAGGATGAGAGTGCCTGCTGGCATATTGATTATTCAGAAGCAGACAAGAAGAGAGAATTACTCATGCCATATTCACATTGAAGCATCCTATACTACTATGCAAACTGTAGGTGCCACCTTATATTTATTTTTTAATAAAATCATAGAATTGTAGAGGTTGAAGGACCCCTGAGGGTCATCTAGGAATCTCAACTAGATCATACATGACAGATGGCTACTCAACCTCTAATTAAAGACCTCCAAGGAAGGAGAGTCTACCACCTCTCATAGGAGTCTTCTTCACTGTTGAACACCTCTTACTGTCGGACAATTATTCCTGATGTTGGAATCTCATTTCTTGAAGTCATTTGTTTGGGTCCTAGACTCTGGAGCAGGAGAAGACAAGGTTGTTCCACTCTCCATGTGACAGCCCATTCAATATTTGAAGATGGCTGTGATATCTCCTCTCAGTCTCCTCTTTACCAGATAATCTTACCCAATTTTCTCAACTGTTCCTCCTAAGCAGTGTTAGAAATTGTGATGTGAAAGCTAGGAATTAAATGGCACCTCAGACCTAGGTTATGGGTGGAATGTCGAGGAACACTTTTTTATAACAAGAATACAGAGCTGGAAATGAATGAACTGCAGCTAAAATATTATGTTCGTTTTTCACATGGTCTAGTCCTTCCCCTTCCCATCCCCCACCCCCAATATTCTTAAGAGGGTCTCTTCTCCAGAGGCTGGAAGTGGGGAGGCAGAAAAAGCTGCTCCTTTCCTTCCACTGCAATTTTAATCTGAAATCTTAGGCACATTACTGCTCGCACTAATGAAATTCCCTGTCACAAAATGTGCCTAGAAGAATGGGAGTTTTGAACACTGCTCATAAGGCTTGGTTTCCAGACCCTTAATCATCTTGGTTGCCCTCCATGTTCCATCTTGTCGGTATCCTCCTTAAATTGTGGTGTCAGATATGGTCTGACCAAGGCGGACTATTACTTCCCTTGATCAGGGCACTAAGTCATTGATGCGGTGGAATAAGCTTCCTGTTCTCATGGATGAAACTCTCAAGTGGTTTTTGTTATGTACTGAAGTTCTCACCCTGGGCCAGCAGGGGGATACTGTAGATAGTTATGCAAATAAGGGATCGAAAGTGACATTCAGTGATGGGATAGTTTTAGAAAATTGTTACAGTTACGTTGTACTGGAGCTCTATATAAGCAGGCTGACTGAACCCTTCAGTTCAGTTCTGTCCTGGCCTGTGAATAAACAAGAGCTGTTTGAAGAATCGCTGTGTCGTCTGATATGTTCACCCACAACCTAACAGTTGTAGTGGAAACTTCTTCACAAGTAAGAGTGTATATGTGGAGAAATTAAGGATTTGGGGTGTAGGATAGGGAAGGTTTGAGGCAAAAGTGACATATTCTGATATACTGAAACCCTGGTGATGCCACTTCTCCTGGAATAGCAAATGCATGTCTAGAACTCTCTTGAAGTGCGTGAAGGCAAGTTGCAAGGAGAAACTGGCAGGTGGAATAAAGTTTGTGCATCCATCCACCTATTATTTCACTCCTGAAAACTGCCCCCTCCCAAAGCTGATTTTCAGAGGAGGAAAGTGAGGTTCTGTTTCCAAACAGAAGAAGGATGGTAACTTACCTGAAGAAATCATGGATCAGGAAAACATTTATACAACATTTAGGAATCCTTGTGCACTTAATAGTGCATTCCTATTCATGCTTGCTCAGAAGTAAGTTCTAGTGTGTACAGTGGGGTTTGCTTCATAGGAAGTGTGTTTAGGATTGCAGCCTTAATGGTGGAAGTTGCCATTGAACTTCCATAAAATTAGACTGCATGCTGCAGTCACAAGCCTGAAGAAAATGTCATTCCTTCCTAGTAAAATCATTAGATACTGTATGTTTGTGCGGGTGGGTGGGTACAAAATATCTGCTGACAAGTGATATGTCTTTAAGTGTCATGTGACAAGATTTGGTGTGAACTATAATTGTTGCCAGATGTTTGCAGTGAGATGACGTGTCCTTGACCATAATTTGAGCCACACTTAATTCCATCTGGTTTTGTTTTTTACCATAAAATGTCAATTATTTAAAATCCAGCAATCCTAAAAAAACAACCTGTTTTACGTTCTGCTCTCATGACAGTCCTGTATTAGGACCACTAAGTATGCTGGGGTAGCCTTCATCATTCAATTAGGACCAAGAAAACTGTTTGAGATGTTTTTATTGGGTTTATTGCTTCTATTATGAAAAACAGGACTAAAGATAACATTTTTAAAAAGGAACCAAGAAAACAGAGATGACTTAGGCTATGTCTATACCAGCGTGGCCTATTTTCACAGAGAGCACTTGCACACTGCTTTGTGGTGCTTGAAAATATAGCTTTGAAACGCAGTTTATGTTTTAAGAGGATTTTAAACAGTATTTTAACATGGCATCTTAAAGCACTGCAAGATGCAGATAGGTAGCCGTGTTGGTCTGCCATAATCAAAAATAAAAAAATTCCTTCCAGTAGCACCTTAAAGACCAACTAAGTTAGTTCTTGGTATGAGCTTTCGTGTGCATGCACACTTCTTCAAATACACTGAAACAGAAGTTGCCAGATCCTTCTATATAGTGAGAAGGTGCAGTCGTTAAGAGTCGTCAACAGGCTCATCTCAGCTATCTGCCAATCTCCCATTCCCACCACCCTTCTGAGTAATACCCCTCCCCACCTTCTCACTATATAGAAGGATCTGGCAACTTCTGTTTCAGTGTATCTGAAGAAGTGTGCATGCACACGAAAGCTCATACCAAGAACTAACTTAGTTGGTCTTTAAGGTGCTACTGGAAGGAATTTTTTTTATTTTTCACTGCAAGATGATAACACAACCACAGTAAGCAACCACACCTGCAGTGCCTCATTCTGAGGAAGGATCCCAGTGGCTGGCTGGTTGTGGGCTGTAGATGGGCAAGGGCATAGTCTTCCCGCCATTTGCTGCCTGAGTCACATGGCTCTGTGTGCCTCATGGCCAGCCTTTTCTGGAGGAATGACAGGTCGTCACCCATTCAGGAAGGGCTTTAGAGTTATGAAGCACATGTACTGAAAGCTAATCGGAGCATTCTTTTTTTCCTTTTCTACTACTATGGAACTACTGGGGTATGTTGGGTCTGCAAACTGTCCTTTGGCCATCAATGACTTAGGCTATCAAATGTTGACAAAATTCTAATGAAATCTATATTATTATTATTATTATTATTATTATTATTATTATTATTACTACTACTACTACTACTACTACTACTACTACTATTATTCATTAAGTGAGTACTAGGAAATAGAAGCAATAATTCATTTTTTTAAAAAAATGATATTTATTGAAAATTTTAAAATTACAAAGAAAAAAAGAAGGAAAAAGCAAGAAAAAGAGAAAAAGAAAGTCAACAGTAGATAAAGTAACAATTAAACAATACAAATCAATAGAAACCAAAATCAAAAAGAAAAAACAAAACACACAATACAACACAATCAAAAAACAAAAATATACAACAAATTTAAAAACAAATCCAATATTCCCAAATCCTTAACTTTCATTAACTTATTTCATCGACCTCCTCACACCTCCCTTTTTTGTATTCTAGTTGTTAATTATCTCAGGAAATCCTTTCCATCTTTCACGATATTCTGTCATTAAATTACCTTAATCTATTTTAACCTTATCTTACCATAAAAAACCCTAAAACTTAAAACTTAAATCTTACTTATACCGAATTCTTTTAACCATAACATATTCTTACATAATTCTTTTTAACATTTCTGCTAAAGCCACATAATTTCATTCCAACATTTTTCTAATACTCATTAATTTTACGATACTTTTCTAAATAATTTTTTAAAACTTTCTTCCAATCTTCATCCATTGTCTCTTCTCCTGGTCTCGGGTTTTGTCAGTCCTTTCTGTCCCATCCATCTAGTCCATCAACCTGGTGACCTTATATCCGAGGCTCTTAGGTCTTTTCCATGTCCCTTCCGCAGGTCTTCTTCATGTTTATACCTGTACTTTACTTTGTCTTCTGCTCCTTTCACTCTGGGAGACTCCAACTTGACAATATTTTTGTCCCTTCTCGACAGGTCAGCCCCTTTTCCATAGTCAACACTGAAATCCATGTGATATTTAAAGGCATGTTTCAAGGCCCCTCCAAAATTAGGGACCCCCACAGCTCCGAGCTCCCCCTGGCCTAAAGCCAGACTTGAAAAGTCAAAACATCTCTGCATAGGGGGGTCCATCCAGCCCCCCATCTCCAAGCCAAGCAGAACTCCATCTCTCCAAGTCTGACTCTTTCCAGGTTCATTCATCAAGTCCAACGACTCATGTTCCTGCTGGGCCACAGCTCCCTCCATCTCTGCCACCCGAGGTCCAGCAACAGCCTCCTCCCTCATCTCATCTGTCAAAGCGCATTCCTAGATTAATTTCTGAGTGGGTTCTATATAGGTACCCACTGCCTGTCCAAAATTTCCTATCGCAGCTGTCATCAAATCCATTTTCTCATGTAACTGTTCCAATAAAGCACTTGTCTTGCAAAAGGCAAGCACCAAAGCCTCTGAGCACATTCTTGTTCAAGGTCGAAGTCTGGTCCCACAATCTTTAATCTTTTACAGCTGCAAAACTCCCCAGTTCGACTTTAAAAACAGTTTCACAAGCTCCCTCTAGGGGAAGCAATTTCTATTTGTATCCGTCCTTTTTCCTCCTCTTTTTTTTTTTTAAGGCAGATTTAGCAACAAAGTTTTCCTTTTTCAGATATTTTGTCAATATTTTGTTCCTTTTAAAAGCGAAAGGGAACAATGGAATCAATATATTTCTATTCTTTTAACTATCTGTCAGAAACGTTTGTCCATAGTCAATGAACTTCTCCAAAACGTCTGTCTTGACACCCCGCTCCCAGGTTCAAGACGGTGGAAAATAACCTTTCTTTACTCTCTCTTCTGCAGGTTTAAACAGTCTAAAAAAGGTTTCCCCCTCTTCTCCTGCTTCCAAGGGGGGTTCAGTAATTTTAAATGATGAAAATTTAGTCCTTTACAAACGACTTTCTGAACTCTAGCTTGCCGTGTCTTTGCTTCAATCTATCTACAAAAAGCGGAAGGCGGACTTCCTGTTTAGACCTTCCCGCTTCAGTACCAAATTAAGATGTTTCATAGTCCAATTTTCCGTTCTACTCACGGGCAGTTGTTTGAAATCCAATTGTCCACAGGAAAAAGTCAGCGCTCTCCGGCAACAGCAATGCGGCTTCACTCCGTGAAAGAAGCAGTCGATTCAAAGCACCGCGCCATTCACCCCACGTCACTCCGGATCCCCAAAACAGGGTTTCCCCGTGAGTGGAGGGGGCACAAAGGTGCCAGCCGAATCCCACATCCACAGGCTTCTCCCGCCTGTGGTTTTTGATGGGTCTCTGCCTTGCCGTGGCAGTTCAGACCCTGTTTTCCACGGAGCGGGTTCCTCCCGATCGGAGGAAATCCGCCATTGCCAGAGGCGTCAACCCGGAAGTCCCTAGAAGCAATAATTCATGGGGTCCACCTCACCTCTCTTCTTCTAGCCCTTTAACAGTTCAGGTTTTTAGCACTGGCTTTTTTATTTGACATAACGGTTACAGTGGGTTGTTTTGTTTTGTGGTATGGAAATTCTGTGTAAAACTTGAATGCATGCCTAGCTTTTGCTTCACTTGTGCTATTAGGAATGTAAATACATAATTTTGGTTAAAATGTGGCTTTCCCTCCCTTAGTCCTCCTTCTTTCTGAGTGTATATGTATATTTATGTGTGAATTGAAGGGTGAGGGGACAGTTGCAACTTGCATTATGCTGGGCAGCTATTTCTGTACCTTTAAACTCCCACTAAGATACCTGTCTCTAAGAAATGACTGTGACATCTTTAGCATCACTTTTAGCTTCTCTCTCTGTGTGTGTTATCATTATTTTGTCAAATATTTATAGACCAGATCAACATAACAATTTATAGATGACACAGTGGTCAGTAGAAACTGACACCCAGCAGCAGCCAGTCTGACCCCATTTGCAGCAGAAAAAGTCCAAATTATCGTAGCTTTTCATTTGTGCTTGGCAGAAAATATTGAACTTAATGAGATTTGCCTTGGGTGAGTGGATGAATCCAGGAATGACACTGATATGGGATGGGAACCCAGGCAAGAGTTCTAGTCAAGTGGCTTCTACATAGATGTCAAGCGCTGTTGACATTTTCCCTGGTTTACCTTCCAAAGCATATCCATGGTATAATTTTTGCAACCTTAGTTATTGATGTACAGTGTGCATTCGTTCATTCGAAATACTTATACTGTACCTCATCTACAGTGTTCAAGATGGCTTCCCACAAAATAAAACAAGACAACAAAATTTCACAAGCTTGGAACACATAGTTATAGTAATACAGTGGTACCTTGGTTGTCGAACCTAATACGTTCCGGGAGTCCGTTCGACTCCCAGAACCATTCAAAAACCAAGATACGGCTTCCGATTGGCTGCAGGAGCTTCCTGCACTCAATTGGAAGCCATGGAAGCCACATCGGATGTTCTGCTTCCAAAGAATGTTTGAAAACTGGAACAGTTACTTCCGGGTTTTTGGCATTTGGGAGCCAAAACACACGCGGACCAAGGCTTTCAGCAACCAAGGTATGACTAACTGGCAGTAAGTAGTCTGTGTGGCAGGGCAGAGCCATCCTCTCAACACCAAGATTGCTGCAACTTACCTAGTCTGGACAGGGCATGGTGGCTGCAAGGTCAGGTCTGCATGGGGCATGCCTGCAGGAGCACTGGATTAACTCCTCCACTGGGCTCATGCAGACCTGACCTCACTGCTCTGCGGCAGCAATGATGGTGTCAGGGAGATGGCTCCACAGCTCCACCCAAGTGTGCAGGCCAGTACTGGTAATAGCCAATATATATATATAAACCATAGCTAAATTGAGACTCTTAATCTCAGGGTTGTGGGTTTGAGCCACACGTTAGGTGAAAAGATTCCTGCAGGGAGTTGGACTAGATTATCCTCCTGGCCCCTTCCAACTCTGAGTCTATGGTTCTATGGCTGGCAATGCAGCAGGTGACTATAATAATTTGCACCCTCAAAGCTGACTGAAAAAAAGAAAGGCTTTGCGCTTCATCTGGAACATCATCAGCAAAGTACATTTACCAGCCAGGCCCGTTTTGCATTTACAATTTGGATTTTTCAAGCTAGCAAACAAAGGGAAAAGGAAAGGCTATCTCAGGTAGGAAAATTACTCCTCTCTAATGGCTGTCAAACATCACTGCCAAAACCCTATTCACATATGGGAGGATCATGTTTTGTTAAAACCTGCTACTTGTTGTCACTCGTGTGTTTCACCGGCCTATTCTCTTGCTCCAAAAATAGTATGCCCTGTGGCAGTGGCTTATTATGATGAAAGAGATAAAAATAATTTATGATTTAGACACATCCAGAATACCTGAGGTAACACAAGATCCGGTTCCTTCATGGAATGTATGGTTACATTTTCCACTGCTCCATAAGCCTTTTTGTTGTTGTTGGCTAATTGTTTTGCATTTCTATTATTCTGCGGCTGGATCTGTTGTTTGTTGCCTCAGGGAAATATTGCTAGTTTCTGAATTGCCTTTCCATCCACGACGGAGTTCTTAACAACACCCTTCTTCCTTTGTGGTTATGTAATATTCCTATTTACACCTTTCTTACTTGAAAGAAGATTGCTGTGTTTTAATCAGTAGTGAGTGGAAATCCTCGCAATATAAATCCATGCTGCTATCCATTTAGGGATTTTGTTGTAGCCACCAGGGCACAGAGGAGTTACATCAGCACCAGAGCCCTGCAGGGTGGGCAGGAGTTAATGTGTTCTCTGGCCCTGCCCTACCACTGAAACTACTGTTCACCCCATTAGAAGAAACTGGCATGGATATTTTATTTTTTAAAGAGAGCACATAGGAGATAGTGAAGGGAAAGTGGGGATTTGGGGGGGGAGGTAGATGGTACAGGGGAAGGGGGCTCAGCTGTCCTCCTCACAGCATAGCATTCCTGATTGGAATGGAGGGAGAGTTCCTTTTATTACCAAAAAAATAAAGCAAAGCATTAAGGGGATATCAGACTCAATCACAGATCTCCAACATCTCTTCTGGTTTGGGTTACCCTTAATGCTACAGAGGGGTGTGTTTGCCATTGGGTGAGATGCTCAATGTTTAAGGAGCTCAAGGCAAGCAGAGGCGGGGTCCAGTGGCATGGCGTGGGTTGTCAGCACCCGGGGCAAGGCAAGTAATTTGCGCCCCCTAACCCGTGGATTTGCGCCCCCTAACCTGTGGATTTGTGCCCCCTAACCCTAACCCCCAGATGTTGCGCCCGGTGCGGCCGGCCCCCCCTGCATCCCCACGCTACGCCACTGGCGGGGTCTAAAAAGAGGGGTGAAAGAAGCAGGAGGAGTTTAGGGAATCTGAGAAAGCTACATGCCAAAGGAAGGAATAGGAGTGTAGCATGTGAATGTTGTGAGGAAGATGGCTATATATATATATATATACACACAGTGCCAAAATGAGAAGGCAAAGAGGAGCATCTTAAAGAGAAAATATAAATGGGGGGGGGGAGCAGGGAGAGAATGGGCAGAGAAAAGTGAGGTCCGTTTGACCAGGAATGAGTATCGGTGCAAAAGGATGCAGCTAGGCCAATAGATCATTTCAAATCTGAGACAAATATCCTTGTATGATAATCCCAATTTTATTGATGAGGACCCTGAACCAACCCAACTCCTGTGACCATCCTCTGATGCCCTTCTTTGTTTGCCTCCTCCATGAAAGGTCAGCAGTACAAGAACAAGCCTTTTCTGTGGTGGCTCCCAGCTTGTGGAATGCTCTCCCCAGGGAGGCTCGCCTGGCACTTTCATTACATATCTTTAGGCACCAGGCAAAAACATTCCTCTTCTCCCAGGCCTTTGGCTAATTACACAATCTATGGCATTTAAAACTGGGCAGAGGGGGGGAGTGTTATTATTTTTGTTTGTTACTGTGTTGTGTATTTTTTCTGTTGTTATGTTTTAAACTGCCCTGTGATCCTTGGATGAAGGGCAGTATGGGAATTTAATAAATAACGATGATGATGACTTCTAAGCTCGTTCTCAGAAGAACTTTCATCTCTCCCCACATTGTTCCACAGGCTGTGAGAAAGCTAACAAGTCAAAAGGGGTGCTGCCTTTTGCAGACTCTCTCTCACACACGGCACAAGGTCCCTTGGGAGGAGTTCAGAGTCACATATCCCTTACTCACTGAGGTGATTTGCATGTTTAAAATAAATCGAACACCTCAGGCGTAGACAGGGCTTGCATCATGCATCGCCTCAACCACAAGTCTTTTTCAACAGAGGCAGCTCACACCTTCGGCAGCAAGTCTTCAAGTTACAGGATACCAATTGATGTAAACGCAAGCGTGAATCAGCCCAGAGGAGAAGGATGACTTCTCACACATCATTAACGATGTGCTCCCACATTGAGCTGTAGCACAGGAAATAATACCAGCTTATAATAAGAGGACCTGAATAGGACTACTTAAAATAAAGTTGGGTTACATTTTGTTGGGGTTTCCCCCCGAAGAGTCTACTGGTTGGCTACCATTATGACTCTCTTATCTGCCTTGTTTTGCATCATTATGCCTCTGTTAGAGTGCAGTCAAAGGCCCTCATATTATAACGTTACAGCTCATGTCATTTATTTGTCAGGTTTTTTCCTTGATAAGACTAGGCATAATTCCTCAGGAAAAGAAAAGGAAGGCGAAAACTATAGGCAGACATTGTAAATGACCCAAGCGACTTGTATTAAATAAAAATATATAGCCCACTGGGCAGAATTCTTTTGCGTTATTGGCACAAATCTTCCATTGCTGTCATTTTTATTATTTGTTTGAGAGTTGGTCATGTATTCAATATTGTAAAAAGCAGCGGGCATTTTATTCTCTGGGAAGGAACTTACAATTTATTCTGAATTCAATGGAAACCAAGGGCATTCAGCTCTGAGAAGGCTCAAACAGTGTCCTACACGTATAGTCAGATGTTGTATTGGCATAATTCTATACATTAAGGCCCATTGTTAAGAGAGGAAGCCAAATAATTAGTTTTTCTTGAAATACATTCAAGGATGACAAGTTTATCTTCCATCCCAGGATTCACAGAAATTAAGCATTTTACTGTAAGTTAGCGCCACCTGAAATGGAACCCAAGTTTTCAAAAAGTCAGGCACCAGTAAAAGCCAACACTGTGTTTTATATGTTTCTGGAGCACTGGGTCCCACAAAATTATGAGCAAAATGCAAAAATGGTAGCAACTAAGCATGCTCCATTTCTATACTGTCATCTCTACATTCATGGAATGATGGGGAATTATCTGGTGGAGGTAGCCAACATGGTGCCTTTCTGATATTGTTGTACGCCAGTTCCCGTCTTCCCTGACTATTGGCCACACAGTCTGGGGCTGATGAGAGGTGAAATCCAGCAAAATCTGTAGGGCTCTACATTGGCTATACATGATCTAAATGGTGAAGAAGAGTCCAGCTTCAAAGGCCCAGTGCTTTTTTTCTTTAAAACAAAATGTTTAGGGGGTACTCTCATTTTCCTCCTCATATTGAAATACTGCCCTTCAATGAGGCCAAACTTAGATTCACAAAATGTTAAGGGTTCATGGTCCCCACCCCAGAAAAAAACACTGCAAAGGCCTATAGAGACCTGTGTAAATACACCTCTACATAGTCCTTCATTCTTCTGTTAGCAGTATTTTGGGGGTTAGGGCCAATCCTTATGTAGTCAAACTGGCAACACCCACACATAAGAGAGAGGTGTCATCAGACTCTGGGGAACCACAGAGTTCAACAAAACTGGTGGGGGGCAGACTTAGGCTGCAACCACCCAGAATAGCACAGGGACAGCTTTCATGGCGATCATGGCTAGCCCTCCTAGTGTACTGTGGTCCCAATGATCCTTAAAATAAAAACTTGACATAGATGCTGGTGGTCCTTTTAGGATCACATCTCATTTGACCCCAACACACAGAAAGCACATGAAGTGTTTCACGTAACTTATCTCCATGCCAGTAAAAGCTTCACCTGATCAGGTATCTGTTAGAGGCCCCAAATCAAGGCCAGTAAGAAAGTGTAGCCCTGCTCAAGGCTGAGGGTTTTAACAAACCTCATTTCATAGGAACACATAATGCAAGCTACCTTAGCTCAGTCAGTCCATTGGTCCACCTACCTCCACACTGTCTACACTGACTTGCAACAGCTCTTCAGGGTTTCAGACATTCGTTGAAGACAGGGAGTTACCCTGTCTGCATTCCTCACAAACACTAGAAGGGACAGAGATACACACAATTTCATTTCTACTCTCTCCCAAGGTAAGATGTCCTAAACGTTACAGTGTGAGGCTGACCTGAGGATGTTGTTCAGTTTAGTACAACTCTGCTGCAGCTGCAGAATCTGCCCACATTCTGTCTCCATTATGGGTAACTTAACAATTGCATATCTTCCTGGAATACAACGCTTAGCTTTGGGGCTGGGCTCATGTCTATTTGTTCTTCTGCGGTATTCTCTAAGCAATCAGGTGAATGTTTCTCACACCAGTTGTTCTTGTGATTCAGGTGCAAGCAGAAAGTTGTAGACTCTTAAGAAGTCTACACACTTATTTGGGAGTTAGTCCCATTGAGCTCGAGAAGATGTACAGTATATAGGATTCTACTGTAAATATACTTTCTGAATTCACTCTGCTGCACAGTGATATTCTTAGGTGGAATATGGTGCAGTGTTTTGCTAATTTAAACATTGCTTTATTCTTCTTCTTTTTTTAAAGCAGGCTCAAAAACTCACTTTTCAATAAGAATAATCTTGGGTCATTAAACTGCAGATTCAGCATTCTGCAGCCCATGCTTTAAATTCTTATCTCCTCTGCTGTTTAACAGTCTCTGTTCTTTAACTTGCATTTGCAAATGATGTATATCGTTGTAAAGTCATAGCAGATCTGAACTTGCATTCTTCTATGCACCAAAGCATTTGTGCTGTAGTCTGTGGTCTACTCTTATATCATCTCATTAATATGATATGACACATTTTGTACTGAAAACAAAAGACATTTTAATTTTATATTTAATTGTATTGTTTTAATTCTTTGTGTTTGTCACCCATGGCTCCTTTGGGAAGAAGGGCATGATGATAATAATAATAATAATAATAATAATAATAATAATAATAATAATAATATTTCATTCTTTTCTCTTTTGCCAATTATCTCCCATTTGTTTTCATTGTCATAAGCCTTAAGAAAGCTTTGATCTCTGGCTAAAATAGTCTGTGCTTTGGCTTAATTTAAAATTAATAGATGTTTTCATAGTAGCTTTGATAGGATCAGGATTACATCTATAGATCATTATTTTATAGCAAAGGTTACTTTGTGATTCTAAGAGCACCCAATTTAATATTGGGGGGAGGGGGGAGGAACTTCAGAAGAGTTTGCCTTGTAGGCAAAAGTATTTAAACTTTGTATGTTAATGTGATGAAATATAGTTGCCTCTAAAAGAAATAAATAAAACTATTGTTATCAGTTATGCTTTTGTTTACCCTGAAGCAAACTTTTCCATGGCAAGGTCATTTTAAAGTTAAATTCAGAAGAAAAACCTCCTTATTAAACCACAGTCTTGCCACATCCTGTTGCTGCAACATCTGATGGGTTTAACGACAGAACATTTTATTTTTCAGGTCCCTTGACAGGTAGCGTGGTCACATGACAAACCTGCCTTTCTTAAATCTATTTTGGATTCTTTTTTTTTTAAGAGAGAGGGTGCAGGGTGCTAGTGGGAAAGTGAGGATGACATGGAAACTTTCGCTCTGACAATTTTTTAAAGCAGAGAGCATGTTGGGAAACTGTAGGTGTAATTGGCAAGCTCGCAAAAAAACTCACATATTTTTAAAATGCTGTGCAAATGGTTAGTATAGGAAGGATTCCGCTCATCTCCAAGAACAGTATAATCTTAGACTGAAGTTTATGTCTTGAATTTCAGTTTGACCACAAACTGACTTGTATGATTTTTAGCATGCCAGCTATCTGCCTGTGTCCCTAAGTTACCTCACGTGCAAAACGAGTGTTAAGATGAGAAGCCCAGTCTTAAAGAGATGTAATAACCAGATTGGTTTATATAAAAGCCACTAATGTAAGGCTTCTGTAAGGGTTCTGTGCAAGTGGAAAGAGGTGTTTGTTAAATATTTTAAAATTATGAACGGATCCCTGCATCTGTTGACATTGGGACGCAATGTTCAAGCTTTCTTGAAAAATGAAAATAAAGAATAAAACAAACCATTAGTTATCCTGTTTGCTTCTAGATCTATATATATGTGAATGACATCACTTAGTGACTGAACCACATTTTCATTCCCGAAATACGATAGTTCATAAAAGAAAAGATTACACATTAAGCTATCTAAAATGTGTTTGCTGCAAAACAGCTGAAACATCAATTGAGCTACAATTTTAAAATTGACTACATTTTCAGGCAGTTGCTGGGGAATAGACCCAAAACTGTCTGCTTACTGATTGTGCTTTCTGTTTGGACGAAAAAGTAACTTTTCATGCTCAGGGGTATTTGAAATAGCTTTTCTCCAGCTCTGCTGCTGTGCCCATTGCCCCGTTGCAAGATCACAGGTTTTGCTTATTTTAAAGAAGTATTAGTATGACATGACAAACATCAAATACAACATTTAGCTGTAGACCCTAATGAAATAAACAAACTGGATTCCTTCCCCTTCTCCCCATCTGGCTTAACAGGGCTTGTTTTCAACTTCAAGTGCACTAATAAAGGGAATTCAACCCATAAGCAAATCCACTCTTCTTTTTGTTTTCAAACAGATGTTGGTGGGTATTTAAAGTAACAGTAGTATATTCATAACATATTCTCAATGACAGCCAATCCATAGGGCCCCTTGAGATCCAGAAGTCAGGCTTCTGAAAAGGAATCCTCAAGTACGGACATACAATTAAGGGCTTCTTCTCATGGGCATGGCAATTCCTGCTCCATATGGAAGAAGTCTACCATTGTTCCAGTTTCTGGAAACAGCAAGCTGCCTTATACAAAACTGCCTTGGTCCATATTACTCAATGTTGTCTACACAGATTGGCAGCAGCTCTCCAGGGTTTCAGGCAACAGTTATGCCCAACTCTAACTGGAGATGCTGGGTATTGAACCTGAGACCTTCATGCAAAGTAGATGTTCTTCCACCAAGCTATGGTCCTCAAAACACCAGTGTGTGGTAGATTTAAGCTGCATACTCTTCCACATGGCCTTGGATTTCTGAAGTTACTTGAGGAGCAATGGAACTGTTTCCTACCCACAATGGTGCTTAAAAGTGCTGTGTCAATAGAATTTCAAAGCAAGTCCAAAATCCAATGTTCTGTCAGAATGCCCAAGGTGCACAGGCTCAAATATTTGCGGATGATTGGCCGGCCGTGTGTCCCCCCCCCAATTGTAGCATCTTCTCAGAAGATTTGATGTCAGGAACCATTCATGGCACTTTCCGTTAATGCAGTACGACGTACCACATCACTTACTTTCCATGGTTGTTCACCAAAGCGTTCTTCTTGGTATGATTAGGTAGTGTTGCAAGCTGATCAGACAAGCAGGCAAGGCAAGCATCAAGCTGATCACACTGAGAAAGCAAAGCTAGAGAAAAAGGTCATACAGAGCCAATCAGGCCCCCATTGGTTGATCAGGTCACCTGACCCAGCTTCGTTGGCAAGCTGCAGTACCTTCTCTGGCCATTACGTTTGTGGTGCTGCTGCACAGGAAAGATCAGTTCAGCAAGCCTTTCAGCCCGTGAGCTGCCTTGGTGCCACAGATTAATAAGGTAGCTGACCTCTGGTGCTCAAGGGCCCCAATACCTTACACAGATTTTCCTAAGGAAAACTAGCATTTAGATGTACGAAGCTATCATAGTCCAGTTTCGCATATGCCACTCTGGAACCCAATTTAAGTTGCTTTCTCTCTCTAAAAATGTGCCATAGTGATGAAATGCTTTTTAAAAAAAACCCAAACTCATCTTTTTAAAACTTTTTAAAAAAAATAATAATCTGCGCACAGCTACAGGAAGTTTTGTTTTTGATCAGCATGGTCTTTTCTTGCACAAACAAATGGAATTATCCAAGCAGAAAGGATCAACAGCCCACAAGCAAAGGGAAATGTGGGCTTTTCCAGGCTAATTCCATGACGTGGGCATGTGTTTCCCCTTCGCTGTGATGTTAGGAAAGCTCCAAAGTGGTGACAGCCTTCCTGATGACATTTTGTCTATCTTAATGTAAATCAAGCAGTGGCAGGGACCACAGGGAGGAGAGGTGGAAATAGAAGGGATGTTGTGCAGCTCACTGTTGATATGCTCTGCCAGGTTCAGTCATTTCCTGCCCATCTGCCAAAAATCACAAGCGATAAATGGACATAGCCGGAGTGTGAGAAACTGCACAGCTCCAAAGTCGAGCAGGGGGTGAAGGGAATGAAAAAATAATAACCACGAGTAACGAAAACATTGCACTACTCTGTTCATCCCGCAGGTTAATGCTTAGATTATATACCCTGTCAACTTCTTTCTTTAAATGCCTGCTATGGCTTGCTGCCTTGTCCTCAGAAGTTTTCTGAAGGCGAATAAGGGGTTGTGCATTTTGTTTTTTTTAAAAAACCAAAACACACACATTTGTGTGCTTTCCACTGTTGAGGAAGACATGTTGATTTATCTGTTTCACCACTATCGGCTGTGAGCGAGCAAAAACACCAATTTAGGTTCCTTATTTCTTTCATCAACTCTCTTTCCCACTGTGGAAACTTCAGCATACAGAACCCCTATCCAACTGAGTCATAGCCATTTTCAAGCATTCAGGTCAGCCCCCTGCTGTTTTGTGGGTTATGCTTGCAAGCTCAGGTCAGCTTATGTGCCATGGATCAGTTCTTCTATGGACTTCCTCTTCTTTGTCCCTTTCCCCTTCAAAGTCAACCCAACTGGGTGTGTGTGTGTGTGTGTGTGTGTAACTAAATTGCAGGGGTGGAATATGAGTGATGCAATACAACAAGGCCCCAGGTGCTCCTTTCTAATGGAAGCCTGGGAGCCCAGCATTAATTTCCTTTAGGATTATGAGCTCCTTTTGCTCTTGCGGTCCCATCCTGGTTTGATTGGCTACTTACTGGCATTTTATGCTTAGCATCCGTGACCAAAGAGAAACAGGCGACACTAATTCAAGTGCCTTTAAGTGTCACTTTTGGCAGAAGTGTGTATAGAGCAATAACCCTTCTCTCCTTCTGTTTTCTTCTTCCTTGCAGTAAATGAAATAATAAGGAATGACCTCTCCAGCACCAACGTCCATTCATAGCTGGCCGTCTAGATATCCTGCTTTAAGCTCCGCTGAGACATCGGCTTCAGATAAATGGAAGATCCTCCCTGGTACCGCTCTGCTCTTTCCCTTTCTGGAATGTTTGGAACAATTACCTCTTCTCTGTATATCTATACATAAAACTAATTGGCTGGCTTCAACCAAGGAAACACCTTCTGTCAAGAAAATCATCTCAAGGAAAATGGAGGACACAAACTCTGAAATGGCACGTTTCACAAGTTGAAATTGGAAATATGACACAACTGGTGACTGACTGAAAACTGGCTTTCTTTTCCTTTGGGCTCTACTGGAAGTGCCTTATTTTGTTAGCTTCTGACATCAGGACATTGTATTGGCAGCTTTGGATATGCTGCCATCCAAAGTATTTCTAGGCACAGTAACCATCAAACATACATTGGAACTTGGGGTGTGTTGGAACTGTCTGTTGTTATGGGTATAAAACCCCCTGTTGGGTTGTATCAGCTCATTCATACTCAGAGTAGATCCATTCAGATGATAGGCAAGATTTTAGTGGGTCTAACCTGAGTATGATTTAGTTAGTTACAAGCCCTGGAATTCCTGTCTGAATTCCTGGATTTCTTCACTTTTGAACTGTATTTTACATCTTGTTGCCTTATTCCTGATGCATTTTTTTTTAAAACCCAGATTGTCATCTCAGTTCTATACTTTTCATCCTATTGCAGGTCTTTGCTCATGTATCATAAGACTGCATGTTAATACTTTGACTTAAATCAATTTCTAGACATAGCACAAGAAAATTGAACAGCACAAAATATTAAGGTTGATGGACAAAAACGTGGATACCTATATTTTCCTCAACTGTTTTATGCTTATGCTTATACATACAAACTAGCATTTATGCATATATATATATATATATATATATATATATATATGCTTTCGTAGATTTTCACGGGTACAGGAATGCAGGTTTTGGTGTCTTCGGGTGTCTTCCCGTGTAAGAGTCGGGGTGTCTGTGCGACGTTTCGACGAGGTCTCACTCGTCATCTCGTCATGAAGATGACGAGTGAGACCTCGTCGAAACGTCGCACAGACACCCCGACTCTTACACGGGAAGACACCCGAAGACACCAAAACCTGCATATATATATATATATATATATATATATATATATATATATGGAGGCTTTGAATTCAGCAATAATTTCTGCTTCTGAGAATGCAGTCCTGATCCCATGCAAATACTTTTGCCATTACTATGTTGTGGGTTTGTTATGTTTAAGACAATTATGCATTTTCTTTCCTCAAGCTGATAAGCAAGCACTTTAGACAGTCCAGAAGGATGCATATGAAACATGTATTAATTACCAAATGACAAAAGATGAGTTAAAAGCAAATGTAAATACCATTTTCAAAGAATGTAAAATATTTGTTCAATTATAAGATAATTATTCCACTGAAGCCTTATAACTCTCTGCTTTGTGTACAACAAATATTACCAAAAAACCAAATGTTTTAATATGCAATGCTGTATAGTATGTTTTCAGAGCAGCTTCAAATTTATAGAGTACATATGAAACTTAAGCATGCAATGTAGTCTTTGACATGGTATTTCGTACAACCAATAATGTTGTTACCGTATAGCTAGTAATGGCATATTATGTCACATAGACAAAAAGAAAGCATGGCTCCATTTTTAAAGCATTTAACATTAATATTGTGCCTTAGGAAATACGAGTGAACTACTCCACAGTTACTAAGGTGGTGACTGAGTGCAGTGTACAGTTAAAGCAAACTCAACAGGTTTCACAAAAAGGTGAAACAGTCCTAAACATTTAGAAATATTACTCTGTACAATTATGTCTTACTTACTTTTTTTAAAAAAATGAAAAGCCATATTTGTAACATTTGCACATTACTG
Organism: Podarcis vaucheri; assembly: GCF_965113315.1. Lineage (NCBI taxonomy): Eukaryota > Metazoa > Chordata > Lepidosauria > Squamata > Lacertidae > Podarcis > Podarcis vaucheri. The sequence goes on along the minus strand of NC_138766.1, from coordinate 36,828,025 downwards.
TGAAAACATAAGAATATAATATGGCTGTATGTAAATATTATAACGTTACTGGTCCTTCTAATTGGGTGACTTCCCAACTGCTTAGCAAGAGATATTTATCCTGTACTCAGCTTTGTAGCAGTTGCATGCATTTCTCCTAGACTGCCATATTATATATACATATAAATTTTGACAGTTTTCAGCTAAACTTGCAGCTAGAAAATACATCAAACGAAGCACAACTTTCCACAGAAAGCTAGATTGGTTCAGCTGTTTTTGACTCCTGCGGGAGGGGGATTTTTCATAAAATGATACACTTTAAAATGTCATATGTTAGCATCTATATTCTGTATATTGCAGGCACTTCTGTTTCAGGCAACTTTCAGTCTTCCAATATCATAATTGTACCATTCATCAAGAAGTGCTTCTGTATAATTTCCATTTGTTGCAACAGAAACTTGTGCGGGAGCAGCACTCCATAGATTAAACCATATTTTTGGACGCCCCTTGCCAACAATTGCTCTTTCTTCATGTATTCTACATTTAAAACATGTAGTTGCCAAGAAAGACATGGAGTTCCAGTGTAATCCTCAGACGTCCATTTCTCTCAATTTTCCTGAAATGTCAGAAGAGTGCAAGTGGAGGAACCTTCAGGCAGGCCAAAGGATTTTTGACTCTGATACAGAAATATCTTGGGCGAGGTGCTGACCACACAAGCACCACAATGTTTGCATTTCTGCAATAACTTTAGCAAGATAATCATATGTATTGTTCCCGGTATGTCACACCCCCTATTTGTCATTGTTTGTTTGTTTAATTTCTTTTGAGCTGTCTTGGAAGTTTGTTACATTCAACCCTAGCTCTGAAAAACTATGCATCTCTTGTATATGTATCCATGAATAATAATAATAATAAAAAACCTGGTATGAAAAACCCGTATCTGATAAGAATTTTACATTCATTTTGTGGTGTGTTTTTTGCTTATTTGTTGGCAGAAATGCTGTTGGTTTAGGGTAGATGAGCAATATGCAGCAGAATGGGGTGGGAACAAGGTGGGAACATCTTAAAAATGTAGAATGGGTTACAGCAGTGCAAACAAAGAAGCACATTTTTTGATGCTCCCATAGGTGAAGAAAGGAGGGAGAGAGTATTCCAAGAACAAAACTAGCAGGCTGATATCTCCAGGATATGCTAGTTTTTGTGTGTGTGTTTTCATGGAGAGAAGCATCCCAAACTGGCATTCCTGACTTTATGTCCTGCAACTGGTCATCAGCAGTCACTGCCTGACCCACAGAGTTCTTTCTGGCTCATACCCTGATAATCAATGGCTGTATGGTAAGACTGGGAATTAGCTGGAATGAGTAGCATCAGCTGGCACACTGCTATACTAGAACAAATTCATGTTGTCACGAAGCAAATCCACCATGGCTCTGGAACTGATGATCAAAGGGATGAGAGTCCAGCATACATTTTGAACTTGAAACAACATGCTGTATTCTGCCAGAGAAAGAATTACTGGTCTATCTATGCATGCCACAGAATGACATGGTATGAGTGGTGTGTAATAGCTCACAATGCAGAGCTAGTTACAGTCACACTACAGCCCATCAGCATCCTGTCTCTGGAGGTCGGGTGACACCAGAAGGGTGCTAGAGGTCTGGCCCTCTGCTTGCCTGACTCTAGCTTCCAGATAGCCTCCCACCTTCCAGCATGAATGCCTGATATTGCATCCCATCTATGGTTTCTTGGGATTGATATTTATGGGAGCAGTTTTTACCAGGGTAATTAAGTCCCAGTTCAAGGCAGGAATGCTTCGTATTTTAATGTCTGTGGTGAGAAAGTGTGTGTACAATTGTATGTGCACTGTCTTCTACGTTGCATTACATTAGGAACCGGGGCGAGCCTACATGCATGACATCAGGCGTGATGCTAGTCTGTGTTCACACATTGGGTTGTATCCAATGAAGTCATCTTGTTCAGGCAAGGACTTCCGCTTGCACAACAGAGCACCCCCCTCTCTCTCCCCCCCCCCCCCGTGCCCACTATCTGTTCTGGGAGTTCTTTCAAACCTCCAGAACATTTGGGGAGACAGAGGATGGAGAGGAAGTTCTAGTGTGAAAAGAAAAGGCCTTGTATGAACAGGATAACTTTGTTTGAATGCAGCCCATCCCAGGTTCAATCCCAAGCATCTCCAGACAACATTTTGGAAAGGGAAGGAGCTCAAAGACAGAATGGATATTTCCTATGCACAGTGGTCCCGTTTCAAACCCCATTTGAAAGATCTCGGTTAAAATGATTGGAAAAGAGCTCTGCCAAGGGCCTTGGAGAACCACACAGCACCACAGGCATATAAGTTGTCATATAAGTACAGTTCAGTTTTTGTTATATATGCTAGCTGTGACTCAGGATTATGCAAAATAAACAGAAAAACTAATAGAAATTTTAGTGCCTATAGTTCACATATGTAGCACTTAATACCTGCCTGGTATCTATTTTAATTGATTTTTTTTTAAGAGAAAAGGCACGTATCTTATAAATGAAGTGAATGTCTAAACAAAATCTGAACTACATGGGAATACTGAATTGCAGATGTGGGGAAGTTTTGGCCCTCCAGATGCTGCTGAACTACAATTCCATTCATGCTCATCAAGCATGGTCATGTAGTTCAGAAACATCTGGAGGGTCAGATTTGCAATTATTTAACAAGTCAGGCATTGTTTTGGTCTCTCTTCTTTCCCTTGCGTTTTGTAAGATATTTATTCTGGTCTGGTTTTGTGTGAGACAGCTTTAAGGAGCACAGATTTGTAAACAAAAAATGCATGCAAGTGCCGAAACCTTTCCCATTCAGTGCTCATGTGTGTAAATCAGTAGTTTCCCCCTTTAATTACAAGTGTCATTCTTATACAGTGGTACCTCGGGTTAAGAACTTAATTCGTTCAGGAAGTCCGTTCTTAACCTGAAACTGTTCTTAACCTGAGGTCCCACTTTAGCGAATGGAGCCTCCCACTCCCACTGCGCTGCCGCGGCGCGATTTCTGTTCTCATCCTGAAGCAAAGGTCTTAACCTGAAGCACTATTTCTGGGTTAGCAGAATCTGTAACCTGAAGCATATGTAACCTGAAGCGTCTGGAACCCGAGGTACCACTGTATAGGACAACATGCTAGATTAATACAGGATTTGTACTTGGGTGATGGTAAGCTCATAGCAAATTATTCCCCCGCCCCCAGCAAATTGCCAGCATGTACATTGGCGCATTTAAAGCAGTGACTCCTTGAGAGTGCAAAGGCAAGATGTATGCTGCTAAATTCCATGGTGGATGCCTATCAGAGAGCCATGCTTCTCTGTCCTCGTCTGCATTTGAAGCCTGGAAGAAAACGGCAAAAAGACAGACCCTTTCAGACAGCATGCACAAGCTGTAGGGAAAAACCCCCACAACATTAGACAAATTTGTCCAGCAGTAAGTGTTTAAAAACAGGGCATTTTTTTACTATCCTGTATTGTATGCAGATTGTGCAAGAAATGACAACAGCTCTGGACAGCCATTTTTTCTTAGCAGAGGAAAAACCTCAACTATTTGCCAGACGATGGTTAACTCCATAACAGATATAGGAGCAGCTGTCAAGTTATTTCAGAAGGGACCTAAAGTAGAGCCCAGAATTTCAGAATTCTGCATGAGGCAGATACCATTTTACATGGTCAAGAGGTACAGAACATTGTCTAGAACACTATACTGTACAAGCTACAAAGTAAACCAGTTTCTCTTCACAGCATATGTGATATCAGGTCATAACCACGGTAATTTCCTTGGTCATAGGGTAGCTGTTGAAAGGGGACTATTGAAAGCAGGGAGAAGCAATAGTGTTTGGAGAGACTGGTCTGCCAGCAGGAGCGCCTATGGATATTGATTTAAGACCAGATGCCAAACCACACCATCTGCAAATAGCCTGCAGAATCCCCATTCCAAAGGAATATCAGCAAGCACCTGTGAACTGCTAAGTGCAGAACAGCCAGCCTCAGAGCGAAGGGTTAGCATAGCTGATTCACAGGGTCCATTCCCACCCAACTGTTAGAAACCTAAACTGTTTAACTACAATAGGCTGGCACTGCAGAAGAATTAATGCTCTACATGCAACTTGAGGCCTAACCTGGAATATTGATACCTAAGGTCATGACTACTGCATAGGTATATAGATGCCATTTATTGTTTAGAAACTGCAAAAGTCCTTTACAAAGTTTGCTGTTTTGTAGGGCACTTGGTACTCCTATTTTGGCCAAGGGGAAACTATTGCCATCTTTTCAAAAGCCAAAGCTTAAGTCCATGCAGGTGTTTAGGGATACTCTCATTTTGACTCAAGAGAACCACCATTTTATAGTTCAAATCAGGAAAAATAAATACAGTAAATGGACAAAAGTACAAGGATTCACAAAATGTTTAGGGGTATGTGTACCCCCTGCGTCCCACCAAGAAAAAAAAGCACTGAGTCCATGAATAACCATTCAGCCTCTGCTTCATTTAAAAATGACACCACCTGTCTCTGATCATTTCTCTAGGATTTGGACATGAATTTGTAGAAATAACTTCAGTTTTCCAAAGGTTTCTGTGAGTGCAGTGCTCTCTGATTTGGAGCTAGAGCCTTTGCCCATCATGGCAACCAAACTTTCCACTTCAGAAGTGGAGTTTCTATGAGCCAATGTGAGTGAAGGAAGCATCTCCACCATCAATTGGCCCAAATTCCATCACTGTGGCCAGCAAGTGTGAGCTGTCCTGGACCTCCCATTGCAGTACTCTCTGCAATGCCTAGAATTTGTTCTGCTTTTTTTCATGGTCCGGCCAAATCAATAACGCTGGGGTGAGTGGAATATTCCTAGGACACAGGCTTCTGGTCAGGAATGGTTGCATATTAAGATATATATTCATTTGATGTTTTACATGAACAAAAAATATCCAGTGCTGGGTGTAGTACTTAAAGAGTACAAATGAACAAAGGACTCATCTGTCAGCGTAGCTACCTATAGGCCTGGTAATTGACCTAAAACCCCAACATTTCCCTTTCCCTTCCCCACACCCAGCACCATGAGATTTAGAAATAATAAACATTCCATCCATTTTCGATTGACGCACTTACACACAGGAATGAGATTGCAGCATAACCCTGCAAAATGAAATGTTCATCACTTCTGTAAGGTGACAGAGAACACAGAGGGGGTCACTATTTGCCATGTAACCCTGATTTCTATCTCAGTAATGTGGCTGAACTATTTGGATCAAAATGAAAGCCACAAAACTGACTCAAACTTGGCTTTCAGTAGTTTTGTGTGTCCAGGTGGAAGCTGGAGATTCCTGGACAACACCAGATTTCTGGCTGACCTCCCTGTTCCTCTGTATGACACCTATAAACAGATGCTTGATTGCTATTTTTTTACTTGCAATGGAAAGAATCCCAGGGTACAACTCTTGTACATTACAATCCCAATCCCAAAATTTTCCTATACAGTACTTACTTTTCTGAACTCAATGGGATTTTCTTCTTAGCTGACAGGTATAGGATTGGGCTGAAAACTACCTTCCCTGTAGGAATTTAGTATTACGAAGTGACCCTTTGGAGGGATTCAATAACCCAAGGTAATAACATTCTCTTGCTCTCGGGATCACTAATACAGATTCAGATCTTGGAGATCCTGATTTCCTTCCTTTTTGACTGGAGGCAAGCTCACTGAGGTGAATGCCACACTGCAGAGTGGGAATGGGACAGAAATTCAAGTCAGTTCTTATTTACCTAGTTCACACTTTCAAAACAATATGTGAAGTAAAAAAAGCAACCCTTCAAAATTTGCACTTCTTTGAATATTGCAATTCAGTTCTCCAGCTAAGTAATAGGTGCAAAAAAATATGCATTAATATTAGGGGAAATTGCTTTGCAAAAAAATAAGTACAATAGGCAAAATTGCATACAAAAAGGTGTTTCGTGGGAGAAATATGCCCTGTAAAAAGCTGGTGAATTTTCAGGAGCACTTTTTGAAAATCGCAAATTGATGTCGAAACATAGGGAGCTGAATTTAAGATTGGAATAATGAGAAACTGAGAGAAACAGAAACTGCTTAATTTACCCATCCCTATTGTAGAGTTAGTGTGCAGAATATTATAGGCATCATGATCTCTTGTCATGGGATGAAATGCGATGGCACCTCCTGTTTCACTACAGGCTGCAATTCTGTGCATGCGTTCTTCTGTGTAAATGTCCATAATGACTGGGTTGCAAGCATTCATTATATTAAAAATGTACTTAAGATATAAATAAAATTGTCTGGGCGATTTTACCCTGCTTCTGAAGTCAGTTCAGGACGCTTTATTGCTGAATAAATTAATGCAGTGTACAGTAAGCAGAGACAAGCCTGCAGCAATGCACAATGAGGCATGCAGTTCCAAGAATTTATTTGTTTGTAGTACAGTACTGTACATAGTTGTCCTTGTTGCCATCTGTGAAATCTGTTGGAAAGTATGCAAGGAGCATATATTCCATGGCACTTCCTGTCTCCAGCTTGTTTTAGTCTCTATTTGCCTTTATGAATGAATGAATGAAATTTCTGTCCCTGATAGAAGTTGCTAGTAAAGTGGGGATGGAGGTATGGGATCCATTGGTGGTAATACATACTGGAAGAGTTCAGACCTCACAAGAATGAGCCACGAGAGGCCTTAGGCTTGTGTGTTACCTGCCCCCTTGTCCTCCAGTGCTGCTATAAAGAAGAGTTTGGTGACTATTTTATCTTGTTGTTTGGTCTGAACTTGACAAGCTGGTTGATCATAACGGGGACTAGTTTGGAAGAAACCAGCTCCTAAACCTGAGTTATGAATCTGGTTGTTTCAAGGAACCACAGTTAAGATTATCCAGTTTAGGGTTCAGATGTGGTTAACTGTGGTTACAAAAAATGGGAATGAAAGCTTCTGATATCCTCTCAGCTCTGCTAGAGTAGGATATGTGGAGGCACACAAGTCCAATGTTTGCTGTGACTCATTTTTGTTACAGTAAACCAAGGCTGATCTTTATGTCCGAACTAGTTCACTGTTTGTCCTATAGCTTAGCAAGTTGTCAAATGATATCAGGCTATAAATGAAAGCTGTTTTATTGCAATTATTTGCATGGTTTTAGCAATTTTTATACAGGTATTATTGTTTTATTATATATCAATTACAGTGGTACCTCGGGTTAAGAACATAATTTGTTCCGGAGGTCCGTTCTTAACCTGAAACTGTTCTTAACCTTAGGTACCACTTTAGCTAATGGGGCCTCCCATTGCCACTCCCATGTGCACCACCGCTGCACAATTTCTGTTCTTATCCTGAAGCAAAGTTCTTAACCCAAGGTACTATTTCTGGGTTAGCAGAGTCTGTAACCTGAAGCATCTGTAACCCGAGGTACCACTGTATTGTTTTTTCTATGTTTTTAGGTTCTCATTCACTATGTTACATGGAGAAATGAAGAAAATGGAGTCATGGCATGCATTCCTTTCTTTCTTACAGGATATTCTGCCAAATTGCTAAATCCAAGGTTTTGAGGTTAGCCCTCCCTTGATCCTGTTCACTTTTCTTCCAGAAACATGAGCCATTCTTAACTATATCTGGTGTGTGAGGGGTTTTTTTATAACATGATCTGTTTTTTGGTATGGAGAACTGTTGCTGTGTTGGACTCATGGAATAACTGATACAAAATAGGTAAGATGATCTTTTCATTGGGTAGCTACCAAAAGTGACTAAAAATATCTGTGTTGGGGAGTAACTTTGGTCTCTGTTTATCTAGATGACAATTAACTGCGTCTCTGTTTTGCTTGCATGCTGTATTTCTTGAGAGATTGCTTACCCTTTGCACAAACAGGAGCTGATTCGTGAAAAGGGATCACTTGGGGTTGTAACCAGTGCTAGTCCTGCTCAGAGTAGACCCATTGAAATTAATGAACCCAGGTTAGACATGCCCATAAACTTCAGTGGGTCTACTCTGAATAGAGCTAGCATTGGCAATAATCTCCTGTATCTGCTGAAGCCAGGACAGTTTTCGGCTCATCCGCTACGCTTGGTCAGCTATTATTTCAGTAGCAGCCAATGAGGTGGTGCAGGTGGAGCTTCCCAACACACTGAGTTGCTGCCATTTCCTAAAAGGGAGAAGTGTGGGAAATGAGGCATGGAGTCAGGTATAGCAGAGTAGCCAATCTGACATACCTGCTGCCACATGCTGCACCACACCTCGCTCTGGGCATGTTACCCTCTCCCTCTCAGAAAGCGCCAGAGACCCTTGGTGTTGGGAAGCCAGAAAAGCAATGGAGGCCAACCAGCTGGTACTCCATTACTTTTATGAGGTCAGTAGGATTTGGAAGATATAAAGGAGTACAAGGGACTTCTTCGTGCAGTGCATAGTTAAAGTATGGAACTTGCTCCCACAGGAGCAGTGGTGGCCATCAGTTTGAATAGGTTTAAAGGAGGATCAGACTAATTCACGGATGATAAGTCTAACAGTGGCTGCTAGCCATGATGGCTATGCTCTGCTTCCATGGTCAGAGGCATTATGCTTCTGAATACTTCTGGTTATACTGAATACTTCTGCCTAATGCTAGGGCCAGCTCTGCATCTTGATCAAATTCTGGTTGCTAGAAACTGCAGGAGGGGAGAGGGCTCTTGGGCTCAGGTCCTGCTGGAAGAACAGGGTGCAGAGCTAGATACGGGGCTGCAGGGCTTCAACCATTTCCCAAGCTTGTTAGAAAAGCTCAGTCCTGTTTTCTTCTCTAGCTCTTCGCCCAAGAAGTGAAATTTGCAAGAGGTAAAGTTTGGAGTGCTGCTAATAATGCCTGCACTTCCAGGCCTCGGAGCATCATCAGCAGTTCTTCAAGACAGACTGCTATCAATACCTGAAGCCACTTTGGACCTCAGGAATGAGATGGGTTGTCAGGCTGAGTAAATGGGAGTCAAATATGTATTGAAGTCAGACTCACTAAGGACGGAATAATCAAAGTCATCAAAGCTCAGTGCATAATAGCTCAAGACAAGAGGTCTCGCAAATATTGTTCTAGTATCATCATAACCACAAGGGCTACACGGATGTGGGTTTTAGAGACGTTTAAATTAGCAAAGAGTGCTTGTCATTAATCTTTTATAATGGCTTCTGGGAGGCACAGTTCATTTAAACATTTTACATTTTTATTACTTATGTATGCAGGGCAGCAATTAAAGCTGTCGTGGTCATATAATGAAGACTAATGAAACCAAGAGTATGGTAAGTTTTTCATTTGCTGTCAGTCTGAATAATCTTCTTCCACTCAAAGCATGAACGCTCTCCTTAGAAGTTGCAACAGGCGACAATGTCAGCATCGCCACCACTTTGTGAACTTCAAGACCATTCACACAAGCACTTTAACAAGACATTTTGCTGCCTGAGGCAGAGCAGAAAACAGAGCCCTCCCCTTTGGGCGTAAAACCCTGGGGTAACTATTTTGGCGCCTGAGGCAGAAAAGCCCTCAAGTGCTTTCCCGTTTCTATGCCACTAAAAATCCAGCCGCAATAGATTATCCCCCTTCGTGATGCTCCATTTTAGCTTCCTGAGGTGGCTGCCTCACTCTGCCTAATGCTAGGGCCAGCTCTGCATCTTGATCAAATGTAATTGCACTTGTAGCATCTTAAACTGATTCTCAGAAATGTCTGTAGCAGATAATCTAGCGTGGAGTGGAGAATCTGCCAATGTAGGCAGCAAATCTAGTGTCAGAAACTTGACACTGGATAAACTGCCTTCACTGGCAGATTCTGATAACCAGCACAGTGAGTGAGGGCCCTAATACTGAAATCCTACGGAGCCATGGGTATGCAGAGTAGGCAACACCAAGCAACCACTGCTGTGGCCCTGTGCAAGGCAGTTTCCTACATTTCTTTGAAGCAAAAATATTAAACTAGTTTCAAATGCAAAGGATCAGGTCAGCTGAGAGAGTGAAAGGGATTCTTCTGACTTTGGAATCTTTCAGTACTTCAGCCACTACAGCCACACTGTCTTCACATCCCTTATGTCTGAAGATAGTGCAAAGTATCACTTTAATAGCACTTCTTGTACAGAAAGCTTTCCTCTCACATACCCAGTAAGAATACCGGAAACTGAGTAATGCTTATTTGACTTTATATACAAGTTTTGGCACACTTAATTCAGTTGAAAGGAACGCGGGTTGCGCTGTGGGTTAAACCACAGAGCCTAGGGCTTGCCGATCAGAAGGTCGGCAGTTCGAATCCGTGTGACAGGGTGAGTTCCTGTTGCTCGGTCCCAGCTCCTGCCAACATAGCAGTTTGAAAGCATGTCAAAGTGCAAGTAGATAAATAGGTACCGCTCTGGCGGGAAGGTAAACAACGTTTCCGTGTGCTGCTCTGGTTCGCCAGAAGTGGCTTAGTCATTCTGGCCACATGACCCAGAAGCTGTACACTGGCTCCCTCAGCCAATAAAGCAAGATGAGCGCCACAACCTCAGCGTCGTCCACGACTGGACCTAATGGTCAGGGGGTCCCTTTACCTTTACCTTTAATTCAGTTGAAAGACATCAATTGTGGCAAGTTGATAGTGATGCAGAACTTGGGAGAAATGAAAAAAATGAGAAGCAGGGAGAAACAGCAAACTGATTTATTCAACCATCCCTATCACAAACAGGCCACGATGGTGGCATTGCACTTTTATCACAACTATAAGAAGAAAATATTCTGCCCAGCATATAATGGACTTGCCTTCAATTTCTTCCACTCAGTCTCTGTTTATTGAATTTGTCGTAGACTACAAGTCTTCTGAGGAGGGCTGTTGTTTTTTCTCCTCTTTTTATGCAGTGTCAGCTCAGAACTGTTTTATAAATAAATGCATTCTTTTTAAAAATGGGAGTGCTAGACTAACTGGCAGCACAATATTGCATTTGTCTGTTTAAAAATAAGCCCAGCTGAGTTTGAGGGGGCTTTCTCCCAGATAAGTGTGTGCAGGATTGCAGCTTCTTTATTCTCAGGGCTAGAAATTATTCTGGGTGCCTTGCAAAGGGGTGAGTGTTTCAATGCAAAAGCCCATGATGAGATAACAACATCTTGATGGTTGTGTTTTCTGGGCCACTATGAAATAGAGTTTTGGAGGGGAAATGGGGATTAGTCATCCCACAATTAGTCATCCTGCAGTGTAGTTTGATCCATGAGTGATTTGATCTGTGCTTCAGAAATGCCGTGCTGTGACCAAAGACCCAATTTTCAGGGTGGTGATTTTTTGATATATATATTTTGTGTGTGTGTTTTTTAAAAAATATGTATCGTGTTATAATTAAGGATTTGGACATGAAAAAGTTGACTGCTGCAGTTTTGGGGCTCCGGCTAAGTAGGTCAAAGGGAACATACACCATAAGAACTGCTATGTCTAGGTATGCATTTATTACATTTCATTTGCATCTGTACCAGTTTCACATTTCACTTTTTTCCTCTACTTCATCTTTGCTTCCTTTTCTGCCTTTTGGAGAGCTATTTTAGAAAGCCTGCCACCCACAGAATGCAGTTTACCAACGCTTTTCAGTAATTTCCTCCCCCCAAGACAACCACTTCCCTCTTCTTCTCTCAGTCACATTCTGTACCAGCACCATGACTCTAAACTTCCTCCTTGAGTTCCCTTGAGTTTTGTCAACGTTGGGTAGCATCATTAAGGGTTAGCAGCTGAACATTGTATTCTAATTGTGTTGCCGTCTGAGCAAGAAAGAAACCAATAGATGGGATTAACAAAGCCACAGTTTGATTGAAGGCACATGGCCTATTCCATCAGCTAAGACCAATGTGAAGGGGGAAGGAAAGCCCTACCATTAGATCGTCTGTGATGGCCGCCTCAGGCAGCAAAGACTGGCGTGGTGGGGGAGAGCAGGGACACGTGGTGCTGGAAAACAGGCCTGATAGTGTGCCCTGCACCCGCTAAACAAACTTGATCTCTTCGGTTGCAGTGCAGTACACAGGCAGTGTTCAAGCAAGACTGCATACTCGCAATACATTTAAAGCACATCCAGATCAGAAAGATTCCTGGGAGCTATAGATTGCCCCTCACAGAGTTACAGTTCCCAACATTCTTAACTAATGCCAGAATCCTGAGGGCAGAGGGTGTTTGCTTTAAATGTATGTTGTCTGCCAACTCCCAGGGGCCGAGGGATCTCCAATATTTGCCCCCCTCCAAGTTCATGGGCATTGCCATTCAAATGGTGTGTGTGTGTGTGTGTGTGTGTGTGTGTGTGTGTGTGTGTACCACATCATGTGATCAGTTATGTGGGTGGGGTTTACCTGCCCCCCCCAAAAAAAAAATTCAAGTTGACACCCCTGTTGTCTACCCAGCCTAAGATTCAACTTCCAGTCTGGTCAGCTTCTATACAAGAAATGGGAGGTCCACCATTTTGCCTTCACCTCAAACAGCAATAGGTCTCAGGCTATCCCTGTGGAGAAGGTAGTTCTAAGTTGTCCTTACAAGACACTCACTGAGGCCAGCCATGATGTCCCCTGACACTACTGAGGTCAAACCTGAGCTATACCTGATGGATAACCCTCCCCTCTTGCAGGAATAGCAGGTGTGAAGTGGTCACTCATATCTGCTGCCTATAACTCTGCTGCATATAGCTTTTCTTCAGAACTCTAGGGCAGCAGCAGACCTGCTCCAAATGTTGGTCCAAGCTGTGAATATCCTCTTAGCCCCAAGATGCCAGGAATGCCAAGCACCTTCCCACTCTCAGGATATTGGTGCCATTTTCCATGTCCACACTAGTCTTGGAGCTTAAAGGTGGACCTTGACAGAAAAGGCTCATGATGATTTTTCTGTTGAAAAAAGAGAAATCTCAGTTTTATCTTTTTAGAGGAGGAGCCATAGCTTAGTAGTAGAGTATATAATTTGCACATTAGTCCGGGTAAGCCATAGTGGGCAAGATGTGCCCATGGCTTGACTGACTCAGGGTGGATCTACACATGGGGGGAGGGGAACTATAAAGAAGTCAGAAATTAAATCATGATAACAAAAGAAACCCTATGTAAAAACGCTATAGAAAGGTTTTGTGCTCTCTGGCACCATCTGGCGTTGTGTGTTTATAACACATTCAAATCGTTGTATTTTTACTAATGTTTTTTACCCTTCTCCAGTGTAGGGTCATTGCTTTCACTCCCAAATATTTTCATAATACATGTTTTGTGCCTTTGCTGGTAGCTGCCTCTTTTTCACTCAGAGAAAGATGCTGGGAAAGAGTGGTGTGATCTATTTAGGGGAGGGGATACCTGGGGATCAGCCTTTTGGAAGACAGCTTGCACCCTGACTTCCACCTCTTCAGCCTGAGCTTTAACCCCTTTCTCTGGAGTCCCCAAGAGGGAGGCTAATAAAACCCTGAGACCTGGCAACCTTACTTGAACGAAACCCAAAGGAAAAGATTAATACTACAAGCCATGGGTATTTTTTGCTAGTTGGAGACCTGGCAAATGTGCTTCTTGTGCCAGCAACGCCTTCAGTTGGCAGGAGTGCTTGGAGACCAGCAGTCACAGAAGATTAAATTCTCTGCGTCCTGAGACTCTAAAATGGGAAGCATTCCCATCATGCCTTTTGTGCAGTTAGCTGTGGTGCACAGAGCCATCGAATAGGTTCAGAAATGGAAATGAATTTGGCTATTACTTCTACATGCTCTCCCATGGCATGCAAAATGCTGTCGCCCTAATTTGCTGTCACTTGCAAAACAGACTGTTGTTTTCAGTTTGCACATGAGGAGCTGCCGCTAAGAGGCTAAGAAGGGGAATTGGATTTCAGAATAAGGTGGTCAGGTTTGGCTCACAAGTGTCAATATAGTTCAGGCTTGCACCCTGGTCCTAACATTGTTTAATTTGTCCTTTGTTTAATTACAGTAATATCTCTAGAAGTCAAAGGTGAGGAGCCTGTAGACTTCATCTCCCATCAGCTCCATCCAACATGGTAAATACTCAGGGATTATGGGAGCTGGAGTCCAGTGACGTCTTGAGACCCACAGGTTCTGCACCCTTGATTTAAGTACAATTCTATGCAGAATACTATGCAAGGTGTTGTTGTTGTGGTTGTTGTTGTTGTTTAGTCGTTTAGTCGTATCCGACTCTTCGTGACCCCATGGACCAGAGCACGCCAGGCACTCCTGTCTTCCACTGCCTCCCTCAGTTTGGTCAAACTCATGCTGGTAGCTTCAAGAACACTATCCAGCCATCTTGTCCTCTGTCGTCTCCTTCTCCTTGTGCCCTCCATCTTTCCCAACATCAGGGTCTTTTCCAGGGAGTCTTCTCTTCTCATGAGGTGGCCAAAGTATTGGAGCCTCAACTTCACGATCTGTCCTTCCAGTGAGCACTCAGGGCTGAATTCCTTCAGAATGGAGAGGTTTGATCTTCTTGCAGTCCATGGGACTCTCAAGAGTCTCCTCCAGCACCGTAATTCAAAAGCATCAATTCTTCGGCGATCAGCCTTCTTGATGGTCCAGCTCTCACTTCTATGCATCACTACTGGGAAAACCATGGCTTTAACTATACAGACCTTTGTTGGCAAGGTGTTACTCTCATGTAAATGTGTACAGGACTACAGTCTTAGCAATGCAACATTGCTGTTCTAAGTGACATGGAGTTTATTTTTCCTGGTTTCTGAATGCTTTTAATTATGCTGGATGAACTGGGCTGTCCTGCAGGCAAGGTCTGCTTGGGTGTCAACTTTCTGGATCAGCTTCTGAAAACAATAAAACTAAAACAGCATAAGCTCTCACAAGAGATGCACTGCTCCATATCAGGATGAGCAAGAACTCATTGCCATTGCAGCAAGAAATGGGGGGAAGCACAGGCTGCAGGCAGAGGAGAGCCAGATGGACATGTGACCAGCAGCTTGGAGAATGTGTGTTGAGATGGCACACAAATAATACCAGGAACCACAGTAATGCTGAACTGCTGCCCCTCACGCAAATACTTTAGTTAAAGCGCGAGCTCAAATTCAAATGATTAAAGAGCCATGTGTGACAAAGGCAACACTGCAGACACATCCTGTTTTGGTTTGGTTTTTATTGGCAAGTTGTGGTACGTACCAACATAGCAAATACAGTCCAAGTCTGGAGACAGACAACAGTTTTCAAGAGAGCTGAAAGTGGCATCATTTCCTAATGTCTGTGCAAACGTTTTGTTTCTGGCCTCTGGCCAAGAGTGTGTAGGGCTTCAAAACGCTACAAAACAAAACAAAAATATCAGGATTTTATGCCATGAGGATAAATCCCTTTGAATAACTATCTTCTGCTTCCCTTTCAAAACAACAACAACAACATACAATTAGCTTTATCACTGAGCCATGGATCATTTTCACACCTACAGCTTCAACACATTGCTCCCACCTGACAGCACAACATATGTTAAATACTTTTTCCTCCATTGCCCACATAGCGCACATCTCTGTCTCCAAAGGCAAATGTGTCCTAATACATCAGTGACCAGAAAACCCTCCACTATGACTCATCCAAAGCAGCAGCAACGGCAACAGCAAGTTTCAGGCTTTTCCTGCTCTTCCCACTCTGGATATGGAGAAACCATTCAGCAAAGGAGTTTCCTCCCTTCTGTGCCAGGAGTTTTCCTCCCTTTCTCTTTTTCCTCTCGAGTGCTTCCCCTGTTCCAGGCTACAGAAGTATCTGCTGAAGCAGTTTCAAGAACTTACTGCAATTGCACATGCACTTCCAGAATTAACCAAAGGAGTGGGAATGCAAACCACAGCTGCTCCAGGAAAGCAGCATCCATGAGCTGGCTCTTCAGATCGTTGAATCACCCACCAGCTAAAGACCGTTTTCCCCCTTGAGCTAAATGGGGCGATTTGACAGCTTTTCCAGACTGGCTCAGCGGCCGCTCAGTAAGCCTAATCTCCGCCATCTTATTGCATCTTCCTCTCTCACCCACACACAGTCAATCCCTAAGAAGAACGGTCTGAATGGAAGCGGGAGCACATCTAAAGAGGGAATTTCCTATTAATTGCACTTTATCAATTAATAGCTTGCTGCTAAATGCGGGGGGGGGGGGAGAGATAATTCACTGTGCCTTTCTTTGCCATATCATAGCTGATACCTAGGCATTCTCACTAATGGGTGCATTTACGTTATGTGTACATCAGTAGGGTTCACATCATAAGGGGAAAAACATCACTACAATGGCACGTTTCAAGCTTTCACATATCCTGTAGAACTAAACTCTGACCAATTCCATCTCACACAAACAGAATTGATTTTTCTTACAGGTTTTAACAGTGAGCCCTTTTAAGATGGGATTCGGAAGTTAAGCTCCTCCACCTCCCAATGAAACAAAAAAGGGTGTTTTGTTTCAAATACTGTGAAATAGGATCCATGTCAGTGTATGAAATGCTCTTCATCAACCAAACTCATGTTTGGAATAAGTGCACTGAGTGTGGAGCTGGTCGGATTCCAGATCATTTCACATAATTCAGTTCCCTTTCAGTGGCGCTTTGTGAATGTTGCAATAAATAAACCACAAAGTATGTCAAAAGCCATTGTGTGTCACGTGATATCTCAGCACAGGATCCTAATTTCACCCTGGCCTGAGGGACGACAACAGAAACAGATCATGGAGCATCTTCAGCTTCAGAGGTGGGGCTCCAGCAGTCATTTGGGGATGTATAAAACCTCATTTGAACTCTTGCTGCTGGGATGTAACTCCTGTTGAAGTGAGTGAGATCACATCCAAGCCATACATTTGAAACACTCTCCTATCCCTTTAAGAGTCACCAGCTTCCCCTAAAGAATCCTGGGAAATGTAAAAAAATCCCTTCCAGTAGCACCTTAAAGACCAACTAAGTTAGTTCTTGGTATGAGCTTTCGTGTGCATACACACTTCTTCAGATACACTGAAACAGAAGTTGGCAGATCCTTCTATATAGTGAGAAGGTGGGGAGGGGTATTACTCAGAAGGGTGGTGGGAATGGGAGATTGGCAGATAGCTGAGATGAGCCTGTTGACGGCTCTTAACGACTGCAATAGGTCTTACAGGAAAAGGCAAGGGGTGAGAAGGTGAAAAATGGCTTAGTCATGTATAATGAGATAAGAATCCAATGTCTTTGTTCAGACCAGGTCTCTCCATGGTTTTAAGTTTGGTAATGAGTTGCAATTCAGCAGCTTCTCTTTCCAGTCTATTTCTAAGTCTATTTCACCCTTCTAAGTAATACCCCTCCCCACCTTCTCACTATATAGAAGGATCTGCCAACTTCTGTTTCAGTGTATCTGAAGAATTGTGCATGCACATGAAAGCTCATACCAAGAACTAACTTAGTTGGTCTCTAAGGTGCTACTGGAAGGGATTTTTTTATTTTGACTATGGCAGACCAATACGGCTACCTATCTGTATCCTGGGAAATGTAGTTAAGGGTCTCCTAATGGCACCCTTAACAAACTACAGCTCCCAAGATTCTTAAAAGTGAGCGACAGCTTTTAAAGGGTTGTAAAGACAGCTTTAAATGTATGGTGTGTGGGTGTTACCTGTTTAGTAATTTAGATCCCTTGCTGCTCACCTCCTTGGAGGGTTAACCCATCAAATGCAATTAGGAGGCACCATCAGTGCATGCTCTGGTTATCTCCCGCTTGGACTACTGCAATGCGCTCTATGTGGGGTTACCTTTTAAGGTAACCTGGAAACTACAACTAATCCAGAATGCGGCAGCTAGTCTGGTGACTGGGAGTGGCTGCCGAGACCACATAACACTGGTCTTGAGAGACCTACATTGGCTCCCAGTATATTGCCGAGCACAATTCAAAGTGTTGGCACTGAACTTTAAAGCCCTAAATGGCCTCGGTCCAGTATATCTGAAGGAGTGTCTCCACCCCCATCGTTCTACCCGGACACTGAGGTCCAGCATCGAGGGCCTTCCGGTGGTTCCCTCGCTGCGAGAAGTCAAGTTACAGGGAACCAGGCAGAGGGCCTTCTCGGTAGTGGCACCCACCCTGTGGAACGCACTCCCACCAGATGTCAAAGAAAACAACAACTACCAGACTTTTAGAAGACATCTGAAGGCAGCCCTGTTTAGGGAAGCTTTTAATGTTTGATGCATTACTGTGTTTTAATATTTTGTTGGAAGCCACCCAGAGTGGCAGGGGAGGCCCGGCCAGATGGGCGGGTTATAAATTATTATTATTATTATTATTATTATTATTATTATTATTATTACTCTTCAAAAGCTTATTTCATCCAGGCAAATGCTCTTGAGGAGTCTGGGTGGCAGGACTGGTGACGGTCCAGGGGGCTTGAGAGAGGAGCCTGAAGAAATGCCACTGGCCCCAGTGCCTGGGGTTGCAAACCCCTGCTGTAAGCATAGGTTGTATTTATGTGGGAGGAATGGATTTGGGCTGTCGATCAGAGTGTTTCAAGCTGTGCTTCCACCTATGTTCAACCTGTATATTTGTAAGCAAATACAGATGCTACAAAAAGCTAAATGACCTCCTTCCGAAGGGACTCAAGCCTTGGTTAGCACTATGCAACTGCTGGGCTGGCAACAAATAGTGCCCCTGCCTACCCAACCCAGGTCAAGGTGCCCGAGGCTAGCCAAGTCACACTGGCACCTGCAGCAGAAAATCCTGCAAGCAGCTCTCCCTTTCTCCGACAGTAAAAATACAGCAATGATAAATAACAACCATTTCCTTTCATGATACCCCAAAGCAGCTGCCTGAGTGGGTCACCTCACTCTGCCTTGCATCCCTGAAGAATCTCACTGGAGCAGTGAGGTGCACATCGCACTTAGAATGAAAGGTGAGCATACAGTTTGTCCTTGGTAAATTTCAGTCTTCCTTCGGGGGTCTTGTGCAATATACAAACCCCCACAGTGCAGAACTGTGATGATAACCAAACCCCTAAAACTTTATTAAACAGGAGCAAAGCTACAAGTTCTATGCAAGGATAGAAAAACACAACAACAACAAAAATGCCTGTAGAAAAATTACATGCCTTACAAATTGTTTTACAAGGTGAGGCATTTTTTTTTTTATTCCTCTTGGAAGCCGTGTGTGTGTGTTTTGGAAAGGCTTCTCTTTGAAATTATGCAGATGTCTATGTGTTTGGGGGTGGGCACCCCTGGGAGTAGTGGGGGGAAACAGTAACTTTCTTTTTCTTCGTAATACCTCCCCAAACACCTCTCTCACACACACAAATAATTTATTGCGCCTCTGAGACCTCACGGAGTGATTATCTTTTTCAGCTGCAGAGGAATTTTCAAGTGCAATACATAGCAAAATAATATCTCCTCTGTGGGAGAGAAGGATGGAAAACCAGCTGAGACAGGGGATGGAATGGAGTATCCTGAAGAAGAGCATTCTACGTGGCAAGCTTTTGTTGCACGCCCTGCTTGCATCACACTATTAGTAACTTGTGTGGGTACAGTTAGGATGAATAAGGGAGCAACCCTACACACAAGAAGCTGGTGTAAAGCAAGCTGGCGCAAGTTATGTCCTCTCCAGATACTGTTCGGCTACAGCTTCCATCTCCCTTATCGTTAGCTAAGCAAACAGATTATGCTGTTTTAATTGCCTCAGTAGTCAGCAATCTTTTCAGAGATAAGGTGGCTGGGGAAACCTACCACAGGTGACAGAATTATGTGTTGAAGCAATATATGTGGCAGAGTCTTCACTCTGAGGTCATCTGCAGTTTCCACCGCATGTGGCCTGGTCATGAAGCAATGCTGACCACCCAGATCAGCTGACTTTACTGAACTTGCTGGGTGGAGTGGAGACTGACTCAGGTGGTTCTCCCTCCCCTTCTGTGTCATCTGGCAACAACATGGCGGGTCCTGCTCCCATGTCATTGCTCAAGCTCCCCCCCCCCCACTCCTCTTCCTCCTCCAGCAAATCTTGCCATGCCCATCCTGGTAGATACCATGGGACTCACAACAGAACTTGCAGAAACACTGATGTATTATAAATCACTTTGACATTTGAATCAAGGAAGTGATTCATAAATGAAATTAATATTAACAACAATGGGGGTGTTTGCAGACTCCCGCAGGCTGCAGATACCTTGCAGGATTTCTGAGGGAGCTCGATTTTGGATGTTCAGTGTGGAAGGAATCTGGAACTGGACATTCCTTTTAACTTTTTGGTTAAGTGCCATTTTAAATGCTCTTGGCTTGTTTTACACATGGCTGCTTGGGACAGTGAAGGATGACTTGACTATGGAGGAAGGAGGAGGAGGGGTTGTGATTCATATGGGCTAGAGCTATTTACTCCCATTTCAACGTTTAATATTACAAAGATGCAAACGCTGATCTCCTTCGCCCAACCAGTCAGCTGCCCTTGACCTTAACGTCACTGCTTTTTAAATTTTTGTTTTCACCAGAGACTTTCTCCAGTCTTTCTTTTACAGTTTAATATAAACTCTGGGGTCCTGCTGGATGAAAGTGCTCTCTGTTTCCCAGCCGAGTTGTGGCTTTCGGATTTTACGGCCCCCAAAAATTACTTCACGATGATCCAGTGCACACATCACAGGCTGGAAACCACTCGGGAGTTGTGTTGGTAAAGGAAGCTGAGAGTTGCTGAAGTAGCCAGACTGAAATTTATAATGGTGACCTGGGCCCTGTCAGGTCTTTATGACAGTGTATAAAGTGAATTGCTGCTTAGTCACCAATTTGGTTGGCAAGATTGGTTGGATTAGGAAATACATAAAAGGTCAGACAGTAGGAGTTTGTCTAGACATCCTATTTTGGATTCTACATAGCACTACGTGTTTCTGTAGCAACTCCTGCAAAACACTCATATTTCAGTAATATTTTTAAAAGATTATACATAGGTGTGTGTTTTCAGCAATAAGCTACATAGTTTTCAAAAAAGAAAGAAAGAGGAAATTAGCTTTTTTTATTTACTCTGCTCAGCTTGTCACTGGCAGGCAACTCCAGAAGGGGACGTAACTCACTCCTGCTCTCTCCAGGCTTTTGGCGATTCAGTCATGGAAGGAGAGGTGCTTCCCTCAGGGAAGACTCTGTAACTTGGAGGAACTTGTGGAAATATCTGCAGCAGGGCAGGGGAAGCCAAGGAGTAGGAGCTGCGTGTTTTCTTTTGACCACTAGATTGAATAATTTACAGTTCTTCTGCTAGCGACTTGCGTAGACGGGATAGTGACCTTTCCAAAAGAGGGAGATAAAACAAACAAGTATGCCACCAGAGTCTCTCCTCGCAATTGGCAAATCAAATTATGCAATTAGAAGCGGGAGGCGTTGGGGCACAGCCCTAAACTTTACAAACAGCAACTCTGTTAGGATTTCTTTTTTAGAGGTATGCAGAGAGAGAGAGAGAACTCCAGTGAACAAAATATTACAGTGAAGGAGGAAAAGCAAGCTGCCAATGAAAATGGACTTGATGGACTGCTTTTTAACTTCTGTGACATTTTTATTATTGTTGTTGTTGTTGCTCCTTTCCCTGCTGCTCCTTTCTTCAAGTGAAAAGTGGGGATATTTCCAAATTCAAGCCCTTCTGCTTTCCCCTCACCCTTTAGATTAAACTGATAAATTTAGGAACCCCAGCAGTTTTATTGACACTAATTGGATTTGCCAAACTTTTCCAAGTTGAATCACACACACATGCCAATTTACATGAAGCAGAATACAGCGATGAAACTTCTATTTTCAAAATCATCCTCAGATTTACACTGTCTACTCAAGTAAAAATTAACCCAAAAATGAACATTCTAGACAGACCTTTCAACCGTGATGAGTTAAAGTTTCAAGCGTATGCCATTATATCATGATTTATGTCATATGGTACGTAGAAAATAGGCTTTTAAAATAAAATCAGAAAGACCTGGTATGTATTTTTTTGTCACTGTTCATAATTGCAAATCTTCTGAATAAGTAAATAATCGAGCCCAAAGGATTTCACTTTGCCATCTGTTGACAGCAGCCACCTGAGGTCATGTGATGATGTCTCATCTCAGCATAATCAGTTTTAGAATAATATAATATAATGACACTCTTCATCATGGAGCTCAAATGGTACTTTGCAAAACCCGGCCATATTATCTCATTTTATTGATGAGTAACAGATGAGGGGAATTAAGCAGATATTTTTTTAAAAAAGCACCAAGTACCTGCAGCTCCCTTTATGGAATCTACAAGTATTCAGGTCCTCACCACCCCCTGTTTTTCCCCACTGTCTGCTTTAGATTTTAATATCCTTAAGACCAGGGATTGCTCACATTTTTAACTATGAATCTCTCTATAAGGCACTATGAACACTGATGGTGCTATGTAACTAAATTATTCTTTTATATGTAAATCAAGTTGACTTACTGACTGCTAAGGTGTTGCTAGCTTAAGTTGCCAATGTGCAGCAAATGGTTCCCTATGTTTCTCATTCAGGACAAAAGGCAGATTTAGGGGAGCCCAACCGGTTCACCTGCACTGGGCACTGAGCCAAGGGGGCACCGCAGGGAACACTGCAACAATGACAAACTGCAGAAGGCGAGAGGCGGGGGGCACTGAATTTTGGTGTCGCACTAGGGAGCTGCTGAAATTTTAAAGCTCAAAGTCTGCTGCTGTCAGGATCCACACAGGGATCTCTCTCAATCGGTTGCTTTTCCCTGTTTTCCTTTCTTCTTCGTGTTCACTTTTTCCTGGCAAAATGACTGTCTCAGTAGCAACTGCATAGTAGGCAAAAAATCACCAGGTAGAGATTTATTTATCATTTACCATTTGGGTGAAGACCACAACTTTATTGATTACAGAATGTGAGCAGTATTGGCTTAGGCATTGAATGAACCCGACTATATCTGACTATATTTGACTCCTGCCCGCTGTGCAGGGAATCCAGTAAGGGTAAATCACCGAAAGGGGGAGCTTGGTCGATGCATACCAACTCGAGCTCCCCCCAGTGTTCCCGTCAGGGTCGTGTCATGGCCCTAGCCCCGCCCCGGGCTTCGGACAAGATCCACACACGAGGATTCCATTAATGAAATACCCTTAAGCTTGGAGGGGCAGGTGATGACCACACCTCCCCTCCCCATCATAAGGTCAAACAATGCCTAACCGCAACCCTAACAAAGTTGTGACGATTGCTACGAGGTAGGCGAAAACCAAATGGCCAGTGCTAATTTGCCAAGTGGAAAAATTCCTACCAGGCCCCTCAACAGTGACCAACCAAGTCCATAGCAAGGCCAATGACTAAAACCTGCAAAATAGGGAGGGAGAGAGGAAGCGAGTCAAAGAGGAAACCCTCCGGCTCGCGCCTCTGTTTAAATGGCTCCAGCCATTGGCTGGACGGTCGCTGACGTGGCCGGGATCCCCCGGGCAACACGGGATTACGTCCCCTGCCCTGGAGGAGAGTGGGTGGCCACATGGTCCACCACAACTCCTCCCCACACAGAACTGGAGCAGATTAAAATACAATAACTCATCAAATATTAAAAGCTTTCCTAAACAGGGCTGCCTTCAGATGTCTTCTAAAAGTCAGATAGTTGTTTATTTCCTTGACATCTGATGGGAAGGTGTTTCACAGGGCAGGCGCCACTACCGGAAAGGCCCTCTCTGGTTCCCTGCAACTTCACTTCTCACAGTGAGGGAACTGCCAGAAGGCTCTCGGAACTGGACCTCAGTGTCTGGGCTGAACGATGGGGGTGGAGACGCTCCTTCAGGTATACTGGGCCGAGGCCATTTAGGGCACCAACACTTTGAATTGTGCCCGGAAACATACTGTCATGAACCACACATTAAATAGCCCCAAATATTCCAACACTTTAAAAAAAAAGTTATAAAAAATGTTTAGCAGCAGATTCGGGTCCTGGAATCTCAGACACCAGTAAAAAGCTACAAAACGGTTATGGGAAGAACACAATTTGCAAGGGAGAAACAGCAGCAGGCAGAGGAAAGATAATAACTCTTCTTTTGCCAATGACTTCCCCTTCCAACCCCTTTCCCCAGCTGCTTCCCCTAATCTATGTTGGGGTTTGCACCTATGTACTGCCCATCTCTGTAGCATCACATGCACAAGAATCCGATCTCAATGCTCTCCCATCCACCCCTGGTTTCCTTTCAATCTCAGAGAGTGGTAGGATTTGGCTTACTGCACACTTGGAAGTTGCAGATTATTGCCTCTTCTCATGAAGCTGCCACACAATTTCTAAAGCAGCCATTGCATGGCAAAGAACCATCTGTTTCCAATTAGTTGGCATTGGAAAGTAAGGCAACGCTGGAAACCATACTCCCGGATGAGGTTTCCAAAAATCCACGCTTCTCTCTGCATCACCCAGGCTCCTGGTGCGACAATAGCCTGGAGATGAGGAACTGGTGGTCCTCCAAATGTTGTTGGACTCCAACTCCCATCAGCTCCAGCCTGCATGCCAGCGGTCAAGGGGTGATGGGAGTTGTAGTCCAAGAACATCTGGATGACCACAGGTTCCTCGTGTCTCTAATATTCCATTATCTAAGTACATATCAGGGAAATTGCCACATCTCAACCACAATCTGCACCGGCATCATCAGTGTCAGCTGACCACATACAGACAATCACCCTACAATGCTTTCTAAGACTTTGCCTGCTTCTTGTATCTTACAGGTTACCCACTGGGGGCTGGAGAACCTGTGCCGCTTCAGATGTTGGGCTCCAGCTCTCCTCAGCTATGGTGGCTTGGGCTGATGGGGGTCTGGAGGGCCACCACCATTTCCCATCCCTGTAGTAAAAATACAGGCTCACTGGCTTATGTCAGGGCTCATCCCTTGCACTTCCTCTCAGCTATCTCCTTTGTTTGCAGGGCCCAATCCAACAAGGAGCTGTGCCTGCCCTGCTGCCTGCCTGCCGCTCTGCTTGAGCCACTTGCCATGTACAGACGCCACAAAAGAGACAAGATCGAAAGAACAAAGTGGCGACTTCTGGTTGGCAGGTATGTGTCTATGCTCGCATATGGATGTACTTAAAGTGAAATACTCTGGTCATTTGGCATCGCGATACAAAAGTAATTGCAAGCAAACAAGCCCTTCTTAGTTTGCCGAGGCTGCCAGTTGGCAGCGTTTTATTCAAGTTATTTCGAGAAAATGAAATCAAAAATTATGGAAAAGTATCCAAGTTGCCTATGAGCAGGCAAACACCTTCCTGTTTCCAAATTGTTTTCAGGCATCTTGCTTCTATCATGCTCCGCTAGTATATTGCCTGTAAAACAAGAGCTTATTTTTGTTGAAAAGAAATAAAATGCACCATGAAAGCCCTTGCAGAACCACATCAAATGTCCCTAACTCTTTGCCCCAATCTGCTAGCTATTATTATTATTACTCATATATTGCTGTCTGGGGAGACAGTGCTACAGCACACTTATCAAACAACCATCAAGAGCCTGCCCTGAAGAGATGAATGTCTAAAGGCAATTTTGGCCTGATTTTCAAAGACTTTGACCAGCCACTATTTACATGGACAATAGTGAGAGTTAAGTGCTCAACACCTTTGAAAATCAAGCCAAATTGTAAATAAATGTACTTCTTTCATGAGGGGCCTGGAGGTTATTTCTTCTACATAATCAAAGCCATTCCCCCCCTCCCAAAAAAAATGTATTTATTCATTTCCCTTGTATTCCAGTGGGCAGGTTCATTGGCTAGAAAGGGCAAAAATTAAGTTTGAAAAATATTAAACTTCAAGCTTTTTTTAAAAAAAAAATCCTTGCTTTATTTAACTAAACAATCATCCAACACAAGACAATTATCCAAATCTAATACGTTTTCCTAATTTGCATCAGCTCACATGACTGGTGAGATACAGTATACTTCTCCAGTCTATGCTTTTTGCTACATATAGCAGCCACTAAGACTGCCTGTTTGCGTAAAGTTCAATGGTGACTTTGCCCATTGGGATTAGTCAGGTGGAAGGTTGGGAGACCAGCCTGGGCCATTGACAGGCGGAGCCACCCTCTGATTGGTTGTAAGATGGCAGGCAGGTGGGGCATATTGATGTTGGTGAAACAGTGCCCAGTTCACCTTAATGGGCCAGCCTCTATTGATAAAGCATGAGATTGTGTTGCTGTGGCTTCTCCCACTTTGTTCCGTCTTCATTCTGTTTGTTGCAGTTCTTCCACTCATGCCTTTACAACAAACTTAAGTCTGCTTTGACCTTAGTGCAGGTAGAGAGT
This sequence comes from Podarcis vaucheri, assembly GCF_965113315.1. Lineage (NCBI taxonomy): Eukaryota > Metazoa > Chordata > Lepidosauria > Squamata > Lacertidae > Podarcis > Podarcis vaucheri. The sequence continues at coordinate 36,801,928 of NC_138766.1, read as the reverse complement.
GGACAAAGGAGCCAGACAAAGAACAGGAAGGGGACAGATTGCTTTAGCTCAGGGGTCCTCAAACTAAGGCTCGCAGGCTGGATAAGGCCCAAGGGACTCATTTATCCGGCCAGCAGCAACCCCCGCTGCTGCCACCCACTCTTAACGGTGCTGCACTGCGTGGTTGCCCACTTCTAGGTCGGAGGAGCACCGGAAATAGCTTGTGCGCATGCGCAAGCGTTATTTGCACATGTGCAAGTGTTATTTCTGGTGCACATCTAGGTCAGAGGAGGCCTGTGCACATGCACACAAGCTATTTCCAGTGCTCCTCCGACCCAGAAGTGTGCTGGAAATAGCGTGTGCGCATGCGTATGGGCACACCCTCCGGCCCGCTGCACGATCGGCACTGGAGACACTGGCCCAAGGCGCGGTAAGTTTGCTGACCCCTGCTTTAGCTGCATCATCTTGAATCACAGATCTTGCATATCATAGAGTTGGAAGGGACCATCACTCTTGCTTCCTTATCAGTTTATATGCAGCATCTCGAGTTGTGCAGCCAGGCAATTCATTCAACAAGAAGAGTGAGGTCTTACAAAGTCCCATTGCCTGGAGACCGGAAATAAAACTTGAATCAGGCATTCAAACTCATGTGGCCATAGGGTGGCTTAACATAGGTCAGCCCTCTATTGGGAGAGCTAATATTACACAGTATGTACTCATATATCGTAAGACTGAAGAACAGGACCTTTGAAGTTATGTGGCTAATACACTACTTTGGGGCCCTAAAGTGGTAAACTAAACATTAATGCAATAAATAATGATGCAATAAAAGTACAAGAAATGCAAGAAATCAATCGACACAATCTATACTGGCAAATCATCAACTAGGCACCAGTCAAACTTGGATGTGCAATGCCCATCAACAGTTAGCACCTTGACTGCAAACTGAACAGAAACCCAAGTCACCTGATCACAATCTTCCATACAATGGTGAGATGTTGTGTTTCTATTTAAATTATGGTAATTACTTGTAAATGTGCAACTATGTATGCAAAAAAGGACATGCACTTTTCATGCAAATCTGCATTCTCTTTTGTCATCTTTTTTGGGGGGATGGGGAAGACATTTCCTCTTTTTGATCCATCAGTAGCCACCTTTGTGGAATAAGAATGACTTTCCCACATGATAAAACTCTGGGCCCCTCCAGACATCCTTTTTATTTTGCATTCATGATGGTTTATGCTTGTGGTGATATTGGGGCGGCTGTGCCACTTTCAGTGATGCTTGAGCCTGCAAAGGTTTCAAGGCTGGCAAACTTCTCTATTAGCCTCTTGCAGAAATCATGTAACTTTTAAAACCACATATAGTGTAAGTGCTCCCCCTCCAAATGGCAATAATGGAATAACGCTATGGAACCATTGCTGAGCAAAATGATGTGGGGGCCAGTATACATATATCCCCCCACCAATTAACTATTATTGTGTCAATGACCTGTTGCAGAATACTGTTCCGCCCCTGCCCCCACAAACCCCAAGAAATATTCAATGGGGGTGCTTAATACGACCCTTCTGTATTTCTTAAAGACAGTTATTTGATTTCCTTTCCAATGACAAAAAGGAACATCTGCAAGGTACGAGACAAAGATCCTACCCAAATATCATGCTGAGCCTAGTAGTTAGTGTATTTAAGAGGCCTATCATACCTCCTGGGATGTGGGTGGCACTGTGGTCTAAACCACAGAGCCTAGGGCTTGCCAATCAGAAGGTTGATCAGAAGGTCAGCGGTTCAAATCCCCACGACGGGGTGAGCTCCCGTTGCTCGGTCCCTGCTCCGGCCAACCTAGCAGTTCGAAAGCACGTCAAAGTGCAAGTAGATAAATAGGTACCATTCCGTCAGGAAGGTAAACGGCTTTTCTGTGTGCTGCTCTGGTTCGCCAGAAGCGGCTTAGTCATGCTGGCCACATGACCCAGAAGCTGTCTGCAGACAAACACCAGCTCCCTCGGCCAGTAAAGCAAGATGAGCGCCACAAGCCCAGAGTCGTCCGCGACTGGACTTAACGGTCAGGGGTCCCTTTACCTTTACCTACCATACCTCCAGCTTCCATGGTACTAATAAAATGTTGCCTACGAAAGGTTAAGCAAACCCCACCCTCAACACAAGCCTTTTTAAGAGGCAATTGCCACATAGCATATTTGATATAGCAACAAATGTGGAGCAACCAAATGTTAGATCTCCAATCCAGGTTACGTTAGTCATGCTTAAATCCTTTGAAAACCAATGGGATGTCAGCAAGCCACAGGCACGCCTGTTTGTCCCATCAGTTTCGGCAGGACTTTTGCACACATAACTAACTTTGGCTCTGGACTGGAGCCAAGAAAATGAACAACTAATTTGGAATTTTAAATAAGAAACTATTGATTAAGGATGACATGGAGTAATCAGAAGCATTTCAGAGGGTAAATCTTAAATATTGCTCTAACATTACATAAGCTATCCAGTCATTAGTTCCACATGGTATGACCAGCAGCCAAAGAAAAGAGTTTGTAAGGCTACCATATCACTTTGCAAACATACAGGCTTCTTTTTATTCCTTTCCTTTCATTTTATCATAATATTCATAAACACACCAGATCCTGGAATACACTATCAGGTATCAGCAGAGCTTTTCTGCTCCAGTGGTGGTGTCAATAAAATAGTCCTTACAACAAAGGCTGAAAAACAACAATTAAGTTTCTTTAGATAGTTGGATAGTGATATCCAACTAAGTCATACTTATGGTAGACTCATTAAGAGCCATAGATGTAAGTAATATGAATCCATTAATTTAAATAAGTCTACTCTGATTATTCTTTATTACAATTCCTGAAGTTCCTTGTGAAGAGGGGTTGATTGTTAAACCACTCTGGGAATTGTAGCTCTGGGAGGGGAGAAGAGGTCTCCTAACAACTCTCGGCTCCCTTAGCAAACTACAGCTCCCAGAATTCTTTGGGGAAAACCATGTATCATAGTGCTTTAAGAGTTTGGTATGAATGTGACCTGAATCAGATCATTGGTCCAATTAGCTCAGTATCTTCTACAGAGAGCAACTCTCCAGAGTCTCAGAAGAGGCTCATTCCCAGCACTTCTACCTGGTTCTTCTTAACAGGAGATACCAAGGGACCTTCTGTGTGTGTTTTGTCATTGAATGAAGCCCCCTCCGAAGTGTATCAATGGATTGGTAAATTATGAAGAACAGAACAAACTGGAGTTGCCTAACTTGCATAAGGTGCAGCTTTGGCTATGATGATGTAAGATGGGGATTGGGAATCAATGGCCCTCCATATATTGTTGGGCTACAGCTCATTTCAGCCCCTGCCAGGATGACCAATGCTCAAGGATGATGGGAGACATCTGGAGAAACACAGTTTCCTCTTTTCTGATAAAAAAATTCCTTCCTGTAGCACCTTAAAGACCAACTAAGTTAGTTCTTGGTATAAGCTTTCGTGTGCATGCACACTTCTTCGGATATCTGAAGTATGCATGCACACTTCTTCGGATATCTGTGTATCTGAAGAAGTGTGCATGCACACGAAAGCTTATACCAAGAACTAACTTAGTTGGTCTTTAAGGTGCTACAGGAAGGAATTTTTTTATTTTGACTATGGCAGACCAACACGGCTACCCATCTGTAACTCTTTTCTGATGTAAGCCATGCTGTATACCACCACTATTATAAAAGATCAGGGGGCCTGTGTAAATCAGCTTTCATTCATTAGCTGATTTTTCTTTTCACATTAATCTTGGTACAGTTACTTGACAAAGGGGACTTAAAAAAACAACAACCCAGTTCTGATACAGATTTCCATTAAAAAAGTATCTGGGAAATGGTTGTCTCGCATCTATAATTAAAATCATCTTGAATTTTATGTTATGGCAAAATTTGTATGACACTTAGACTATCTATTGTTTAATAGACTCTGTACTAAAGGTACAATCTGAGTCACTTCCAACACAACAACTAGTTGCTCAGAAAGAAGCAACCCCACTGGAGTGAAATATAGGTAAAGGTAAAGGTAAAGGGACCCCTGACCATTTGGTCCAGTCGTAACTGACTCTGGGGTTGCTGCACTCATCTCACTTTATTGGCTGAGGGAGCCAGCGTACAGCTTCCGGGTCATGTGGCCAGCAAGACTAAGCCGCTTCTGGCGAACCAGAGCAGCGCACAGAAACGCTGTTTACCTTCCCGCTGGAGCGGTACCTATTTATCTACTTGCACTTTGACATGCTTTCGAACTGCTAGGTTGGCAGGAGCAGGGACCGAACAACAGGAGCTCACCCCGTTATGGGAATTCGAACCGACGACCTTCTGATCGGCAAGTCCTAGGCTCTGTGGTTTAACCCACAGCATCACCCGCGTCCCTGAGTGAAATATAATAAATAATAATAATAATAATTTTATTATTTATATGCCACTAGGTTGCCCCAGCCACTCTGGGCCGCTCCGAACAAAGTATTTAAAGCACAATAAAAAATGTATGATGCTAACTCAATGGGGTCTGGTTATAATGATGCACTTTTTGGATATACTTCAGCTGCTTTTGCAGAAACTTGTTCTTTACACTTGCAGATCTTCTTTGCTGAACCGAGGCATTCGAGATGATACTTGAAGTTGATTCTATGCAGGGCTGGAAAGAGACTGGGTTTGTATGATCTACTTTGTGTTTTTTTACCAGACCCCAGGGTCTGCCAAGAGGAAAGTACAAGATGTGGGGGGGGGGATTCAATTACATGTTGCACCCTACACACTGGATATACTAATACAAACATACATCTGAAGTATGGTAAATCATGGATTCCAACACATAACTCTCAAAAGACCTGGTCAAATGCAATAAACTAAAAAAAAAAATTAAAAAAAAAATTAGGATGACAAACACTGAGGTTAAGAGATAAATGACTGGCACAAGGCCAGCAACGAAGATTTAAGCAGCAACAAAAACCCTTTCCATTTGACTTGCTATTGTTAATCCATTAGGAGTCAGAAACCCTTTCAGGCTCTTGCAAATCACTCAAGCAATAGATCCCAGTCTTCCTTCTGCCCATCCCTGCAGCAAGGCATTACCTTGTTGGAAAACAAAATGCAACAACGAGCCAGTTCTATCCATGAACCTAACGGTGAGCCAAAACCTAAGGCTTCTAAAGGAGAGAACAAAAATCCCCAAGGGACACTACAATGCTTTCTTGGACTTCAGACGAAGGATTAAGGAGTCTCTCTCTTTTTTTCCCCTTTTCCATGGAAGGTAATGAATAATATTTAATAACGTCCTGATGTTTCTGCTGGCAGCTTCCTGGATGTACCCTGATTCTTTGGAGTCACTAATAGGTGGCAGAAGATGTACTCAACTGTTTATGTACACCGTGGCTGTTCTTCTCCATTCAGTGCACAAGGAGTTTCATTGGTCTGTGAGAGGTGCATGATTTCAATACTCCCTCCAATATAATTTATCCCTTATCCTATAAGGAAAAGAGATAATTTAGCAGAAAAGAGACATTTCAGCAGAGGGCCCTGCATTCTCTTTATTTTAATGCCTTATTCGCCTCTTTGAAATCAAGGGCTTCCCAAGGCTTTGGTTTGCAACCTGGTTTTGGGTTTTTTTTAATGCTGTAAGCCTCAGAACTTGCACTTTCCAGAAGACAGTCCAATGTCTGGAGGACTGTGTTGTCCAAGTCCAGTTTCGACATGATGCTGAAAAATAAGAAACAGATACAAATCGCTTGGATGCCACCTTTTCCCACCTCCCCACTGGGGATAATCTCCTTGTGTGCAGTACTGCCTAGTTTATCGCAGTGAACAAAATGCCAGTTTGCTAGTTATCTGTAAATCCTGGCTCTGGCATTGCTACACTGAGACTACAATTCCATATCTGGCCAAGAGCCCCCATATTGGGAGGATGAAAGTGGGGAGCCAGCATCTCCCTCCTCGGGGCACATGCAATACATTTTGCTACTTAATGACTAGTGATGTTAGGGGAATCTGTCAAAATGGACTATGAAGTGGATTTCCTTCAGTGACTACCCATTTGACCCCCACTATGGCACAGAAGCTTGCTGTGAAAGCTATTCACCTTAATTCTCTACAACGATTAAAAAGAATAAAAACCACACACATCAGAATTGTGTGTTGGTTAGCAATTTATACAATGCATTAGATTCTCCAAAGTGATCACAGACATAATTAAAGTTCAATAGCAGCATGCCACCATGTGGAGTGTCTTTGTAGATGACTAGTCTTTTCAAAATTCCCCCCTTCCTTTTTTCTATACCATATGCAAGCAGCTGGATTTGATCACCTCCATGCATTATGAATAGAAATAAAGAAGGGTTGTAAAGCACTCTGCAAGCCAAAATTCCTGTAAACATCATTGATCACAATTGGGTATAGAAATAAGGCATGGATTCACTCGCATCATGAGTAAAAATATATAGCCTATATACACATCAGCGAGTGCCAAATAACAGCTTTTAGATTTCTGAAATGGCTTCTTACACAGCAATCAGAATACTTAGCGTTAGAGCATTCAATGCATTATCTTCGTAGGACAAATCTGTAAGTTAAGTCAGCGCTATTATCTCTATATTGCAGCAGAGATAATAATAGTTGTGTGCCTAAGGCTACCTAGTGAGTTTGTGGCAGAGGCAAAATCTGAACAGCCTTCCTACTCCACAGCTGCATGTCCAAAAAGTTACCATGCGTTACCAACTGTTTGGTTGGATTTCTATCAATGCTGCTCTGTGGGTTACGGGTGTATGTGACTGCTGATTTGCTACTAGGTCAGGTTCAAGGTGAACCCTGAAAAATGGCAACAAGTCGGCTTCCCTGATCTGCAATGAGGTTCACTAAACAAAGTTCCCCTACCTTTATTTATACTAAAAGGCTACACACTAAGTAAGCACTCATCTTCCCCAAGGCTATGTGAGTTGACGCCAGGCCCCTCCAATAGATGGCTGGCCTTGCTGTATGGTGACCTTGAGGTTCTGCTGTATGGTGACTAGGTGATAGATACTAACTTTGAGATCTTGGACTACAGTACCTAGGTAGATTCATCAGAGAAGGTAGGTAGGCACTGGCCTTGGAGGATCTGCCAAGCACAATGCAAGCAGCCGCTGTCCTTGAGAATGCAGGTGACTCCTGGCCTTGAAAGACTCCTAGATAACTCCTAGAGTTGCCTGAAGCTGTCCAGAAAGCTTCCCTCTGCAGTTTTATAACAGGGGAGAAATGGGGGAAAGAATTGGAGAACTAAGCACTGAAGAGAATAATTGCAATACACCACACTAACTCCTTGAGATCATGTTGGTCTTCTGCAATTTCCATTACAAGTACTTACATGTCAGAATCTTTGTATTAATCAGAAAAGTTGCAAGTTATCAACAGCTGCACAGGGATTACAAATCTGGTGTTCTTCACTGTAATGAGGCCAGCAGGTCTAAATCAGTGCACTCTCTTTTTCTTAATGGTGCATGATCTAATAATGCACTCCTTCACCTTAAAGTTTATTGGCATTTAGCAAGTTGAAGGTGTAACCACAATACATCCCCCCTGGTGACCATGGTCGATCCATTCCAAGCTTTTTGTCAAGTGCATGAAACCAAGAAAATAACTCCATCGGCTGCTGCGTTCTGCCATTTGCCATGAATCCCACTTGCACTGCCAGCATGATATAATGTCTCAGTAAGTGTGCATATGGAAGATTCTGTTCCAGAAATTATTTATGATGAACTCCCATTGCAATGTCTATGGAACCCATCAAGGCAGGGTTCCTCATGAGAAGACCCTTGTGATGGAAAAAGCAGAGAGGGCACTGCAGGTGTATTAAGTTTCAGTAAAAGAGCAGTATTTCCCTTGCCGTTGAAAAGTGGCTATTTGAATTGAGTTTGATCCATATATTTTATGTATATTGACCTGAAAGACTAGACAAAGCAAGAGAAGGAGGATATAATGAACTTAATATTGTGTTGCTAAATGGAAAACAATATATACAGGAGCATAGGAATCTGCCTTAATATCTGGCTGGTCTTTTTGTCTGTCTAGGCTTGTCATACATCAGGAAAATTCCTGACATGTCTTGGTTTTGGGGCGTCGGAGGGAATTTTGCCAAATTAGCAAAATGTCAGGGAAAACCTGGATGTATGGCAACACAATGGAAGAAGCAGCAGAAACAGCCCAGAAAGCTTAAAATCACAATTTTGGGGGTTTGATTGTTTTAAATATAGCAACCCTATGTCTGTCTAGATAGCCTAGCACTGTCTACTCTGGGAGCAGTTCTCCAGGGTTTCAAACACAAGGTCTTTCCCACTGGCTTCTCCCCTGATCCTTTCCACTGGGGGTTGCAAGAGATTGATCCTGGCCCCCTCTGCATGCAGAGCACGTGCTCTCCTACTGAGGTACAACCTTTTCCTTAATGATATCTCTGTGATATGATGGAGCCTGCCCAAACATCATTTTGGTTGGCGTGGCTGGCTCCACGTTTTAGAGCAAGGAACCTTCCATGGCTCCCCATTTCTGAGCGAGTCCTTCTTCCCACCACCATCATTGCCAGCTATTGTCACTCCTCTCCTGATCATTGCTACCACTTGGAATGGGGGACAAATTTGATTCAGTTCACATTTAAAGGTGAGCCTACCTGATTTGTACTTTCCAAAACAATACACAAACCAAGACACAGCCATCCTTCAAAAACTACACTTCTCCAGATGGACAGAAGAGGAGGGGACCTGTGTAGGAGACAGGATAGAGTGGGTTTTCTCAGGATGAGAGGCTGAGAAAGGTGGAAGCTATCCCAGGTGAGAGCTAAGAGGACTCATATCTCTGTGTGTAAATTGAAAATTAAGATAGAGTGGTGATGGAAGTGTATATATATCCATTTTCCTTTTATTTTTTCCCCTTTTCTCTTTGCATTGTTTGTTCAGATTAAATCTGTTTGGTTTAGTTGTTCTTGGTTTTTATTGTATTACATGTTGAAAACCTTTAATAAAACTGATGGCGGGGATCTATTACAATATTTACACTTTTCTGAATTTGGTGATGCAGTTCTCCTGCCAAGCAATGTTAGGGTTGCCATTTTTTTAAAAAAAAGGAAAAAACAAAAACAGGACACCCCGAAAGTTGTTGATCCTTTTTTAGGAAGGACCCCAAAATTGTTCAGGTTTTTTTTTACAAGAACGCAAAAAAATCACGATTGACATGCCTAAGATCAAAAGCGTTCAAAAATTTCCTGACATCAATTCTGCCTTTGAAATCCTGGTAATGTCCAGGAAAATCCAGACATATGGTAGCCCTAAGCAACGTGTACAAAAATGCATCTACTAGTATGCGTTAAAAGGCATGTATTAGTAAACATAACATACATAAAAATGCTTTATAGGAGGAGAAAGTGTTTTGCGAAAATGTGTGCATTGCAATAAGAAACGTGTATATTAGGAGAAATTTGCACTAGAGCATTGGTGAATTTTCAGGAGGACCTTTAAATCATCACAAACTGATGTGGAGATGTGGACTTAGTTGGCTCTTCCCTGCCTCTCACTTATTTCCTTGGCAGGCAGAGAGCCCCTGAACGAGCAATTCCTCCATCTCACCACCACTGGGCCAGAGCAAGAGGAAGGTGAACAAGCAAGCAGGTTGCTGTGGTGCAGAGATGGAGCAGGTCCAGGGTAGAGCCAGTGTGGTGTAGTGGTTAAGAGCGGTAGTCTCGTAATCTGGGGAACCAGGTTCGCGTCTCCGCTCCTCCACATGCAGCTGCTGGGTGACCTTGGGCCAGTCACACTTCTCTGAAGTCTCTCAGCCCCACTCACCTCACAGAGTGTTTGTTGTGGGGGAGGAAGGGAAAGGAGAATGTGAGCCACTTTGAGACTCCTTAAAGGGAGTGAAAGGCGGGATATCAAATCCAAACTCTTCTTCTTCTTCTCTGGTGTGGGCCTTCAGCAGATGCCCAAACAAGCCAGTTATTGATGCCAGCCCTCTTGATTGGATTCAGCTTTAAATAACTCACCCCATCTGATCCCCACCTACTAAGAGAAATGGAGCGAAGCACCAAGCATTCAAAAAAATTCCAGCTACAAAATATTAACCATTTTAATTTGTACTTTAAAAAGAAAAGCTTTACAAACAGAGCCCATTTAAGCGAGCAGATCTTTCGACAAGGAGATGCAACGCAGATGACCGTGTAAGAAACATGCCCAACTACTCACTTTGCTTCATAAATGGGAATGGCTAGGGGCAGACTCTCCCCAGCGATTTCCGCCCTTATTCCCAGATCATCAGGTGAGTTAGTGCAGCTGCCTTCTATGTCAGAGTTCCAACATTATTATTTTTTGCCTTACATTTTGCCAGATTTTCAAACCTGGAATCCACTTAGCACATGCCTGGATGTAAAAGCTAGTCGACTTCCACTGACCTACTCTAGAGTAAATGATTTGAGGCTTGCGGCCAAAGTCATCATTAGCAAGGACCCATAAAAACAAGCAGAGAAATGCTGAAATTAAGAGTCCCCACCCACTGTGCTTAATACATATCTCATGAGTCATATGCAGCTAAACTGTGAGAAATTTGTGTGGGTGGGTGGTGTATAGTTTTTCTTGTTGATTGCTCGGGTGCTTGTCTTGGTCTAATAAGTATTGCACCGTGGGATAATAAACGCAGGAAATGAAAGCTTCAAAAGCAGTCCAGGCAGATAGGTGCAACATTTGTTGGACACAAAATGTGGTAAGAAAATGACTATGCTGGTGGAAAATATACCGGGACAACTGGGGCCTGCAACACAATGCTGTAGGGTGGAGTTCCACCTAACCAACCATTCTTTCAGGATAGTCCATTTCTATTTTCTTACCCCCCCCCCAGTTTTTCATCCTTTCCCCAACACTCAGTCAACATTCCATGTCATCTGAATATGCTCAGTTCTCATTGGGCAGTTTTGGGGGGTTCCCCCCTTCAGATTTTTTTCCTAAAGCTTTTTTTTCTACTTATAAGTTATTGATTGATTTTAAATGGCAAGAAGTAATATTTTTTTAAAAGAATAATTTTTATTAAAGATTTTTATGAATTACAAAAGAACGTGCAATGTCTCTCTGTGTATGGACAAATATGATATTTGGGGGGAATAAAATATATAGTAGGTTATGAATTATTGTATATGCATTAGAACAATAATCATTTATATACTATTGTATTAGCTAAGTATAAAAAGAATTATAGTGGTTTGTGGGTTTTTAATACGCTTTTTGTCTCTTTTTATCTGCTTTTCACTTTATTTTGTTTAACTGAAATATTTTCAATAAAAAAATTATTTATTTTTTTTAAAGATTGTTTTTGTACTTCTCCAAATTTAAGTTCCCCCAGACCTTCTCCTCATGGTCAAAGGCCTGGAAACGATGCCTTATGAGGAACGGCTAAGGGAGCTGGGCATGTTTAGCCTGGAGAAGAGGAGGTTAAGGGGTGATATGATAGCCATGTTCAAATATATAAAAGGATGTCACATAGAGGAGGGAGAAAGGTTGTTTTCTGCTGCTCCGGAGAAGCGGACACGGAGCAATGGATCCAAACTACAAGAAAGAAGATTCCACCTAAACATTAGGAAGAACTTCCTGACAGTAAGAGCTGTTCGACAGTGGAATTTGCTGCCAAGGAGTGTGGTGGAGTCTCCTACTTTGGAGGTCTTTAAGCAGAGGCTTGACAACCATATGTCAGGAGTGCTCTGATGGTGTTTCCTGCTTGGCAGGGGGTTGGACTCGATGGCCCTTGTGGTCTCTTCCAACTCTATGATTCTATGATTCTATGATTCTATGATTCTATGATTCTATGCTTAGATAGTGCCATTTTGGTTTCATAAGGAAACAGACTCAGAGACCGAATCTGCTGTTAGTATTATAGGATGGCACAGAATAAATGGAAGTCTGCCCTTGGAATTCCTTGGGTTCTAATTCTTTTTCGCTGCTCGAAGGGCCAGTTAATTTACTTGCCTAGAACTACTGCAGCCCTACATGGTGGTGAAGAATAGAACATCTTCGCTTCAAGGTGATGGCCAGTTGTCACCTGACACACTGCGAGCTCCCATAAAGCCATTGACTGAGTCACTAGGAACCTGCAAAAATTCAGAGGAGAGTTGGTGAAGCATAGAGGCAAGAAAGATCTGGAAGAGGAAGAGGGAGAAAGCCTGAAAGAAGGGCTGGCTATCATGAATTTGATAGAAAATGGGAGAGAGGGATGATAAAGTGGGGAGGAATGCGTAAAAGAGACTGGGGGAAAAGAGGGGAAAGTTCTAAAGGAAAACTTCACACAGACCTTTGAAATACAAAGGGCAGACCCATAATTTTCTTGTTTCTTTTTCCTGTATATATCTTACAAGTTTGACACAATTGGCTTTTATTAGAGGACATGGTTTTTAGTTCAAGAAGTAATGTTGCCTTGCAAGCTTGCCCTGTTGATGTTTTTTATTTAAAAAAACACGGCTAGTACAAGCTCTACTTGCTTGTGAGGCTAAATAAATGATGTCATCCTAAATAGTTGGGTGTGAGGTGGAAGAGTAAGGTGGGGCAGATGAACTCTCCAAGCGGCTTCAGTGTTATTTGCTGCCCTCCCTGCGACCCCTTCACCACCTTGCAGGGCTTTACAATCACCTGCTTCTTTGAGTATAGCTGGCGATTTAGTCTCTGTAATAAATCCACTAGACAGACGCTACACCATGTCTCAGAACCAGAATCCGCAGTCCCAGGACTCCATTGCAGCTGGAGCAAGGCTGTGGCTAGTGAAGTGATAAGTTTAATATAGTGCCTAGGAGAAGACGACAAAAGTAAGATGGGTCTTTCCATGCGAAATGGCTTCAAAAGTGAGTCCTGTAGCAGCCGAACTGGATGTCCTCAAAGAGACATTATTGGGTGCTATTGGATTGATAGGTCAAAGTATTCCCCGCTCCCATAATCTAAGGCAAGCCTTCCAAAACATCGGATCGCATTCCAAACATATGTTAGCTATACAAAGTTCAGTAGTTTCTTACGGGTCCGTTCCAAAGTTGCTTAAATAGTTGCAGCAACGGATATTTCACAACAGGGCTTGGATTTGCAAATCACACTGCTAAAAAGTTCAAAAGACAAGGCAAAAGTCATCAACACGACTAGGAACTGTATGCACTAAATCGAGCCTCTGCCTCTGCAGGTAAGGATGGCGAACAGGTTAATATGGACTTTGGAATACCTATGAGTGCAGACAAAGAATATCACCCTGATAGTACAGCAAAGGTCTTCCTCTGCTGTCAATATTAGACATTCCTGACTGAATTGCCTTTCTGGGTTAGGTCCTGCATCTGCAAATAAATATTTCTTCCAGGGATGGATGGGCAATCCATGTCCAGCACTTGGGCCTCCAGTGAGGCATATGTATTCATGAATATAGGTCTTTTCTGAATGAATCTGACCACTCTCTTCAGGAGAGTCCTGCTCTGGGTTATTATATACCCCCTACACCAAGTAATAGCACCCAATGTGTGTAATTTCCACTCCAAAAGCCACACACAGCAGCCATCTTATTATTGCCACCTACTGCCTCCTTTATCCCTTTCACTAGAACCTATATTCTACCAGCATCCAACAGTTTTAGCCTTTTGGTTTCAAACTTTTTCCTAAGTAGGCCTTATTGGCCCATATAAAAAGTTTTCAAGTTTAACTATGATGTTTTCCCCTCCCATGCTGTGCTAACATTCATGGAATCAAACTAAGCCATATTCAGATTCGACCCATTGAAACAAATGGGCTTTTTTAAGTCCAGGGAGTTGTATCCAATGATAGCGTGAAGTTGTCATTTGGCAGTATAGCTGTTCTGCTGGCGAAGTGTTTTGCGCTAGTGGAATGTTGCGCAGGAGAATGCATATGCAGGTTGCTGGTAACTTTGTAGCACAAAAGATGGCATGAGCTGATATGCAACAAGTTTCTGCGGGTGCAACTGTTGGGTTGGTATCCTCGTTGCGCAACATTCCATCTGCTTGCGCAACAGCCTTTGTGCTAGCAGATGGAGAACGTTGGAAACAGTCCAGCGATTCCATTGGGTCTACTCTAAGAATGACTGAGTCAGATACCACCCCATATATTTATTTGAGTTTGTAATCTACCTTGCTTTCTGTTCAAAGGAAGGCAAGATAAAAAGACAGGAGAGCTTATGACTCTGTTCTCTAAAGAGCAGCAAGAAGAAATCAGGCTCTCTCAAGTATTCTAAACTTTTATGTTGCTTTTTTTAAAAAAAGGATTTAAAGTCTGAGTTGATGCTAGTTTGCCTGGATTTGAACCAGGTACCATAAATAATCTTTAGACTGACTTTAATAGGAGTTCTATTGACCCTTTTTATAAAATGTGCTGAGGGATACAGGCAGAATGTACTCATGTGAATACACATTTTTGAGGTTGGGAACAGGGCCCATGCTTCTATATAATATAGTGAGAAAGGGTGGTTAACTAGCTCACGATATGCAGCGAAAAAATGAAACACAGAAGTGTAAATACCAGAGGCAAATAGAAAACGGCAGTTCGAAATATAAATTAAGAAAATGTCCTGGCTTGAGCGATCTCCGAGGGAAAGCTTTGAAGAGTAACTTCTTAGAGGACTTAGAGCGGGTTCCAAAACCGATGGAACAAACAATGGCTGTGGCCGCGGGTAGAGAATGCCACAATGAATGGCAGGTCTTGGCAGAGTCCTTTATATCAGGAGAATAGACCACCTACAAAGCTCCAAACACCAACGAAGAAAGTTGCCACGTCTTGGAAGTTGCATAGGTGGAACTGCAATAGATTTCATATATTCAAATTTCAACAAGCACAGCACACGCAGACACAATTTATTCTGCTACTGCGCTGGACAAAGGTACTTCAGATATTGTGAAACAGCCATGAAACACACTGTGTGACTTTGGGCCAGCCACACTCTCTCTCTCTCGATCTATGGAATTAAAATCGCAATACAATAAAATGTAATTTTGTACGTATCGCTCTGCTTTCCTTTGGACCACATCAGTGAAGCTGAGAGGAGGGCCTTGTCGTCTGGGCACCCCATGACCTCCATACACACTGCCCAGACATGTACCTTGGGGAGGTCATTTTGGTGCTGCTAATGAACTCCATGGTCGGGACGCGGGTGGCGCTGTGGTCTAAACCACAGAGCCTAGGACTTGTCAATCAGAAGGTCGGCGGTTCGAATCCCCATGACAGGGTGAGCTCCCGTTACTCAGTCCCTGCTCCTGCCAACCTAGCAGTTCAAAAGCACATCAAAGTGCAAGTAGATAAATAGGTACCACTCCAGCGGGAAGGTAAACAGTGTATCTGTGTGCTGCTCTGGTTCGCCAGAAGTGGCTTAGTCATGCTGGCCAGATGACCCAGAAGCTGGGTCCTTCGGCCAATAAAGTGAGATGAGCGCCGCAACCCCAGAATCGGTCACGACTGGACCTAATGGTCAGGGGTCCCCTTTACCCCCCTAATGAACTCCATTGTCTCTCGACATTGCCAACAACAACAAATGAACCCCACCTGAAAATAGCAAGTCTGGAAGCGCCCTCAGTGGAGGAAAAGCAAGAAGAGGCCCAGGATTCCCTTGCCACATCCCCACCTCCCCCAAGCATTAAACAACCTCAAACATATATTTCTTTATTATTTCAGGTCTTCCACAAATCTGCTTATGTGAGGAGCAAACAGAATTAGGAGGGGGTGGCAATAGGTGCCACATACGCCCACGAAGAGCTTCCACACCAGCAGGGACTGCAGATGTACAACAGGTTATTTTTACCTCAGATTTTCTGTGGTAAGGGGAAATCTGGCTTAAACAAAGAAAAAGTACAGGCTTGCATATTGATGACAATGACGTCATGCAGATGCTGTGAAGCATGAGCCGCAATAAGTTGGCAACAAACAGCCGCAAGGAAGCACCCTCTGTCACACTTCGGTTGAATTTTTCACGTGTTTCAGCTGAATTTGGAGTTATCCTTTGCAATTGTATACTTGCTGTATCTCTTAACTCCCTTCTCTCTTCCTCCTGCTCCCCCCTCCCCCCTCGCAATCCAGTTCATTTTTAAAAAATCACATACCAAAGCACTGAGCAATGAAAAGATGCTCTATCATTCATTATTAATTTGTGAAATAGTTGGAAATTGGTCTCCAGTGAGAGAGCGCAACTGCATTAAACGTTTGATTTTTTAAAAAACATTTTGCCTGCCTTCTCATTTGTGGGAAAATCAAATCTTCATTGTATCAAAAATGGAAAATTAATTTCTGGGCAAGGAAGGCTAGAGATCTCTGGAGGCCATTACTTTCCATTTCTCTACCTGCGGTTTGCCTTCTGACAGGTTGTGTTGTTGTTGTTTCTCTTCCTGCCTGTCAGGAGTCAGAGCCGCCTTATCAAAGCTAAGCTCCAAACCGGAATAGGAGTTAGTTATTGACAGAAATAGATGCAGTGCTCTATCTCTCTCATGTCCCCACCAGTTTTAGTGGAGAGCCTCTGTCCTGCCTCTTTGAAATTAACACAATGAGCCATTCAATTGCTGTATATAAAACTTTATGCTGCTGATAAACTCTCCCTTCCTCAGCCTCCTTTCTTGATCCGCAAGTCAAAAATGGATACCCTATGATTTACACAGCATTCTTTCCCTTTTCAAAAAAGGGTATCATTCTCTCGCTCTCTATTTTAATGAACTTTTTATTTCTAAAGAATTTAAAACAATATTTTCACCTACTCTTCCCCATGCATAACATAGCATAGACGTATACAGCAACAAAAATAAAATACAGGACATATGAACAGCTTTATAAAATAGAGGGTTGAAGCCACCTGAGTTGTACTCAGAGTAGACCCATTGAAATTAACGGGGTTATTGATTGATTGATTGATTGATTGATTGCATTTATATGCCATCTTTCCCTCCAAGGAGCTCAAGGTGGCAGACATAATTTCCCTACCCCCCCCCTCATCTGACTTGTACAACAACCCTGTGAGGTGGGAAAGGCTGAGAGGCAGTGACTGTCCCAAGGTTACCCAGTGAGCTTCATAGCCAAAGGTGGATTTTAACCCTAGTCGACTCTGAATAAGACAAGCATTAGATACATCCCAAAGTCTGTCTGTCTGTCTGTCGGTCTGTCTGTCTGTCTGTCTCTCTCTCTCTCTCTCTGTGTGTGTGTGTATGTGTTTGTGTGTTGTTGTTGTTGTTTAGTCGTTTAGTCGTTTAGTTGTGTCCGACTCTTCGTGACCCCATGAACCAGAGCACGCCAGGCACTCCTGTCTTCCACTGCCTCCCGCAGTTTGGTTAAACTCATGCTGGTAGCTTCGAGAACACTATCCAACCATCTCGTCCTCTGTCGTCCCCTTCTCCTTGTGCTCTCAATCTTTCCCAACATCAGGGTCTTTTCCAGAGAGTCTTCTCTTCTCATGAGGTGGTCAAAGTATTGGAGCCTCAGCTTCACGATCTGTCCTTCCTGTGAGCACTCAGGGCTGATTTCCTTAAGAATGGATATGTTTGATCTTCTTGCAGTCCATGGGACTCTCAAGAGCCTCCTCAAGCACCATAATTCAAAAGCATCAATTTTTTGGCAATCAGCCTTCTTTATGATCCAGCTCTCACTTCAATATATCACTACTGGGAAAACCATAGCTTTAACTGTACGGACCTTTGTTGGCAAGGTGATGTCTCTGCTTTTTAAGATGCTGTCTAGGTTTGTCATTGCTTTTCTCCCAAGAAACAGGTGTCTTTTAATTTCGTGGCTGCTGCCACCATCTGCAGTGATCATGGAGCCCAAGAAAGTAAAATCTCTCACTGCCTCCATTTCTTCCCCTTCTATTTGCCAGGAGGTGATGGGCCCAGTGGCCATGATCTTCGTGTTTTTTTTATGTTGAGCTTCAAACCATATTTTGCACTCTCCTCTTTCACCCTCATTAAAAGGTTCTTTAATTCCTCCTCACTTTCTGCCATCAAGGTTGTGTCATCTGCATATCTGAGGTTGTTGATATTTCTTCCAGGAATCTTAATTCTGGCTAGGGATTCATCCAGCCCAGCCTTTCGCATGATGAATTCTGCATATAAGTTAAATAAGCAGGGAGACAATATACAGCCTTGTCGTACTCCTTTCCCAATTTTGAACCAATCAGTTGTTCCATATCCAGTTCTAACTGTAGCTTCTTGTCCCACATAGAGATTTCTCAGGAGACAGATGAGGTGATCAGGCACTCCCATTTCTTTAAGAACTTGTAGTATGATATATGGTATATCTCCCCTTGCCTAGAACCACTGTGATTGGGGTCACCCCTGCTCCCCCCAGCTGCTGTCTTTCTGGGCACATCTTACAGCCCTAATTTAAAATCGACAAAAAAACCCAACACATAAGTTGAAAGTGGTTAGAAACCATTTGCAACATTTTAAGCAGGGCAATTAAAACAGCAACAGAACCCCTCAACAAAAACCCCTAAATTGTAGACAGCTTGACATGCTACATTCCTTCAATACAAACACACCTTATTTAATTCCAGTTCTGGGAGAGCTTCTGGCACTTGTTGTGCCTGTGGGCCTGCACCCATGGGCTGTGTGTCATTGCCCAATAGGGCTGCCTTTGTTGACACAAAAGGTGGCATGGTTAAGGGGTTAGAGTCCAGGATTCAGGATAGGCCCACAATGTCCTTTTACTTGGACCTGCATATACATGAGAAGTCTGACTTTTATTACTGCTATAAGAGAACAGTGTTAAGTTAGATTGTCATCTTTGCTCTATATCCACCTCTCCCCGGCAAAAAAAGAGGTTATAAACCAATACAGTGGTACCTTGGGTTAAGTACTTAATTCGTTCCGGAGGTCCGTTCTTAACCTGAAACTGTTCTTAACCTGAAGCGCCACTTTAGCTAATGGGGCCTCCTGCTGCCACCGCGCGATTTCTGTTCTCATCCTGAAACAAAGTTCTTAACCTGAAGCACTATTTCTGGGGTAGTGGAGTCTGTAACCTGAAGCGTATGTAACCTGAAGCGTATGTAACCCGAGGTACCACTGTAATCTGAAAAGGCTCTCCGTGTTCCTGTAGGAGTTACCCAGTGCAAATCTTCCCTGCGTGTGTCTTGTGTCCTGGGTACATGCATTTTACAAAAGGAGTGGAAGAATATTTGTGCTTCTCTAAAGCTCCACTTCTCATCTGAACTGAATCAGATGTGAAGCAAGTTAAAACGTACAATCCTGCCATATTTTGCATGAAAGTTTGTCATTTCTGTGCTAGGTCAAGGGAAAATGCTGCTGCTTTACATCTCCTGTGAAATGATATATCAAAGCAGTGGAACTGGAGGAAGAATTCCTCTCATTTTCAGCAAAGGAAGAGGATGAACTAGGTTAATAAGGATTTCTTTTATTTTAAAATATGTAGCTGCATTGATGCCTCAAGGTGTTTATGCTAAAGTCCTGGTAGGGCCCCTAGTGGCCATTTAATGCCAGCGCAAATGTTTTGGTGTAGATTGAACACGATACAGTATCTGCACTTGGTCTTCAAGCATTCCCTGCTTGAATGAAATTACAGGCCTCACCTTCCTTTCACTTCTTCCAAATTTGCACGAATTTCTTGTACAAGTAAGCAGAAATATGGTCAAAATGCATCTTTTCAGGTCTGCAATGTTTAAACTAAACTATATGAGGAGAGATACAGGCAAGTTTGCGGCTCTGAAATTAGCCTTGCTTGTTGGTGGTGCAACCAATATTAAAGTCTGTAAGAGTAGTGAATAAAACAGACACAATAGTTCTAAAAGTGATATACAGTGGTACCTTGGGATACATATGCTTCAGGTTACAGACTCCACTAACCCAGAAATAGTACCTCGGGTTAAGAACTTTGCTTCAGGATGAGAACAGAAATCGTGCTCCAGCAGCACGGCAGCAGCGGGAGGCCCCATTAGCTAAAGTGGTGCTTCAAGTTAAGAACAGTTTCAGGTTAAGAACGGACCTCTGGAACGAATTAAGTACGTAACCAGAGGTACCACTGTATATATGATAGCAACTGTAACATTCTGTCGATCTGTTTGCTTGTTTACGGCCTGTTGCATGGCAATATCACTGCTCTGCAATAACATTGCTTTATTCAGTTAAAAATACTTTGTTTTCTAACTGCCTTTGCCACATCTACAGACAGATCTCCAAAGAACTTCAGCTCAGGATACTACACAATAGAAATCTCAGAATGAATGTGTTGTGCATTGTTCTTCATTGTTCTTCTTTTTTACCTGAATCAGTAGAAAAATACATCTTAAATGTGGTATAATAAACATGGAATATATGTGATTCATCTCCACCCCAATTTTGAGCTGCTGATATATTGAAATACAAACCACTCATATCAGCGGATGAGAAGTTATTGAGGGATATGGAAAACAATGCATTCAAATGTAGTGTTAGCAAGCAAACGAACAGCGCCATAGGAAGCTGCCTTATACAAACTCAAAACATTTGTCTATCTAGCTCACTACCCTGGGCTAGCATTGCCTCTCCAGAGTTTCAAGACAGGAGTCTTTCTCAGACCTTTGTAGAAATTACAGGAATTGGACCAGGGGGCCTTCGGTGCAGAGCATGTTTTCCGCCACTGAGCTGAGGTCACAGGAGAATATGCATGGCTAGCAGACACAAACGGCATCTCAGAACAGAACTACTTAAAATCCAAAAGCATCAGTTTCACAGCAGTGTCCACCAGACTTGTTTGAGCCCAAAACTGGGCTGTAGTCAGAAGAATCTATTTTGGAGGATGGAAAATCCAGCAATAGAGGCTTTTAAAAGTCTCTGAAGTATCATACAAATCCCCATTTATAAGAAGACAATGTTTCCCCGTAGACTTTTCTATAAGTAGAATTGTATTGTAAAAGCCATCTGATGTAAAAAGAGAAGCCATATTTCACTTTTTAATAAATAGAGGTAGTGTTTATATGAATAAAAGGGGCCAGGGAGTTTTTTCCCCCTGGATGCATTTAAATAGTTCAAAGTCTCAGCCAGTTAATGTAGCCCAACATGCCCAGGAAAACCTCGAGATGTGGGACTACTGTGCGAAAACTTCATGGTGCCAGCCGAAATAATGAGAAATTTTATACTTTGCTGGTTTTATAATATAGCCAAGTAATTTCTGCCCTTTCCTCTAAATCTTGGCTCCTTTCTACAGAATGCTGTGGGGGTGGGGAGACCTGGTTTCAAAAGCAAATAATATCTTGCTAGGAAATGAGAGAAAGAGAATGGTGCCTGCACATTTTCCCGTCCGCAGCTAATAGTAATTCCCTGTGTCTTTGTGCTATTTGGGCTGAGGATGTGCTGTGGGGAGGAAGGTTCTTCCATGATGCCCCCCAGACGAAGCTGGAGTTCAGCTTCCATACTTACTCATCAATATGGTCAGAGAGGATGGTAGTTTTATCTAGGAATGGGGGAGAAAAATGATTCAGTTCACACTTAAACATGAATCTACCTAGTTCACACTTTTCGAAACCACCTGAGAACCGAAATGCACTTCTCTGAATTTTGCCATGCTTTGTAACGTGTACAAAAATACCTATAACGGGGTGTATAAAAAAGGCACTTACATATTAATGAAAATAGCACAAGAGTGCATTGGATTACAGAAAATTGCTTTGCATAAAATGTGTATACAGTGGTACCTCTGGTTAAGAACTTAATTCATTCTCTAATGGGGCCTCCCGCTGCCGCCACGCTGCCAGAGCACGATTTCTGTTCTCATCCTGAAGCAAAGTTCTTAACCTGAGGTACTATTTCTGGTTAGCGGAGTCTGTAACCTGAAGCATCTGTAACCTGAAGTGTCTGTAACCCGAGGTACCACTGTATTAGACAAAATTGCATCCAAGTGCATATGTGAAAAGAAATTTGCATTAAACGGCTTTGAATTTATATAATGATTTTTTTAAAAAAAAAATGCAAACTGATGTGGAAATGTGGATAACTGAACCTTAGGGTGCAATCCTATATGCAATAAGTTGGCGTAAGGCAAGCCCCTTGTAAGTTATGCCAGCGTGAAGCACACCAGATCCAGATCCATTCAGGAGCAGAGCCACTGCTGCCCATACTGGCCTGAGCTTGGCAGGGGGGGAACAAGCCTTTTTATGGGAGCAATCCTATAGCAAGATCTGCCAGGAGGAGTGGGTGAGGATGCAGTGAATCTCTGGCTGAGCCAGGCAGTACCTCATCTTCAGCTCAGCGGGAGATACATCAGCTTGTCTTCCCCAACCTGGCTTAGCTGGACCCAGTCATCTGGTGGATTTTAAGTTGGTGTTAACCCTGGAAAAAGGGTGTGCGGGGGGCCTGGAGGGGTGGAGTCAGAGGCGGGGTTTGTGCAGGTTCCTAAGCCCAATCATATGACCTGGTGAACTGGCATAAGTTAAGCTCATAAGAAGAGTGATGCAACTAAAGCATTATTTTAAAGGCTGGTTTTCCCTGTGCCAGGTTTAGGCCAGCTCAGCCAATAGCAGTCCCACTGCTGAATGGAGTTTGGATCTGGTGTAACTTTATACCAGCTCAACTTCCCAGGACACTGGTCCTGAAAGACCTACATTGGCTCCCACTACGTTTCCGAGCACAATTCAAAATGTTGGTGCTGACCTTTAAAGCCCTAAACGGCCTCAGCCCAGTGTACCTGAAGGAGCATCTCCACCTCCATCGTTCAGCCCGGACACGGAGGTCCAGCTCCGAGGGCCTTCTGACAGTTCCCTCACTGCGAAAAGTGAGGTTACAGGGAACCAGGCAAAGGGCCTTCTCGGTAGTGGCGCCCACCCTGTGGAACAGCCTCCCATCAGATGTTAAGGAAATAAACAACTATCTGACTTTTAGAAGACATGTGAAGGCAGCAGTGTTTAGGGAAGTTTTTAATATTTGATGTTTTATCGTGTTTTTAATATCCTGTTGGGAGCCGCCCAGAGTGGTTGGGGGAACCCAGCCAGATAAGCGGGGTATAAATAAATTATTATTATTATTAGCTTTACACTAGCATTTTGTGTATAGGGTTGCTGCCCAAAACAGTGTTTGAGTTACAGCATTCTTTTCCCCAGCTTAGTTTACACTGGGTTGCCAGATCACGTGACCGAGAACAGGCTTAAAATCCAACCTAAGTGTTCCCTTTCCGATCCTGCCCCCATGTTCCTGGAACACCCCTTTTTCACATCGGGGGCCAAAACTGGGCCTCACTGCCGCGCAAGTCAGATGACATGTGTGAGATTGCAGCTCCGACAAAGCTCTTTTGAAGGCGTGGTGCCCTAAAATGCTCATTTTGGGCCACTGCATGAGATCGCTGCCCAAAAACAAATCACTTGGGGAGGGGGCAAGATCATGGCCTGAGATCATGGTGCCCTAAACAGCTGCCATGCTCTCACAAGAAAAAAAATGGGATGCCCTGGTTTTAGCTGGACAGCTGAGGGGTATTACATGCCAGCTTAAGATCCACTGAGCTCAGCTCCACCAGATGGTTCTTGGCTGAGCCAAGGATGAGGGAGTTAAGCTGGCACAGCTCAGCTGTGCCAATAACTTCCCAGAGATCTACCGGATCCTAACCCGCTCATCCTAGCACACCTTGCCCCCCATTTAGTGTGTGCTGCGAACTCTGAATGCAGTGTCTCCCCTGGGTAGTCTTTTAAGACTCATTATATGTAATGTGGAAAATCTGAAACTGATCAATACCTGAAGAACACAGGGAATACAGAAGCAGGCTCCTGCAAGCTGGACTCGTCATATTTATGGTGATCCAGCTGTCTGTTAGACGGACATGCTGATGGGGAGGCATTGAGTGTTGTTGCCAGCTCATAAATTGCATGCCCTGTGTTTTTAAAGAGGGAGAGGGGTAATGTAGGGCAGGCAGAAGGAACACACAGTTTTTATAGATAATTGCAAGTTTTATTAAAAAGAACATAAAACTGCAAATAAACTTCCTTTGTACTAGTGTGAATATAATTTTCTCAAATGCAAACAATCTGCGCAATAATAGCACAGGGCCTTTTAAGTTTAGCAAACAGGCTGAGAGAGGCGACCTCACAAATTCGATTCCAATAAACAAGGGAGTGCGCCAAGGATGTATATTAGCTCCCTGCCTATTCAACCTATTCATCAGCGACATGCGAGCACCCCTAGTCAATTCATCTCCAAGTACACACGCGCCTAGACTAGCGGATTACCGCTGTCCACTCCTTTTATACGCAGGCGACGCAGTAATTCTATCTTATACACGTGTTGGACTAACCAGAGCTCTAAAGATCTTTGCCACGTACTGTCAACTCAACCAATTAACCATCAACCATGCTAAATCTAAGATTCTGATTTTCGCCAGAAGTCGGAGATTATACGAATGGAAGCTTGGTGGAGCAAAAATAGAGCAAGTCCTAAAATTTCAATACCTAGGAGTTATTTTTCAATACAATTTGGGGTGGAAAGCACAAATTCAACACCTACTCAACAAGGCCAAAACTCTGTCATATGCGCTCCTCCGATTTTTCTTTTCAGATGGAGCTTTGCATGTTCCCTCGGCCCTAAAGGTGTTCAAGGCAAAAGTGGTTCCCGTGCTTGCTTATGCTGCCCCGCTCTGGGCTGTGATGACAGATCTTACTCCTCTTGAGACTTTGCAAAACCAATTCCTACGTCGGCTCCTAATGCTCCCCCTGTGCGTAAGCAACGCAGCCATGCGATTAGAATTGAAGATCGCATCCTTAGAAACTTGCCTGTGGAAGCAAGTCTTCAATTATTGGTTATCATTGTGGCACAGATTACCAGACCATTACCTTGTCCAATGCTTATGGCAAGATGAATTCTCCAGCCTTTGGACTAGTAGAATTCATGCCAAACTCCTGAGTTATGGAATCTCTCCCCTAGATTCCCTAAAACTAGATCAAATCACTGCTCGAAGACTGATCCGCCAAAGACTGGACGACATCGATTTACAGCGAAATTATACGCTGGGGGGAGGTGTTTGTTCGCCCCAGAACATTGGTATCACTTTAACTTACTGCGTTCCATCATACCTCTCCTCCCTTTCGTCTGTTGCCCATAGGCTGGCCTTCACCAAGGCGAGGTTTAACGTTTTCCCCTCTAATGTCCTGAGACATAGATTCTCAAAGGGCCAAGCCTCCGTCATGTGCGAATGTGATAAGGAGACGCCGGAGTCGCTTCAGCACATTATGTTCACTTGCCCCTTGTTCAATGTGCCACGGGCAAATTTGTTGGGATTAATCATACAGAAGCTAGAGGGTACCCCACCAAAATTCCACCTTGCCCAAATCTTGCAGGATAAGGATATCCATATGACACTGAAAGTGGCTAGGTTCCTGGTCGCTGTC
Organism: Podarcis vaucheri; assembly: GCF_965113315.1. Lineage (NCBI taxonomy): Eukaryota > Metazoa > Chordata > Lepidosauria > Squamata > Lacertidae > Podarcis > Podarcis vaucheri. The sequence goes on along the minus strand of NC_138766.1, from coordinate 36,776,625 downwards.
CTTACCCAAAAGCGCTGCCAAGGAGCACTACAAGTTAATTAAGGCGCAGCATGTCATTCCTTCCTTCCATTCCATACTACAGTATTTTATTGTTATAGTGATGTTTTAGCGGCTGTTTTTTCCCACGTGCAAAAACTGTTATTTATGTCTTGTTTTTATCTGTTTGGGCCTATGGCCGCAATAAAACTTCTCTCTTAGCAAACAGGCTGTTTCCCTAATGTTTTGAGAACTGCTGATTTGTAAACTTGAGCAAATCCTTTCATGGTTTTCTTTGGGGGGGAGGGTAGCAAGGGTGAGAGAAAATAGGGATGTTAGAGAAATACGTTCCACTTCCATTTCAAGGTAAACACAACTAACTCCCACTTCAGTCTTCTTTGAATTGTTGCAATACAGGTATCCAACCACCCCCCCAAAAAAATAATCCTACAAAAATGAATATATTATAGGAAGTGTACACATAAATCTGTATACCAGGGAGAACAATGGGGGGGGGGAGAGATGCACTATCCTGGCAAAAAAAATAAATCCAAAATGTGCTTATTAGGCAGAATTAACATCTTAGGAACAGTTTGCTTGCAAGAATGCCTTACTTCATATATGCCCACTCGACTACATCAGTCTGTGGAACTGGCACTGTTACAGGTGCCACACAGTACTCCTTCTGCACATGTAGGAAGTTGATATTTTAGTGTGGCAGAACCGACCCTTTGGAACTCCCTGCTGATTGACATCAGACAGACACATTCATTAAACTCTTTTCGGCACCTGCTAAAGACATTTTTGTTTAGGTACCCAGACATGTAGAAGCTGTTGTGTGTTTCAATCTGGTTTTAGCTTATTGCCAATTTGTATATTATTTTTAAAAATGTTTTAAATACTTGTTTTTAACTGCTAGTGATAATGTTATTGTTTTATTCTTTTTGCAAACCACTTTGAGGTTTATTGCAATCAAGTGGAAGATAAATGTTGCGAAATAAATAAAACTCAGGTGTCTTTAGCCCAGAAAGACGCTACCTCAAGTCTACTCACTACTGTACAGCAGTCTTGTGAGTCCCTCATTCCTTTGTTAAGGAGGTTTGGGACTCATCTCATCATAAGGTTCCAGTGGGGCTTAATTGTAGAGTGTTAATTAACCTCCAGAGCTCTAGAGCCATTTCCCCCTGAGTATCTCCAGGACCCAGGACTGTGTAGTCACTCCACTCTCAGTCCTCTATTTCAGCCGCCCCTACCTAAAAACTGCCTCTTCTCTGTTTACTTTGCTGCCTCAGTAGTTGTGAAAAGTTTCCCCTAAACCTCTGCCATGTGCTGCTACTCACCTCTTCTCCTGCAGCCTGAATGTTGCTTCAGATATGGGGGCTGAGTTGCTCTCACAGGCCTTCAGACGTGCCCACGGTTTTACACCCACTGTATTACATCAAGCAAAGTGGGGTGGTTAAGTTTGCCACCCTGCTACTTCCTGGGTTCAGTGGCGTCGCAAGGGGGGCAGGGAGTGGTATGCCCTGGGTGCCATGTCTGGAGGGGTGACAAGAAGGCACCCCGCAGGGTGCTCGCCCTGCCACCCCTGGACGCGGCGGAACAAGCAGCCATCGCACAGCCACAGCCGCATGTGAAGGATCCCACCACCGTCTGTACAGCGCTCGGGCAGCGCCGGCAGCAAACCACTATGTACAACGTATGCGAGGTGTCGCACACATGCGCTGTACATAGCGACACCACACATGCACCCTACGTAGCAACGCCACGCATGCACTGTCCGTAGTGACGCCACACATGTGCAGCCTGCGGTTTACCCTGCCCCTGGTGTCAGTTAGCCTTCGTTCGCCCCTGCCTGGGTTCAGGAGTGATTCACACAAGCATTAGATTTGTGGCATTGGCTGAAAATGGCTGCATGTGTCGGTTCTTTGCCCATGGCCAGCCAGTCACATGCTTTGTTTCTATTACAAACATAATGACTATCGATTAACACCACTTTAATATAGCTTGCCGAAAGGTTCCTCCCTCCCACTGATGCAGTGGCTCCTGCACATTTTTTTAAGGGGACCCCCCCAACAACTGAGTAGAAGTCACTTGCCACCAGTGCTTAGTTCAGCCTCTCCCAACCTCCAGATGTTGTCGGACTCCAATGCCCATCATCCCATGGCCAATGGTCAAGGATGGTGGGAGCTGGAGGCCACGATGTCCGTTGGACACCAGGTTGAGAGAAGACTGACTTAGCTCATTGGATGCAATGTCAACAGCCTAGTGACCCCACTTAGCAGATTGAGAACTACCATTCCTTGATTCAGCCACTTGCTCCTCTGTCCATTATTTGTACCCACACAGAATCTGTAAATTATTTACTGGGTCTGTATGTTCCCCAAGCACTAGGTTCTATTTTTCCATGCATCAAATGCAGGGATAAACATTCAGTGATTGTCTCTAAGGACAAATGTACTTTAATGAGAACATTTCTCACTGAGCAACATTGATTAGATTTGTTCTTTAGTGCTCTCCATGCTGAACCAGACACCATTCTGATACTTCAGCTACCCAATGCTCTAAGAGAGATGAGATGGCACCCCACTTCTTTTCGGATGCATTGATAACTAGAGGTGAGTGAACCTGTCAGTTACGCTCAGTTTTATGCTTATTTGTTGACTTTGAAATGTATGGTTATGTTGTGTGAATTGATTTTATTCACCCTTTTGTACTCGTTCCTGGAATCTGTTGAGGAAAGGCCATTAGGAAATATTTTTAAAATAATAATGAAATGAAATAAATACATGTTTTAGTTGTCCCTTAACAAAAGTTTTCTGGGGACCAAACAATTAAAATAATTTAGTATCATGAAAATCCGGTAGAACACAGAGGGTGAATCTACACTGGTCGGTTTTAACATTAAAAAAGCGTTATAAAAATGTGACACCAGAGGGTACATTGAGAACGTTTTTATAGCATTTAATAGCATTTTTACAGATCAGTGTAGATCCAGCTAGAGTCAAATATCTGCACACTATGTGCAATATTCAAGTTTTATTCAAAGTAGACCCTCTGAAAGTGATGAACGTGACTAAGTTAAATCCATTAATTTCTATAGGTTTAATATGAGTAAAACCAAGTTGACTACCACCCTAGAAAATAATAGCCACACTGTAAAGCACAGCAACAATTTATAGAACAGAAATTAAAAGAGATCTGGTCATAAACAATCACAATGAAAAGAGCGACAAAATCTGCTTCATAGAGCTAAAACATATAACGAATGAATGCAATGATTTGAATGTTCAAATTCTGAACCGATTTGCAGGCAGATTTTTGAAGACCTGTTTGTTTTTGGTTTTTGTCTGCTGCTCAAAGCACAATAAGTCAGGTAAGCCTCTCTAGGTAAGGCATTCCAAAACCATGGAGTAACTTCCAAAAAGGCCTCCACCTGTGGCCTCCCTCCCTAGCTTGGACTGAGGGAAAACTCCAAGGAAGTCCTCGGCTGATGATGTCAGGGCCTGGGAAGAGTCAATTCACCTGATAACAAGGTTCTAAACCATGCAAGGCTCACTGGGATTTGGATCTGAGCCTGCAAATTGCCCAGAATCCATTCAAAAACCAGGATTTGTTTTTTGTTTTATTTTATTGCAATTGAAATTGAGATTGAAATTTACTGCAAAGCGTTTCTGCCTAGCTCCTTTTTATTGATGCCTCAACTGCAGGTTTTGAAATAGTTTAGTGTGATTTCCAAACCACAAGCGGGGGTTTCCTTGGCTGAGTGTGTTCTTCACCTCTTTACAAATACATGTATCTGACGATGCTTTTAAGGGGGAAATGGTATGTTTCAAAAGGGACGAAAAGAAGCACAGCTGAACCAAACTTCCCCTTTTTAAATTTAGAAAGCCCCGTTCCCCCCCCCATATTTTTAAGGATAACATGCGTGAATGCGGAATACATCCTGCCATATGTTCTTTGAGAAGGAAGACTCATGGACAGAAAGCAGGGGCTCAAGGACCATGAGCAACCACTCCCATTAGTCACTTGAGACAGACTTCTTGTTCTGATCAAGAAGGACACATTTCCTGGGCATCACACTCGTGCTGACAAAGCAATATTTCCAGAATACAAGGTGTATGACTAGTTTCTCTGCTTAATTTAGCTCCTAATATTTGCAGGCTAGAAATGAGGGGAGAGAGAAAGAGACTCCTCCACTGAGATTATAATTTCTAGTAAAAATTCTGGTATATAGTGAAAGATGGATAGGAGATTTCTCGTGTGTGTGTGTGTGTGTGTGTGTGTGTGTGTGTGTGTGTCTGTGTGTGTAATTCCATGCATTAAGGTTGCTCAGGTATAGGTGGGATTGCTTCTCACTTTCTCTCCCAAGGCTGCTTTTCCTTGGGAAGAGAGTGGAAATTGCCTCAGTTAAACACAGTTTGTTCTTTGGCTGCATATTCTGAATTTCTAGTACAAATAGATCTCACCCTTTGATGCTGGCTAGTCTCACAAGAACCTCAGCTTTCTGTTTTTTAACAGTGCAACCCTCTACATATCAATTCTAGAAAGCCCGGCTGAGGGGTTTTTTTAAAATTAATTTGTATTAATTTTGGAAAAGGCAAGACTACAAATTCTCAGTTCTCATTCTAATTATGCTGGCAGATGCAGGAATTATTCCAGTGGCCGCAAACATGGGTAAATATAACATACAGTAGTCCCCCCCCCCCAAGCCATGCAACCCAGAGTTCCAGTATGGGTTGGAGATGTCATACATATGTAATAAAATTAGAGCCAAACACTACCAGTTCAAACATTCTGTCCAGTCCATAAATCCATGAATTGGCCAACACTAATAGTAAGTTCTGTGTAAAGGGCTTTCCATTTGCTTCAGTGTTCTGTGGGTGCATTTCCATGGAAAGTTCTATGTGAACTGTGTAAGAGCCAGTGTGGTATAGTGGTTAAGAGCAGTGGACTCGTAGTCTGGTGAACCGGGTTCGCGTCTCCGCTCCTCCACATGCAGCTGCTGGGTGACCTTGGGCTCATCACACTTCTCTGAAGTCTCTCAGCCCCACTCACCTCACAGAGTGTTTGTTGTGAGGGAGGAAGGGAAAGGAGAATGTTAGCCTCTTTGAGACTCCTTCGGGTAGTAATAAAGCGGGATATCAAATCCAAACTCTTCTTCTCTTCTTCTTCTGTGTGCAGAGAGAGCCAGCCCTACTGTTAGACATCCACCTCAGGCAGCTGCTTTTGGGTGTTATGAAAAGGCTGCAACTTGATAGTTGTTTAACTGTTGTATTTTTAATATCAAAGGAAAGGGATTAGAGGGTTGGACTAGATGAACCTCGCGGTCCCTTCCGACTCTACAGTCTTATGATTCTAAGTACCATGGGGATTACGCTTTCACTATCATCATGTGCTGGTTTGGGATTTTTTTTTTATTTAGATATAATTTTCTGAAAGGAACATTATTGACAGCCCATAATAAATATTGTTGTGAAGATATAGAGTCAATAAACAGGTTGGCTTTGCTGAGATATTAGGAACATACGATCGGGAAATATGCACAATGTGCTGTATCCAGAATCAGTTAAGCATGCTTGAATCCAGTGGTGTAATATGGGTTGCCAGGACCCGGGGCACAGCAAGTATTGCGCCCCCTGTCAGGACCAAGCAGTGGCAATGGTGGTGTGGAAGGGTCTTCCCAGCAGAGGGAACTGGGGATTGGACAGCGGCGGAGGCCATATATTTTACTACTATTTATTTCATGAAATTTTTACACTGCTTGATTGTTATTTTTAAAAACTCTCAAAGCGGTTTTTCTTTTGAAATTTTGTGGGGGCCCCCCAAAAAAATGCACCAGGGGCAACATCCCCTCTGCCCCCCCCTACGCCACTGCTTGAATTCCATTGATTTCAATGTAATCACTTTTAAGTTTTGGCCTTGTGCTCACCAGCTGCAACCATGTGTCTTCTTGGTCATACTTAAGTTCCCTTGTTTTTGAAGAGTCATTAACAACATGTTACAGGGTCCAGGAATTGAGCTGTTGCAATTTACTTGATATATAAGTCCTGATTCTGTACCTGTCCTGGTAAATAATCTCTCCTTTGTTAGTAAATGTGGAATTACCCATTGGAGTAAAGAGTTGAGTAAACCAGGCATGATTGGGCATTTAATCTTGGTTGCTTAAAAAACCTGCTGCCTGTTTACTAGATCTAGCACAGAACTCACGACAGTGTTTCTCATCCAGACATTTGTAAGACAGCAGAAATTTCCTCATTCATTCACTTAATGTGAATATATGCATCTTACGCCACACAGGAAACATTTTGTGGTTGACTGGTTCTTGGCTATGCTGATGCAGGCAGTATCAGAATATAATGATGGCCCAAAGAGACAAAGGTTTTAAACACATTCTGCTAAATGGAAAAAACACGGCCTTCTTACCTTAAACTGTGCAATTTGACATTTTGATTGCTCGGGTATTTCTTGGAATGAATACTATTGGAGTCTAGAAATGCCTATATTTATGGGTTAAATATCTGTGAGCAAAGATATCTCCTGGAGAATTTGGTAGCTTCATCAGAAATCTGAGTAGCTCACATTTTCTCTTCTTACTTTTTCTTTTTTTCTCCTTTTTTTAAAAAATACTTTCCACTCCTTATTATTAGGTATTATAAAGGGGATGTGTCATTTGCAACCTAATTTTTGCCTCTTTACTCTGACCTGGAGCTTCAAGATGCAGTTTTCAAGACAGAATTAGCAAGAAGGAAGAATCTGCTTAATTCTTTCTGCACCGAACAAATTCGCTTTGCGTGTATCTCCCCTGAGCAATTTTAAACACATTTTCCCCCCAACTGGAATCTAAAATGAGAAACAAACCTGTCTGGAAGGAGGAAAGCAGGAGGGAGGGTTTGCAGGGCAGGAAATCACCTGGCTTAGGTAGGGTTGCCTTATTTTGAAAAGTGAAAATCCGGACATCTGTTGAGCTTTTTGGGTGGGGGGGAGTGGCAAAATTGTTAAGCTTTTCTTGCAAAAACTCCTCCCAAAATGAAGGGGTTTTTTATGGGTGGGGTTAGCCAGAAAAATCAACACTTCTGATATGGGGTTTCCCAGACATTTTAACTGATTTCAAAGATTCCGCCCAGACGCCAATTTTGATGGACGAATCCCCGCTATTCCGGATGTATGACAGCCCTTGCTTAGGAGAGGTTAGGCATGCTTCCATCCTGTACATATGTGAGGCAAAAGGAGGAAGAGGCTATAACCCTCTGACTTTGCACCATTTCCCTGAACCTAATCCCCCTTTTAGTTGCTTTTTTGTAGCATAAAAATATAGAAGTTCCAATCACAGGTGGTTTGTCCCTGAAGCTCACTCTTCTCTATACAGTGGTACCTCGGGTTACATATGCTTCAGGTTACGGACTCCGCAACCCAGAAATAGTACCTCGGGTTAAGAACTTTGCTTCAGGATGAGAACAGAAATTGTGCTCTGGCGGCACGGTGGCAGCAGGAGGCCCCATTAGCTAAAGTTGTGCTTCAGGTTAAGAACAGTTTCAGGCTAAGAACGGACCTCCCGAATGAATGAAGTACTTAACCCGAGGTACCACTGTACACTGATACAGCACACTACTTTTGCTTCTACTTCTACTGAGTGTTTGTTTGATATCAGGGGTTTGGGGAGGCATGTGTCACCAAATACATCAGTGTGGGGCCCAGTGGTAGCTGTAATGTAGTGCAAGGAAGGCAGCAGCAGATTAGCAAGGAGAAAACATGACAATGCAGAGCAATGCTGGCCTCCCATGAAGGGTCTTCATGTATAACAAGGATGGATAAACTGAACTTTCAGGTGGTATTGAACTACAGTTCCCTCCATTCCTGACCGTTGACAATGCTGTCCGAGGCTGCTGGGAGTTGGAGTCCAACACATCTGGACGTACGGAACAGCGATGGGGAGCACGTGGCCCTCCAGATGTTGTAAGTCTACATGGCCAATGTTCATGGCTGATGGGAGCTAGAATCCAGCAACATCTGGAAGGTTCCCCACGGCTGATGTAGAGTAAGCATGACTGAGCTGAAGGTTCACATGTAGGACCACAATAAATACAAGAAACTACTGGATCCTTCCCAACACATGAGGATTTTTGTAAGTAGGTCAACAATAGTATGCAATGTATAACTGCTGCCATGACATTGGACACCTGGTTAGTTACTTTGAAAGGAACCACACTTGACATAAACAATAGATTTCAGCTGCAATCCAGGCCAGTAACTATGGCATTAAACTTTCAGGCATTTATTGTGGAAGGTCTATTCACTAGCCAATATATGCAGTGCCAAGTACAGTTAGGCATTCATTTATAACACAAATGAAACTAAACTATAAAAATCTATACAGGGATGTAATGGATTTCCAGTTAGCTTCTAAACCTAGAACAAATGACAACTAAACGATCATTTACTTTTCTCCACAGGTATGTTTGAAAGTTAATGGTGATGTTTTAAAAAAAAAATCAGATCTTGGGGGAAGACAAGGAAGATATGCACATTGGTGCTGACTTATGCCTGTACGTAGGAAGAAAGATGAGCCAATGATAGGGGAAGGGAATGAAGCTATTAGTGGATTGTCAAGGGAAAAGAAATACAGGATAATAGGTCATGGGAACAGGCGACTGATGACCAAAGGTAAAAGTTAGATTGTGAAGAAATCAAAGCATTTCCTTTCTTTCCAAACAATACTGAAGAAGAAAAACTAAAAGTTCAAAAAGTTCACAATAAACCAGACGAACAATATACATTTTTAAAAATCTATGTTGAAGATTATTTAAGACACTATAGACAACTTTTTCAGTTCCAGTGAACTGTTGTCAGTTCCAAGAGACTTTAGTCAACAGTTTTTCACTTATAACATTTGGGCCTTTTTCATTTACGTAAAAGGTGAGTAAGCAGGGATATGATAGAGGTGTAAAAAAAGTGCTACATGGCTGTGGAGAAAGGACAGAGATATTTTCCCCCTCCTTCTCCCATAATACTAGCGCTCGTGGATATCTAAGGAAATTGAACGTTGAAAGATTCAGGACAGGCAAAAGGAAGGACCTCACCCAGTGTATGGAATTTGATCTCCTAAGAAGTCGTGATGGTCACCAACTTGGGGTTTATCCACACTTACCTTTCCAAGCACAGGTCTGCACTTAAAAGTTCTGCGTCCACCCATGGTTTTGTTTTCCCCCAAAGTTTTCCCCATGAAAAGCTGCTCTTTAGCACTCAATCAGAGCAAATGTCAATTTGAGTTTCAAGTCAATTGCCATACACTGTATGTTTTAAAGAGTGGGTTTTTGTGGAGAAAGCTCCTGAGGGAAACAAGGGTGTTGACATGGAGCTTTAAAGCACAGGCCGTGCCTGGAAAGAGCAAAGGAAATGTAAGTGTGGATCAGCCCTTGTATGGTTTAATAGAGGATTAGTGTATCAATGCTAAGGCTGCTTCCACACTAGGCATTTATGGTGCAACAGTTGTGCTCTGTTCACTCACTTTTTACAGTGAGTTGATCCTTGTTGGTTTTAACTAACTGTGATTAGAACAAAACAAAGTGCCCCGAGTTTCTACGTAACAAGAAACCATGGTGTATTCTGGAGTGAAAGCAAAGGAGGCAAAGTTGTGTGTGTGAACACAGGGCTTATGCAGGTTTGTTCTCAGTCATAAATCATTCCAGATGACCATTTGAACTGGGACATTATCTCAGTTAGGAACTGGTGGTCGCTAATGCACCATAAGAAACTCTATACAGTGGCACCTCTACTTACGAACGTGATTCGTTTCTGGGTGCTGTTCGCACCCTGAAAAGTCCATAAGTAGAGAACCGCTACTGCGCATGCGAGAAGCGCACAGATCACTTCTGCATGTGTGCACGTGGCGAACCCGGAAGTAAACACTTCCGGGTTTGCCGCATTCGTAACCTGAAAAGCCTCAATGTGAAACAAATGTAACAAGAGGTATGACTGTAATGCAAAACAGAATTCTAAGTCAATCAGAATTGTGCACAATTTCATAAAATCAGATTTAGATTAAGAGCATATTTTTAAATGGTGGAATTCTCCCCTCCCTGGTTAACTTTGCAGTTACATTTACAAGCTGTTGCACTGCAGCTATGAAATTTAGTTTGTTCGTTTTATTCATCAAAACATGTTAGGGAACCCAATATGAAGATCCTAAACATTTTCAGTGCTGGAGTAACTTCATTGGTTAGTGACATCAGGCTAGCAATTGGTTTAGTATATCCCAATCTTCGCACTTATTGGCTGCATCAGCAAGGTTGAGTTTAAGTATGTAAAAAAACTACAATCATTCTAACTAGCCCTGTACATGAGAGCAGCCCCTAGCTATGCATATTACAGTTGGCAATTAAATGTTTCCTCGGAAGGAAGTACTACTCAATTCAGTTAAACATTGCTGAGTAAAACTTCATAGCACTGCAGCCTTAGACAGAAATAATTTGCACACTTATTTGGGTTTAAGTCCTAATGAGCACACTTAGGTCCCATTAAAATTAACAAGAAGGGTAGTTCAATCCTAGAAAAATTACTGTATTTTTCTGTGTATAAGACTATATTTTTAACCAATTTTAAGTTTAAAAGGGGGTTGTCTTATACACAGAATGTTGAAAATATTTATTTCTTAATATTGGGCTCAAAAAACAAGAGTCGTCTTACACATGGGGGCATCTTATACACAGAAAAATATGGTAATTTTCATGGGACTTAGCATTTCACTGGTTAGACTATGGCATGAGTTGGACGGTGGCACACAGCTGTGCCTGCTTAGGCTCTCCTGAAGTCAAAGCACATATAACCAGGCTCTGGATCAGAGCTGATATAGCCTGGTGGTTGCAGCTGCTCATGGGAGCATCACTAGCATCACACTCATCCCTTTTGACCTACCCATGGACACCACAAACACCTGGATATTGCAGTGTTATTCCATTCATTGTGTGCTCTTCCCCCACCACCCAGAAGATTATAGGAAGCACAAAAGTGCCATTCTAAAAGCTGCTAAAGCGTATTTTAAGTTTCCCAACTTTGCCGGTAATGGAAGAGCTGCCCTCCCATTTTGACATGGCTATCGGGATGGTGATTTCGCTGTTGACCTTTAATTGTATACTGCATTGTTTTCACTGTGTGTAGCTCCAGGTGGAAACAGCTGGGAGAGTTGTGCCTTCCACGAAAGGACTCCACATGCAAGCAACATGTGCCGCCTGAGACAATTAGAAATGACTTTGCGGATGGTGCTGGTGATGAGAAGGTGACAAAGTGGGAAGCTGTTTCTGTAATTTCTTACTCAGCTTGTCTGGAAAGTCATCTTGTCTTGATATCTACACTGCCGCCTGCATGTTAATCTCTCATTAGCTTGCTTTTCCTTCACTGTGATGAATTAAGCCAATCTTCCTTGGGATTCATATGATAACCACACATTTCTCTCTTCTGCAATAAATGTCCCCAGGCTGCCTGAGTGTACTTTGCTATAAGGTGGCGGAGAACTCTTGATTGCCTTCATTGTGAAAGGCATGGAAGTTATCAGCTGAATCGCTACTCGTTCTCTTGGTAAGGAGCAACAGCTTCTCACACAGAAGATTGTAGAATATTATCAATATGCTTTTTATTAGCTTATTATTACAACACAAACACACATAATGAACAGACTTTTTAAAAAATACAGATACAGATACAAAGCAAATAATAAACGTATATCCATATTTCAATTCTTATTCTTTTCTAATTGACTTCCTTCGTCCTCAACGCGGGCCTAATTTCATATTTGGTAAACTGTTTCTTTCTCATTTCCTTTTTCCTACTTTTCTCTATATTTTATACTTTTACACCATATTTTGTTTTGCAAAAATTACACAGAGCAAGTCCAGGTATTGTTTTTAGGGTGCTGCTTTTTTAGAGAATCTCTATATTTTCTTTTGGGGATTTTTGTTTAGATTGTCCCCTAAATGTATCTGTCATTTTGGCCAGTTCAAGGTAATCAAATAATTTATCTTGCCACTATTTTTTTGTGGGTGCTATCTCTTTTTCCAGTTTTTTGCAATTAAGATTCTCGCTGTCGATGTTGCATACAGGAATATTCTCTTATTTTCACTTGCAATGTCTGAGTCTAATATACCCAGCAGGAAAGCTTCTGTTTTTTTTAAATAGAGATTTGTTTAAATATTTTCTGCAGCTCTTCATATACCGTATCCCAGAAGCTCTTAATTTTATTACAGGTCCACCACATGTGGACCTGTGGTAGAAGATTGTAGAATAAGACTCTCCAGATAAGCTGTCGCAGCCTCCCCACATCTCAGTGGGACATTCCAGGCTTAGTTTCCTTTAGAGGAAAGAGCCCACTTGGGGCATCTTTATAATATATGCTTTATTTATGAAAGGACAAGTAGAGCATAAGTGGAAGAAACTAGTATGTACTCCAGCGAGGCAGCAGATCCATTACCCTACATCAAATCCCCAGACAGAGATCTCATATACTCTCTGGCTGCAAACACACCACATGCCTTTCCGCCAAAGAATTCTGAGAACTGTAGTTTCTTCAGGGCGCTGGGAATTGTAGTTCTGTGGTAGAAAAATGGCAGTTCCCGTGATTCTTTGGAGGAAGTCATGTGCTTTAAATGTGTGGCGTGTATTCAGCCCTTCTGTCTCTGGAACTACAAACCTCCAGTGTCTTCACCCACCCATGGCTTCTATCAGCCTCCTTCTTAAGATGGGGGAGGGGGGGTCACCTGCACGCTGATGGCTATTTCATTCAGACGCACAGAAGATTGCCCATATCTCCCCAAACATTAGTTCCCATTAAGGAAGAAAAAAAGAACCAGCCATCTAACCCTTTATTATTAATTAGCAAGCAAACTCCCTGACAAAAGGAGGCCAGGCAGTGGCCGTAATGCTATATTTAATTCTAATTGGAACACACAGTTCTTATCTAAGCGCCACAGCTTACTACACTGCTGGTTTCTGCTCCTCAAACTTTTGTCTGCTTTCTCCCTTCAGGGTTCAGAAAAACCAGGGTTTTTCCTGGTCCCAAATCGTCTTTACATTTAACAGCCCCACTATAACCCAATTCTCCCAATGTAGTACATGTTGTAACGGCACGAAACCCAGTTCAGATTTCCATGTTGAGGGAGTTCTTTTTCGCAGAGTCTGAAGACCCTCTCTTACACATGCAAGATTTTTAAAGCAATGCACTTGGTACATCAAAGTTGCTTCCAGAGTGTCACTATTTTCAGGTGGGGTTCAATTACAGTGGTACCTCTAGTTACGAACTTAATTCTTTCCGGAGGTCCATTCTTAACTGTTCTTAAGTAGAGGCGTCCTTTCGCTAATGGGGCCTCTTGCTGCCGCTGTGCCGCCAACACACAATTTCCATTCTCATCCTGGAGCAAAGTTCTCAACTTGATGTAACTCTTCCAGGTTAGCGGAGTTTGTAACCTAAAGCATTTGTAACCTGAAACATTTGTAACCTGAGGCACTTGTAACTCGAGGTACCACTGAATATACGGACAAATTAAGGATGCACAATTAATGCTGATCAGGAACTCTTGCATAAAAAACCCAGTTCCCCCAAGGACTGAACTTTTTGTGATGGGCAAATACAGTGGAAAGTGTGGGATGGAGTGCAAAGATCCATCTATTCTATTCTCTTAGCTTGTTGTTTTTCCAATCTTCAATTCAGCTCTCCACATTTCTGAAGCAATTCATGAATTCTTTTTTTTTTCACCAGCATTTTTGTGTGTATATCTCAAACACATTTTTATTTGCAGTTTTGGCTAATGTACACATTTTTGTGCGCACCAATATATGCATTTTTGTAACTGTTGTTCAATTAGAGAGCTGCATTGCAAAACTCAGGTAAGTGAACATTTTGAAAGATAGGTGCCTTTCTGTTTGCATATTGTTTCCGAGAGTGCAGATTTGATAGGTTCCTTACTGGGGTAATGACACTTGCTTTGATACAATGTCATCTAGCCTCTCTGAAAAGAGATCAGAGTGAACGAGCATTAAATAGCCAACATCGTCTAATCTCCCAGTGAACAAATCAGGATGAATGCTCAAGAGGGAGGTCACCTGGAAGCACCTGACTCAAAGCGCATGTATGCTCAAATCAGACTTCCATCAAAAGGTAACATGAATTACTGCACATTCTCACTGCTAGGATTTACAGTGGTACCTCGGGTTACAGACACTTCAGGTTGCAGACACTTCAGGTTACAGACTCCGCTAACCCAGAAATAGTACCTCGGGTTAAGAACTTTGCTTCAGGATGAGAACAGAAATCACACAGCGGCGGCACGGCAGCAGCAGGAGGCCCCATTAGCTAAAGTGGTGCTTCAGGTTAAGAACAGTTTCAGGTTAAGAATGGACCTCCGGAACAAATTAAGTATGTAACCAGAGGTACCACTGTATTCTATGTTACCTTCAGGATGTAACATCAGCTGAAAAACACAAATTGGTGGGGAACTTACACTGCAATCCTACACCCCCTTAGGAGCAAGCCCCATTGAGCTCAAAGGGACGTACCTATGGGTAGACATTATAGGGTTGCACTTTTAATGATTACATTTCAAACTGAGGTAGCAAATAAATAAGAAATTGCACAATGTCCAGAGTATGAAATAAAGTATAAATGATAATGTTTATGCATTCAGTTCTAATTAAAGTAGGTAAGGAAAGGGCCACTATTATAAGAGTTTGATTTTAAATTAGATCATCTCAATTTTTGGAATGAACATTATCTATAGCTTCAGGTATTTAAAATTAGGAAAATGAAAAGGTGCTGCTGTTGTCATTTGTTTCTCTTTCTTTGGAAGGGTGTTTGTAATTGAGAATTTTGCAATCAAACAATATCCAAAGTAATGTGAGAACTGGCCCTCAGCAGAATGTAGCCTCACATCCTTTTATATCTGATTTTACGCAGACTACTTGCCTAAATCTTACAGAAACTGCAGACTCTTCATGTTTAGGAATGAGTTTTGAGACAGCACTGTTCCCTTTCATGCCAGGGAACACTGAAACCTAGCCCCCGAGTCTATATTTTTCAATGCTGCTTTTAATTTTTGGACTAACTACATGAAAACATGAACACAGACAGCAATGTGTACTCCATCACTAAGGCAGAAAACTTAAATCTTGCAGTGCCATCATGTGGTGAAAGACAGAAAAACATGGTTTCTAGAAATGTGGCTGTGTTAGTCTATCGCACCAAAGGGTCTTGGGCTGTATACACACAATGTTTTATTCTAGATTCAGTGGAGACTGAATAGTTCTTTTTTCTACATAGCCCTACACAATCCAGATGTGTTGCATCGTTTTTGTTCCTGAAAACACTGTTTGAGAAAATGGTTTCATTCTGAAAATGAAGCTCATCGCAGACTGAGTCTGTGTTACTCTACAGTGTGTCCATTTGAAAACTGACCAAAACAGATCTAGGTGGCCCCAGCAATGGAAATGTACCCATGCTCACAATGACATTGTGAATGGGTTTATACCAAGATTGCAATTACATCTTCCTTCTTCATTCATCAGGGGAACGCTTAGA
The DNA here is from genome assembly GCF_965113315.1 of Podarcis vaucheri. Lineage (NCBI taxonomy): Eukaryota > Metazoa > Chordata > Lepidosauria > Squamata > Lacertidae > Podarcis > Podarcis vaucheri. The sequence continues at coordinate 36,761,090 of NC_138766.1, read as the reverse complement.
GAGGAAAAGGTGTGGATAACCTAATAAAAGGGAAAGTTTTCAAACCCATATCAAGTAATCACACTGCCCTTCTGGATGGAAGTGTCTAGAATCAATCTGGATTGAAAGCAGCATCTTGAGGACAAGCAGGGAAAAATTCAGACTGAGTAAAACTACACTTTTGTGCGACAAACAGGTTAGTGCTCCATCTTAAGGCTAGACTAGAAAGTACATGGTTGCATTTCATGTATATGTTAGTTGCCAACAGTGGTGATGTTTTTGAGATAACGAGAGAATAAACCAAATGAACAAGGCGTAAAAATAACAGAAAAGCAAAGAACAGTCCAATAGTGTGATATGAAACATTAACCCCAATGTATGATTGTGTCACACTTTATCTACTAACCTTCTGCCATTGAGATAATTTGAATTCTTGGATATTTCTGATTACAGTGGTACCTCTGGTTACAAACACTTTGGATTACAGACTCCACTAACCCAGAAGTAGTACCTTGGGTTGAGAACTTTACCTCAGGATCAGAACAGAAATTGCACACCGGCAGCACGGAAGCAACAGGAGGCCCCATTAGCTAAAGTGGTGCTTCAGGTTTTGAACAGTTTCAGGTTAAGAACGGACCTCCGGAACGAATTAAGTTTGTAACCCGAGGTACCACTGTACTAGGTATATTGCAGGAAGCTGCTAACAAAGAAGACCTGGCCATCCTTTACTGAATGGGAATTACTGCCTATATGCCTGTAACTATGTATTAGTAATGCAGTCATATGTGAGGTCCTGCCAAGCAGAGGGAAGAATTTACCACTCCCTGACTTCCTCAGATTTCTGACTGGTTGCAGATGTGTGGAAAACCTCTCCTCGCCATTCGTCAGTGCCTTATAGATGAGTTGCGTGCATGCAGTGGTAATTTATTCTCTGGTAAATGGCCATCTGTACTCACCCTAGGTTGCATGCAGGCTTGAGTTTCATTAGTGTGTTCTGTTATGCACATAAACGTGTACATTTGCTTCTGCTATTTATATCATAACATAAACATGTGTTTAACAGAGCAGAGTTTTACAGTTACAGGGTGTTTTTGTGTTCAGAGGCAGACTTTGCTATATATGAGCAGGGAGCTTGTCTGGGAGAAGGAGTGAACTCTCAGACTGAGTCTCTCCCTCCCACTGTTACTCTCACACAGCGATGGAACTGGAAAGGCATAAAGGCAGGAGGTTAACAGCAGGTGGAGCTAGAGCCAATGATAAGTGGAGCCAACTAATTCTGGTTTTGGTCCCCCTTGGCTGCATCTACACAGCTATTTAAAAAAATGTTCTGAAAATGCTCTGGGGGGAGACATTTTTAAGCTCATAATGGAGTAGAGTTCCAATTTCAGCTCTATAACACTGGTGGCACAGTGTTATAACACATTTATAACGTTTTATTTTTACAAATGTAGCTGAGTCCTGTCTCTCCCTGATGAGTGCGAGAAGAGCAGCATTGAGACTAAGGAGGAAGAAGCTGCGTACTTGAATAAAATATTGGAGGGCCAGGTAAGCCCCACCCTGCATAATTGATCACATGACACGGTGCATGCACACTATTTGCATGGCAATGCCCATCAACTTCGGGGAACCACAGCCTCATCAAATATTTTATTGGGGGGCAAAGACGCCTCGGCCCCTAGGAGTTGGCTTCTATGCTCTGGGTGGTTGTGAGCAGGAAGGCAGACAGCTAACATCTGACTGAGGTCAGACTGAAGTTAGTGGGACTGTGCCCTGTTCGCTTAAGGACCAGTTTTGATGGTTGTTGCGCTGGCTGACTGTGCTAGGGATGCCTCATTTAAAATAAAATAAAAATGTTCCTCTTCTCTGAAGCAGCATATATGAGAAGGCTCCCCCACCCTTTGACTAAGAGAAGGCAAAACCGCACCGGTTTCCACATGAGCAAACAGGTCAGCCAAGCAAATACTATGCACACAACCACTGCTCAAACACTCCAGCTATAATCCAGCACACCTGAGTCCTAGCTGTTGACATCAGTGGGGCTTGTAGTGAAATCCTGTGCTTTCTTAGAGGCAAATCCTGATCTGTGCTGCTAGCAAAGGGGCATTGCCCTGCTTCCGGGTTCTCTTGGCAGGGAGGAGCGGGTGGGTGCCTGTTTTCACAGAGGCCCTCTCCGCACCTGCAGAAAGTGTGGCAGAATGCACCCTACTGCCAGTGGTATTCCTGTTGCTGAATAGTTGGCATGAGGTCCCAAAGCAGGGAGTTGTGGGTGGATCAGAGCCAAACCAGTGATGGATATGCGAGAGCCAAAGCCAGCCCATATTCTGGTGGGGAAAACAAACAACCCTTCACCTCCCACCCTGGCCAGCAGGAGCCAGGAGGTCTGTGGATGCAGTGAAGAATCTGCCACTCCATGCCCTCCTCTCACCCCACTTAGGACTGCTCTGTTAGTTTTGATGGCTTACAGTAGGTAAGGATCCACAGAGCAGCTGACTTGGGCATATAATGAACTGCAATCTTAGCTTTTGAACCATTGGCAAGGTTGCCACAAGGAGTAAAGAAGCTGGGCTAAACATAAATATCCCTGCATTACAGAGGTTGGACTAGATGAACCTAGGGGTCCCTTCAAACTCTACCATTCTATGATTCTATGCTTTTCCTTTCTGAGGCTGCAATCCTATGCAGCCTTACCTGAGGGTAAGGTCCACTGCTGAACATAATAAGACTCGCTTCTGAGTAAACATGCATGGGCTTGTATGCTGTGAGTTTTTATTTTCAAATGAAGATTCACCGTGGCCAAACTTCGAGAAACTTTCTCCTAGCTGTGGAATCGTTTCATTTGAGAATGCTCAGATCTCAGACAACTGAGGTTGCTTCCAGATGGAAGCTTTTTGATGCCTTGTACTTAAGAGCATGGATAACAAATTTCCATGCCTACATATTTGGCTTGCTTTGTGGAGTAATTGAGGCTGCTGTTAACACCCCAGACGTGGGGCAGCAGAATGAAAACAGCAGTGGCAATTCTGTGTCTGGACCTCAGGCACACCGTTCTTATCTAGCTTAGTGACTGTTAGGAAGAGTCGTTCCTGACCTTGATAATAGGGGTATTGCACACATTTATTCTTTTCAGATTTAAAAAAATACTTACGCTAAGAAAGGTGATATGAAGTTCATGATATCAGGCTTTCTCTAGTTAACTAAAAGGAAGGCTATAGATCTTATCCTCTATAGCCAGAACCGTAAGGGAAGAATCTAGGCCAGTGATTCCCAGTTAGCTAAGAACTGTGGATCCCGTGTTTTTCAAAAGCCAAGCCATGGGCCCCCTACTTTTGGAAATCTTGCTCCTCTATGGTAGTTTTTGTTGTGTGAATGGTGCCAGGGGCCCCTTGGATTGGTGGCATGGACATCCTAGGGTCCACCAATTGGAAACCACTAATCTAGGCCATGCTATGGATTTTGTAACATTATTTTCTTGCAATGTTGCTGCATACACACAATATGTTTAAAGTGCATTTAAAGCGCACACACCCAAAAAAAATTCCTGGGAACTGTAGTTCACTAAGGGTGCTAGGACTTGTAGCTCTCTGTGTGTGCAAGCTACAGTTCCCATGGATCTTTGTGGGGGGGTTGCTTTAAATGTGCAGTGTGTATGCAGCCTGAGGTTTTTTGGTGACTGTTAAACCAATAAGCATCCTCTCCAGCCCCTTAGCATTGCTGCAGAACAGCATCACTGTACTGCCTGCCTCCCAATGAACTATAATTTTAAACATCATGTCTGCTAAATGTGCGTCTTTCCTCTTGAAAAACGAAACTCTTGTTTATCTTCCCTTCAGTTCCTAATGAACATCCTGTCATCAGCTTCGTTTCCTCTTGGGTTAAGAACAGATGCACTTCAATATCATCTTCTGTTCTCTTTCTCTCTCCAGTTGCCTTGATCAGAGTTGGCCTGGTTTTCTTCATGTGTTTCAGAGGACTGCGACTTCTTCATGATTAAAGGCCCATTCTGAGGTCCAGACCACAAATCATTCTCTTTTCATCCCTTTAATTTCTTTTTCTTTTTCAAACTTTCCATTCCCCCCACCCCCACCCCACTCAAACTCTCTGCTCAGGGCATCTTGAACAGAATCCCAAGATCTTCTCTTCCCTTTGATATTGCTTTTAATCTTGTGCACCTTTTGACAAACTTGCTGCAGCACAACAGAATACGTCAGTCTCAGTTATTCAAACCTGCGGATGTGAGTTCATTGTGTGCCTTTTGTTCCTCCCCTCCCATATGTGTACAACACTCCTTTAATGTCTGAGGACATCTGATTATGTCGACTTCTTTTATGTCCCACATACCATTAAGAAAAACAACAACAGCTGTACTATATAGAATGTCTTAAGGTTCTGCCCTATCCTTTTATCGTGATTTGCTCATTCGTTTAGATTAACAGCCAACCTTATACCAAGGGATCTTGCTGTTTTGTCTCCATCTTTCATCTTGTTCCATAGGGTTGCCAAAGGATATGAAGAATATTATATGACACACAACTGCTCACACACGCACTCAATAGACACAACACACACCCCTCACTCAGTACACACAAAAGAAGTTCTTGGGGGCACAACATATGCAAACTTGAGAGTGGTGCCATCTTGTGGGGAAAGGTAATACACATGCCATTGTCGCTTTGCTGTGTTACTGATAGCACAAATGAGCCAGGGTTCTTGGGTCAGTTTCTGGGGTTGTAATAGTTGAAGGATAAGGATAGAATTTGCGATATCAGTGAAGAATGAATCTGAGGACCAGAAGGTGAATCTGGTGACTCAATGAAACGACAAAATATATTCACCCAGGTTTCATGTCAGAAACCACAGCACATTTTTCTGAAAACAAAAATCCACCAATTGATCAAATGGGTGCTTCTGGTCAAGCAGAACAGCCTTTCGGGCCAGGAAAAAGATTGCATTTTCTCCAACAACCTCAGCATTGTTAAATATTTCACTTGGGCATCTTTTATGGCACTAATTACAGAGGGCCATCAGTGCAGCCAAGGATCTAATTGCAAACAGCTTTGGTTTCCAGGAATTTATTTGCTTTATTACTGAACAACTTCAGCAAAAGCTAGTAAGGTTGCTTTTTGCTGCTTTAATAGAGAGCTTTGCTTTGTTAGGTTTCATTCTTTTCAATGCTATTTCTCTCATTTAATCTTATGTAGGCTTCCATCATAATGCCCCACTCCTTGTTTATATAAGCCATTGTCAATTCCCCTCCCTGAAACCACAGTCATGATATTATGGTTGTAGCTACTAAGTTTATTTGAGCTCCCTAATGAAACTATGCCAGGATAATATACTGTCAGCACTGCACACGATAAAAGCATGGATCACCATCTAGGGAGCTGTTTATTGTCAACCAGAATAATTATTGACAACCAGAAGATAGCTTGCACAGGCAATTAATTCTATCATTATATTTATTTAGCCATATCTTTTCATAGATAGTGAGAGGCATGGCACTGTTTAGAATGATCAGTTTGTGTAACAGAGTTAAAGCACATGTCTAAGTATGTGTGTTTGGCGTATAGTTAATAAATAATAATAAACAATAGTTTGATAGGTCAAGGGTTTTATATGAAATAAACAATTTTTCATATAATCAATTCTGATAAGAAAGGATCAGGGAAATCAATGAATAAGTGAGTAGGCTAAAGAAAAGCACAGGTACAGAATCCAGACCAAGTTGTATTTAGGAATCTTTCATATCAATGTGAAAAATTAGTAACAACTACCGAAACCATGTTGATTTCAGTGAGACCTAAATGTGACTCCTGGCTGTAATTATAACCTCCATTATTAAGACTCATTGAAGTCAATAGAACTTCCTTCTTAGTAGACGCGGTTAGGATTATTCTGTAACTTGGCCAGGATCCAGCCCATGGTGAAGCAGTGAAGTGCAATTAAGGAAGTGCAAATAAAATGGGTTGGCTTTGGTTCAACTTTAACCTTCCTTTTGTTTGCATTCTAAATTTGGGTGGAGAGATTTTGGGAAATTATTTTTGATGACTGAATCTTGTACATTTGCAACCTCGTATACGTTTTCTCAGAAGTCCCACTGATTTTAATCCATCTTACTTTTGAGTATGTATAGGACTGCAGCTTTAGGTGACAACAGGTAGAGGCTGTTGCTTATTACGTAGTTTGTGTTTTTGCACTGGCCCAAATTGCAGAAGATAATGCCTGTAGAACAAGACATCTTTCAGCTTTGTTTTGCCATTTGACACTTTGAATTACTGAGGTTCTCCATCCCCACGCCAGAAGTTTGATAAAGGACGGACTTGTTATTTGGAATGCTGAATTTCTGTAGGGTCCCTTGTAGTCAACTACCACTTTAAATAACTACCAGGAAACCAGGTCAGTCAGCAAGCAAGCAAACAAACAAACAGCTACCGCTGCCGTCTTGTTTGCTGTAGCCGGCTACATATGCACCAAAAAGCCAGAGAAATGCATGCTGGGACTTGTAGTTAGCGTTAGAAGAGCTTTGCAAGCCGGCATCTATATCCCACAATCCCCTTCGACGGGGCAGCAAAACACGGGGCAGTGTTATGTAGCGCACGCGGAGGGGCGTGTAAGCGAACGCGCGCTTGCGTCTCCAGTAAGGTAGGAGCGCGCGATGCCGGAAGGAACCGGGAGGCGGGGGCTGAAACTTGCCCCGCCCAGGAGCTGGAAGAGCGCGTTGAGAGGCTCCAGTACTATACTATCCGATTGCCTTCGCTGTCTCCAGAGGCGGGCCGGATTTAACGCGGCGGCCCCTTTAAGCTGGCCCGGGCGCCAGAAAAAAAAAAGGTTGCCCCGCGCCTGCGCAACGGAGCCTTGACCTCGCGCTCAGTTGGCGCTGCTCGTGACTACTTCTTGTTGTTATTATTTTTTTTTTAAAAAAAAAGGTGGTAGTTGGTGGGTGGGGGAGGGGGAAGCGCAACGTTTCGCGTTCGATTCTCCTCATTTAACCGGCAGCGGCGCCCCCGTCGCCATAGCGACCTGTCCCTAGCCGAGTCGGGCCCGGCCTGGGAGGGAGCCCCAGCGGCCGAGGCCATGGAGGAACCGGGAGCGGCCGCCGCCTCGTCCTCCTCCTCCTCAGGAGGGGACGCCGCCGCCGCGTCCGAAGTGACGGATATCCGCGTCTCCGGCCCGCAGCCGCTGCGGCTCTTGGAATGGAAAGTGTCGGCCGGGGCGGCCGTGAAGATCGGCTCGGTGCTGGCGGTTTGCGTGCCTATCGTGGGCCCGGCCCGGCCTGGAGTCTCGGCCGCCGAGACCGGCCCGCAGCGGACAGCCGAGCGAAAGGTCAAAGCGGAGCGGCCGGGAGTGGTGCGGGAGCTGTGCGCGCAGCGCGGGCAAGTCATCCCGCCCGGGTAAGAGGGGTCGGCCGGGGCTGGGGGGGGGCGGGCGGTGGGCCGGGCCCCGGGAAAGCGCCGCCTTCGGTGGCTTCTGCCTCTCGGCTTCTCCGCCTGGACTTGAGAAGCGCCTCCGGGATCCGCTCTGCCCTCTCCTGCGAAGATCCGGGACAGGGTGAGGAGAGGCGGGAAAGCGCGGGAGGAGCAGCCGGTGCCTTCCCCGCCCTCTTCCGCGGCGGCGCCTGTGACAGCCCAGGCCCCGCTCCTCCTCTGGCTCAGATGCGGTCCCAGATTTAAAAAGGCGCCGCAGCCAGGTGGGCTCGGCCGGCGCTTCAGGCTGCTCGCCCGCCCGCCTTCCTTGGGTCTCGGTTGAAGCGTCTTAGGAAACCGATCTTTGCTCCCCGTCTCCATGGAGGAAGTAGGAGGAGTGACTAGCGAAGGGCGAAACACAACCCCTTTTTACTTGCTTTTGCAGTCCGCTGGGCCAGTTGCAATAATGTAGGTTCCCACATGGCCTTAACACTTCTGAAATGAAGTTTTCGAAGATGTGCAGACAAGCCACAGGCAGCTTACCTTGGAAACTAAGGGGCAAAAATGGAGCTTTCTTTTATTTATAGCTCACAGAGTATAACAAGTAATTGGAATTCAAAACGAGCTTTTAAAAGCCCCAAAGAACACAGTCCAGTTTAAAGAAGCTATTCCACCTGACTACGTTACTGAACTATGGGAAGAGGGAGAAAGATGGACAGTATATATCAGGGATGAGAGTTTTCCATAGCCTTTGCCATTGCCCAGAAGGTTTTCTAGGCTAGTCATAGGCTCCCAAAATTCAGTGTATGGTGGTATTACAAGAAGGGCCTCCTCAGCAAATCTCCAAGCTCTTGTAAGACCCTTCTTAGTTAATTCTTTCTATGTCATTTGGTGATTTGTTGTGACATCATAGTAGAGCTTGACTAGCTACTTACTGTTTCGTGCATGCTTTGCCTGAACTAATTACTGTAATATAGGGCTGGGGAACCTGTAGTTGTTGTATTTCAAGGTTGTATTTCTATTTCAAGCCCACCAGTTGTTGTATTTCAAGGTTTCTCCATTGGGGACCTTATAGTAAAACTTTGACAGCAGAAGAGATGATAAAAGGCGAGAAGGAGGAAAGGAGGACAAATTATGGGGAGTCCCATAAAATACAGTGACTTGAGCTATATATTTATGGAAAGACAATGTGGTGCCATGGTTAGAGCATTTGGCATAGATTGGAAAAAAACTGAGTACAAATTGCAAAGCGATACTGAGTGACTTTGTGCCAGCTGCCGTCTCAGGATAACCTACTTCACAGGATTGTTGTGAGAATGTCCTGAATTCCTTGAAGGAAGGGTGGGATGTAAACCTGATGTAGTGTGTGTTGTTTGTGTTTAAATTTGTAGTACACCCTAGCCCAAGGGCTCAAAGTGAGTAACAGCAAGATAAACAGCCTGTGATTAGACACCTTAATTAACCTGAATAAGTCAGAGCTGCAGTCATGAGTGTAGACTGTGTGGAGGAAGCAGGCCTTGGTAAAATGTAGAAGAAATGTTTAAATTAAATATGTTGGACTTTATCACTTAAATTTATGTCTGTTTATACAAATGAAACACTCATTCTAATATCCAAGATTACTCTAATTACACAAGTCTGATCCAGTTCAGAACAGTTTTTCATCTTGGTTACTTTTTTCTTTAATTCCTAATTTGCAGTGATGATTTCTCGACCTATGTTGTGCCCGAACACAAAAAATGTAGGAAACACTATTGTCAAATTAATTAGACATTAAATTTCGGGTGGGGAATCACACCACAAAAGTTGATGGACCTTAACTCTTGTCATCCCTGAACATAGCTATCTATTAAAGAAGATTTCAGAGTAGCTACACTCTCTAACTTCATTCCAGAGATATATGTATGCAAAAAGATGCTGTTATGTAGTTTGGGATGTGCATTTAGATCCTGAGATGCATAGTACCTTGGGATAGCAAACTACATGTGATATTGACCTGCACTGTGGATGCCCTATCAAGAATACAGGTGGAGGGAGGGCAGGTGGATCTTTCCTTTTTCCAAGTGCCTGCTTGGTTTTCATGCTGGCTGAGAAAGAAGGGGCTTTTTTCCTTCTGTGGTTAGTACAGAAATCAAGTATATCAAATCTGCCCCATCTTCTCATTTGCCTTTATGATATGTCTTGTTTCCTGTGTGTACCAGACATATACACACAAGGATGTGCATGTTAATGGTCTGTCTCTGAGTTAGCCTTTTTGCTTCCCATGCAGCAAGGATCCTATGTTGCTCTGAACAAGTAGTTTAGCTGTTACCTGCCTGCAGATGTCCTTCTGCAAATGGCCTTATTAGTATTCAGTGCCTGTTTTTGTTTGAGCTCAGTTTTGGAGTGGATAAAAGCATCTACCATGTCTTATTTATTTATTTAAAATGTATATACTTACTTATTGTTTGTAATGAATATACTGACTGTTTGTTTAAGTGTGTGTATGTGTAAAAGTAAAGCCAATTCAAAGCATCAACCAAAGCATGATTATCGAAAGTACACTGTAGACAAAGCTTTTGAGAATTGAATGGTTCTTACTTCATGCCTAAGGGCACGGTCCTAACCCTAGATCCATCAGGATGAGCAAGTTAGGATGTGGCAGATCTCGAGGTCAGCCAGCCAGTTCCCAGCTCAGCTGGGCTACACAGGCACAAGTCCCCAAGCCTGACTCAGCCAGAGATTCACAGGTATAAATAACTCCTGCATCCCTGCTCAACCAGAGCTAAGCTGACTGAGCCAAGTTTGACAAAACTTAAACTATTGTGAGCCCTGAAAAATAAGTGCTCCAGGCAAATGGTGGGGATGGGAAACTATTTTAAAGGCATGTTTTCCCTCTGTCAGGCTGCTCCTGAATGGAGTTTGGAAATGATGTACTTTATGTGACTTAACTTAGGTCTGCATAAATCATACTGGTTTTCCATACTTAGGATTGCTCCCTAAAACATATTGCGAGAGATGCCTGCTGAACCTCCTTGGGAAGAGCATTCCACAATCAGGGTGTTATAAAGTGAAAAGTTATTGAAAGGAGGAAACACCCAGAAGATGACCTTAACAAAAGAATTCATATGGGATAATACAATCCTTCAGATACCTCACTTCCAGGCAGTTCGGGGCTTTGAAAACCAATATCTTTTAAGATATACCTGGTAACAAACTGGAAGCCAATTTCAATACAACATTTTGTCAAAACAGGCAAAATATGCTTAGCATGTTGAGTATCTATTAATAACTTGAACTGCCATTTTGCAGGAGTATAATGCCTTTCACAGAAAGCCCATGGATAACAATGGGAATATTGCATTTGTTCTGGAAGGCCACAATTTGCACACTAATCTAAGTTGGTAAAGAGTGCTTTAAGCAAAGATATCACTTAGGCACCCATAAACAAAAGAGTTGAGAGCAGGCCTAAGCATCCCTAACAAGTAGTGCAAGGACAAGCCAAATACAGTGTTTCACCTTATTAGCCCTCACCCATCGTATTACCGAGTCAAAGCAGTAGCTTAAAACAGGAGTGGTCAGCATGATATCCTGATGGCCTTGCTGCCTAGAATTGAACCAAGTTGGAGTCCTACAACAGCTGGAAGGCACCACCTTGGCTAAAATGCCACCATTTCACCTGGATGGGACTGTACATACTGATGACACTTTACTCCAGAGCATGTACGCTCTTCCGCAACAGTTTCATGTAGATGTCTCAACAAGATATAACCCTGTGTCACCCCGTAGCATATATGTAATGGATTGGACCAGTGGTAATGGCTCTCCCTTATAAGTAGGTGGAATCACCAAGGTGCTGTGCCCTCATCTCACATTTTGAACAAGCAGATAAGAAGTACATAATGTGAGAGAGTACCAAGAAACCTTGAGGGCACACAGGATTATTAGCAGAGTTACACTCCACAGTCCTTTTCACAGTGAAGGTCATCCACTGAGCAACCAAACCAATTTGAATTCTAAAACTGGCAAATCAGATTGAAATGTGTCTTGAAAATGTGCTATTTGGGATTTTCTAGAGGTATGCGCCTTTTAGTGAAACTAAATGCACAGAACTTCACATCATCTCAAAACGTTGGGTTGTAGTATTGTGCATACTTTTTACAAGCCCGTTCTAGAGAGCCATGCTGTTAAACCATTTAAAATAGTACTTGGTCTACATTTTTATCTCCTTAAATACAAAAAACAAAAAAAACCCATTCAAGACAAGCACTTTATTCCTATGAGGTGAAACTAAAATGACCTGTCAACCAGTACTTCAGATAGCTATGAGCCCTCTCCCAACCGTAAGCCATTTCCCTGATCTTAATCAAGCATTCATTTCAAACAATCCATTCATTTCATATACATTGTTCAGGAGAACTCCCCAATGAATTAGGAACATTCAGAAGCTTCCCTATGTTGAGTCAGACCATTGGTCTATCTATTTCAGTACTGCGTATGCTGACTGGGATTGGCTCTCCAGGATTTCAGACAGGGTTCTTTTCCAACCCTACCTGGAGATACCTTGTCCTACCTTCTGCATGCAAAGCAGGTGTTCTACCACTGCACTACGGCACAGTCCTTGTGCTGTGGATTGTGCCCAGATAGCTCTCTAAAATGTATGCTTTCTGGGATCAGTTAAATCCTTTAAAAGAGGGCTTTTTTAATAACTAAAGTGAACAGTAGTAGATTCAGCTGTTATAAAAAAATAAATAGAAATAAGCATAAAGAAAACTATTCTGTATTGTGTGAATCCACATAAGAAAGTTGTGAAATATCATGGATAGTTTTTATGTTTGTGTCCACCAAGCAACTGTTGCCAAGATTTTCAGACTGTGATCTATGGATCACTGGTTCTCCATGACCACCACACAGATGGCGTATTAAAAAGTTGACAGCTACCATACTTCCAAATGCAGTAGCAAAATTAACACTGAACCTGATCAGAGGCTAACAAACATTACATTTAGCATCATAGGACTTCATTCACAAAACGGGCATATCCATCCCGTTAGAAAAGCAAGAATACTAATATTAAAATGTGCATTATATGTGCTTTTAATATGCAGAACAATTTTGAGTGGTCTACTGAGATACCCCCATGCACACACACACCCCAGCAATTTTCAGGTGGTCCGGGGGGGGGGGGAGGTAGGTTGGTAACTGCTGCTCTAGTATTCAGTGTGACAGTCAGTGTAAACCCTGATTTCCCTACTTCTAATCTGATACAGAATATAATATAATGCAATCAGTTTTTCCTTAGATAAGGTTTTTCTTTGCTTTCCAGAGGTGTCCTGGTGCGGCTGGAAGGATGCAGCCATCCAGTTGTTATGAAAGGCTTATGTGCAGAGTGTGGCCAGGATTTGACACAGTGAGTATTGTTGTATGGACTTTGACTTCTACTGATGGTGCTGCATTAAACTGAGGATTGTCACCTTTGAGGAACTTAAATTGAAATCAATTGCGTTGCACTGGAATAATGCTCTTCAAACCTGGAAAGAACAATTTATGTTTATTGTATGCCCAGCAGTGCCAGAAATAAGTGGGAATATGGAGCATGTGAACTTGCACCAGCATAATATTACAAAATAGAAATAAACATCAGTTTGATTATAATAAATATGGCATTCTTCATAAAATGTATGCAGCGGACTAAAACATTGGTAGGTATGAGCACAGGTTTATTGATGGATAAACCAAAGAATCATTCTTTCAAAAGGAACGTAAAACATACTTGCTGAACTAGTGGGCATGAATGTAACAATAAAGAACCAAATGAGTGACAATGTTGTACATAGAAAACCATGACAGTAAAATGTCTTTTGTAGTAGGAACTGTTCCCTGTTCAGGCCTCCATAAATACAGTCAAGTTTGTTAAACCTCTTGAAATAGTTCTGATTAATAGAATTGATGGGAGTGTCTTGGGGTTTGAAATAAAGATTAAGGCTGTTCCCTGTAAGAAACCTTCATGTTTAAATATCCATTTTGTGTCCATTGTCTTCACAAAGGCCAAACAGGGTATTTTTGCTATAACTATCAAAATACACTGCTGCTCACTGATGTCATATGGCAGCTTATGTGCAGATGAAGCAGGGTGGATGAAAAACAACACTTTGAAGCCAAGCGTAATCAGTATTGCACAACTGTTCATGCACCATTATTATTATTTATTTGATTTATAGCCCACCTTTCCTCCAAGGAGCTCAAGATAGCACACATGGCTTTGCCCCTCCCCATTTTATTTTCACAACAACCTTATGGAGGTAGGTTAGGCTAAGATACAGTGACTGGCCCAAAGTCCCCCAAGCGAACTTCATTGCTGAGTGGCGATTAGAATCCTGGTCTCCCAGGTCTTCATCCAACACTCTAATGCCTACATTACACTGAAAGCAGTTTTATTCAGATATTGGGATGCTGCCACCCTGTATTCCTATATTCCAGCTTAATTCTTTCTGAGAGCAAATGCAGTTCACTTTTGGAATTTTAAGTAAAACAAAACATACACAAACCCAAACCCAAACAATTTTATATTGCAAAACAGAAATGTGGTATTTGTTGTAAATAGTTAAGACTTTCTAAAAGCCTAACATTTCTCTCAATAAACAGAAATGAATCCTAATCCTTTTCACCATTTTTCTATATGCTTCATAGGATGCCAATAATTTAAGTACATAGATGAGAATATGTACTTGGGTACTTTTTACTTGGTTTAAAAAGCATGACTCTGGTCTCTGTACCAAGGTGTGCCATTTTTCCTGTTCTTAAATTGTATTATTCTGCTTGCCAATTAAACATAATGTAAATTTACTGTTTGTGTACACTGTTTAAGGCTGGTTGGCACAAGTGATAAATAAGGTAGTTGTCTTTAAAACTTTGGGCACAAATCAGTCCTGTTAGAGGGGGTTTTTGGTAACTGTTATTAATAAAATTTGTCTGATATCTTTCACGTTGTTAGGTTACGAAGCAAGAATGGAACACAGAATATGCCAGTATCCACAGCAACTGTATCAATGGTTCATAGTGTACCAGAATTGATGGTTAGCTCTGAAGTAAGTACAGTATACTCCTACTCTTCCCCTTATTTTTGGCAGGGGCCCAAAGTTCAGCAGATCTATTTAGCAGAATTTCTTCATTATGAACGCATGTAATACAGCAAGTTTGTCTTAGCTAAATTTGAAGTTGAAAGCAACTCTTTTAAGTAGATAGAATCCTAAGCTATACATGTTTCTGATGTGTTGTGATCAAATTTAGTTTTGAAGAGAGAACTATTCCCTCTCCCTTGGATTTCACTCTATATTCTTCTTGCACAAATCCTGCCAATACAAGTTTAGATGGCAAACTTATTAAATTTATATCCCAGTCTTTTTGCCAAACACAAAAGCAATAAAGCAACACAATTAAAAATACTGTTGAAATTGAAATAAAAATGTGTATATCAGTCACATACCCTTACAGCTAATATTTTTAATGTAGCCACGAACAGTATATTTTGGCCATCAAACACTTGGGTGCAAGTAAAATGTTATACCCAGGAAACCAGCTGCTTTTACAGTACATGAAGAGCAGGGGAAATAACGAGAGTACTCTGTACAACATGCATAAGGATTTCCATTTGCACAAATGGAGGGTTCGGCTCGGGGGGGGGGGGGGTTGGAGGAATCTCCAAGACAAATTTAGATTGCACATGAGAAGAGAAGGAGGTTCTGTTGCAATCAGAGTCTTTGCACTAACAGAAGTATTTCATT
This sequence comes from Podarcis vaucheri, assembly GCF_965113315.1. Classification (NCBI taxonomy): domain Eukaryota; kingdom Metazoa; phylum Chordata; class Lepidosauria; order Squamata; family Lacertidae; genus Podarcis; species Podarcis vaucheri. Next base: position 36,745,948 of record NC_138766.1, on the reverse strand, counting down.
GGATAGCACTCCTTATTTTTTTGCTTGTAGGGGAAAAATGCACACTGCATCTGCCACATACCAGAAGTTCAAATAAACCCTTTGCTGCAAAATCCACTAATTAAACATGTTGATGCAGTGAGTCTGATACATACAAATTGCTAGGATTTTGGAGGCCTAGAGGGCAACTCTAAGATGATGTTCCACTTCTATTTGTTCTTTAATGTGAGTGAAAGGAGCTATTTAGTCAATTGAATTTTGGCTGGCTGTTGTTTGTTTTTCGTCTTTGAAATTACTGTACATTGCACTGTGTCTACTGAGATCTGTTCAAGTTAATCCTCATTTTATGCTTCAAATACACTTAATGGGATACTCTGTTTTTATTGTAGCAAGCTGAGCAGTTGGGAAGAGAAGACCAGGAGAGGCTACGCAGAAATCGGAAACTGGTGCTAATGGTAGATTTGGACCAGACATTGATCCATACAACAGAACAGCACTGCCAACAGATGTCTAACCGAGTAAAGCAACATTATTGATTATTGTTCTTTGCCAAAATACATTAAAACTGTTCAATATTTCAAGAATGAAATGTTTTATAAAGTTCATAAACTAAGAGGCATCCAATTCATAGCAAATAAAAACTTTCCAAAATATATAGTAGATCCTAAGCCCTTGTTTATTATTCTAGCTTCCAGAAGAAATTCAAGGCATCTAGCACTGAGAGAAAATATAAAACAAACCAATAATAAATAAAAATACTGGCATACATTCTAAATCTGCAGTAACTACAAAGAAACAACCATTAGAGTTTGATGTCCAGGCATTGAAAATAAGAAATACAGCCTTCAAGATGGGACAAGAAAAGGAACAGTAGGTGGTAGACAACTAAATTTTAATTCAGAATAGACTAAATGAAATTAATGAAAACTAGTTAGGTCCATTAATTCCAATAGATCTTCTCTGAGTGAAACTTAGTTAAATAATCATCTAGTGAATATTCAGTGAAAGTACTTGCCCATACAACTAGAGGTGCATAAAGGTTGGGACTTTTCAGGAACCTCTCCTGCTTCAGCTGTTACAAAATTTCCTCTGAGGTCTGGTGTACTCTCCAGTGTAGCAACTGATAGATCTGGAAAAGACACTTGCTGCCCATGTGGGCTTTCTGGATCCTAGCTAGAGAAATGGGAATGAAACTGAAGTTACCTAGCTAGCTCCCAAATATTCTTAACTAAATTGATCTACTTGATAAATAGCTAATACAGTAGTGCCCCGCAAGACGAATGCTTCGCAAGACGAAAAACTCGCTAGACGAAAGGGTTTTGCGGTTTTTGAGCTGCTTCGGAAGACGAATTTCCCTATGGGCTTGCTTCGCAAGACAAAAACGTCTTGCAAGTTTGTTTCCTTTTTCTGTTAATACAGTTGCGACTTGACTTCGAGGAGCAACTCATAGAACGCGGTGTGGTAGCCTTTTTTGAGGTTTTTGGTGATTTTTGAAGCTTTTCCAAAACTTTTCCGACACCGTGCTTCGCAAGACGAAAAATTCGCTAGATGAAAAAACTCGTGGAACGAATTAATTTCGTCTTGCGAGGCACCACTGTACTACTCCATCATATAGTGACTATTTTCAGTCATTCTATGATAAGGTGGTCTAGCCTGTGACTCCAGATGTTGCTGAACTACAACTCATGATTACTGGGCATTGGCTTGGCCTTGACTGAAGTTGTAGTTCGTGAGATATTATAAAAACCATGGCAAGCAAATGTAAAGGCTGAGCTGCTCTTTTTTTGAACTTTATAATGTATATTTGTAAGTATATACAAACTGCTAATTTTTAAAAGTTTGGTACACCTAATAGTAGTTGAAAACTAAATTCTTCTATTAGCTGAAAATCATTCTGTATATGCCAGAAAATGGGTTTTATTTATGAGTTATAGCTTACGTCTTACCAGTGTTATCTCTCCCTTTCAGGGAATATTCCATTTTCAGTTAGGTCGAGGGGAGCCTATGCTACATACTCGGTTGCGTCCTCATTGCAGAGAGTTCCTAGAAAAGATTGCCAAGTTGTATGAACTACATGTGTTTACCTTTGGAAGCAGACTTTATGCACATACAATTGCAGGTAAGCAATTCCATGGGAGGTGATGGACTCTCACTCCTTGGAGGTTTATAAGCAGAGGTTGGATGGCCATCTGTCATGTATGATCTAGGTGAGAGTCTTGCATCGCAGGGGGTTGGACTAGATGATTTTCAGGATCCTTTCCAACTCTACGGTTCTATTCTACGTGCCATAATATAAGACATTCTTTTTTTAAAATTATTATTATTATTATTATTATTATTATTATTATGGTACTTAGAATAGAAGCTACCAAGTGGCTGCAGCGCTGTCCCCAAATTGCTTTCCAAATCTTGTTCAAAGGTATTCTTGTTACACCCTGCATTTTTCCCTGATCGGCACTCAAGGTGGCTTAAACAAATCATTCTGAGAGTAACAGTCAAACAATAATATCTGCTAATCTACAACAGGATAAGAGATTAGCATGGGATTGAGAGAATTGGATCATCATCCCTTTTATTTAGAGTTTTGATCCAGCTAAATTGTGGCTAGGTGCATTGTTTCATTTACATGAGGAATGAAGGCAGTAGAACCTTGGTTTTCGAGCATCTCAGAAGTCGAACGTTTCCGCTTTTGAATGCCGAAAACCCAGAAGTAACTGCTTCTGTTTTCAAATGCTTTTGGGAAGCTGAACATTCCACGCAGCTTCCGTTTTGAGTTCCCCTTTGTATTGAGGCTTCTGTATTGAGTTTTTGGTTTTCAAACGTTTCGGAAGTCAAACGGTCTTCTGGAACAGATTATTATTTGAAAACCAAGGTTCCACTGTATTCCAACAGGCAGTAAATTAAAGTTCTTTGGTGCTGAAAGCATTATTATCCTATTGCATTCTACCATTGACTTCTTGTTACTTTGGGCTATTTAAAGCACTCAAGGTGGTATCCAATGAAGTAGTTCCGTTCACACAAGAACTTCTGGCTTCTCAATAGAATGTCATCTCTCCCTGATGCCCCCCATGCCCTCCCCATATCTGTTCTGCAGGTTTGGGGGGAACCCCCAGAACAAACTGAGGGAGAAGACAGGGAGAAGTTCCATTGCACAGCCAGAGGTCCATGCACTAACTGAACTACTTCGTTGGATATTGCCCTCAGTTTTACAAAGCACACAATAAGCAACATTCATTTGTAAGAACAAAACCAAAAATCTGCAATTGTGCAGTACCTTCACTGGGACAAGCCAAACTGTCGCAGAAGCTTCATCTGGCATTACACAAAGCTATGAGGGGAGGTAGGAAGAGGAGGAATAAAAATGGGGAACGTACATGGCTAATCTGATAATGTACCCATGAGGTCAGTTTGCAGACTTTGCTCCAAGATGCAAACTTTCTTCTGTTTTGAAAATCACTGTTCCTCAACATGAGACCATGAGAAGCCAGAAGTGATGAATAATATATAACTGCCCTGAAAAGAGTGGGGTATGTAATCTGGGTGGAGGGATTCACTTTTCCCCTCAGAACTATCTAGGAAATGTCATGGTTCTGCTTGAAAGAAGAAAATCAGCTCTCCAACTGTGTGTTTTTATAGCAGTCATTGTTTACAATAGTGTGTGCATGCTTCAAACACAAGGTGGCAGTAAATTTAAAGAGAAATTGTGTTGAATGAAGACTTCATTTAATGTGCAGTGGAGCTTGGATGAAACACCCGTGGCCCTCCAAATATTGTTGGATTCCAGTTTCCAGCCAACCTGGCCAGTCAAGGATGAGAATGGGTGTAAGCATGTATATGAAAGATAATGGGAATGGGTACCGATGGGGTGCACATAAAGGTTCCCTATAAGGGAATGCAGTTCTTGGGTTGAAATGTACAGTGGTACCTCGCAAGACGAATGCCTCGCAAGACAAAAAACTCACTAGACGAAAGGGTTTTTTGAGCTGCTTCGCAAGACGATTTTCCCTATGGCCTTGCTTCGCAAGACGGAAACGTCTTGCAAGTTTGTTTCCTTTTTCTTAACACCGTTAATACAGTTGCAACTTGACTTCGAGGAGCAACTCATAGAACGTGGTGTGGTAGCCTTTTTTGAGGTTTTTAAAGACTTTGGTGATTTTTGAAGCTTTTCCAAAACTTTCCCGACACCGTGCTTCGCAAGACGAAAAAAATCGCAAGATGACAAAACTCACGGAACGAATTAATTTCGTCTTGCGAGGCACCACTGTATTTAATCTATTAACTCTGCTTAATAAAATAGGATTTCCACAGGCTGCATCACCCTCATGCAGCCCCAAAGTCCTCTTTTCATTTGAGTGGGCAAATGAGCATTGAAGCCGTACTTAACCACAGTTTCCCTTTACATGCATACTGGGAAACTATGCTAGATTCAGTCCAACCAAATTAGAATATTAGGACATCTTTTAAGGATGAGTTGGGAATCTTCACTTGTTTGGAAACCATTAATCATTGTTTCTGGTTCCCACATAATGGGAAGCCATAGCTAATTGCAGCTTCCTGGTTTGTTTCTCCACTTCTGTGATGGACGCCGCATTTTGGCTAGTTGAGTCATGATTTGATTGTGAAAACCAGGTCATTAAATAACCATTACTTTGAGTTTGTTGCTAATCGAGCCACTGGGTATTGTTGTTCATGCATGGAAATGGAAATGACCCATAAATGAAATATGTTCTTAGGAAAGTGTCAGTTGACACATAATGTATTATTTTGATATAATTAAATAGCAGGTGAAAACCAAAAAAGAAAGTATATCCCGATTTATTCCTCAACTGATTCTTTTATGTAAGCTGTTTATTCCTGCTAATTGGTCTCTTCTGAATGGTGGTATCTGTTGAAAGAAGAAGCATCTGTTCCTTCTTTTTTCCACTTTCTCCTTAACCCTAATCTACATGTGTTGATACATATAGATTAATAAAGGACTGGCCAGCTGATATACTGGCTGATATAGTGATAATTTCTCCCTGTTTCTGTTGTTCAAGGTCCTACCTTTATCTCCAGGAAGAGACACAAAGTGAACTCACTCAGCTGTGAGGAGCTTGTAGGCGGGGGCTTGTGTTTTGATCTAGCCCACCAACCAATCTAGTTAGCAATTGACTTGTGTAGATAATGAATATGGAGAAAAAACAACAGACCATTTATGGAAATATTGTTGTAACATTTTTATTTAAAATATTCACACCTCACTTTTATTTTCTACATTAAGTGGCTTATTTCACTTTAGTAGGCCAATGCATCTTTCTAAGTTTACTTGGTGATGGTTCTGTCTAGCTAATTCTTTCAATTCATTATGCCTAGGTACTGCAAGGGGATGACCCTACATGAATTTGCTGAAATTCTTAAGCATAGTCGGGTGAGTTAAGGTTGAACTTCTATCCTTAACTCTCAAATTTTCTTGTATTTGTGGGTTTTAAGTTATTCCTGTAAGACACAATAGTTTTTGCCCACATGTATCAACTTTTGATAGGTGACTAGTGATATTGGGAAGTGTGTCACTGAAACCTTTTATAGGGAATTCTAGAAAGTGCTGCGTCAATAGCCTCTGAACATCCAAATCCTTCAAAGTGCATCACATCACTCCCTGAATCACCAGTCATGTCTAGAAATGGATATTGCACAGTACCATAGGGGTCACAATTTTAAAATAACTTTCTCAGAAATTTTGACAGTGTAGTTTATAAAACAAAGTTTGCACTGGGCTTCTCCAGATACATAATGATGCAACCTGTGACACACCAAAGTGAATGCAGCCGACCCTGACATATATTTTGTGGTGCCAGATGCTTGACAAGCCTTTAATTTGTGCAATCTCTGGCAAGCAGCTAAACCAGGAGGCTTATGAAACTGCAATATGTGACTGGTAGACCACAAGTGCAGGCCTGCTTTAATGTGATTCCCCCACTGATGAAACTAAAAATGGTTTATGTAACATGAGGAAGTAGCCAAGAAATCAAATGCAGAATTCTTACCTGATTATAGTCCTTAAAATCAGTTTTTCAAGACAATTGTCATCCAGCCATGTTTTAAAAAACAAGGCTGTTACTATTTCAAGATAGCTCAGAAGTATTTATGTTCAAATCTTACAAGTATAACTTAAAACCTGCAACTACAAGAACTCCTATTTAAACTTTCCCTTAACTTGCCCATTTTGCTTAAGAATTGTAGAATGCTTTCCACTGCTTTGGCTATCTACAAACCCAAGACATGGCACTGAACAAATGGGGGAAATCGTCTAATGCTGTGACTTGCTATGAAGTTTTTACAACGGGGTGTACTGTTGTATCGCAAAACAAGATGTGATGCTTGACTGGCCAATATGTTGACCTAAATATGCTATGTTTACTCTTAAATAAACTACAAATATAAACTTAAAATCTTTTTTTCCATCTAATGAAAACTCACATTTTATTAAAAAACATTCAGGAGGCACTCATAACCCCAGTTGCTTGGGAGAAAACCTCATGGATTTCCATTGGACTTTCTTCTGGGTAGACATGTTATTGTGACCCTATCAGTCATGTTGCAAGTTATATTAGCAAGTATTTATTACAATTATTTATGGCACAATACCATACATGCCTACTCTGAAATAATCTTTATTGAATTCAGTGATACTTGCTTCTAAGGGTGTATAGGATTGCAGCCTTAATGGCTTGATTTATGTGTAGTATTTATGGTTTATGTAGTAGATGAATGTATTTGGGGATCTCATTAATAAATTTTAGTTATGCACAGTAATTCATATTAAAAGCTGTTTTTGGCTAAAACAATCCTGTGGTATTCCAAAGAAAATCATACTAAGTATGATGATTCTTGTGGAAAATACATATTAATTTTGAACTTCTTTTCCTTAAAAGCATTCTTGGACTCCGAAAAGAAGCTTTTTTCCCATCGAATATTGTCAAGGGATGAATGTATTGATCCATATTCTAAAACTGGGAACCTTAGGTATGTATTGGGATTGGAATATTGTTCGTGAAGCATTTGGAGGGATACTGCTGGAAACAAATAACATAATTTCAGTATCTAACTACTTTTTTAAACTCCCCAACTTGCCACTCCTGGTCATAAACATATACACCTCAATGCCTTTTTATTGTAAAGCAATGGAGATTATATCCTGCCCACATTAACAGAAACTGATAAGAAAATAGATTGCCTTTGCTTTTGTTTTTCTATAACTATTTGCATTTGAAGCGATTTTCAGGCAGCAGGAATGCGAGTTAGAATTATTTATAGGAGTGCATCTTTTTTCTGCCTGTGAATTCCCTGCCCCAAACTACTTCTTTTTTTAAAGCTATTTTGGTTCCAATGGAGGTTACTTTGTGTCATAGAGCTCAATCAGAACAAAAATATGTTGTTGTTTTTAAGGTTGCTTCAGGGAGAAACCATGGGTGATGGAAGGGTTCAGCTCTGCCCATTCACACCATGCTTTAAATCTCCCCCTTCCTCCCCCTCCCCTTCTGCTTTTGTAGGGATTTGGCATGACTGGGGTTGGGCGTGCTGCCATCATATCTATTTTGACCTTGGGAACTGCAGAATAGGAGCCTGTTCAGGTGTTACACTCTCCACTTGTGCACACCCACCCACAGCAGAACATCCCCCAGGTATTTCAGTAGAAGTCTCCCCTGCCCTGGATATAAGCCATTTTTGTTTAGTATATTCAGTATCTAGAAAAACAGAGAGCCTGCATTCAAATAGGCTCAGCATCTTTGGTTCTCAGCACCTTTGGTCGCAGACATTATCTTCTAGATTTGGCAAGCGGATTGGGCAGAAACGCATGAACCCAATGATTCCTCCAGTCTCTCTGTGTAGAGCTGAAAGTGGGGGGTACGGTAATTTATTACAGGCCCTAAGAAAACTATGCAACTAAGTAGGACTTGTGTCCTAGTTGGACAGAGCTGGGTAATAGGTCTATTTTAAATCTCTTATACAGAATGATTGAATGTTACTCTGTTTCTATATGTACTGCACATATCAAAGCTTTGAATATGAAACTATTACCTTTACCATCCAAAGAAGCTGAGTCATAGTATTTGGATTTCTTTATAAGAAGGAAGTTTTGTGCTCCCATTGCATATCCAACATTTCTATCATAAACAGCTGCACCCTAACTTGAAAACTCTAATGGCATTCAAAGTTAAAGCTAAATTTCTTGGGATTATAAGCCAATTCTATCGTTTTGTCCAGTAGAACAGCCTCACTCATACCACTAGGTGGTACCTGACACTACTTTGTTAATCACGTAATATAGCTTAGTTGAAAGCAGTGATTGATTGAATTGTTTTCCAGGTGGCAGAGTTACAGGTGATGCTTTCTACTGCCCATCTTCGTAACAGCTGATTATCAAAAAACCATTCTTGGTGGATCTGATTTTTATTTTCTGTGCATTTAAAAGCGAAGGACTTGTGTATGTGTATATATATTTATATGTATGTATGTCAATTCAATATCATGGTTTGTTTTCTTTGGTCAGCTTCTGGACAGTTTTAAGCAAAACTGATAAATATTAATCATTGTGATATACAGATGAAATCGTAGTTGCTTTAAGAAAACAAACTGATAATGTAAAGGACTGTAATCAATATGTGAATTTAGAATGTCTTCCTATTTTATATCTTAATTGAGTAGATATTCCTTAATATGAATCATTTTAAAGAGTTATCTAATCAGTTCATTTCACTTAATCTTTCTCCTGTTTCTAGAAACTTATTTCCTTGTGGTGATTCCATGGTTTGTATTATTGATGACAGAGAGGATGTCTGGAAATATGCACCTAATTTGATAACTGTGAAGAAATACGTATACTTTCAGGGCATAGGCGATATTAATGCACCGCCTGGATCAAGGGAAGTTCAAATGAGAAAAACAGGTAACTATTTTAATGTGTGTTCATGTTTCCTCTTCATTTGCAAGGTATCATATCGATAACATGGTATTTTTAAACAATTCATTAACTAATCTTAAAACAGTTTTTCAAAACCAGTAGAAGTGAGGATTTCAGGTTCAGATTCCTTTTCAGTTTGACTGCCTGAATAGTTCGTGACTGGACTTAACTGTCAGGGGTCCTTTACCTTTTACAAGAATAGTGGACCACCTTCATTTATTGCATTATACTACTTCTCAGGCAGATCTGCTGGGTCTATAGAATTTGTTGCACTGTTACACAGCATTTGGGGGAATCTCAATACACCAAGTTGTCTCAAGTTGAAATCAAATTTAAAATCATGAGTTGCATTCTCCAAAGATACATCCTTTAATTGGAGCATTATTTAACACAGGGTTAGGGCCCCTCTTGCTTGCCTCCTGTGAAGACAATACAATACTGTATCATCTTTTTCCATGGGAAAAATGTTCCATTACTAAAATTGCTTTTATTCCATAAAACTTAACAGTTTGATGCAGTACAAGTCAAATTTGGTAGTTTAAAATAGTTTGGAAGAGCAAACTAGACATTATATTAAGCATGACTCTTATGGGTCCTCTCCTCCCCCTCCCCCCCCCCCCATTTTTTAAAAATAGTAGCTCCTAGGGTAGGGCAGGGTTTAAAATCTTTCTCTTGCTATGCTGTTTTCCCATAAAATATCAGCATACTCCAAACAACAATTTTTTTCCTGAAGCTGTCATTGACTGCAGTATTACCTGACCTGTGGGCAGGGAGAGATTTTTGTTGGGGGAAAATGAGCCATGGAAGGTCTTCAACCCTATGGTCCAAATATGAATCCCTCTACCCCGTAGCTGCTATTTTAAAGGACGGCAAAAACAAAAAACACAGACCTTTTTAAATGTCATGTCTGTTTTACTCCTCAGTTACAAGCACAACCATGAAGAGGATAAAGTGTGATAAATTGCCCACAGGCTAGTTGTTGTTAGAACCTTCCTTTACTGAAAATGAATGTGACTCGGAATACTGTAGTTCCAAATCAGTCTCCTCAGCCTAAACAAAAACTAACAAGTAGTGTAAGCATGTTTTCAGATGGTGACAGTGAAACTAAAAGTGCCTTTAGTGGAAGTTAAGCTCCGTTGAAGTAGCTTAGGAGAAAATAGCACATCCATGTGTAGTTATTTGGGTGTGCTAAAATTAGAACATTAACCTTTTTGGTACCTTTGTTTTCCTCTTTATATTTAGTAAATGTGCTTTTAAAGCCAGACATGCTGTATCAGATCTATTTTAAGGCAGTTGTCTTCATTTCAAGACTTTACAGACCCCCCCCCCCAATTAAAAATATTGCAACTTATGGCCTCAGTTGCAACCGTGGATGTTTGTGCCTGGAATCCCGAGGCAGAGTATCAATAAGTCTGAAAAGACAAGTGTCCTTACTTCTCTATTAATGGCTTGTTATTTGCTGCTTGTGTAAAGGGACCTCCCATCTCCCCATTCTTGTGCTGTTGTAAGCTTGTGATCCTCCTCCATTCATTACCGTGTTAAGAGGAACTACGCAATGACAGAACACACACACACACCTTGCTGCTGCCACCCTGTGTGTCAGACACAAGCTAGCCCTGCTTCACTTTTGCATGGTGAGAGTGGATGCCAGGGTGGTGGTGGGTAGGGTTACCCAGGCACAGGGTGCCAAAGGTGAGACACATGTTGTGCCCTGTGACTTGGTACGTCAAGCTGTGTTTGAGTGATATGTTGTAATAGGATGTTCAACCTTTTTTTTCATCCTCTGAAACAATTGAATCTCCATGCTACATATGTAAGGTTTTGAGCTAGTTATTTGTTGACCTAAAAAACATAAGTGGAACCATCTATTATTTCCACCACCAGCACCACAACCCCAGGCTTCTGGTTTAAATAAAGATAAGCATAATTGGATTACGTGTCTTTAGCTGCTAGGTCTTTTGTATATTTGTTACTAAGCATTTTGGCTTCAAAGACTGATTCATTTTAATATGCATACATATCTCTTAATTTAGCAAATCATTCTTCAAAAGTAACAGAGGCATCGGACCCAGCAACAGCAACGGGAGACTCTGAAGAAGCAAAGAATGTTGGAAATGCAGACGAACAAAGCAATGGCATTCAAAAATCTGCAAATGAAGTAAATGGCAATAACTCTGTCGGCAGTGAGACTCCATCCTGGAATTTGAATTGCAATGATAAAGTTAGAGACTCCTTAAGTGATTCTAAACATGGAATGGATGTTACTAATGATGTGATGAGTGCCAAGGAATCTCATGTGTCTTCAGATGATGATAATAGGACAGTTGTAGGCAAACAGCAGATTCAAAACAAAACTACAAATTATTTGGACTTTGAATTGTCGAGTGATAGTGAAAGTGACAGTGGATTGGATGCTAGGAAATCTTCCTCCTCTTCTGCTACAGATAGTGAAAATGAAGGAAAGAGAAGCTGGAGAAAATCAAAACAGCCTGCACTAGAGGAAAGTGCAATGCCTCTGGTGGGAACTGATACGAATGTAGAAAAGGACGGACAGCTGAACCATTCTGCTGACTCTGTATCCTCACCTAGCATCAATCCACATCCCAAGGCATTCGATCTGGAAGCACATGAAGAGAGTGAACAAGACAGCCTTTGTAGCCTAGGAAATGGTTGCGTGGACAAGAAAGAGGCAGAGACAGAATCTCAAAATAGTGAGCAATCTGGGATAACTGTAGGAGAATCTTTAGATCAAAGCATGGAGGAAGAGGAAGATGACGATACAGACAGTGATGACCATTTAATATATCTCGAAGAGATTCTTGTTCGGGTGCACACGGACTATTACTCAAAGTATGATAAATATGTGAGAAAAGAAACAGATGAAATTCCAGATATAAGAAAAATAGTGCCAGAACTGAAACGAAAAGTGTTGTCAGATGTTACCATATTATTTAGTGGATTATACCCAACCAATTATCCCATAGAAAAAACACGGGAGCATTATCATGCTACTGCACTTGGAGCTAAGATTGCAAAAAACCTAGTATTGAATGAAGATGACCCCAATAAGCCAACACACCTTATTGCAGCAAGAGCTGGTAAGTATTAGTAAATCCAAAACATGGGTTTGAACTAGGGCTCTGTGTGAATAGGTGGTCACACAAAGCGTCTAGCAATGTAGCAAGCTTCTAATACTGCTGTTCATATATTTCTGTGCATGAATATTTTAAGAAACCATCAGGATTCAGTTATTTTGAAGAACATTTGTACACTTTGAGAGCCAGTGTGGTGTAGTGGTTAAGAGCGGTAGTCTTGTAATCTGGTGAACCAGGTTCGTGTGTCTGCTCCTCCACATGCAGCTGCTGGGTGACCTTGGGCTAGTCACACTTCTCTGAAGTCTCTCAGCCTCACTCGCCTCACAGAGTTTTTTTGTTTTGTTTTTTTTAAAAAAGATATTTATTAAACATTTTAAACATTAAATTCACCACACACATATAAAACCGTCACCAAGATGTAACAAACAAAGAAAAACAGAAAAAAGCAAAAAGATTAACATAATAAAAAACATACAAACAAAATCAGATATCTGACATCCATCTTAAGAAAAGATGGATCACAGAGTTTTTTGTTGTGGGGAAGGAAAGGAGAATGAGACTCTTTAGGGTAGTGATAAAGCGGGGTATCATATCCCCCTCCTCCTCTTCTTCTTCATTCCTCCTTTAGCCCAGGTTGTGTTTCTTTCCGCTGTTGGTATCTAGAAATACATAAGTTGTTTATCTGAACAGTTGGCTAGGCCTGTCAGCAAAACTATAATGCTATATGCCTCTGTTGCACACACAAAATTATCTTACCTTTGCATCTGGATCCTGGTTTTGTGAAAACAACTAAGACCTTACAATTGTAGCCATTGCCATGTTACAGACTGCTTTAAATGCATGGGGAGAATGTTAAAAGCATCCAAGCTGTGTTCTTAAATCCCGCTGAATTCAGCACCTAATCCCTGTAAACTGTTCTCAGTGCTGATTTATTGAGAAGCCTTTCTGTCACCTATGCTAATGTTTGGCTGTTTTAAATAGGCACAGAAAAAGTACGGCAAGCTGAGAACTATAAAAATCTCCATATTGTAAATCCAGACTGGTTATGGAGCTGCTTGGAGCGTTGGGACAAAGTAGAAGAACAACTGTTTCCTTTGAAGGATGATTACCTTAAAACACAAAGGTAAAAAGTAATGTTTTATTATTTAAATAATACACTTGAGTTTAAAATCCTATGGGGCTCACGGTTAATATCCATTCTTACAAATAGCTGAAAGAGAAGATCCCAGTTAAACAGGATTATACAGTACAGAGAAAGGTGGTCCTTCGGATAACCTTAACCCAAGCCATTTGTTTAGAACTCAACAGGTCAAAACCTGCACTTTGAATTGTCCCTGGAAATAAATAAGCAGACAATGCAGTTGGTACAAAAAGAGGTTAACATGAGCCACATGTAAGAAGCCTAAACCACCTGGTCTTCAAAGGCAGCTTCATAGAGCATGTAGAATAATCGAGATGAAGTGACTTAAGGCATGGATCTCCAAAGCAAGACAAGAAGGTGCCAGAAAGGGGCACAGATGGTGTATCCATCTTAATTTTGCATAGGCATTCCTGGCCACAGCTTGAACAGCCAGGTCTGAGCCTAGATCCAAGAGCACCACAAACTTAGGAGCATTTTCTTTTAATCTTGTTTTTATTCATTCAGATATGAAAACTAGCCAGAACCGATAGATAGAGCTAGTGCTCCATTCCTATAAACACTTCCTTAGTAATAACCCCTCTTATATGTGCATAAACATCCATAAGCTGTATGGATTAAAGGGTGCCATCGCATAATTAATGCTGCCAGATATGTGTTGTTTCTGTGAATGGGCAAGGCTTTTCTTTGGCCAATATCAAGCTGCGTATTACATAAATTGCATTATGTTTTACTAGGCGGAGTAAGGATACTTCAGCTGGCTCCATAGTTTCAATAGGATGGATATGTGTGCATGTTTTCTATAGTTGGAAATATTGCTTTGATGTTATTTAATGTAAATAACAGGTTTTGTTTGGTGTGCTCTAATAAAATCTGATCCACAAGACTGAATTCTTGTGGAAATAATTGCTGTTTTACAGCTGAGCTACGAATGTGGAAATCTTTAGAGATAATGAGAACATTTTTAATGTACAGTTCTTTATATCAATGTAGAAGGGGTCTGTGTAGTTCGGTCTAAATTAGGGTTTCCATCACTGCACTAAGCCATAGTTTGGCACAGGCACGGGTCCTGTTTTCAGTCCGAGGGCCACATTACTTTCTAGACAAATTTCTGGGGGCCACATGCCAGTTCTGAGTAGGGCCAAAGGCAAAAGTGGACTGAGCAGTTAATGTAATGTAATTTTTACCTTTGTGCAGTGGGCTTGATGTTCATACACCCCTCTCTATACTCCAGGAAAGCATGAGGCTTTATCAGAGTTCAGGGTCATATTTCAACCAGATGCTAACAATCAAGGAGGGTGTGGAGCTGGACCAGTAGGGAGTGGGTCCTGAGGAGCAGATGCGGCCTAGGGAGAGTCCCAAAGACCAGACAGAGATACTTGTGGGGCCTGCATAACTCCTCTTTTAAGATTCCCCATCCCTAATTTAGCATTATGTAGCCAGGGTGTGTGTTCTAAAACTAACTCTACATTAAGAAATGGTTCTTTTCTTTTTGTGAATTTTGGATAAGGACCCTCACTTTATTTATTTTTTAATGACCTAATGGTGGAATACCTAGAAGTTTTCTGACACAAATCAAGAAGTTTTTGCCAGTGTTTACATCGCTTTTCTGTTTTTATGTTTTCCAAAAATATTGCTGATCTGTGGTTCAAACCCACTATGTATACTATGGGCCAACTTAGGCAAGGAGGCAGGACCACCCGCCTGTCAATTATCTGGCATCGTCATGTCACTAGATGATTGACATACTGTATGTCAACAAGTTAGCCTGCTGGAGTGGGAAAAGAGAGTTCAAAGGGCTTTCTCAGTCCTTTGCACAGTGCTTTCCAAACGTGCACCGGCCAGTTGATTATCAGACACTGGGAAATGCTGCACACAAGTCTGAGCAAACTTTTCAAGCCCTGTGTTAACACTTGGGAAGTTCTGTGCACAATGCTGTGCTGGTTGTTGGGTGCTTGGGAAGCACTGTGCAAGGGGCTTTGCAGGCCCTGCAAATTAGCAGCACTTGAAAAGCACTTTTCAGCCAAGCCCTGCACTTACTTGCCCCACATTTGACATATGCCCCATACCTGCCCCTGTATGACATCAGGTGTAGGGCAGGTGGGACAGTGCTGGACTAAAATAGTCAGGAGAGAAGATGTGGTGGGCCAAGTTTGTGTGTGCTTATTTTTATATACTGTACAGTATACATATATGTATGTATTTATGTGTGTATATGAGGAATGTTGACTGCTAACTTAAGCCTTTTAAACATTTCATCTAACAGAGAGTACAGTCCTGCCATGTTTCCAGATATACACAGTGCTTTCCAGACTGCTCTTTTCCACCCAACTCCCATTCATCCCAAGTGTCAGCCTGGTCCTGAAGTTCGGCTTTATGATCCCAACACCGGAAAATTAATTAGGAAAGGATCTCAAAGCTCCAGCCAGTCTTTGTATATTCAAGCACCAGCTCCTCCTCTCTCTCTGCCCGTCCATGGGGAACATTCCTTATTCAGGTAGATGAACATAACATTTCATAAATCATTTTCAAGTTTTGCTTGGCATTAAGATTTTAAACAGGATTGTGAAAGAATAATCCCAAGTGTGTTTTCCTCTTGCAATAGGTGCTCTTGAGTCCATGCGTGACGCTACATTTTTCCTAAAGAAAAGTGTAACACAGATGTGGCTAACCTTTTTGGCCTGGCTGCATTCACTGCATTGGGCAGTTGGGGGGTGGGTTGCGTATAGCACATGCCAATGGTGTGTGTGGCCACTTCACACCCTTGCATACATAAAATATGCACTATTGGGATAGCCACAGGGACACACACAGAGAGACCTTCCCTCCTTAGCTGATCCCTGCCATCAGCTGAGCAGGGTGAGGCAATGTTCCCTCGGTACTTGTTGAACAATTGAAGTGATGAACTGGAATGATAAACAGTGAGGTGCTTTGTATCCCAATCAGGGTGCTGGATTCTGCCTGCCCCAGCTCCATATTTACTTAAAATAAATAAATCTTTCTGCCACTGCTGCCAAACTCAGTGGAGCCTTCGAAACAAGAAAAGATATGTGTGTAGGGGTCAAGTCCCCCAGCAGGATTAGCCACTTGTAATATAAAAGTAGGGAAATAAGAATCCTTCTTCACCCTCTCCCTTATTGTGGTTACTTCCCGCTCAGTGGTGTAACGTTGGAAAATGTCAATTACGTCTCCTACCTAGGCAGTTATCTTTCCACAAGGGCCAACATTGATGTCAAAATCCAGCATCGCCTGAGCTCTGTGAGTGTGGCTTTCTCCCGGTTGAAGTGCAGAGTGTTTGAGGACCAGGACATTTGCAGGGAAACCAAAATGCTTGTTTACAAAGCTATTGTACTACCAACCTTACTATGTGCTTGTGAAACATGGAACATTTATAAACGCCATCTCCAACTCCTCGAAAGATTCCATCAGTGTGTCTCCGAAAATTTTTACACATCACTTGGGAAGACAGGTGAACTAATATCAGTGTAGTGGAAGAAGTAAAGATCACCAGTGTTGAAGCAATGATTCTTCAATATCAACTTCATTGGACTGGTCATGTTGTGCAGATGCCTGATGATCGTCTTCCAAAGCAACTACTCTATTCCGAACTTAAAATTGGAAAGCGTAATGCTGGTGGTCAACAAAAGAGGTTTAAAGACTGTGTCTCAAGGCAAATCTTAAAAAATGTAGTATAAACACTGACAACTGGGAATCACTGGCCTGCGAGCGCTCCAGTTGGAGGACCGCCTTTACCAAAGGTGTCATGGGCTTTGAAGAGACTCAAACTCAGGACGCAAGGGAGAAACATGCTAAGAGGAAGGCACGCTTGGCAAATCCACACCATGATCAACTCCCGCCCAGAAACCAATGTCCCCACTGTGGAAGGACATGTGGATCCAGAATTGGCCTCCACAGTCACTTACAGACTCATTGTTAAAACTGTGTTTATGGAAGACAATCTTACTCGGCTACGAGTGATCGCCAAAGAAGAAGAACTTCTGGCTAAGCACATTTATATTATCCAAAACAAATTACAGTGGGGCTGAACACTTTTTGACTTTTTTACATAATGTTGTTCTGTTTTAATGCTTTAGAAAAATTGGGCCCATTTTTAGTGGCAAAAAAACATAGGCTTTCTTTGGGGTCTGTGTTCTGGTGGGATGAGAGTCCCAATTGACGTGGCTATAGTAAAGGTAAAGGGACCCCTGACCATTAGGTCCAGTCGCAGACGACTCTGGGGTTGCAGCGCTCATCTCACTTTATTGGCCGAGGGAGCCGACATACAGCTCCCGGGTCATGTGGCCAGCATGACTAAACCGCTTCTGGCGAACCAGAGCAGCACACAGAAACGTCGTTTACCTTCCCGCCGGAGCAGTACCTGTTTATCTACTTGCACTTTGATGTGCTTTCGAACTGCTAGGTCGGCAGGAGCAGGGACTGTTTCTACATTTGAAAGAAGACAGGTTCCCAAACTTTTACCTAATTTGTCCGTGGGAGAACAAGTGCTACTGTGAGAATCAGCATCATGAGTGGCTCACTCCTTTTGCATTTCTAATTGATAAAGCTTTGACATTGCCTTCAGAAGTCTCTGAAGTGTGGAAAAGGCAATCCATATTGAGCAACATGAAGAATGGGGCAAAGTTTTCCACAGTATGGGTTTTGAAATGGATCTGTATTCCAAACTGAATCTATCCTGACATTCTATTCAGTTCAGATCATAACAATTATGTAATCCAGAGCTTTTGAATCTTTTTTCAGAGTTGTTCAACCACACCAACAGCTTTTTGATGAAGAGGAGATGCCAGCAAGTGAGAATGAAGAGCCTGGCCCATCTAAACGGAAACGCCAGCCAAGTATGTCTGAAACAATGCCACTATACACTCTTTGTAAAGAAGATTTAGAAAGTATGGATAAAGAGGTGAGTTTGATTGTGTACTGCTGAGTAATTAATTGACATGACACATTTTTAGTGCAGTAGAGATATCCAAGCGCCTCTAGGGTGTGGGAAGATGAAGAGTGAGGGTTAAGCTACTCTGGGCGGCTTCCAAAAAAATATTAAAATACTGTAATACATCAAACATTAAAAGCTTCCCTAAACAGGGCTGCCTTCAGATGTCTTCTAAAAGTCTGGTAGTTGTTGTTCTCTTTGACATCTGGTGGGAGGGCGCCACTACCGAGAAAGCCCTCTGCCTGGTTCCCTGTAACTTGGCTTCTTGCAGTGAGGGAACCACCAGAAGGCCCTTGGTACTGGACCTCAGTGTCCAGGCAGAACGATGGGGGTGGAGATGCTCCTTCAGATATACTGGACCGAGGCCGTTTAGGGCTTTAAAGGTCAGACCAACACTTTGAATTGTGCTCGGAAACATACTGGGAGCCAATGTAGGTCTTTCAAGACCGGTGTTATATGGTCTCAGTGGCCGCTCCCAGTCACCAGTCTGGCTACCGCATTCTGGATTAGTTGTAGTTTCGGGGTCACCTTCAAAGGTAGCCCCATGTAGAGCGCATTGCAGTAGTCAAAGCAGGAGATAACCAGAGTATGCACCACTCTGGCGAGGCAGTCCGCAGGCAGATAGGGTCTCAGCCTGCGTACCAAATGGAGCTGGTAAACAGCTGCCTTGGACACGGATTTGACCTGTGCCTCCATGGACAGCTGTGAGTCCAAAATGACTCCCAGGCTGTGCACCTGGTCCTTCAGGGACACAGTTACACCATTCAGGACCAGGGAATCCTCCACACCTGCCCGCCTCCTGTCCCCCCAAAACAGTACTTCTGTCTTGTCAGGATTCAGTCTCAATCTGTTTGCCGCCATTCATCTGGAACTTGAATGTGGAAACATCATCTGTTTCTTAGCATAATTTACATTTTATATTCGTTCAGAGGGAATTTGACTGCACAGTTTGATTGCAATTACTACCCAGTGTTTCCTACCTGAGGCTCATCTGTATCTATTTGGTTACATGTAACATACTGCAGAACATGTAATAGATATTAAATATTTTAATTGTATAGTTACTTAATATCTGGCCCTGCTTTCCTTTCCCGGCAAGAAATAACACTTTTTATATGTGTAGCAGATAGGAAATGAAAGTTGAATATTATGAAGTCTTATTCTGAAACGTATACACTCAAATGAGATGAAGTTGAGCTATTTCTTGAAATATATTGATACATAGATTTTTTCCTTTATCTCATTTTCACCCAGTAATATTTTTGCTCCACACTTCAGAACTTATCACTGCAATTCCTGAAGTTGAAACACAATTAGAAATGAAATCCATGGACTCTCTATAATCCTAGCAGATACACTAGAGCCTCAGTGGCACCTGCAGCCCATAGTTCATGCAGTGTTCTTTTGAAGGATGCCCTTTGTATCCCTCCAGCCTTATGATGGGGAAGTAAAACTTTTGTATTTGGATGCTAAAGGATAGTTGGGGAAATTGGAGGTTTCTTCGTTAGTTTCTTAACTAATACTGATTTTATTTTGCATATGTGTGTGTCAGAATTGCTTGCTCCAGAGAATGTCATTTCTTTATTTCCATCTACTCAGCTTTTATTCTCTGTATGAATTGTAAAAATGTTAAGTCCTGTATAGGCAATTACTAAGAATAGCTGCAATCTGCATAAGCATTTTTTAAATAAATAGTGGCTGGATCCCCTGCTGCTATGGAGAAACTGCTAGCAGCCTATAATCTGAAGATGAATAACTCCCCAAGAACCACACACTGTTTACTTTAATAGTTGAATAAAAATTTCCCCACAAATGGTCAAGTCCTTACAAGTTTTTGCAGAGGTACATTAGTTCTAATATCAGTAATCGAAAGCACTGCCTCAACTTGTCTTTATGTTCACACACATCAAATGTGCTGGATGTTTCAGCCTGTTTTGGTCTCCTGCTGGTCCATTTGCTGGAGGCAGAATGGACTTGTGATCTACATGGCTGCTTTCCCAGAATGTATGTAGAATTGTACTGGGGAGTATTGGCTGATTCTTATAACGTGTCCCAGTCTTAAGGTGCCCTGAAACTTAGAATTAGTTGAATTGGAGATTCCTGTGATACATTTGCATTCCCTAAGACATAGTAAAACAGGAATAGTTGAAGTTTCAGCTGGAGGGCTGCATTCCCTTGTGGACAATGTGGGAGCTGCATGCAGGTAGGAGACAGGGTCAGAGATGCAACTGGGCAGAACACAAGATTGGCTTTTGTCTCTGTCCAATAGATTACAACCAGGCACCAAAAGTCAGAGGCCTCTGCATCCACCCACACTTCTATGCACTACCCTGGCAAATCATTATAGTTCAATGGCAGTATAACAAGCCTGGAAAAGAAAGAAAGATTTCTAGGAACCTCGTTTTAGTTTGCTTTGAAAGTTATCCCACTCTGTATCCTACAAAGCAGACCTAGACAGTATGCACCTGTTTCTTCTTATCAAGATCCTTTTCTCTGTATAAAAAGGAAACTGTGTTCTGCCTGTTGATTTTTAGCATCCCTGAAGAACACAGGAAATCAAAGTGTAACCTGCAACAAAATGTTTGCATTCTGCACCTGAAGAGGAGTGCTTCAAGATTCCAGTCATTCTGGAACAGCAGCTATGTAGCGGCACATGGTTTTTTTGCCCCTAACTCCACCCATTCTCCAGTCTGCCCATCCCTTTTTCTTATATAAAAATAAGAGTGTTCCTAGTTCTGAGAGTCTTTCCTTTGTCTACCTACAGGAGGCTTAGGAAATCATGTTACCACCAGACCCTGCAAAAGGTGTATTGACAACTGAGTGGTTGAAATAAATTTCTGGGTCCAGGCGGGTGGTTTCCCCCCCCCCCCAGGAGCGGCTGCACCATTGCCTCCTTCAAGGCGGCAGTTTGTCAGGTTTGCATACCTGTTTAAGGTAGCATTACCAGTTCATGTTTTGCGTGTTTGTTGTCAGCACCAAGAGTCTTCACAAAAGTATTCTACCTCAGGTAGAAAGGTGTTTTTAGTTTGCCACCTCCTGAGGTCCCCTTCGAGGTAGAAAGCCTACAAGACATTCAGCACACTTTCAACACTAGAATTTCACAGCTTCCTGGTTAAGAAATAAAAAGCCATATCCTGCCCTCTCAGAACATTCAATACCCTAGGGCCGTAATGGACACAGCCTAAGCCCAGGTAGTCCTGTCTCCAAAAAGGTTAATGAACCTGTGTCCAGGCATTTCTTCTCAGGCTGCCAGAATATCAGCAGACCTAATGTCCTTGTTACATTCACTAAGCCTCATGGCTTCTTGTCTTGGCATCTTGCCTTTGGTTTACAGTTACTCCAATGGCTCCTCCACCACCACCAGAAGACCATAGCACAGAACAGTCACTTTCCAGTGTCCTGCCATGCCAACTCCACTCTGTTCTCCAGTGGTAGCTGAACCCTGCCAACCTAACCACAAGCACCCCCATCCAGGAGCCTCCCTTGGTCATCCTCATGGGTGCCAGCCTTGAGGGCTGCGGAGCTCATTACCAGAACCCTATGTGTCAAAGGAATTTAGTCTCCCTCAGAGGCCAAGAGCACTATCAGCTGGCAATAACTTTGAGCAGACAAGTTAGCACCTGAAACCTTTCATTCCCTAAGCCACCAACACATCCTATGGGGTAATCAACCTGGTTCCCTTCATAGATTGTTAGACTCTAACTTCTATCAGCCAGTATAACCAATACAGTGGTACCTCGGGTTACATCCGCTTCAGGTTTCAGACTCCACTAACCCAGAAATAGGGCTTCAGGTTAAGAACTTTGCTTCAAGATGAGAACAGAAATCGTGCTCCGGCGGTGCCGTGGCAGCAGGAGGCCCCATTAGCTAAAGTGGTGCTTCAGGTTAAGAACAGTTTCAAGTTAAGAACAGACCTCCAGAACGAATTAAGTTCTTAACCCGAGGTACCACTGTAATCAGAAATGATGGAAGGTGGCTTTCAATGACATCAGTAGTGTGTCATGTGGACTCTGGAGGGATCAGGTTTTGGTTTGGCTGCAGTTCCTTTTCCTATAATATTGAGTGGTGCAGGGACAGTTATGGCTCTTGGAGTGTGAGTGAAAATCTCAAAAATAAAAATAATTTGTAGGCACCTGCTTAATTTTTGCCTTTGAATAACTCTAACAAAAGTGAGGGGGATTGTTTTGTTTGGGAGAAGAGGATGTTTTGTTGCCTTTCCTCCCTTTGTGTCTTCCTTGTAGTGGTGGAGAGACTGCTATGTTAAAGTTACTGGTATAATATAAAAAGCCAGCCTGAGAGCTCTGGAGATAGAGGCAATACAAGGGGAAAAAAGACTAGAAATTAGTTCAGATTCTATTATTATAAAGCCTTTGACTGAGAGGATGCTATACTTCTTAAGTCTGTATGTTAGATGCCTGTGTAGCTGAAGTAAGCTTTGGAATCTTCTCATGAATGCTGGAGAGACCTCAATTCTGAAATTGCATATGGAAAACAGATCGCATTTAGTGAAACCACCCTCTCGTTAAAATGGCAGAATGGTTGAATGCGTGTTAAAGAGTAAGGTGCAATTTAGCACAACCAAGAAGACACTATTATTTTTTATTTATACATAAGTTCGCTTCAAGGATGTTAGTTATTTCTGTACTTTCATTTCAAGTGCTGGAGGAATACATTGGGCGCCAGCATGTCTTGTAACTGGTTTCCATCCTCGGGTATGCAGACATTAACATTAAACACTTCTGCAGGAGCATTTATTCAGGAAAAGCATTCAGGGAGAGCATTTATTCAGAAAATACAGAACTTTGCAGTTTCAAGCAACATGAATTATCTTCCACCCCACCTTCTCTATCGACAGTGTATTGCTATGCTCTAATCAACATATGTGGCGGGCATGGACCTCAGTTCTGGTAGCAAATATTTATTGAAATAAAAGCAATTACCAAACAAAATGCCTTTGAATGTCCACAGCTGGCACTGCTCAATCGTTTCATGGGAGGTACTTACAGTTTAAAGCAGGCATAGGCAAGCTCCGGCCTTCCAGGTGTTTGGGACTACAATTCCCATCATCCCTGACCATTGGTCCTGTTAGCTAGGGACGGTGGGAATTGTAGTTCCAAACATCTGGAGAGCTGGAGTTTGCCTATGCCAGGTTTAAAGCTTTAATAATTTCTATTTTACTAGTGGCCAGGTTTGTAATAACAAGATGCAGCAAGAATTTGGAGAATGCTTCTTTGAACCTCCCTGAGACCTGTGGGTATAGGGCGATACACAAATTTAATAAATAATAATAAAGTTTGTTTGGGGAAAGAGTGGCTGGGGAAACTCAGCCAGATGGGCGGGGTAGAAATAATAAATTATTATTTGTCAGGGCTGCCTCAGGTCCCAGCTCACAAAGGACCAACGCCAGTTTCTCTTTATATACAAAGGTCTTTATTGAAGTCCATTAGTTGTTCCACAGTAGCGGCGCGCAGCCCCTTGTCTGTTAGCCTTAGACCGTAGAAGTCCCTTCTGAGTCGGTCCCCCCCCCCCACACCAGCTTAAGATGCTGGCTTTGCTCCACCTCCTCCTGTCTTTCCTTTTCCGCAGGGTCTTTCTGCCCGCTGGAGTTCCGCCCCTCCTAGATTCCTCTGACGCTGAATCTCCCGATGGCTCTCCCTCCCTCCTGCGGGCTTTGGGACCTGGCTCCTCCCCCGGGCTCTCCGTTTCCCCGCGCGCTTGCACATTTGAACTTGGCGCGCGCGCCCAGTTTCCAACCCTTCTCCTGATGGTAACGTCACTCCTCTCACTGCTCCCCTCCCCTTCCGGAAGAGTGGCTTGTTCTGACCTCTCCTCCCTTCCAGCCAACGGAGCTGCTTCTCCTGACACACTGGAACTCCCCCCCCCCCTTCGCTACGCTCTGGAGGGGAAGCCGGCTTCGATCTCCAGCTGCTGCTTCGGGATTCCCTGTTGGCTCTTTCCCCCTGATGAGTCCCCCCTGGGGCTCCTCTTGCCCTGGCTACAGGCGCTCCCTCCTGGGAATCCCCTGATTGGCTGGAACAGCTCATGGAGTCCCTTGGGCCACAGTCCTCCTCCTCCTCACTGTCCTCGGAGTCTGCCCATGAACCCCTGACATTATTATTATTAAATAGCACTTGTGGGGAAATTGTCTAACAAAATAAAATTGGCACTAGGTTTAAAGGATAAAGACTCTTGTAGAGCTGATCAGTACAGCTTTTTTATCTACATGACTAAAATGAAACATATAATACTTTTTGGTTAACATAAACTACATTCTTGTCTACACAAATGGTTGTGTCGGATAACTACTTATTTGGTTTTTGGGATGTTACTTTGGATGTATTGTATTTTATGTGTGTACAGTGTTGTATGTTGTACTCTAATAAAACATTTTTTTAAGAATCATAGTAGCTGCTTTTCATTTAGGGTTAACGGAAAATTTCTTAGATCTCATTACACAATTCCACACTTTTCTTTTCCTCAGTATGACCTCCAGTTGGATTTAATCATAGCAGCAAATAATGTTTTTCGCCATTGCCTAAACGTAGAACATGGAATTACAAGTTATAGCAAACATTTATTTCCAAACATGTATTATTATATTTGGATACTTTTATTACTTACATTAGAAAATATGCCTTAGATGTTAATCCATATAGAGTATCAGTCATATCAAGCTCTAGAATGTGGACACAGGCTTTTTTGTCGCAGTAGTCCAATCCTAAGCACATTTCTTCTGAAATTTTGCTGAAGTCAGAGGAGGTAACTTCATAGTACATATAATTATGATTGCAGCATCAATGGGATACCAGTTTAGACAAATACCTCCTACTTGCTGTGCTAGTTTGCTCTGCCAATCCAAAAAATACGGTGCTTTGAAGTTTTTCTGTCTTTGATTCAAGCATTCCTACAACCTGAAAGAAAAGGATGCTTTAGAAGTGGTGGGTAAAACTTTTAAAGAGCTTTTTCAGACTCATCTCTCAATACATATATTTACTGGTTCTCTCTATATAGGTCTCTATATATAGGGGGTAGAATTCTCTCTCACTCTATCCCGTCATATACTCTTCCTTTTTCAAGAGTTTTCTATTAATTTTAAACAACTATGATTTGGAAGTAGTCAGTCATTATTTATTGATGCCCCACACATCAACAAGAACATGTGCATATTGAAACTTCTCCTGTAGCTTACTTTTCCATACCCAGTTTTGGGGCAAAGTTGTGATTTAATTTAATTCAGTTTTATCCAATTTCAAACATTAAATTGCAGATACTCTTTTTTCACAGATGTAATTGCTCAGTATTCTATTCTCATTTGACTGTTGCATTAATTTATGTATTGCCTTATGCTGCCCTGAGAAGCTTGGAATTTTAAAAGATGCATCAGAAAGTCATTGATACGGATAGGCAGTCATTGTGCAATTGTTCTGCTAAACTGTTGTGTCGTTACTAACGCTTGATCATTTGGCAGGTTGATGACATATTGGGAGAAGGCAGTGACGACAGCGACAGTGAAAAAAAGAAGACAGGAGATGGAAAGTCAGCACCGCAGCGTAAAGCAAAAGAAACTGTAAATGTAAAAATAGAAGAGAGACCTGCTTCGACATCTTCAAGTGAAAGAAGCTTGACAGGCAGTGTACCCAGGTATGTGCTCTTTACCTTATTAAAATGAATAGTGTTGGTGTTCTCTGCATTATATTTCTTTCACCTACTACTTCTTTAAAGTGCATATAAAAATTATGTAACAGACTTCCAAAGCTTTTCTGCCAGTATGCGTAAGAAAGTCTGAAGATCCTGGAACTTGGATGAAATAACCGTGGCTTACATTAACTACAGTTCCTTGGGTGTAGATGAAATGTTAAAGTGCAGTTTCTGTACATATAAAAACAGATGCAAAAGCCTCTGATCTCTTATTACAGCTATGCTAGAAGAGAAAGAAAGAAAGTGCATGAACCCAAGGCTTGCAGCTGCTTATTACTGTCACACTAAACCACAGTTTATGATAACGTTCAAAATTGCCTGTTGATAAACTGAGAGTGCTTTAATGCTGAAGGGAATGCCTGCAATCTTGTGGCAGCAGCAGGGAAGAGGAGAAATGCATAACCCTGAGGTTCATTCATATAATGCTAAATCATAGTTTACTGTTGCATCTGAATGAAGTCACTGTCTCAGTAATCCTTATAGCAACCCTTTAAGGTTAGGGCAGTATTATACCTATATTGCAGTGGTAACAGCCAAGGCTGAGAAAATGGTGCCTTACCTATGGCCACTGTATAAGTTATGACCAAGGTGAAGTTTGGACTAGGAAATTTCACACTCAAAACAGTGCAGTCCTGGTTTATGATTCCTCAGAGTCAAGTCCCAATTTGTTCTGTGGGGCTTAATTCTATGCATATACAGTCGTACCTTGGTTCGTGAATGCCTTGTGACTCGAACGTTTTGGCTCCCAATGTTTGTGAACGTTCTTTGGAACCCAAACGTCCGAAGTGGCTTCTGATTGAGTGCAGGAAGCTCCTGCAGCCAATTGGAAGCCATGCCTTGGTTTTCAAATGTTTTCGGAAGTCAAATGGACTTCCGGAATGGCTTCCGTTCGAGATCCAAGGTATGACTACAAGATTGAAGCCTTATCCATTTTGCTTTTTGGCTAAAGTCTGCAGGAGTTCCCTACAAAACTGAGCACAGGTTTGTTTTTTAAATTTTAGAAGACATGGTAGTTTAAAAATTCAGAACATGAAACAATGGCGCTTTTACCAAATAAAGCTACATATTTGAATATTATCCAGGTTTCCTACCATGTTAAATATTAACATCTATTGTAGAAATGAATGCTTGCTTGGTCAGATGATATGCAAATACTGTGCTTTTTCAGGTCTCTAAATTATAGTACTGCCTGTCAGGGCAATAATATGGCACACAATACAGCTTCTATAATAAATACCGTATTTTTTGCTCTATAAGACTCAGTTTTTCTCTCCTAAAAAGTAAGGGGAAATGTGTGTGCGTCTTATGGAGCAAATGCAGGCTGCACAGCTATCCCAGAAGCCAGAACAGCAAGAGGGATTGCTGCTTTCACTGAACAGCGATCCCTCTTGTTGTTCTGGCTTCTGAGATTCAGAATAATTTTTTTCTTGTTTTCCTCCTCCAAAAACTAGGTGCGTCTTGTGGTCTGGTGCGTCTTATAGAGTGAAAAATACGGTACATAAAATTACTCAAACCTATTTTGAAATAAGATGTGTACCCTTAACAGTGGCAACAATTCTCTCATGACTGCTAGCTTGACCTCAAACTACCAATTATCATGCACTGTAAAGCATGCACTCTTATTAACAGCTCTGTGCTCAGAGCCTCCCTTATGCTTTTTTACCTACAGAAATCTAATAAACCCATAAGTGAAGATGACAGATACAGCTTCTAAAACATCTGGGGAGTTTAAAATCATAATTCACAAGTAGGATCCTTTACGTTTTTTACAGATAGTCTTTGCTAGCTGTTCCATCTAAAACCAGTTCTGCATATCTTAAGATATTTGACAAACCTCTGTGAAATGTTACAGCTATTTGCATAGTGAGTAATCCTTTGCACACAGAGCTGATGTAAAGCACGCCAGGGTAAGTTCAGCTGGCATAAAGTTACACCAGATCCAAACCTGGTTCAGTAGCAAGGGAAAACAAGCCCTTAAAATAGTGTTCAGTGCCAGCTTGCCAGGTCACATGATGGAACTGAATGAGCCTAGGATCCAGCCTAGGTTCCCCTCCCCCTCTGGTTCCATCTGCAGAACACCACTTTTTAGGTACTTACACCAGCTTTGGTTCAGTCAACTGAGGCTGGAATGAGCACATTATGCCAGCATATCTTCTGCTGAGCCAGGGTTCCAGACTTAACACTGGCCAACCTGGGAATCAGCCAGCTGAGCCAAAGATCTGTTGCATATTAAGCTGCTCAGCCCAGCAGATCTTGCCATAGGACTGCTGCTCTAGTCTCTCATTTCTCAGAATAATGAATTCACCCTTTGTACTTCAACATTTCTTAAAACATAGTACTTCATTGTTCATGCACATGAAATGCATGTGCTTTTTGACTATAACTCCTGACTGTTTTCCTTTTCACCGCCTGTGGAGTATACAAAGTTGGAAACACGTCAGTCTTCTCCATAACGAGATACAACATTTATTTATTACATTTAGCTGCATTTGCTCAATAACAGAACTTATTATTACTTTCTTATATTCTAATTATTTATTAATCTGAACCAGGTCAGAGTTCATTAAGCACTAGTTTTTTGAAAACAAAAAACAGGGAATACATTATGGATCTTGCAAGATATGTTGGAGCATGCACATTCCCCATGAGCTCTTGGGAGTTTCTCAAAGAGCTTGGGAATGGAAAACATCTATGATGCTTCTCCGTGTGGGTAGTTCCTCCCCATTCCTCTTTAGCTGAGACGCTTCCATAATTTCTCTGCAGAATTAGAGTGCAGCATCAGATGGAACAGAAGTTTATCTCATGAGAATTATACATGGATTCTCCTCCACACGCAATGTTATGAATGCTTGCAGTTTCAACAGTGGTCAAATAAATAGCAGCAAGAGTCATAAGTACCATATTTAAAAAAAAGACTCACCTTTTGTCAGAAACTTCAAAGAAATTGCTGAAAAAGAGAAGATGGATGAGATTCTCTTGCACTTTTCTCTGCCAGTGTCCTTATACCAAAAAGTTACCTATATATAGCCTCTAAAGGCTATTTCTAAGGAAGACAAATGTATTCCACCAGAACAATTTATTAACTTCACCGTCTGTTGTCTATACATTTTTCTTTCTTCTATCACTTGACAGTTTCCATAGATCTACAACTTGATGGAATGCAAGCTCATGAATAATACTGTTATGATTTACAACAGGCTGCAAAACCTCATTTTGGACAAAACGTTTCATAGCATCCTCTTCAATAAGAAAAATACTCTTAGGTCATTGTCCTACATACTACACTGCAGCAGACTCCCAATTTTGCAGTTATACAATCCAGTCAAGACTACATTGGTTTGATGTTTTGTTTCTCAAGATGTTTAATAGGATTTTCAAATAGTGTCATTTCTTGCCATTTATAACTTGGCCAAGTTATCCAAAGAGACTACAGGAATGAACTATTGATATGGAAGGCTAATTCTGTAAGTTGTAGGCAGCTGAGCACTTTTCACCCAGGAATATGAACAGGAAGCTATTTAGGCTGGGCACTTTTTAAAATTTATTAGTTTTTTAATCCCACCTTTCCTCCTGATTCCCCCTGCACAGCTTCTCCTACCCTCCCCGTCATGTCATATAGGATCAAACTAGGCATGTAACAGCATGGATTGCTCAGTTGGTCCTTACTCATAGGAGCTTACTTCCAAGGGAGGCAACAGAGAAAGGAGAGTAAGCAGGTAAAGAAAGTTTTCTGTAAAAGCAGTTCCAGGGGGAAGAGGAAGGAGGAAGAAAGGTCATAGTATTAGAGCAAGAGTTGTTGAGGGACAGCTAAAAGTGGTAGAGCTGGACAAGTAAAGATCACAGGAAGAGATGTTGGGATTTAAGAGCTTCATAAAACAATGGCATATACACTACCAGCCCCAATAATAGCAAGTCGTTCCTTTTCCTTTCAAGTAATTTAATAGATCTTGGATGCAGGAAAAACCATAGGGTGGTATATAGGGCACAAGCCATGATTAATGAATTCATAAGCGGGGAACCATTCTTTTACAGGAAAAATGCACCCATATTATAAATTTGAAAAATAATTGTCTGGGTCATTTTTCATATTGTAGTAATGAATGGGTGATGAATAGATTCTAAAAGTGCATATATGTCTGTTAATCAATATTTCTATTGTGCTTTTATAATGAGAATGGAGGTCAAATTCTTTCCTGGAACTTAACAAAGATAAAATATATCTGCGTCAAAATAATGTTATTTCCTGTATAAACACATTTTTTAGCTGGAAGATTTTCAGAGACAAAAAGAGACAAAAGGCAAAACGTAGTTAGATACCCAGATGTTACTCTACTGTAACATTCCCAAACCACTCTAGTTGCAGTAGGATAGTTAAGAAAAGCATACCTAGTTTTTCTTTCTAGGTCATGAATGTGAGCATGATGACTTATATCCCCTTTGATTTATCCTTAGAGAATTTCATTATCTGTACAAAGTATCTAACCTTTGAATTCTACTAAGTTCTTTACTGCATTGATATCACTTGACAGAGGATGGTACGATTTAAAGTATGCATGGTGCGCAAGTGATAGATTTAAAATATTCTTTCATCTTTCTTCAGCATTTTTCTTTTTTGTTGTTGAACAAAAAATACAGGTGCAAAACTTTTTTTATACTTAGTAGAGCTTTGCCCATGAGTTCCAAATTCTTAATTCTTTAAAGTGATGCTACTAGGGCCAGCTCAGATATTCAATAGTTCCTACTCGAAGACAAAAAGAGGATCAGAACTCCTCACCCCTGATTTCAAACTCTTGGCCTAATATAAATAGTGCAGCCATTCTGGAAATGCACTAAAAACTACAACGTTTTTGGCATGTGTGATATGCCAAAAGCTGATTTCTTTATTCTACGCCTCAGTTGATCCACTACATCATCTTTCCTTATTCTCATATGTGCCACAGTCCTTACCCCCTTCATTCATCTGTCATGGCTCTCAAAATTGTTGATTCACTCTCATGTGTTTTGCTGCTACTTGCTGATGTCTAGTTTTCTGTCATGTCATGTCTCCTCTCCCATCCCTGCTCTCCTCCTCACTGTCATCCCAGCATAACATTCCTAGGTGTCTTGCTGATGTCTGAAACAGAGCAATGAAATTTAAGCTTATAATATTTCTGTCACTGCTAGAGAATGTAGTTTCATCCAAGTTCCTCCTCCATAGTGAAAAGTCTTTTCTGAAGTGTCCTTTATTTATTTTACCTCCTCCACTCCCATGTCACTCTTCCCAATCCTGTCTCTACTTCTAATTATAAATCTATGGCCAAGTATCTCCTTTTTTGCTACTTTCTGTCTCATGAATATTATTAGACCTCAGGGCAGGAATTATTACTTCTCTACAATGCCTATCATCTTAGCACTACATCAATGCTAAATAGTGAGTTTACTTCCTGCTTTGAATAAAAAGTACAGTTAATATGACTTGAACTTTAAGTGCTATGTTGCTTCAAAAATATTTTCTCTCTTTTTATTTTAATACTGCGTAAATATGTCTTATCTTCTTAATGTCCTGAGACTCAAGTGCTGTCAAAGTTGTTTCAGTTATGTAAGGAAAGCTCTCATGGGTTTAAAGAGAACTTTAAAAGACCCTTTTATCATAGCTTGATCTTGAGCGTTGTTAGCCTCAATATGACTTGGCTTAGAGACAATAGTCATGGCATGTGTGAAGGTCAGACGTGGCAAAAAATGCCAAATAAAACTCCAAACAGTGATTTCTTCACAGAAAAAGGCTATGCCAGCAAAAAGAATGATGGAGAGGGGGGAGTGATAATCACAGTAGGAACATTTTTCCTAGTCATTTCTACTGATCTACTGACTATGGAAGTGAGAGCTGAACCATAAAGAATTGCTGAAGAATTGATGCTTTTGAATTATGGTGTTGGAGGAGACTCTTGAGAGTCCCATGGACTGCAAGAAGATCAAACCTCTCCATTCTTAAGGAAATCAGCCCTGAGTGCTCACTGGAAGGACAGATCCTGAAGCTGAGGCTCCAATACTTTGGCAACCTCATGAGAAGAGAAGACTCCCTGGAAAAGATCCTGATGCTGGGAAAGATGGAGGGCACAAGGAGAAGGGGACGACAGAGGATGAGATGGTTGGACAGTGTTCTCGAAGCTACCAGCATGAGTTTGACCAAACTGCGGGAGGCAGTGGAAGACAGGAGTGCCTGGCGTGCTCTGGTCCATGGGGTCACAAAGAGTCAGACACGACTAAACAATAACAAAACTGATCATGAGTGTCCTTTAGCCAGAGCACATTTTAGGGGGTTTTCAGGGTAGGGAGATTCAAAACCCCCTTTTAGATAATCAAGATGGGGGGTGGGATTCAGTGTTGTGCTCTTCAAATCATTCCATCTGCGCAACCATACCAGCTTGCCAGACAGAATTATACCCCTGTCCCACACATTGTTCTAGGCATTCCCACACACCCCAAGCCATTTTTTTGAACTGTACCAGGGGGTGGGGGGAAGCCCTGCTGCACAAGCAGCTGTCCTTGCACAGGGCTTCTTCTGACAGGACATTAAGTGAAATCTGCATTTTAAAAAATGAAGAAAAGTTTTGTTTTATAAGCCCTGTCGTCCTGTGTTGCTCACGTTTTGTTGTTTGGAAACAAATAAACCTGTGCCCTTAGGTTAGAATCAAAATGTTCAGAGATAATAGGCAATCTCAAAGAATGATCTGAAATAGAAGGGAGGTCCTTCTCGCCATCTCTCCCTAACCTAACTGCTATCCTTGCAGTGAGAGAGTGAAGAGGATTCAGTTGTTGCATGCAAGATAAAGAAGGAATGGGAATAGAGTGTGGATGGAACACATGAGCCCAACATTTATACTTGCATTTCTAAACCATTATTCAATGCTAGCCAATGTCATTGTGGACTACAACTCCCATCATCCCTATGTGCTGGCTGGGGCTGATGAGAGTTACACCTGGAGGCCACCATGTTTGCTTCCCCTGTTTAACCCCTGTGAATGTAGCCATTGTTTTGTTCTGAGGTTGAGGCTTAGAAGTACAGTGGTACCTCTAGTTACGAATTTAATTCATTCCGGAGGTCCATTCTTAACCTGAAACTGTTCTTAACTAGAGGCGTGCTTTCGCTAATGGGGCCTCTTGCTGCCACTGCACCACCGACACACGATTTCCGTTCTCATCCTGGGGCAAACTCTTCCAGGTTAGCAGAGTTTGTAAGTTTTTAAGATCAGAAACAAAAAAATGGCGTGCTGTGTATGGATTTCGTTATAATACCCATAAAGACAGCTAGTATAATTGGACCATATCCTAACAGTGTTAGGTTTGTTCATTTAATAGGTCTTTGGCCCTTTTTTAGTGAAAGGTGGCCTTATTGATTAATATTGATGCTGCCTATGCTGCTTCCTCAGAATAGTTTTCTTGGTTATGGAAGCAGCAATGTATTTCTCTTTAAAATTCCACAATACATTTTAGGAGTCCCATCAAAGTGGTATGCAATCAGGGACTTAAGCAGGAATTGTAGGAGGAACAGGCAACCGAAATGCTAACTTACAATAGAATTGCCACTTTCCCCATTCTGTAGACTAAATTAGATAAAATTATTCCTGCTACTTGAATGCTGAGTAGGACTGAGATGGCTTGTCAATCTCTCATACACAGATTCCCATCTGAACCTTGAATTTAAAATTGCTAGAATTATCCCAAGACATAACAACAAGCTGTTTGGCTGTGACTTTTGTTTGAAGTATTATGCAAGCTCCATGTCGCATTGACAACAAAATGTCAGGTACTTTACATGAAGGTAACATGATTACCATATTTCAGGTTTATTTTCTATTTCCAAAAACTGGATGTTTTCACAGACCTCTTTTAAAAAAAAGTTCTTGTACAATGTAGAAAAACCAGTTAAGATAACTGGATACTTTTATACTACCCAGTGTCTTTCATTCACATTGTAGTCCTAACAGGTAATTGAGTATCATACAGCCTTTGAAACAGAAAGTTGAAACTAATAACTAGCTTCTCCAAGACCTCCTAATGAATCCAAGAACAACTGAGACTGAAACAGTTTTCCCAAGTACAAACTCAAATTCTTATTCAAGCTCTTTCTGGGAACATGTCATGAAAACAATATAATACAAGCTCTGGGATTTTCTTGGAGATAAGACACTAAAATAAGTATGGAAATACCTTTTCAGTATCCATTGCTATTATATGAAAAGTACAATGAAAGTTGTCAAAGGTATATGCAAGGAACACTTCTCACCCCCTACCGTTACCAGCTTGTATTTAACTCTGATGTGCTATCTAATTGACACAGCTGCTATTTAGGTTAATTATATGTCAAAAACTACAGAATGATAGATAGTGACAGTAGACATAGTGTTAAATTAAGCCTGGGATTTTGACAAGGGTAGCTTTTGGCATCTAACAAAAATAAAATACCCAAAACAAAACCTGATGTTGCAAAGTATTACAAAGACTACCCCAATATTACTTGCTGCCAGGGGCAGAGGCAAGATTGCGCCCTCGTCTTTAGGAACAGATCCCATCTATTGTTTGCTGTGTTGAAGTATTTTTGCCATGAGTTGTGAGGCTGCATAGGTTTTTAAATAAGTTAGTGTGAAATGGAGATTTGCTTTTTCTGGAAAACTAATCAAGCCTGTTCACTGACCCTTAGCAACATGTTATTTGCTTTTTCCTGCTCTCTTTTTGTAGCCTGTTGTAATCTGTGTGAGGCAAGCTAATACGTTAAGTATTCTATGTATTGTACTGATTCCAAGTGATTCCAAGTAACATTTATTGTGGAATGCTTTTGTAACTCCGTTTTTTATTTAAAAAAAACCACTAGGTTTTAAAATAAGCATTGGTAATTGGTAGTATACAAATTGTTCATGATATCAGAAATGCATCTAACATAGTTTTCCTAATGAACTCTAAAATGTACCATTCAGCTCTTTGTAATAACTGAAGTGCATTAATCCTGACCACTATAACGTTTAATGGCTCTTTGGCACAAAAGCAAACACTTAAAATGTCTGCACCCTGATGTTGGACTAGTTGCTTTCAGTGTAATATGCCCCGAATTGTACTTTGGGGATTGACTGAAGTGAATCCATGCATATATACATGAAATCAGTTATACATCAAAACACATACAAGAGTAAGTTAGAAAATAGCAGTGCAATTGTATACATGTCTGTTCAGAAGTAAGCCACTGAAGACTGCTGCTCTGGGCAAACATTTTATTATCATGTTTATTTTTATTAGGATAAAGTTAAGTACTACAATTAATATACAGAGCTCTTCTCTACTCAAGGAAGATATAAAGACAGAGGCAGAATCTCAGTTATGTGAGCATTTGTTATTCATCATTGTTTCTGTAAATCGCATATGGGCAAACTATGGCCACAATCCCAGCTCTAAACCCAAATATGATCAGCTCTCATTCCCTGTGATTCTCCTGACATGTTGCAAAGGAAGGATCAGCTCCTTTTGATAGAGAAGGAGACAGAGGGGGCATTACAGGTCACTTTTAAAGAACAGCAACTGGAGACAAGACAAGTAAAGCCGTTCTCATAAAAAGCTGTACAGGGTGTGGGAGTGCTGTCTTAACAAGCCATGAGCCTATCATTTTCCCCTATTACTTGGGATAATTTCCATTAATCTTTTTTTTTATACATTCATTTCATCACTATGTTGCTTGCTGCTTGTAGGGACTCAGAGGAAAGAAAAAAAATATTGTTAAGGGAGATTTGATTGTGAAAACCTTTATGAGCAAAATATTAAAGGACCTCAGTTAAGGTGTTAATTGCATTTCTCACGCTAGGTATTTTGGTGTCTGATTGTGGCAATAATTCCTGCATCTTTTGTAAGGAGCTGATCTAAGAGTGTACACACTTGAAATATGCAAGTATGTGAGCTTTTGCAGCATTCTCCCAGAGCTACCCTAGCATGATTGCACCTCAGGATAATTAAAAACAATATTTGAGTTACATCAGGAGACATTATTTTCCCTTGGATTTCTCAGGAAATTATTTAACTGCAATTAGTATGTATTTGTGTCAGAAGATGTACACCATTAAGCTTCTTTTCCTTGTGTGTCACTTGCTTTTTAGCATGCTTGACACACAGGAAGGAGACAGCAAGGTGGAGAAGCATGTGCCCAGCTCACTAATTCTGTTGGGAAGAGGATATAGGACCTCTCAGGGTACATAGAGTATGAAGAATAAATATGCTGTGTGTACCTCACTAGGAAATGGGAAAAGTAGAATGAAAACAAGCCTTCGCTGTTTCCCAGTTCTTCTTATTCTCTTCCTCTTGCTTCCTGCCAGTCAGGGGAGGAAATCTCATATTCTTTTCTGAGGGACAGAAAAGAAAAGAGTAGAATAGATTCTGCCAGAATGAATTGAACTATAGTTCTCTGAAGTGATGGAAAGCTTCTGAGCATGCTCTGAAGCTTCCATTGTATTACTAGAATCACAGTAGGTCATGAAAATATCCCCTTCTGGTGGTTCCTCCCACTTTTTACAAGTCATGCTTTGGATAGAAAACAGGGAGGGCAGGGGGTGATTGAGCCAAACTAATTGGCAGTTTGAGTTCGGCTCATAACTGGTGTGGCTTTTTTAAGCAGAGGGAGTTATCCTCTCCTTTCTGAAAGTCAGTACTATTCTTCATGTTAAGCATCAGAGACTCAAAGGGAAGGTCTGTTGGATAAGACCAAAGACCCATCTAGTTCAGCATTCTGTTCTCACAGGCAGCTTTGGGATAGCTCACTTGGTCGAGCATGAGATTCACGCCCACCTTGGGCAAAAAAATGCCTGTATTGCCGGGGGTTGGACTAAGTGACCCATGTGGTCCCTTCCATCTTTGCAATTACAGTGGTACCTCAGGTTACAGATGCTTCAGGTTACAGACTCCGCCAACCCAGAAATAGTACCTTGGGTTAAGAACTTTGCTTCAGGATGAGAACAGAAATTGCACGGCGGCGGCAGCAGGAGGCCCCATTAGCTAAAGTGGTGCTTCAGATTAAGAACAGTTTCAGGTTAAGAATGGACCTCCAGAATGAATTAAGTTATTAACCCGAGGTACCACTGTATAGGATTCTATATGACCCCACCACAACGTTGTTGTTGTTATAATTTACATACCTCCCTTCATCTGATGATCACAGGGCAATTTACAATATAAAAACACAAAAAACCCACAAAAAATAACATTATCCACCACACACACAGCTTAAAATGCCGTAGATTAGCAACTGGTATTCAGAGGCACACTGATACTGGAGGTAGTACAAATCCCACAGTGCAGCGTGGGACTTTCCCCACCATTTGCCATCCACTACTAGACAATGGGGGAGGTATTGGGGCCAATTTGCACTTAGACAACATGCAGGTTTTAGGCTTATTCACCCAGTGCCCCAAAAACACCTATAAGGTTTGGAGATGAGACTAGCTCTGGCTACTCAGTATAACGCACACACATGCATTCCTCCTTCAGACATAGCAGCCTTGCCCAACCGGCCTGCTGACTGGGGCTGTTGGGAACTGTGGTCTAAAACAGCTAGAGGGCACCAGGTTGGTGAAGGCTGCATTATAGTACTCTCCAAGCGACACAAGGGAAACGAGTGGCAAATTTGTGTGCTGTGTAAAGTGTGTCATGAGCTTTACCCTTTGCAAAATGCCAGACATGGGAACAAATACGCATTTATCTTGGCTATCAGCTTAATGGTAATGAATAGTACTTGCACAAACCTTCCATGTTTTATTTTGTCTTTTATGTTGGCAAGACAGAACAGTAGAGACTTTTTGGACTACATTTCGGAACATTATGTAGTGCCACTTGTAACTTGGCATCTCTGTGGCTCATTAATTAGCAGTGATTACAGTTCCAGCAAGAACAGTTCACACTCTCGTAGCAAAGTTGGTGAAACTGGTTTTCTATACCAATATGATTCAAATAAATGAAATTTTATTCCTAACTAGGGGAGCGGTAAGGCTTTCAGGAACTTGCAGGTCCTAATTCTGTTTAGTGCAGTAACCTAAAATGGAGATATTGATGCATCTCAAGGGAGCATTAGGGTTTCAGGACTATTTATTCAACAGTCCATTATGCAAGGAAATTAATTTTCTATAGGGCGTGTACTTTCATGCCCTAAGGTTACCAGATGTCCCCGTTTCCCGGGGACAGTCCCCGGATTTACAAATCAGTCCACATACAAAATCCTATCATTCCTACTGAAGTTGAGAAGTGTCCCCGGATTCATTGGAAAAAACCTTACCCTACAGTATTAAAGCAATCCACCACAGGCTCCTTAGACATTGGAGAGTAACATGCGTATTTATTAGAGCAGCAGTGTTGGGAGATGCAGCAGAGAAGAGGGGGAACTGTAACAGGGTGAGGTTTTCTTGATTGCTATGATTTTGACACTGTGTTTGTTGCATCCATATCATCTCTTATGATAGGTATTTTGTGTTTGACATTACTTGGCTCTGCTTCTAGGGATAATTGAATGCAGAAAAATTCAAAATATACCGAAAAGAAGACGAAAAGAACAAGGTCAATTCTCTCTAAACCTGAGCATATTAATTGTCCAGTATAGGGCAAGGTCAGACAGTAAATGCTTTGCTACAAAATTTGTAGAAAGTGATCTCCCTGAAACTCGAATTTATCATAGCCTGTAATGGGGAGGTGGGGGGGTCATTTTCAGTTTTGAAACTTTTAAGTGCATCATCATACTGCAAGTGATGCCTTTCTTTTGAATACAGTCTTTTTATACTTTCCTTGGGCTTCCAGACCTAAAATAAATCACATCTTGGCTTCTGCCATTGGCCAGTGGACTAAGGTTGCTGGGTTGTGTGTGTAAATGACACTGCTGAGATTCTGTAAATTCAAGATTCGGTCCCTGTATTTGCTTGCTTTCTTCCACTTTTATTTCATGTCTCTTATATTGTGAGGGACTGTTGTCTCAATCTCTATACAGCACTTAGAAAATGTTATGTGCTTAGAGATTGACCTTTCTTCTCAGTGTAAAAGCTTTGAAATATTTGGGGGAGGGATTCTGCTGCTTGCCATCTTCCATTTGAAGACTACACTATTAGGCAGTTAAAGACACGGCTTTTTTAAGCCAAAACTCACAGAAACTTGTTTCTGGTACCTCTCAGGTGGGCACCATTGCCAGTCTAAGAGAACGAGGGAGGTGTTCATGGTGAGTTCCGGCACCTCTTTTTCTAGAAAAATAGCACTGCGTAAGGATCTTGTTTTAATCATGTCCATTTTTTGTGTCCAAATTTGTAGGGGTCATAAGCGAAAGCTGGATGAAGATGATGGTGCCAGCGAATCTAGCAAAGGGTCTAGCAATGACGACGAGGAGGGCAGCAGCTCGGAAGCGGATGAGATGGCAGCAGCACTGGAAGCCGAACTGAATGACTTTATGTAGCCTCCATATGGGAGGGGACTTGTAATTATGTGTTTCTTTTTGCAACCATTCAGAATTCCAATGGTGGGCATTTCCTGTTTTCCTCTCCGAAATATGGTGTATATTTTGCAAAGCAACAAAGGAGGTGATAATGCATTATTTTACAAAACCTGAAATAAGATGTTTTTAGGGTGTTTTACTAAAGGAATATATACTTTTTTAAAGGAAAAGTATTAAAGGGGGACTTGGTGTGATGCCAAAGACATGTTGTGAGAGCTCTGCAGAACCTTATTATATGAGACGTTAGTACAAAGATTTGCATCTGAACATTAAAAAAATTATTGCCATGACGGCTTTGGGTACCAAGCTTCAGAAAGAATACCTAAGGAATATATTGCATGGATGAAGCAAAGGCTCTTGATCGGGATATGTTTTCTTCACAGTGAATTCTTATCAAATAGAAAGATTTTTAAAAATAAAAATAAAGAACAATTTATATTTGTATAGGAACTGAGAATGCTATATGCAAGCTTTGTGAACGCTGCACTCAACCTACCTGCCACTTGCTTCTAAGAGAATATATGATGGTTGATTCCCATGTTTTTAAGTTACTTTGTGGACTAGTATCCTTTAGAGAGAGACCATTTAGATTTTTAACTTTACTTCTCTGTAATTGCAGTTCTAGCACAGGCTATTCTGTGTAGTATTGTA
Source organism: Podarcis vaucheri (assembly GCF_965113315.1). Classification (NCBI taxonomy): domain Eukaryota; kingdom Metazoa; phylum Chordata; class Lepidosauria; order Squamata; family Lacertidae; genus Podarcis; species Podarcis vaucheri. The sequence goes on along the minus strand of NC_138766.1, from coordinate 36,706,018 downwards.
CTGCCATAAAACATATTCATGCATTTTGTGTTGTGTTTGGAAGGAATTGCTGCTAGCGAATTCCTGATAGCATTTTATTTCTTTCAGAGGACAGATGTAAAGTTTTTTGTACATTCTATTTCATATTTGATCTACAAAACAGATTCTTTTCATTTAATAATAAAAAAATACATTTTGTAAGCTCTTTTCTCATTTCATGATTTGTTGTGCTAATGTTTCTATTTTGGTTGCTTCCATGCAATGAGATGTACCTTTTCCAAAATTACACTTCTGTGAAAATAATTAGCAACATATTTTGGAATAAGATCAAAATGCCTTTGATGGAAATCCTCTCATTCCATGCTGTCCCCTCCTGTTGAGCTTGCTAATTGAATTGACAGGAAATACTTGTAAAGCAGTTTGATCACAGGATTGTGTTTGAGCAGATGATGTTTTATGTGTTTAGTCATATTGTTCAAGCCACATTTTGATGGGTTGGAGTCTCTTTTTTATTGTGTGTGTAGGTCAAGGGATGGGTCACCTGTAGCTTGTCAGTGAAAAATGTGGTTGGGATCCAGATTTTTCCTTGCCTTTTGTGCAAGGTTTTTGCAGTAGCTCAATGGAATTTCTTACTTTGAGCCGCTGGTTCCCATGCTGTGACAAACTCTACCTTTGTAAGTTCTTCTCTTTTTCAAAAGCATCTCGCCATGTGTCAAGAGGGGATAACAAAGCATTATGCATATCACTATTACGTAGCTCAGCTTGCCCTAGCTGAGGCAAATGAGAGTTGTAGCCTAAAACATCTGTATGGCATCAGATTGGTGATGGCTGGATTTGCTCCTTACCTCTAATCTCCAGCAAGGATGAAGCTTCAATAAATGTGTTTGTATTTTCTCACATTTTTTCCTTGTTCCTTTCCCCATCGTAATTCGAATCAAGGTTTCCATGGTAAAAATCAGTCTGAAGTACTATGTACATAGATAAATGTATCTATGTATAAATCATAAGTATGTTGCTTTATTCGTATGAAGAATAATTTAGTTCTCTAATGAAGTCTTTTTTGGGCTGAATATACAGCTCAACTGTGCTGACAGGGAACATTTTGAATTAAGTGCAGTAGCTTTTGAAGTGAAGCAGTTGCACTGATCAATACTCTAGTCTCTCTTGGTTCTATGGTGGTTCTATAACAATTTGCTTTATTCTGGGTTAAAAACCACTGAGAAAACTCAACAGTTGTTTGATGATGATGATGATGATGATGATTGCACATAGGGTACAAAAATCTCCATTATAGCCCGGTTTTTTGCCTGCAGCAAAATAAGCTATAAGGACAAAGGGAGGCGGAAGTACAAAGATAGACCCTTCAAAAGTTCATAAAGCCAGTACTTACTAAGGAAATATATTTACCAGGACTAAGGAGGTAGACGTGACAGGGGCAGTGCTTGTTCTGCAGTTGAGACCTATGCTTTATACAGATTGGAGACCTCTGTTGATTCCAATAAACTTCTAAACTTAATACATTCTGCCAACTTTGGGGGGGGGGGTTGTGACAGGGTTAAGAATTTTGGCTTTTGAAAAAGAAAAGAGAAATGCATACAAGTATCTGGGAAAACCTGCATGCCTCATTATCCCCTCCCGGGCTGACCCACAACTCACTTGCCATAGACATTTTAGGCCTCTCTCCAGACCAAGGTCAAAAAAATAGTGGCTCCACATCAAGGGCCACATGCAGACTTATACTTGTTTGCCTGCCCATATAGCAAGATAGCACAAAGGGGATGTAAAGAGCTAGGAATAGGTAGGTATGCTACATCCACGGGTAAGTGCACCACCTAATCATTCTTACTTTTTGCTGCAGGGAAGATTTGAAGGCTTCCAGGGCTTGGATCGCAGCTAGCAAATGTAACGAGTGGTAGGGGATGATCTGAGGGGAATCCAGTGATCTAGTTATTCTCCCAGTTATGCTGGCAATCCCTCTCATCCATAGATGGAGTTAATGTACCACAGTTTTTAGTGGGAGCAGGTGGCACTGTGGTCTAAACCACTGAGCCTCTTGGGCTTGCTGATCAGAAGGTTGGCAGTTTGCGTCTGCACAACAGGGACTCCTGCTTCTCTGTCCCAGGTTCTGCCAACCTTGCAGTTTGAAAGCATACCAGCGTGAGTAGATAAATTGGTACCACTGTGGCAAGAAGATAAACGGCATTTCCGTGCGCTCTGGCACTTGTCATGGTGTCCCGTTGCACCATAAACTGTTTAGTCATACTGGCTACATAACCTGGAAAGCTGTCTGAGGACAAACACCAGCTCCCTCAGCCTGAAAGTGAGATGAGCACCGCACCCCATAGTCAAGTGTGACCGGACTTAACCCTCCAGGGGTCCTTTACCTTTTTTACTGAAAGGAGGTGTGTAGGAATTTCCCTCGAAAAGAAATATATTGTTTGGCCTCTACATACAAAGTTCATTCTGCAGGCTTGCTTTTTCTTGCCTGCTGCAACTTCTTGGTGCCTAATTGATCTATTGGGCTATTTTTATTCTCTTTAAAACTGAGGCAATCTTGTATTTCTCTGCTAGTATACATTGTCAGTTGTGGATACAATTACTGTTGTGCTGCTCAACCATTTCCATGCCCTTTCTACTGCTATCAGTTAAGATCTAGAGAAACTTTATTCCTTCAGGAGAGCAGATAGATAGCGCTTCATAGGTAATCTTTACCAGTTCCTGAGAATCGTAAATGGAAAGAGTGCTGCTGCAATTGGGTCCTGCTTCCCAGAGGTGTCGTGACTGGCCACTGCGAGGAAAGGAGAGTGGATTAGATTGGCAATTGGCCTTTGTCTTGATCCAGAAGAGTTCTTTTTACATTCTACAAACTTCAGGTAATTTACTTTCTCAGGAACATCAAACAAAATCTATTACTACAGAAGAGAGCTAGTTGCGAAAATAAAATTCAAGGGCTGAAAGAATTTGGGCCAATGGTAAAAGTGTGGTGAGCTGGCAATTTGTTCCCTTCTCTACAGCTCTCACATTGTTCCAAAGCGTCCATCCCCCAGTGCTTGAGGGTAGATTTGGGCAGGGCAGGGACTATGGAGGAAGAGGGAATGGACAAAAACAGATTTCCCATTCCACTGATGGAAACCTTCACTGGATCAAAGAAGTGCCTTCCATCAGAGGAGAGACACCATTTGATACAACTCATTGTCTCCATTTCAGTTGGCTACATATTTGACTGATATTCCTTAAACTGTGAACTACCAAAGAAATAGTTTCATTTTATCATTTAATTATCTCAAGTCTGTCACGGTTAGAAACATTTGTTTTTAGAAGAAATATTTCCGCAATTTAGGAACGTGCTGTTTATTCATCACCAATGCTGTTTTGATAAAACAGAGATCTTTTGTGTCTGGGGCATCTACTATGATACCAGGAAAAGGACACGATGAAAGGCAGAGCAATGCAGCCAGTAACCCTTTTCTTGCAGACTTGTACAGGTATCTTCCTTCCATTGTTGTTTTCCTAACATCCAGGCCAAAACTGGAAGTCTAGTTCAATTACCTTAACTCCAGCTACCTCCTTCATTGCCACAGGATGTGTGTGTGTGTGTGTGTGTGCCTTGTCAAAGGCACTTGGCTGGATAGGACCCAAGGCATCAACAAAGGCTGCTTATAGCCTTTTAAAGAGTTTGTTCTGCTTTCTTTTGTTTGCAACCTGAGTGCAATCTCTCAGAACCCCCTTCCCTCCATCTTAGAACCAAGCATCCTGTTCTCTTTTTTGGCTCAGTGTTTGCTCAATCTGTGTTCTTGCACTTGAATGCACATTTCCAATTAAGAAGACAGAGGAGGAGGAGACTTTGACCCAGGTGGAGACTTTCTTGCCTGCAAACATTTCTCCTCTGTTTGCCTGACCAGTTTATCTTGCTGTCATTGAAGAATTGACTTGAGCAATGAACCTGTATGCAGATGCTTATTTCTGTGGAGCGAGAGTCATGACCTCCCTCCTTAACTGAGGCTGGAAATTTTACTCTTAAAGGAATATAAGAAAAAAGAAAAAAGATACTGCTTACAGAGGCCTTTAACTGTTAGCTTGTTTTTTTTTTCCCTGGAGAAGCATCTGTTTGTGCATATTTGTGGTGGTTTGGGGCTTAGAAGAAAGACATGTTAGGGGTGTATAAAATTATGCATGCATAGCGAGAAATTTTTGGGTGTGTCTCATAATACTAGAACCTGCAGCCACCCAATGCAGCTAAATGCTGGAAGGTTCAGAACAGACCAAATAAAAGCACTCATTCACACAGCGCATAGTTCAAGGAGCAGGACTCCTAAACGTAAGAATGTTAAAAGAGATAAGAGTTAGGCTAGGCTTCTGCATTGAGTGAAACAGGGCTGGCCCAAGACATTTTGGCACCTGAGACAAACCACCAAAATTGCAGTTCCCCACCCCCAGCCAGATCTGCTGCCCCTGTGGATTCTGCCACCTGAGGTAGTCACCTCACCTTGCCTCATGGGTGATGCCAGCAAAAGACCGAGCCATCTTTATTAACAGTAACATCAGTATTAAATACTTTTGAGTTCAGATTGACCGCAAAAGAAATAAAACTTCCTACCAGGACGAAAGCACTAAACGTGCCATTCAAGCATCTTTATCAACGTCGAGACTTACGTTTTAACTGAGTGGCTGCAGTTTGGAAGCCTGTGTTCTTGTGTAAACTGAACCTTGCTCTCTCCCAACTTCACCACGGCAAGGCACTGCAAGGCTTGCTTTGTGCTGGGCGTCAAATAGCAAAGTAGTAGGAAAACCTTCAGCTTGTTTGTTTAATCTCCCATTCCTGTCCTTGCAGTTGGGTGCACATTGCCTCGGATCACAAGGGAACTCCACTGTGCCATCTCTTTGTGCAGAAACTTTCTGCTAGCTCGACAGTATAAGGTCGTTCAACTAACATCCTCCTTGGCTGTGACTTGAGTTGCTGTCCTAGAAAACAGTGGTGGGTTGCACTAGGTAGACTGCAGCCAGAACCAGAGCTGCCAAAAATGTGTCTCTTGTGTGTTTTTACAGATGAAACCACCTACCTCAGCAAAGGAGCATTTTTATTCACCCTGTTGTGGCTGAATTGTTATTTCAGGCTGAAAAATTGTACTGTCTGCAGTTCTCCCCCCCCCCTTTTATTTTTTTAAAATAGGAACTCTAAAACAGATTTTCCACATGGACATATGAATAAAGGTTCATGAAGTGTATACGTACCAGAATGAATTTCAAAGTAGATAGATAATTTATTACGGTCAGAGACCAGCTCATAAAACATTTGGGGGTACAATCCCAGAAGGAAAACAAACATTTAAAAAATGCACAACAATAAATGTAAAGTTTATAAATGCAATAAGCATATAAAACTTTAAGATAAGCTACCACAGAGAGATGACCCAGAGTCACCCATGGAACTGAGTTTAGGGATTTTCTTAATGAACTAGCTTGAGTCGGGGGATGGTCTGCGCCTACAGATCTGTACACAGAATCTGGCAGCCATCCAGGTAGTCTTATGATCTTTGCCTAACGGGAAAAGGTTGAATTTTTGCTTTTCCAGGAGATCAGCGAGCCTCACCAGCAGGGGATCAATGGTCTCACTACATGCTTCTTCATAAAAGGGCCATCTAAAGAACAAGTGCTCTGGGCTTCCTATATCTCCCAATGGGCAGGCGCAAAGTCTCTGAGCATATGGGACTTTTTTAAAGGGTCCTTCCAGGACCAGCAAGGGCAGAGCCGAACTTCTGGCGAGTGTAAAAGCTCTTCTTCCGTTTTTGGGTACGAGAAAGAAGAGATATGCTGCTGGTGCAGCTATATATCTCTTGATTTCTCCAATTTCATAGTCGGGGCACCTTCAGCAGTCCTGTTGTCTCTCCGTGTCTATGATTCTTTGTCTGACCATAGCTTTTGCCTGGCCCAACCCCAGACTTAAAAGCACTTGAGGGGCAAAACCCAGTTTCCGAAGGGTGTTCAGGACTGCTGTCTGCCAGCCTGACTGGAACTGGTCACAGAGGATCAGTGGGGCTATTCCTTGGGGGAGCAGATTCAATGTCAGCCATTTGTAGACTGATGTTAGGCAGATATAAGCCTCTACTCTCATCATCCCTTTTCTAGTCTAACCCATGCATTTGAAATCTAAGGAGTTTGGATTGAACTCTCTCACGGGGGGAGAAAGCAGAGAAAGGATCCATAAAGGAGCTGTGCCAATGTTTTGGCCTTGTATAATTTTAGGGCCGCGGAGACGAAAAAGCCCCCTTGTGCTCTAAAACATTTAAGAATACAGTAGTTCCTGTGATTTGTGTTCACATTTGTACAAGGCTTTAACTTACAAATACTTAAACTGTAGTTGCTTTCACCCTAACTTCGAGAACATAAGAAAAGCCCTGCTAGATCAGGCCAAAGGCCTGTCTATAGTCCGGCATCCTGCTCTCACAGTAGCCAATCAGATGCCTGCGGAAAGCCTTCAAGGAGAACCTTAGCACAACAATGTTCTCCTTACCTGTGATTCCCAGCGAGGGGGATTCAGAGTCATATTGCCTCCCACGGTGAATGTAAAACATAGCCTTATCCTCCATAAATTTCTCTAATCCTCATTAGAAGACATCCAGGTTGATGGCCAATAGCACCTCTTGCAGGAGTGAGGTCCATAGCTTTAACTAGGTGCAGTCTGAAGAAGTGCTTTATTTTGTCTGTCTAGAATCTTCCATCATTCAACTCCATTGGAAATCCTTATATTCCAGTATTATCAAAGGAGGAGGGAGAGGGACTCTGTATCCATTGCTCTACACTATGCATAATTTTATGCTCCGCAGTCATGCCCCTCACCAACTTACCTTTCCTCTAAATGTTAAAAAGGCACAAGTGCTGCAACCTTTCATCACTGGGAAATTGCTCCAACCCCTAGTAAATGTATATAAAACTGCAGCCAGTATCTGCCTCAAAAGCAAGCATGTTGGCTAAAGCTAAAGTATAAAATGTCCTGGACATTCTCTTTTTTTGGCCAGGGATCCATCAATATATAAATTGGGTTTAAAAGAATAAAACGTTGGCCTGGATACCAAAAAATAAATGTCAACTATCTTGTTGTCTTCCTTGACATTTTTCCCCCATCAATGCTAATTACCAAAATAACTGAATGGCTTCCAAAATCCTGTATAGAAAAGATGGTACCTACTAAGAGCACTGTTGTTATTGCAAGTCTGCCAATATCACTGTCTCCGGAGTAGCAATTTAAGTCACCTTCAGCATCTTTATGAGGAAACAAGATACAGTTCTGGTACCATTTCATAGAATCATAGAATCATAGAGTTGGAAGAGACCACAAGGGCCATCGAGTCCAACCCCCTGCCAAGCAGGAAACCAAGGGCCATTTCATAGAATCATAGAATCATAGAGTTGGAAGAGACCACAAGGGCCATCGAGTCCAACCCCCTGCCAAGCAGGAAATGTTTGCCACAAACATTTGTTTCACCAGTAGCACAGTCGCGTTTCCTCCTTTCTTAAGTTTCCTCTAGTTTCCCTGAATTAAGGAGCTGTGAGGAAGGAGAAGAGAGACAAAGTGTAAGAGCCACACGCATGATTGCGTTTAAACAGGTTGCCACGTTGCTCCTTTCAGCATCCATCAATTTGGTGTTTATGAGTGCAGCAACACTGGCTGACTATCTGCTGACAATGTAACTGCCGAGCCTGACCCCTCAGTGACTTCAGATGATGAATGGCTTGAAGAGAGCAGATGGCCCACAGCCACCAACCTCAAAGCAGATGCTGGCCATCAGTTTCTGTAGCAGACTGTCCCCGCCCCCCCCCCCCATGCCCAGCACCAGTTGGAACAAAGAACCCAAGAACCAGGGGGAAGGGCTGTGGCTCCGTGACATAGCATCTGCTTTGCACGCAGAAGTTATCAGGTTCAATTCCTGGCATCTCCCAGGTAGGGCTGTGTGGGAGTGTATAAGGTATTAATCTAGATGGACCAATGGCCTGACTTGATATAAGGGAGCTTCCTGTGTTCCTATGCTTTTTGTGCCTATTTACACCACTTCAACAGACATGAGTTTCTCCCAAGGAATCCTGGGAACTCAACCATTCCCAGCACGCTTCACAAACCACAGTTCCCAGGATTCCTTAGGGGAAGCCATGTGCTTCAAATGTGTGGTGTGACCCAAGTCATCATGACAACAACCATAAAACCAAAAAGAGGAAACCTTTGCTACAAGGGGTACCTGTGGTCCAAGCTACCAACTGTTTATTGGCAGCAAATCAGCATCTGCAGCAAAGGGGAATACAGACCCACAGGTTTAAAATGTGGGGGTTGGGGAGGGCGGGGGCATATTGGGTTGTTGTTTTTATTTTGATTATATATTTTGTGGTTTTATATTCTGATTTTGTTCTGTGAACCGCCCTGGTTATAAATGAAATTTATAATTCAATAAATTCAATAAATGGAAAAAATACTGACAGGTGAGGAAGAAGGCAAAATGTTCACCATTCCTTCATTTTCATCACCTCTCCTCTCTCTTTTTTTAGTGGCAGAACAGCACTGAACTGATTATTCGTTCGTTCTTTGCATTTACATGCTGCCTTTCTGTAAAGGCACCCAAACCGGTCAAGTTTTAAAGGACTAAAACAAATTACATAACATGTAAAAATGGTGAGGGTAGGGAGTTGCCTGTCCTTCTGGAGCAGGCCCTGATTTTGTCTGTGCCTGCCTTCCTCACCCTCCTCACAGGGCAGGTGGTGTTTGGGATCAGGCAGAGGGTGGGTCTTCCTCAGCCATTGCTGCATCAGACTTGCAAGAGCTCCAACCAAGCAGCCCTCAGCTGCTGCGCCACCAGCTGCCTTCTCCCCCACTCCCCTCCATCTCAAACTCTTTTCATATAGTTGTGTGTGCTAAGTTTCATGCTCTGTTTGTGTGACTCTGCAAAGTGTATCCTCCCCATTAGGCATGCTGGTGTCTTGGCCATTATGTAGACTTCAGCTGTATTCATGCTTTAAATATTTATATTAACGAAATAAAAACTTCCAGCTACATCATCAGACCAAGGAGAGTGAATTCAGGAAAGCAAGAAAAGGCAAACACAGACTTTTCTTTTTCCTACGTTTGCAGTTATGGTTTGTAGTAAAAGATAAGCAGGAGAGTGCCCATGATTTGAACAATCAAGCAAAACAAAAACTAAAAACCAGAAGAGATTGAAAGCTTGGACGGAAAGCCTGAATTTACAACTCTAGGAAGAATGAGCACGTCTCCTGCAGTGAGCTTTCAAAAACTGCAACTGGGAAAGATACTGAGAGATGAAATAGCTACCCTGTGGTGCAGAGCTAACAAAAATGCTTCATTGTTGCAGTCTGTCCTTCCTTCAAGTATTTGGTGACCCAAACTGCAGAGAAGTTAGGTAACCAGTTCATTTTGTTAGCCAAAAGAAGTTAATCACACCCTTTCCTAAGCATTATAATTTTGTTTATTTGCTTACTTTATTTATTAGGGATGTCAGACAATTCTGGTGAAAATGGAAACAAGAGTGGAAGTTGACAATGTTCAGTTACAGTATTCATCTCGTGTCCAGAACAGAAATCAACCCAGTGAACACAATTGGTATTCATTGTTGTTGTTGCTTTCAGTCTACAAGGGATATGTAATTGATTACATGCCCTCTAATTTGCATGGTGTGTCTTTTGCGCTGAAATGAATGGAGTGGAATATTGTCATAATGGCATTGTAAGTTATGTACTTACTTGCGCAAGTTATGTAATTTTGCCACAGCAGACACTAAGATTAATAACATAGTTGTTAGCAGAAGACAAGCTGCTGCAGAATGGAAACGATGCTGCATGTGACAAATACAGGCTGGCCTGGAGAACAATGCCTTCTTGTATCTCTAATTTTTATCCTGCTTTTCCGAAAGTCTCCCAAAGTTGCTCACAGCACTAGAGGTAATAAGAGACAGGCCTTGATGCTGGGCTTACAAACTAAAAAGGCAAGATTACAAGGAAAGGTGAGAGATGGAAGGGGAAAGGCAAAGGAAGGGAATCAGTTCTTCAGGGCTAGAATGAAGCGGTTGAACTGCAACCATCTTCTTGCCCTCTTCTTTTATTTATCTCTCATCCACTTGGAATCTGGTACGAAATAAAGGAACCATAGGAATTGGTAAGCAAGGGAAAAAAATAGTGAGCAAGCAGGGAGATGCCGTAGAGTGTGAGAAAGGACTGGGGGACCATTGTTTCAAAGTGACACTTAGCCAATAAGTCTTGTGAAGTGATTCTGGACCAGTGACTATCCTCTAACCTACCTCACAGGGTCATCAGGAGAATAAAATCTGGAAGGAAACCCATATATGTCTCATTGAATTCCTTGGAGGGGAAAAATGGGATATAAATAAACAGTGAGACCATGTTCTGCATTATAGCTTGTGAGGAGGCAAGCAACTTTCCCTTATCTCTCCACCAAGCCCCTCTAATTGCAAAACATGGGGAGCCCCTCAGCAATCTGCCACATCTCCTAGATAACAATAAGCAGAATTAGGTTCTGCGTTCATGTTTCAGTCTGCATTAACATTCTGTTTTTTTCATTAGAATCTGTCTAAATATAGCTGCGCCTCCTTGAATAAAGAAAAGCAGGATCTCGTTGCTATGCTTTGGTGGAGTTTATAAGCAGGTTTGGAAGGCAGGAGACATAAAGAGTTAATTTACCTGGCAATCTCCCCTCATGTGTAATTATACCGTTTCTCATACTTCCACAAGCCTTCGGTACTTTTGAGGTCTTGGCAGGCTCTCTTTTTTACAGCTGAAATCATTGTAGTGTTTTGCACAAAGACAAGATTTCTATAAGTACAGGATGAGGTCACGAAGTACTGAAGACTCTGGCTTCTTCTGAATTCAAGGCAGATGGCCCAGCTTCAGAAATAACAGTAGCAGAACGTGGAACCTTAAAGTGACATTTTCATAAAAATACAACCCAAAGCTGACTCCCATTGAAGCAAACTCAAGGTTAATCCAAGTGGCAGTCAAGCACATGGTTTTGAATAAAGTTCTGTTGTCAGAGCCAAAGCAAAGAAAGCTATAATCTGTATAGAATGCTTGTTCTTGCTAGCAAGTAAATAGTCCAGTCATTTTTTGTATCATAGACCAAGGGTCGCAGTATATATATTATACCAGTAAAGACACTCACAGTGATGGGGCAGTTAAACAGATAATGCAGGGGTCACCAGCCTTTTTTGGCCAGTGGGAACATTTTGAATTTTGAGGAAGTGCTGTAGGCGCCAGTCACAAAATGGCTGCCATAGGGGGGAGGCGTAACGAAAGATGAAAGAGACCTGGGGTTGTGCAATAGATAAACAAGTAGAAAACAAAACAAAACAAATGAAAGAGGTATCTATTAGTATGGACGAGTGAATAAGTGAGACAGTGCATGCTCTGATTGATTGATTGATTGATTGATTGATTGATTGATTTTTAATGAAGCAAAATTACAAAGTCTGAAGATGAAAGGAAAACAACGGGACAATGACCTGGGTAAGGGTAACTGCAAGATATAACTTTAACCTTAACCTGCATGAATGGGAGGCTGGGGATGCATAGCCTCCAACATTTCTCCGATGAAAATAGGGATGTCCCATTCCATAATGATAATTTTACTATTTATACCTCACACATCTTACTGGGTTGCCCCAGCCACTCTGGGCAGCTTCCAACATATATTAAACATTAAAAAAAACCTTCCCTATACAGTATTGCCTTCAGATGGGTCAGATAACTCCATGCCCTCCAACATTTCTCCACTGAAAATAGGGACATCCTAAGGAAAAGTGAGACATTCCAGGATCAAATCAGAAACCAGGACGGCTTCTCTAATTCAGGGACATCCCTGGAAAATAGGGACACCTATAGGCTTGTTCATCCATACTAACTCTGTCCCCAAGATCCTTACCAGTGCTCCTCCTTCCACATGTTTAGTGGGAAGACTAAGGGAATCTCCACACTATTTCAGCTGAGTACCCTCAGAATCCTTCACCCAAATGGAAACAGTCAGTGGAGCATATGACTCTTAATCTCAGTGTCGTGGGTTTGAGGTCAAAAAGATTCCTGCATTGAGGGGGTTGGACTAGATGGCCCTTGGGGTCCCTTCCAGCTCTACACCTCTATGATTCTCAAAGCACAGAAGTCCTTGGGCAGAGTCAATGGAGATGGGAACATCAGGGCAAGGCTGGTTTGCATGGCCTCACTCACCTGAGAATGTGGAGGCAAATTTATCTACTTATTATTAAATGACTGAATAGATAGAAACTTGTTATGTTCACTGTAAAAAAAGCTCAAAATAGGGCATTAATCGAGAGAGAAGACCTGATAAAATTTAGTTTACACAAGCACACATCACAAGAAAAGCACAAAGCACATCAGGGCCTAACCTAAGAGTTATAATTTGCTTCTTTTTTGGGAGGTGGAACAGAAATTAGAGCTCCTTTTGTAAAACTGGCTATATGTCTCAATGCATGGAATGTAAAAAAACCCAAGCAGATTGGAACTTACATTTTGAAATGTAAAAATAGATTATATATATATATATATATATATATATATATATATATATATATATTCCAGCAGTCTGTGTGACAGAGAAGGGAATCATGTGGGCAGGCTGCTCTAGAAAATTATCATGGAATGATTTATTTAAGCACTGCACACTTACTGAGATGTCATTTTAAAGAACAGCAAGTCTTTTCTCCTTATTGAGGCCTAGTGTGGGTAATAATTTGAACCGGGGGAAAGGCTTGCCTCTTCAGCATGATGTGAACATGCTAAAGAAACCTCTGCTTATTCAACATTTAACTGCTATTGTTTCTGTGGTCTCGAAAGAAAATTTGGACTAGGGTTGAAGAACTATTATGGATGTCATCCCAAGAATGATTTGTAGTGTGCTTCTTTGTTGTTGACTTATAATAGTATGTTTTACCAGAAGTAATTCATTATACTGTCATCTGTTAGAAGTCATTCACCAAACCATTGCTTTGCAATAATTTTTCAGCCTCCAGGCCTTGTACGGAGATAGTTACATCATAATCTGATTAGTCTGAACAGCCCTTGACTTTGAACTATATAATTAATTTGAATTCCTTTTAAGTGGTTGTTTTATTTTACTTAAAATTCAAAACTCAGCAAAGCCTTGGCTTTCCTAAAGTAACTTTGATTCATATTAACACCCTCCTTTTTTTATTTGTCTTCGTGTGCTCCTTTATTCTCCCCATTAGCTATAATGAAACATTACAGGTAACAAGAGCAGTTGTTGGGACAGAAGGATTACAGAGGATACAAAATGGGCATGATCCTTCTATGGGCATGTTGTAGAATATGTCCAGATCAAGGAAAGTAACAGCCCTGCCTTGGTCAGCCTTCACTTGGAGTACTGTGTTTAGTTCTGGGTACCATAATTTAAGGAGGATATTGACAAGTTGGAAGGTGTGCAGAGGACGGTGATCAAGATGATGAAGGGTCTGGATCCAAGCCTTATGAGGAATGGTTGAGGGTTTAGCTTGGTAAAGAAGAGACTGAGAGGCAATATAGGAGCCATCTTCAAATATCTAAAGGGCTGCCACATGGAAGATGGAGCAAACTCCCCCCCCCCCGCTCCGGAGGCTAGGACCCAAACCAATGGATTCAAGTTACAAGAAAGGAGATTCTCACTAAACATCAGGAAGGACTTTCTGACAATGAGAGCTGTTCAGCAGTGGAACAGACGTCCACAAGAGATGGTGGACTCTCCTTCCTTGAAGGTTTTTAAGCAGAGATTTGATGGCCGTCTGTCATGGGTGATGTAGCTGCGATTCCTGCATTGCAGGGAATTAGACTAGAGGACCCTTAGGGTACTTTCCAACTCTATGATTCTATAATTCTGTCATTCGATGAATGACAAGGCAGCCCACGTAAAGGATTTATGCATGATACAACTAGTGATTGTGATGTTAAAAAAAAAAAAGTGCATAAAGGAATGATGGCCGAGCAGTTGAAAGAAAAGGCTAATTGTTTCTAATTCTGTTCATTTGGATGCAGAAATGGGTGTAGAAGAAGCTGCTAGGTGGAGGTGATGACTTAATTTATCAGAGTACCCTTGCATTTGTTAGAGAAGGACTACTTTATTGCCTGATACAGAACATTTGCAAGAGACATGAGGAAGGAATGCTGTCTGCCAGAGCAACAGGAGCCAAGGCTGCCTGACATTTGCTTTGGCAAACCATTTTCCAGGAATCGCTCTGCAGTGGATTTGTCTTATTAAAAATCCTGCATTCAGGCACTTGACTTTTTGGTTAAACATACTTACAAAGCAGCCATAAATGCTGCTAATTTTCAACAGCAAATATTTTAGGAGCTAATTGGGAGGCATTAAATTCTACATTAATTTGTATGAATCATTTATAGAATTTAATCAAGCAAATTACTTTTCTTTATTGTTTGCTTCATTCTTTCCATCAGCCACTCTGCATAGTAATTAAAACTATATATTACCCCTGTTTTAAATATGGAGAGCCGGGACTGAGAAATGGCGGTTTTTATAAGTTCATATGGCAAATTTGTATTATTAGTTAGTTGTCTTATTTGTGTGTGTGTGTGTGTGTGTGTGTGTGTGTGTGTGTGTGTGTGTCTGTCTATCTATCTATCTATCTATCTATCTATCTATCTATCTATCTCTTGTTGATTTACAAAAGATTACAAGCCAAAGGCATAACTTAATGTCAGAAATGATGTTGTTGTTGTTGTTGTTTAGTCGTTTAGTCGTGTCCGACTCTTCATGACCCCATGGACCAGAGCACGCCAGGCACTTCTGTCCTCCACTGCCTCCCGCAGTTTGATCAAACTCATGCTGGTAGCTTCAAGAACACCATCCAGCCATCTCATCCTCTGTCGTCCCCTTCTCCTTGTGCCCTCCATCTTTCCCAACATCAGGGTCTTTTCCAGGGAGTCTTCTCTTCTCATGAGGTGGCCAAAGTATTGGAGCCTCAGCTTCATGATCTGTCCTTCCAGTGAGCACTCAGGGCTGATTTCCTTAAGAATGGATATGTTTGATCTTCTTGCAGTCCATGGGACTCTCAAGAGACTCCTCCAGTACCATAATTCAAAAGCATCAATTCTTCGGCGATCAGCCTTCTTTATGGTCCAGCTCTCACTTCCATACATCACTACTGGGAAAACCATAGCTTTTACTATACGGACCTTTGTTGGCAAGGTGATGTCTCTACTTTTTAAGATGCTGTCTAGGTTTGTCATTGCTTTTCTCCCAAGAAGCAGGCATCTTTTAATTTCGTGACTGCTGTCACCATCTGCAGTGATCATGGAGCCCAAGAAAGTAAAATCTCTTACTGCCTCCATTTCTTCCCCTTCTATTTGCCAGGAGGTGATGGGACCAGTGGCCATGATCTTCGTTTTTTTGATGTTGAGCTTCAGACCATCATTCTTTCACCCTCAATAAAAGGTTTTTTAATTCCTCCTCACTTTCTGCCATCAAGGTTGTGTCATCTGCATATCTGAGGTTGTTGATATTTCTTCCGGCAATCTTAATTCCGGCTTGGGATTCATCCAGACTAGCCTTTCGCATGATGAATTCTGCATATAAGTTAAATAAGCAGGGAGACAATATACAGCCTTGTCGTACTCCTTTCCCAATTTTGAACTAATCAGTTGTTCCATATCCAGTTCTAACTGTAGCTTCTTGTCCCACATAGATTTCTCAGGAGACAGATGAAGTGATCAGGCACTCCCATTTCTTTAAGAACTTGCCATAGTTTGCTGTGGTCAACACAGTCAAAGGCTTTTGCATAGTCAATGAAGCAGAAGTAGATGTCTTTCTGGAACTCTCTAGCTTTCTCCATAATCCAGCGCATGTTTGCAATTTGGTCCCTGGTTCCTCTGCCTCTTCTAAATCCAGCTTGCACTTCTGGGAGTTCTCGGTCAGAAATGATACATTGCAATAAATCCATTATAGTGACCTATAAACAGAGCCAGCAAAATAGCAAAAACTTCAGAAGCATAAAACATTTTATCAAAAAGCAACAGAGCATTTATTACAATCCATCAAATGCTTGAGAGAAGAGAAGGGCCAAAAGGTTGTTAATGGTGGTGCCAGATGAAACTCACTGGGGAGAGTGCAAACAAGAAGCTACAACTGAGAAGGCCCTCTCCTTGTCACCAGCCTCTGAACTGCCCTCAGAGGGAGCACCCAGATAATGGCATGGATGAAGACCAAAGAAGCTGGATAGGATCTTACTGGGAGAGGCATTCCAATATATATTGCTTCAAATATATTGGGGGTTGACCAGAGCTAGGCCTTGGCCAGGGGTGCCCTCTGTTTTGTTGGACTACAACTCCCATTTTGCCTGATCATTGGCCATGCTGGCTGTGGCTCATGAGAGTTGTTGGCCACCCTTTGGCAGGTACCACTTGGCTATTCCAACCCTAGGCTGTAGAACTGGGTGCCTGAGGGGAACTGTCACCTACCGGTTCATTTTCTGAACAGAACACCATCTTAGTACATCAATTTCTTTCCCTCAGTATGCTCTACACACATGCAGGCAACAACAAATTAATCAGGGCACTTCTCTTCCAGGCTGTGAAGATGTAACAAGATTGCTAGTGCTGTTTCTATTCTGGGTGCTGTAATTCTTGAGTGCTGGAAACCCCATAAAGCACTTCTGTGGATTGCATTATTACAGCATGTACTATTTTGACAAATAGCAACATTACTGGGCAAAATGGAAGCTTTTAAAGCCAGCCTCCCCCACCCCCACCTCATCTCCAAACAATAGCTATAGTCGCTAACAATTTAAAATATTCTCTTTATATATATATAATCCAGAATGCGGCAGCTAGACTGGTGACTGGGAGCGGCCGCCGAAACCACATAACACTGGTCTTGAAAGACCTACATTGGTTCCCAGTACATTTCCGAGCACAATTCAAAGTGTTGGTGCTGACCTTTAAAGCCCTAAACGGCCTCAATCCAGTATATCTGAAGGAGCGTCTCCACCCCCATCGTTCTGCCCGGACACTGTGGTCCAGTGCCAAGGGCCTTCTGGCGGTTCCCTCACAGCAAGAAGCCAAGTTACAGGGAACCAGGCAGAGGGCCTTCTCGGTAGTGGCACCCGCCCTGTGAAACACCCTCCCACCAGATGTCAAAGAGAAAAACAACTACCAGACTTTTAGAAGATATCTGAAGGCAGCCCTGTTTAGGGAAGCTTTTAATGTTTAATAGATTATTGTATTTTTTAATATTCTGTTGGAAGCCGCCCAGAGTGGCTGGGGAAACCCAACAAGATGGTGGGGTATAAATAAAAAATTATTATTATTATTATTATTATTATTATTACTTCTTTTTGTTTGTGTTTAGAATGCTGTGAGGGAGAGAAAGTGGGGATGAGCATGCTACCTCCACCCATGTTTCCATCCTAGTCACTTGACGTCACCCAGTGAGCTTCACGGCTGGTCTACCAGGTCTTAATCCAACACCCTAAGCACTATGCCACACTGGCTTTCAATGGCTCTCAGATGGCAGTGGCAAGGGAAGTGAGAACCTCCAAAAAATGTTCACAAAAGCAAAGGAAGGGAGCCCTGACTAAGGGATCTTAAATGACTGAGCGGTCCATCCCATGACGCAATCATTTGTCGGTGGCGGAACTCAAATGCAACAGGTTACCAGAAATCCTCCTTCTGACAATGCATATCCCTATTGCTGAATGTTTTGTGTATTCCTTTAGAACAGAAGCTTTTGCTAGGTTCTTTGATGTATTTGAAAACAGGTGGTTCATCCCTAATTCATCCTTCTCCATATTGGGACAAATCTGGGGTGGGGGGACATTACCTTCAGCAAAAACATGGAAATAGGTCTTGGCCCTTATATTAATGGTTTATCTTGCGCAGATGCAGACAGCTTGTCTTAGTTTTGTATAAGAGGTTAAATGCTGAAGCATTTCAGATGGTGGTCTCAACTTCTGCTTATCCCTATTACTAAGACCCTAATTCACAACCCAGTTAAGCCACAGCTTGGTTCTTAAACAAACTGATTTTATCTGCCAGATTTTATTCTAGTTCTTTTGCTTAAGAGAGACTTCTTTTGATAATCTTCTTTGAAACCTGGTAGTATGGTTGTTTCTTTTTCAAAAAAAAGAAATAGATTATCTTTTTCTCTTAGTCATCACAGCCTCCTTAAATATTTTTTTCTTATCTGACATATACCTTTATTATGCATCACAATGCATCAGAACTGGAATGAGTTCCTCCTCCGCAAGTATCTCACTATCTGGTTACCTAAATAGTAAAGTTATCAAAAGTTAATGCAAAGGATGCCTTCAAATATGGAGCTCTGTTCTGATGAATTCCACTGTTATGTAGACTCATGCAGGTCTTGGCCTGAAGGAGGTGGCAGGTAGTTCACTGTGACATGTTTGCAAAGTGTCCCAGAGGGCGTTCAGAGCTGAGGTCAGTGGGTGACGTGCTGTACTGACCCAGGCGATGTCTTCAATCCCAACACCAGGCTTGGTGGCTTCTATGCAGTGGCTAGCTATGCAGCAGTTCTCTGTTCCTGGTGGTTCCCAGATGTCAGCAACAATGGTTCTCCCAAAGTACCTCTTGCCTTTGTCTCCTCTCGCCATCCGGCATCACAGAAGCCCATGCACTCCTTTGCTTTTCAGGCAATTTTCTTCTTGCTTCCCTTTGTTGTAGCTGCCTCTGTTGGTCTCCAGCATCCCCTTCCAACTGTTGTGTAGAGCAAGTGCCCAACCCGGAAAGTTGTGGCGACCCTGAGTGCCTACTACCTCTCCTCTTATATAGCCCTTAGATGCTGGGCAGAGACTCTCCACCTGGGTCTTGGCTCCATTGGCTTTAAGTTCTGGCCTGGATCTTAATTACCTTCAAGTGATGAGTCATGCACTCTCAATCTTGCACTCCTGCTTACTGGCAGTCCCAGTTGTTCTGCCCTCCTAATCCTCCTCCTGGCCCTTGGAGACATCAGGGGCGAGAAGTCATGTTCCTCCAGGTTCTTAGCCTACTCTGTGCTGGAGGACTGTGCAATCCCTTCTTCCCTGTGTTCCTGGTATTCCATGCTGTCTTCCTGCTCTCCCATTGGCCCCTCATCCAGCAGCTCTTCTGGCACCCCTCTGTGTTCCACAGGGTTGCTGAGGTCTCCTGATCCAAGTCTCCATGACACAAAGCATTTTGAGGACAAAATAATCTGCATCCATCAGGACCTTGAATCTCAAGGAGTGTCCAGAGCACTATCTAGTTCTGTTGTGTTGGGTGAGTTTCAGTTAGTAAGGCTTGAGGATGTGGACAAGGTGCTTGGATTAGTCAGGGTGACCACTGGCATTGTGGACCCTTGCCCCTCTTGGCTGATAAAAATTAGCAGGGAGTGGACAGCTGCCTGCGCCAGGGAGGTGATTAATGCCTCCTTCGAAGAGAGGGTGATCCCTGAAGCAGAGGTAAAACCACTCCCTGTATTCAGAAAATCTAAGTAACTACTGGCCAATTGTCACTCTCCCCTTCTTGGGCAGGTTTCTTGAGTGGGTGGTTGTGGATCAGATCCAGGAGGAAACTGATTTTCTAGGTCCATTTCAATCAGGGTTTAGGCTTGGTTTTGGCACAGAAACCACTTTGGTCACCCTGAATGCTGACCTCTGTCGGGAGAGAGCCAGGGGAAATATGTCCCTGTTAATTCTCCTCAACCTCTCTGTGGCTTTTGATACCATTGACCACGGTATCCTTCAGGAGAGAGTGTCTGAATTAGGGGTTGGTGCCACAGCTTTGTCGTGGTTCCGGTCCTTTTAAGAGGGTGACATTTGGTGCGTGCTCTGCACAGATTGCTTTCATTGCCCTGCTAAGGTGTTTGGGTTGTAGTCAAACTTGTACACAGAGTTGACCCACTGAGATCAATGGCAATGACTAATTTAGGTCCATTAATTTCAAGAGGTCTGCTCTGAGCAAAGGGTAGTTGACAATAACCCATAGAGAGGACAAATGGCTTCCTTTAGCAATGCACTTCCTGTTTTTGTATTTTAAAGTGTTCAATCATTTCCATTTTTATTGTTGCACTAGATTCTTACTGAAAACTAACTTTTTCTAGAATTCTATTTCGGTTCTCTCTGCTACAGGCTCTCTAATGGATTCAGGACCCTAGCTAATAATTTAAAACATCCGGCCAATCACCCTGCTGCTCTTATCCCACACATAATCTCCCAAAGTACTTATGTCATTATACAGAATATGGTTATAGTTATTAACTCAGTAGCAGCAGTTAAGCAGAGTTGGCCAGCAGTATATTAATAACATGCCTAATGAACTATGAAATACTTTCCAGTGGACTCACACACACAAAAAGAGAATTCTACTGGGAGGGGGGTGGAAATCAGAGTATGGCCCTGCTTTATATGTAATATTTCCCCTCACCCGTTCAATCTAATGTAATGCTCTTAGCTTTGTAATGCTGGTGGGTGGAAATCATAATGTAATAAAAATCTGGGAAAGGGCAACTTTCTGGTTGAGGCCGAACATTATAGCTAACAACCAACGACTCCTCTGTGGTTTAAGTGCCATTTGGGTCATTAATTTCAGGACTTAAGTGAGCATTGTCAGAGTTCAGCGATACCAATCACTCACTGTGCCATGACTTTTACTACCTTAATTTTCTTTTTCAGCCCCTAAACAAAGTAGCAATCTTATGTTCTGCACACAGCAAACAGGGCCATTTCTGCATCATGGCTTAATTATGATGGTTTCTCATTCGGGATTTAACTAGAGTTCCTGTAGCACCGTGCATTTAGAGATCTCATTATACCTTTGGTCAGCTGGACTTCTAGAATATTCCGCTCTTTAAAAGCTCTATGCAGAGTGAAGCGTGTGGTGCTAATAAAAAGTTATCACAGAGGGAACAGGTTCTTTTAAACATTTGACAGGCAGGAGGTTGAAAGCCCTGTTTTTCAGACCCCACCTCGATGAATTCATTTGTGTGGAATTAAATTGATATCCACCTCACAGCAATTAGAGCAGGGAGAGACTGCTTAGGGGAAAGTTCTTAACATTCGATGAAAATGAGCAAAAGACTTTTGCCTCAAGCTATTGTGAGCCAGGATATTAAGGTGAGGTTTTGATTGTCATCCTGCTTGTTTAGGTTTGGGAAGTGACTCTCGTCAATTAATGAAGGTCATTTACTTCTAATACTGTGGTCAGTCTAGTTCTTCGGACAACAGACAAAGGCCTGAGTCCACATCCTTGTGCCCCTTTCCTCCATATTCATGTGCCTGACTTTGCTGTTTTTGTTTTTAAGTGAGCAGGCCATGTAGCCTGATCCTTTGCTGCTGCAATGGCACACAAGTGGTGCTTCCAGAAGACCTGTTTCTTGAGCGTGCATCTTGACTTGTTGGTGGGAAGTTTAGATGAGGTTGTGTCAAAGCAAGTGTTAGCCTACCCTTTCCATTTCGCCATCACTTTCCTTATTGTAAAAAGTCCAATCTTTTGGTGAAGTGGGTTTGTTGCTCCCAGTCAGCTATAATTGTGCAACCTGGATTTGTTAATATCAGACCCCCCAAGTGTTTCTATTTTCCAGGGGAAGTCCCAGATTTACAGAAGCCATCCTGGTTTCTGATTTGATCCTGGTTTTCTGTAGAATACCCTTATTTAATACCACGGTGTGCAATGCTGGTTTGACATCATCTGATAGGAAGTGCCTACAGAGGGTGGTGAATACAGCACAAGATATTACGGGCTGTCCCATGAATCCACTGGATAAAATAGCAGAAGAACATTGCCTCAGGAGAGTGAGGAAAATTCTCAGGGATGATTCACACCCTGGCTGGCACTTTCTTGATCTCCTACCCTCGGGCAGAAGATATAGAAGCATGATTAGTCACACCAACAGGGTAAAGAACAGCTTCTATCCGTGGGCTGTTAGGCCGCTGAATGAAAAGATAACAACAGGGCAACTGACTTTCGGGTTTGGTGTGCATCAGTGAACGAGGGGAATTAAGACCAAGAGAGCTGGGTGGGGGGGGGTGAATGTACAATCTCACTGTATACAAGTTGTACAAGTGACAATAAAGTATTTCAATTCAATTTCAATTTTGATTTTGATTGAAGAAATGTTGGAGGGTATGGAGTTATGTGAGATAAGTAACTATACAACCTTTAGAAGACAGCCCTGTATAGGGAAGATTTTTTTTTTAAAAAAAAGTTTAACGTTTTATTATGTTTTTATATACGTTGGAAGCCACCCAGAGCGGCTGGGGCAACCCAGTCAGATGAGCGGGGTATAAATCATAAAATTATTATTATGGTATAGGACGTCCCTATTTCTATCGGAGAAACATTGGAGGGAATGTAGTATGGGATTGGAACACCCCCTGCAAAAACAAAAATGTGATAGTGTAGAAGTGCCCAAGCAGAAAGTAACTTAAGCCACAACCATATTCAGGTGAACAGAAGCAAAATGGAGCAGAACAATGGTCTCCACCATTGCCAGACACTCCAATGTATTCTACCTATGGGAAGTTCTTTTGGCCCTATAAAGGTGGCCTGATTCTGACATCTCCTTCCTTAACCTCAAAAGCCTTCAGAATGCTGGCAAAGCAGCGACATCGACTACACAGGTAAGTTAGAGGGAAGAACTCTGAACGGAGTTACTTTCTCTGCTCGTATGACCTTGGCTATATTTGGCTGCGGCCATTTTGAAAGACAGTTCAGATCTCTTTTATAAGCAAGTCCACCCTTATTATTTATGATCTCATCAATCTTTCTGACACCTGCAAATGTGATCAGCAGGAGAATGATCAAGGATGGTTCTCTGAAAAAATTCCGAAATGATTCCCACCCCCCAACACTTTCCTAGTTAAAGGCTCCTTGTTCATAAAGAAAGCCAACCAGAGAAGAGCCAGCTTTAAAATAATTTTATGTATGAATATTATTAGTGATATATGAAAGCTAGATTATTATGGCTTGAAATAAGTGTGAGAAGCTTAAATGTGCCTCTTAGGCAGCATTTGTGCCATGTGTGAATGTTTCAATGAAGGGCACAAACCAGCTAAAGGGAAGCACAATTTCGTTCTACTGGTTTTAATGGGAGAGGTATCCATGTGTTTTAAGTTTAATTCTCTGCCACTGAAATCAACAGGATTTTAAAACTGCTTAACTTTGGCTGGATCATGTCCATTGTGTTCATCTTTGAGGAGAGATTTCAACCACCCTTGGAAGTCAAATCACTGGAAGCTCTCTAATCCCTGTTGATGCCTATTGTTATTATTTATCCAGCGCAATCCTGAACGTGGCTACTCAGAAGTAAGTGCAACTGACTCCAATTTTATTTTTATTTAGCAAAATTTGTATACTGCTTGATGGTAGTAAAACCTCTAAGTGGTTTACATGGAATATTAAAATTATCAATAAAAGGCAATTAAAAATCCCTTCAAAATTACAGTAAAAAAAGGATTAAAACATGTTCGCCACTTCAATGAGACCCAAGTAAGACTGGAGCCATACAGTATTTCTATACATTTCTCATATCCACAAGAGATGAAACGTATGGCTCTGCATCTGGTCCAAACAAATCCCAGATCCTGTACCAAACTGAGTCAAGTTGGGCTGATCCCAGATTTGCATAGGCAGGCCTGGACCCCCAGGTTAGGTCTACGCAGAACGATCTGGTGCTGTCAAAAGAGGGAGCAGTTTCCTTCCACCATTGCCAATTGTAAGTTTAATTATAGTTTAAAACCCTAATTAAACATGTGGTTGTGAGGGGGATGAAGTAGACAATGCAGACAAGAGTTTCTGTCTGATGGCTCCTCCCCCACACCTCTGTCTCACTGCTGACCAAATTATGCTTTAAAGCGCTTATTAAATATTAGGGCCGTGCAAGGCCCCCATTTCACTAGAGCCAACAATGTTGCCCTCTCCCCTTCCTCTAGTTCTGATGAGTATCGCATTCAAAAATTGAGAGACATTCCCAAGGAACAGAAGAACAGTTCCTAACCATTAGCTCCTGCTAGTAACCAGGAACCTGCCTAACAAAAGAATGGGCAGCCGGCAGCCATAACCAGTAATATTTATTTGTTAATATTATTTACTGGCCTTCCTGTAGCTGAGTTTTCAGGGTGGCTTACAGCAACGATGATGCTGTTTTAAAGAACTTTGTTTTTCTTACTCAACTTTCTCATATAGTTTCTTCCTTTTGTCAGTTCATAATGTACTCTGTCTGACTGCATTAAAATAAAGCCTCATTCAGCTTTTTAAAGAGCAACCTTCAGTTAATTCCACTCAAACGTATTATTTCTGCCTACAGTTAAAATGAAGTTGGAGATTTTCTTTGTTAAAACTACAACAACAATAATTAGTTGTAATTGCCGCACGGCACAATTATCCTAGCATTCTTTGGCTTCTAAAGCGGGTGAATGGAAGTTGTTAACCTGAGTCTGGTGCTGTAATCGCACTTCAACTTCAAGGTGTTTTGGAGCTAAACCAGCAACCTGCCACCTTTGACTGCATTAAAAATGAGCCGTGAAATCAAATGGTGTTCTGGAGGACTAAATGTACAATGCAGTTTGCAAGTATGGAGATTATATGTTCTTCTCAGCCATCCTGACTTGAAAAATGGAAAGATTTTAGCACAGAGACATTCCCATACATGATTTTTTTACCTCAGGAAAAGCTCTGAGGAGAGCCTTCTCCTCGCTTAACTTCCAGTTCAGTCTCTGTGCTTCTCGCTTCCAATTCTATTATCTTGTCAGTGCAGAATTTGCACAGCAATTCATTGTTCACCTGACTCTATCCCTCACTGAAGTGAATTAAAAGTACCCTTCAAGGACTCTGTTCCTCACATGAGGCAGGCATAATATAAAACCTTAGTCATGTCATGGCCATCTCTTGCTTTGCTGCAATTTTCTCCTTCCTTGCTTGGAATCCTGTCATTTCTCTCTTTATCAGTCAATTCAGAATGTCTCTGTTAAAATAACATCTTCTGTGTCTCTCAAGGGTTGTGGGTTGGATCCCAAGCTTCCCTTCCTTCCTCCTTACATCTGAGAGAGATTATTTTAATGGGAGGAAGTGAACCCTTGGTTCAATCCCAATTAAACAGTATCTTTTTTTCCCCTTCAAAAATGTGAAAATCAATTAAACACTATCTTGACACTTTCTGCATTCAGTCTTTGTGGGAATGTTCAGGGTGGCAGGAGAGGATATATTTATTAATAGCCTTCCTAACTTGCACTCCTTTACTTAGCAGAGTGCATTCCCCTTTACACAGAAGAAAACTTGTTGCAAACTCGTGTGAGTTTCTTAAAACAATACGCAATTCAATCTGGCTTGTCCAGATTGAAATGTGTTCTAATATTTTCCTGGTAAGACCCTTTGAATCCCTCCTAAAAGAATAAATACACCACGGTCTTATTCATAAGTAACAAAAAGAAAGTTTACTCATGATCAGGCGGAGTACAGTGTGATCCCTGAAGGCAGGTTTAATGCTTAAAGTTACAAACTTATACTAACAGGTTTATCCCATAAGGGAGATGTCCTGGGGGAGTGCTTGGCTGGCAGCCAGCAGTTCATTCCAGGAAGTTCGCAGGACAAAAGGAAGATGGAAAGGAGAGAGAGTGGCAGCATGCCTTGGCCTTCTACTAGGTCTGGAAAGGTCACGCCCACCCACTAGTCACATGCAAGGAAGGATGCTCCAGGCCAGGAGGAAAAGGAAGTTTCGACTGGTTGGACCAAACATTCCCTTGCATGTCCACTCTAGGGGGGGAAAGGAATGTTGTACTTGACTGCTCTCAGTGGATTACATCCCACAGTCTTTACATTTAAAAGCCAACTTTTTAAGGAGGAAGACATAGTGTAAATACATTTTCTTATTCCTCACATACTCTTTCTATTTGATCCCGTATAAACATGTAGTCATAACCTCAGAGTATATAGTATTTTATTATTTTTGTTTATTTAGATGTTGTTTAAAATCAGAAACATTTCAATCAAGTCTCACTGGTCTTTATGGCTGAGCTAACCTTTTAAAGGCAGGTCAACACTCCCTGCCCCTATCCAATTCTGTTTTCAGTAGCTAATTTGTTAAATTATTTTTCATTGTGTACCTGTGATACGTTTGCTTTAGCTTTTAGTTGGTTTCTGCAGTTATTTTAATGTGTAAAGTACTTTGGGATGTTTAAAACGATTCTTTTTAAAACACGAGTTAATAAATAATGATTAAAAAAACACATCCACGAGAATTTATTCCACAAGGCTGAACAACATTTTATTGTGAGGGGAAATTTCAAAAGCATTCATCCCTGTCACTGCCATTTTATGTCTAAATATAGGACCCAAAATGTGCTCACTTCAATACGAACACAAACCATGGTTTCCTGTGCCACTGGTTAACCTGGTATGATAATGTTTTCAGTGGCGTCCAAAACTGCTGCCATGTGCTTAGCGGAACGGCCATGTTAAATCTACAACAAAGTGAAAACTATCATAGTTAGTAATACATTGAAACAGCATAAAAAGCTTGTGCTTTTAATTATGTTACTATTGAGACTCTTCAAACTAGCATCCTTCGTATGCCTGTAGCTTTGCAATATTAATGAACTTGCCATGCTGTGCAGCGGCTCAGCCCAGGCCCCCCTCCCTTTTAGCCTGAAGGGATGCTCTGTGAGCACCATCAATTCAATCCAATTATATTTATGCAGTTCTTTCATGATTATTATTTTTTCAGCAGCAACAGCTATCGCTTGGTGCATTTGTGTCATATACCAAACCTCTTCCTATACCCAGAGTGCTACACCTTCCTCACAGCTGCTTGTAGCATTATGTGCACAAATCAGAAGTTGTAAGCGTGTGGGAGCAGCTACAATAAAGAGGTAACAACACCTTGCCCTCTCCCTGGAGAAGAGGATATATTTTGTGCAAGTCGCCCTTTTTGTCAGTGCTGCTTGTGATGAGCCTGCTAATCTCAGGCCTGAAAGACCAAGGGAAATCCCCACAGAGCACTGAGCAAATGAACTTGGCACCGAGGCCAGATACCCTCTTGGAACAAGCTCAGGTTGGTTTACAGAGGTCTCTTGTTTACATGGATGTGGGAGCTCAAACCTGGAGCAATTTTGACTCTGCCCAGTGTGCCTCTCCTTTGGTAGGATCAACCAGGAACAATTCCTGATGGTGGCTAGCTTTGCAATTCTGCCTTCCACATTACTATTAAAGCTGCATCAAAGTTACTGAAAAATTGAGTTTGTTAAGTATTGGAATGTAAGATTCTTAGGCAATGTTCAACCTTGTATGTTGTTTTCACTCATATAATTTTACATTCTTGTTAAAATGTAACAGTAACTAAGGGCACCCAATAAGTTATATAATGTTTCTTAAAGCATATTTGACTTTGGTATATGGATGCTTAATAGTATGGTATAGAAAGAAAGAAAATATTTTCTTTCTTTTGTAATGATTTTAATTTTTGCTTTTAAAAAAAGAAAAAAGTTCAGGAACTCTTTCCATCTGCATGCCCTAGCCTGGGCACCAGGGCAGAACTATATCTGAAGCCACATCTTCTGAGAAGGGTAGCAAGAGGAGGCGGATTGCCTCAGGTGACAGGCTTTTACTGTTATGAGGACTCCAATCAGCTTTCCATCCCAGGCGCTAAATGGTTTCGGCCATCTCTGCCTTCTGACCTAGATAAATGTCCCTCAAATGCCTGACTGTGGCTAGTTAGTAGGGAAGAGGGAAGCACTCTGCACATGTTCATGGTTGCAAAGAGCTGTGCTTTGGCATAAGAAGCAGATTTTCTGGCTCAGATTAATTCCAACAACAATGAGCTCAGTGATCTGACAGCTTGTGGTGATATCACCCCTTTAAGTGGTTTATGGGAATGAGTTAGAACCTTAGAAATAATAAGCTTACACCTGTCTCCTGTTAGGCATCAAGGTTGGTGTCACAAGGTAACTGGGTAGAAGAGGTAAACGGCCATGGTCTAAGCTCCCATAAAACCTGGATTGGTGGGAGCTCTTGGCAGCCAACCAAGCTGAGGTCCATGTCTATTTGAGCTTTGGGCAGCATCATGTTCCGTTGCTCAGCCTACTGAGATTTAAGTGTAAGTGTTTATGTTAATTAGCTGGATAAGTTAGCATTCGTTGTTTCCTAACCTCCTGAGCTATTTTAATCTGTGTAATTATTTGGAGTTTTTCTCTCTTGTAGAGTTTTGTTTTAGTAAAGTCTGCGTATGATTTTATGAAATTTGGTCCGGTCCAAGTTCCTGAACACTTTAATTTTTACCACACTTTTCAGAGCAAGGATCATCCGCCACACAGCTCAAACCAGGAAATGGGTATTTGAATGCTACAGAAAAGTTTTGCACACACAAAAAAGGTATCACAAACGCCACATGATTATGTTCTTACATGTTTCCATGCAGTCCTAATATTAGATTTAAAATGGTTTGCTTGTGTTAAATGGCTCTTATTGTAAAGCTCCGGTTTTAAATAGCTTTGATTATACCATACAAAGGACAAAGAGAAAGGCTTTTAGTCAATGAGTGTTTCTAAACTGAGGGAAAAGCATTTTTAAGAAGCATCAATTTGCTCACTCCCCCCCCTCACCTTTCAACATTTCCTTTTTCTCCATGATACTAATGAGTACCTGATCAGCCATTATTCCTAGGAAAACATTTCAATGGGCACTGCAAAGCCTTTCATCTGAATCTATAATGAGAAAATTCTCTCTATAAATAATTTGTCAGCGTTTAACAAGAACGCCTAATTCGGAGCTGGCTGGGTTTAGGAACCATGTTCTCGTTTATATTAGTGGCTGTCATGTCTAAGACTGTAAACCCTATATTTACTTACCTGGAAGTGAAGCCCATTGAAGTCCATGGGATTTACTTGTGACTAGACATGTATAGGAGGCTTACGCAGTTAGCTAAACTAACAACTGAAAGCTGACAAAGATAGATAGATGATAGATAGATAGATAGATAGATAGATAGATAGATAGATAGATAGACAGACAGACAGACAGACAGACAGACAGACAGACAGACAGATAGATAGATAGATAGAGTGGTACCTCAGGTTACATACGCTTCAGGTTACAGACTCCTCTAACCCAAAAATATTACCTTGGGTTAAGAACTTTGCTTCAGGATGAGAATAGAAATCGCACGGCGGCGGCAGCAGGAGGCTCCATTAGCTAAAGTGGTACCTCGGGTTAAGAACAGTTTCAGGTTAAGAATGGACCTCTGGAATGAATTAGGTTCTTAACTTGAGGTACCACTGTAGATAGATAGATAGATAGATAGATAGATAGATAGATAGATAGATATAAATAGATAGGATATGAGCAGGTAATTAATTTTTTATTATTATTATAGCCAACAATTTTCCTCTCCTGGGGCAATCATAAGTAGTTTGAGAAAAATACACATTACATAAAACGAATCTACTTTTGTTTCCTAGTTTCCCTCCCCAAGGACCATTTCAAAATATAACTTGAAAAATAATGCATTTTTAATTTAAACATCCGAGAGTTTATCCTCTCCCCATGCCTGTAACTCCCATGCGTAGGAATACTTTACTGCCAAGTATGGGACCTTCTCTCTCACGCATGGAGAGCAACATTTGCGAGTGAGCTGCTTCTCCCTAATGGCACTGTAAGAAAGAGACTGGACTGGAACCCAAATAGTTTTATAATAAAAATTAGAACAAGACTTTTCATGGCGTAGCTTAACCTTGCCAGTGTAACTAACTCCTCTACTTCTCCCTGCCAAATTCTTGCTAAGCTTTTTTTTTTAAACCCAAGTGTTGTCTACCTGTTCAGAATTCCGTATTGCCAGAGCTTTAAGGTTGACAAAGCACCATGCAGCAAGTTGAAGGGTCTGCTAAGAACATATGAATTATGTAGTCCAACATTTCAGCAGTGGCCACCCGTATTCTTCCAGAAAGCTCACAAGGAATTAATGGTGATAGCCTTCCTGGTTTTTTTTGCCCACGACATTAGATAATCTGAGGTACAACCAAAATTTGCAGTGTGGAATATGTTCCTTTTCAAAATACCAACCAGACAGTCCCTTTTCCAGGATACTCTACTTCAGCCCCCTGGCTTTCCATTCCTTCCCCCAGACCGTCAATCAGAATTCTGCGGCCAATGAGCATACGTACTCCTCCCACTTACTGGACTATTTTAGCAGTCCACCTCATTTAGCTTCCCCCCACCTTTGTATTAGGTGTGGATGGTGGATTTTGACCACAGCAGCAGTACTCAGACATGAGCATTAGAAATAGCGGGGATGATATTATGTTGAACATCAAGGTTCTGCTTAGCTATCGTGGCTAATAACGATGATTGATTGGTCCATTAATATTGCCCTAATCTTTCCTGAAGCCTGCTAAGCTAATGGCCGTCAACATACAACGTGAAGTAATGAACTCCATAAGTTATTCATGTGCTATATGAATAACTTCTTCCTTCTGCCTGTCCTGCTAAGCAGTTAACACTGGATGGCCCTGAATTCTAGGTCTGGGGAGCAACTTTTCTCTATATTCATTCCCTCCAGCTAGTTCTTTTACAAACCTCGGTCCATCATGTCTTTCTTCTGAACTGAAAAAAAATATCCAAACACTATACCTGTGTTAGCAGGGGAAGGGGGGGGGGGAGTGCCAAGTACCAGACTGCTTTGGCTGACCTTTTCTGTACTTTCCCAAGCACTCTGATATTCTTCTGTTTCTTTCACAGCTGTGCAGTTGTTGCAATCTAGCTGCCCTCTCTCCTTCCTCACCAATGCTTTAGCGCACAGCCAAAATGTTGCAGAAGGAGATTAAGCAAATGGACTGTAGCAGCAACACCATAAAGGGGAAGGGTAGTGCCAGAACCCACCACCACCTATGGCAGGGTGATGGAACTCTTCTGTGATGTGCGAGGGCAGGACTGCTTTGCAGACCAGGAAAATGAGAGCTAGCAAGCACCCATAACATCAGATTGCAAATAAACTCCCAGTACAGTATACCAAGTGTCCAGGAAAGATCTTTGGGGCAAGAGAGTGTTCTTCAGTATTGTATTGCATTGCCATTGAATTACAAAGTGGTGGTGTTGTTTTAAGAGGGTGAAGTCCTGAAGACAGTTGGTAGGGGCACCTTCACTCCAGGGGTCTTCAGAAGTGGGTGGGTTGTCTTTGCCCCATGGCCACTGGTTTGGTCTTGCAGACTTTCAGTCTCCTTATAGAGCAAATGGAGATTATAATGTTGCCATCAGATTGCCTAAGAAGATTCAAAGAGACTGTGTCCCCAAAACTGGATTCTAGATAAGAAATTGATGCCAATTAGGAGAGATCTAATCTGGAAGACATTCCTGGGGAAGTGTAACCAGGAAATCCAGAGCAGAATCCAGTAAAGCAGAAGTATCCAAACTTGCAACAAGAATTTCTACATGCTGGGTTGGAATTGGTAAAGACTAAAGTTGAAGCTAATAATTCCATTTGGAACAGACTTACCGTCAAATGTATTTTTAGAATACTTATTTATTTTTCAGTGGTAGCTCTGGATTTTAAGCAGCATCTGTCTTTTGCCCTGTTTTTGTTTTTTAATTATGCTTACTGTTCATCATTTTCAGGTAGAAAAATATAAGAACATTGTGCTTTCAGTAAAACTGATCATTCTACAAATTAATGTGAATGTCAAAAGCTGTGCAGCCTATCCCAGAAGCACATGGCAGGGAGAATTTTGGCAGAGAAAGATTCCTTCTGCAATATTGTACCAAGAGAAGATCCGTTCACCAAGTCCCTTCCTAGCATGGAGCCATGCAGAGCACAGGAGTCTTATTTTCATCGTAGTTGTCATTAAATGCAACAACAAAACATTCCTCATGAAAGCTAATTTGTCTCACACAATTATTTACTGGGGGAGGAGGTGTTATAAGGGGAAACAGGAGGAAATCAGATAGACATGCCAACATTAACAGTGTTCTTTCCTGGTTTAACTCATTATCCTATGTCTACCCTATGGTTGTGGTGAGGCACCAGTGTAGAGCTTTGTCAAAGCACATTGGCAGAATTCATTTACATTTTTCATACACACGGTTGGTTTCTCAATTAGCTGGTGCCTCTCAGCATAAGCTCTCAATTGTAACTGTGAACAGTTCAGTGAAGATGTCTGCTCAATGTTGCAGTAGTAGGCAAAAATAAACCCCTGGTGGAATATAAGAATGCAGTTTTTAAGAAGCAAAAGGGAATATAAAACTTGTCTCAACAGAACTGCTTAGCTAGATTAATGCTATGTCTGCATCTGATACAGCTCAGTAGAAATTGTAAGGGGCAAGTGCCTTTTATCACGAGGTCAGTAGTTGAATTCCAGAACATCTCAGACCCAATAAGAATTTATCAACATCAAAAACTGGTGGTTTAAGCAGAATGAACTAGGAAGTTTGGCAAGGATGTCTTAAAAGCCTTGTTTTCACATAAAGCTTAGCTGGCATTGGGAAGAACAGATCTGAAGGCAACTGTGTTGTGAGTAACATGAGCCAAAATGATACCAAATAAAGTTTTGCAATTCAGTGCAGACATAACCCAAGTGATGGTGAGTCTTCAGTGTGCTGGAAGGGAAACTGATCCTCACATACACTTCTGAAAGGACTCCAATCACCTGCTAGGCTAACAAGGATAGCAAAAGACACTTAATGTCTCCTTTAGTCTCACATCCTATGCAAACTAACTTCAAAAGTGCCAGTGGGTAACAATGCATATTGTCTTGACCTAAATTAATTATTTGCACTTAATTCCTCTTCTGTAGGAAGACCTCTGGATCATTTCCAGAAAATGGAAATGGCCAGAAGCAGCCTAAGAACAAACATGTGGGGTGACAAAAGAAAATGAAAGGCAAAATAGGGTCTGAATCCTAAAGTGGCCACGGTGTGTGTGTGTGTGTGTGTGTGTGTGTGTGTGTGTGTGTGTGTATACACATATATACACATACACACATACATACATACATACATACATACACACTGTGTGTATGAGGGGGTTGGGTGAAGAACACTTATTTGTTTATTCTATACAGTAGTTACTGCTGTTATTGAGGTTCTCGCAAAAGACAGGGTGAAAGAGCCAGGATTTTGCACCCTTTCTACCCCTTTAGTGTCACTGCAGCTTTAGGAATACGGAAGGAACGGAGCATTAGCCAATTTCTTTTCCATTTCCCCCATTCTTGCTGTGAATCTGAGTGTTCTTCATATACATTTGTTTGTATACTTCGCTTGATAAGGCCAAAGATTAAATGGTGAGATGATTGTTCATGGCACATTTTCCCTACAGCAAGAGCTCTTCATACATAATCTTTCCATTTGCACCATTTACTGATCCTCTGCTGTGAAGATAGGTCATGTCTGACAAGTACTCTGTGAAGATATGGCTTTACAATTCTAACAACAAATATATAGCATTTGTTGTTGTTGTTTAGTCGTTTAGTCATGTCCGACTCTTCGTGACCCCATGGACCAGAGCACGCCAGGCACTCCTGTCTTCCACTGCCTCCTGCAGTTTGGTCAAACTCATGTTGATAGCTTTGAGAACACTGTCCAACCATCCCATCCTCTGTTGTCCCCTTCTCCTTGTGCCCTCCATCTTTCCCAACATCAGGGTCTTTTCCAGGGAGTCTTCTCTTCTCATGCGGTGGCCAAAGTATTGGAGCCTCAGCTTCACAATCTGTCCTTCCAGTGTGCCTCTCAGGGCTGATTTCCTTAAGAATGAATCGGTTTGATCTTCTTGCAGTCCATGGGACTCTGAAGAGTCATTAAAGCAAAGGTGGATACATTTGTGTAGAAGCAAGGCACAGGACACACATATAAGTTGAGGAATTCGGTTTGTACAGTCCAGTCACATCCGCACTTGTGCATGTAAGCAGAACTTGTTATTAATGGCTGTCTTTTGTTGAAAAAAATGAATGCTGCAACATTAATTGGGCTCCTGATGAAGTCAGTTCCACATTCTGTTGTTCACTGCATAAAATAAGTACAAAGCTTGTCTTTAGACTCAACAAGCTGCTGCATCTTTTTTCCTTAGATTGCAGACTATATAGCAATCTGGCATTCAAGGTCAATGTTATCATTAAGCCCCTCAAAACTGTCACAGTGGGGGTTTTTTCCTTTGAAAAACAGAGCAAGCGAAGTGATACCTTTAACGACTCAAAATTAATCATTACAATAACCGGTGTGAATTTCAAACAGCATGTTCAGTGTCAGGCTTAATTTTTAATTTTTTTAAGTGTTACACACCAAACCTGATGATAGTACGGTTGAGCCTGATGTCCTTATGTTTGCAATCTAGTTTGGACTGGTGCAAAATGTTTTTGCTATTCTAAGCAGGATGCTTTTTGGGTGGGCCAAAGGTATACTTATATGAACTGGAATACACCCCCACTAATTTGCAGGTGCTGCTGATCATTATTGGCCACACTCAGTGGTTTTTGGTGCCCACTGGGCCTGGTGAGGCTGCTAACAAGTTATGGGGTATGGCCAAGTTGTTAAGGCCCTCTGCCTGGTTCCCTGTAGCTTTGCTTCTCGCAATGAGGGAACCGCCAGAAGGCCCTCGGCGCTGGACCTCAGCGTCCGGGCAGAATGATGGGGGTGGAGACGCTCCTTCAGGTATACTGGACCGAGTGTCTTACTTTCGTTCAGAAGTTGTCCCTGGTGAACCTAGGGTGGGTTTATGCTAAAGAAGCTGTATATTACTCAGAAGTAAGCCCTGCTGAATTATATAGAGATTTCTCCCTGATAAGTATGTACAGGATTGC
Source organism: Podarcis vaucheri (assembly GCF_965113315.1). Classification (NCBI taxonomy): domain Eukaryota; kingdom Metazoa; phylum Chordata; class Lepidosauria; order Squamata; family Lacertidae; genus Podarcis; species Podarcis vaucheri. The sequence goes on along the minus strand of NC_138766.1, from coordinate 36,671,267 downwards.
GGCCTGAGTTGGTTATTGCTAAAGGTGCCGCACAGGACTGTTAACAAGGGGACCCATCATTTTTCAGAACTGTGTGCAGAGAACATTTTTATATGGAGCAACGTTAATCACATGAGGTTCCCCTTGTAGTTTGAGGTGTTCTGGTGCAGGCTTTGCATGGAGAAGAGGCCTTGTGTCAGACACCCGCCTTTTCCCAGTGCTGAAGGAAAACAAAAGCACACAGGTCAGGTATTTATCAAGCAAGAAGACCTGGACTAGCCAGGGAGCTGTCCAGCATGAACTGAGCAACAAAAACAGGTACAGTGTACACTAGACCTGCTGAGGAGCTGTTCATCAGGACCTGGGTTTGCTGGGCTGGACAAGGCAGCTGTTCTCATGGAGTTGTTGCACTAGCAACCAACAAGCATAAACTGAAGAATGGACCAGCTGCCTGATCTCTTCCTAGAGCTCAACCAGTCCTGATCCAGAACATAGGTAAAAGGTAAAGGACCCCTGGATGGTTAAGTCCAATCAAAGGCGACTATGGGGTTGTGGCCCTCATCTCGCTTTCAGGCCTAGGGAGGCGGTGTTTGTCCACAGACAGCTTTCCGGGTCATGTGGCCAACATGACCAAACTGCTTCTGGTGCAATGCAATGACTGAAGCCAGAGTGCACGGGAACACCGTTTACCTTCCCGCTGCAGCGGTACCTATTTATCTACTTGCACTGGTGTGCTTTCAAACTACTAGGTTGGCATGAGCTGGGACAGAGCAATGGGACCTCACTCCATTGTGGGGATTCGAACCGCCAACCTTCCGATCAGCAAGCCCAAGAGGCTCCGTGGTTTAGACCACAGCGCCATAGACTAGTGCTTGTCACTTCCCCCCAGGTAGGACTAAGGATGGAGAAGCCTCAGGCTGCCAAACGTCTCTGATGCTGATATTTGGCACAAATCCATTGCTGCATCTGCTTTGGGGGTTCCTGGCACTGACGATGAGAAGTCCTGTCATGGAATGTTTGGCCCCTCCATATTGCACCCCTCTCTTGCAAGCTGTTACCTGGGAAGTCACCCTCAAAGGGTATTGATTCCACACAATTCAAGTCTGGGTGGGGGATGCAGTAAGGCCCTGCTCTTTCTCTTCAGATGAGGCCTCCTTAGGTTTGGTGTACAGGCTCAGCTGAGTCCAAACACTATGGCAGAAGCGTTATGAGAACCTGAGCTTGAGCAGAGATTAATGGAGGCAGATACTCTATGCAGTCTGCTTTGTACCTAATGCAGCACTTAATCTAGCTCTAGCCTTTCTGGTCATCTTTTCCCTAATAGTGTTAGCCTCACCTAGATTAAATACAAGGAAGAGGAACAAAGTGGACAATAATTGATATTTCAGCTCGCTAACATTTTAGCCACATTTTCAGCTGCTAATGAATATTAAATGACTTACACTATTTAAATGGTATTCAGAACACTGATGAAAAACAATAAGACTGTTATTTAGTCTTACAGATGGGTCTGATCATTCTTATCTGAGCATAGTATCTCTATGCTTATTTCCACCACTGAAAAGCTGAAGGTCTGTATACTTAGCATCATCTCTTTCTTAGGCCCGCTCACCAATTTTCCCAGAAGTATCTGCTGAGCTCTCTGATTTGGTGGTGCTATTGCTTAATGCCAGATGGGTCAATAATAAGACCATGCCCACCAATAATCTGACCACTGAAGGAGACGTGTGTCATTGAGGTCTAGGTGGGTTTGGTCTAGCTCAGCTGTGCCCACCCATTTACTCAGTGTAACACCAGGCCAGACAAGCATGCAGATAGAATGTTCACTCTGAGGGAGGTTCAGAGGATGATAACAAAGGAGAAATCTCTTTCTGTTGTATCTCTCTCTCTCTCTTTGTGGAATGCTCATTTCAGTGAAGTCTGCCTGGCACTATCATTAACAGCCTTTTGGCACCAGGTAGTGTTGTTTCCGCTGTTTATTGATACCTATTTTCTACTTCTGAAGTTTTGTTGTTTTGCTGGTTCTGTTTATGTTTATTGCACTCATTTTATTGTGATGTAGCCTTTTAATTTTCATGCTATTTCTTTGGCTCTTAATTTTTTGAAAGCCACTTAGAGATTCTTTTACTGTGAACAACTAATAAGACAAATAGAGGGGTGGAGAGAGAGAATTTGTAGGGTGAGAAGTGCAAATGATGCATAGAAGATTGTCACGTATGTTCATTGTGGCTTCTAAGTTGAGCTGTAGAGGCAAAAATCCCAGTCAGTCTTTGGAGAGGACAAAATTTCACACACTTTGAGAAGCTATGGGGCCATAGAAGGGATGGTGGGCCTAGTCTACACAATACAGAGTGTCTGCTCTATATCTGTTTCACCAGGTGGCCCTTTTATGTCTGGTTAATGAAATCAAACTCCCTGATCTCTAAACATTTGTACTAGATTATCTGCCTGATAGGCTGCAACAATATCTCTGTAAAGCCAATATAACAACATGGTGCAGTTATAGCCGTTGGCAAGTTCCATCATTAGCATTTATTAGGAAACAAGAGTTCAACCTGTCCCCAATACTTCTTATTGCTATTATTTTCAGCCTTATAGCCCAATGTTTTCTTTGAGGTTTGAAGAAAAAAGCAAATGCAATATTTTTTGAGCAGATGTTGAATTTATGCAATGAATTGTACTTAAAGGGCACTGATGCTTGAGATTTAAAAAATTGCCAGAAGCAAGCTGGAATCCCGCCTATTTTATTCCATTTGTCCAGGTAAGGGCTATTCATTCTCAAGTTTTAGAAAACACATTCTTTCCCACTAAATGTACAGATGAGTTTCAGAACCTTAGGTGCTTCCATTGCACTGAAAGATTAAACTTAATTTTGAGTGTGATTGTTTCCAGTGTTCATTCTTATCTATAGTCACATGCTGCTTTTAATCTGTTTATTCCATAAGGGACACTTCTGGCACTAGCAAACATAGCATTTCCAAGTGGACTGCATAGCGTTGACTGGCATTTGATACAAGTCACAGAGACTCTGGCATACAATGATTGATTGCTCGCTACACAGATCTCCAACTTCTGAATGTGCTTTTGAATATATTCACAGATAAAGTGGGGCTTCCAGAAAATCAGAGCTCCTTCAAAACCTGAGCAGTTGCTATTCTGAGTGAAAATGTGAAGCTTGGTACTACACACATTTTTGTGTGTCCTATTTTGCCATTTTGATCAAAAATACTCACATGGGTTTAATAATAACTTTTGTTTTCATTTATCCAATTTGTTTTGCCCAGAAGCACTTTTTCCATGTTAAAGAGTCAAAGTGAGTATGGAGAATGGGATTTGCTAAGTAATCTTTTATTCTGAAATCAACTCTTAGTGCTTTAAAAATGAGTTCGGATTTAATTGGATGAGGATTTAGTTATGTTTGTTATTATAGCTTGTGCTAGCACAACAGGGTACATAATATGATATCATGCAGTGACTCTCAGCAAGGTAGCTGCATGATCAGGTATTTCCTAGGCATTCATTGAAATATATTAATTTCCAAGTAATGTAAAAAAAAAATGGTCTAGGGGTTCTTTGAAAGTAGAAGTGCTGAAACTGACTATTTTGCTCAATCACTAGCTATGCTTGGAGAGCAGAGAAGTAAACCTTGTTATTATAATGAACATCTGTACAGTATTTATATTATATGCATTGCCAAGGGCTTGCAGACCTTTATTTCATCTGTGGTTTTGATTTTAATTAATGTTATTAGACCTTAACTGAGAAAGATTTTGCAAGTAGGTTGAAGATGATGTTAAACATAGTTTTTGTAGTGCTCTCACAGCCATCTAGTGTCAGACATATTCTCAGAGACCTCTGAAATAAGAGTCTTCCAACAGGACAATTATTTTGAGCAAACTGAGTTATGCATAAGGCTTGTATTTCATCTCTCTCTGATTTACTGATTTAAATGTCTCCTTCTCTAATCTGTTGCCACTGCTCTGAAGGTAGTTTTGGAATGTTCCGTTATGATCATTATAAAGGCAACCTGCTGCTCTATGGGTATTTATGTGTGGAAATCAGAAGCAGACAATGCAAAGGAGAAAAATAAAAAAATCCAGGTTTATTCAGATAAGTATAAACTGAGTGATCGCATCTGATGTTGAAATGAAGATCAAATGCAGGAAAGATGTTGTCTTCTTTGGTGTCCTGTAGTGTATTAATAATATAAATAAGTCAGTTGCCTTGCTTGCAGCAAATAATGCAGTCAAAAATTTTGCTGTCTCTGGATGTCTGTTGTGTACTGTGAAATGTGCTTAAAGTCAAGAAATAGCTCTTCATTATAAATAACAGGTGGAATTTTTGAAGCAGAGTGAGGCTTCATGAAATACAGGATGACCTTGAGTATCCTGATCTAAAGGAGTCCCTTAAAAATCCCTAGGCTTAGTAATGATGTGTGCAACAGAATAATGCTGACAGGAGGTCCTAAACATTACATTCTAAGTTATAAATTAGTTAAGACACTGGAAGCAAGATTCAAGATGATGCCTCCCTCTGGTCACTTTCATATTAAACTTTAAAGACTTTACATTCTAGAAATGTCCATGGAAGTATTCTTGCCACTCTAGAGTGTCTGATTTCTCTCATAATATTTTTTTTGCTGATGCCAATGTCTACACTACCAGATAGTCCAGCAGTAGTTTAAACATATTGGGGAAGTGAGATGAAAGAGAAAATATGGAAATATTTGGTTGAGGCACTACTTCTGTCCCCTCAAATACAGAGTTGGCTAGAGCCCTTACCAAATTCAGTTTTCCTCAGCAAAACAAAGAATGTGAAATAGGATGTCAATGACGGATAGGTTGGGAAGTCCATACAAGACTATGATAAGATGATGAATGTATGTGAAAAATAAACTGGAAAATGCATAAATAAAATAAAATAAAATAAATAAACGATTTAACTTTTCCTCATCTACTGCTTGAACTCTGAGTAAGAATTACAGAGAAAGTGCATGTGTATGAACATTATAGGGGATGAACATTACAGAAGCAAATATGCAAGAACTCTGTGAGGTAGGAAAATATGTTTCATCTACCTGAACACGCTTGTGTTCTCTATCCTAATACTGTTCACTTAAAAATTGCTAAAGGTCAGATCCTAAACCAGCCAAATTGTTGTTCCATGTTTTGGATCTGAAGCAAGGTTCTCACACCTCTCTGTATTATTAGTAAACTCAGTCTAAGAGTTGCAGCCACATACCAGAAAAATTAATCTGTCTTGAATGGTAGATTTAGTCTGCGTGGGACAACCTAAGAGGAGGGGAATTGGTTAAGAGCCATCCACTAGTCTCTAAATTATGACAAAGGGTTTTTTTATTAATATGTAATACCTGAGTTTAAACAGCACTTTTAGTTTTGAGCAATAGTTCTTTTCCTCCCATAGCAATTCAGCATGAAAATTCAACTACACCAAATGCACCAAGAAGCCTCAGAATGTTGTCATGACTGAATACTTTAAGTGAAGCACAGGCTAAAATATATTTGGTATGGTTTTAGTTTACCAAACTGAACATTCATCTTATTATTTCTGGGTTGCTGAGTATTTGATTCTCGTGTTTATCGGATAAGGACAAATGATTGTGATAGCTATAACATACTTGAATATGTTATTTGCTGTGTGGCACCCCATCTCTTAATGATTCCTGAAAATATAAATCTACTGTGTATGACAGAAAGAAAAAATATGCCACTATGATTGGAGTAAAAATAGCCTGGATTTCTATATCTTTCACAGTTGCAAAGAAATGGGAAGATTCAAGACAAGTCTCTCTCTCTCCTGTGGTTGCATTTATGACCACAGTAGCAACAGAAGGACTCAGTTCTGATGTCTGGTGAAATGGAATAATGTTTGCTGTAGTTTTATTAATCTCCAATAAGTAAGATCTCTCCAGTGGTTCCCATGGCTTAAAAGTCAAGGTGTTTAAAAAACCAAATGGTGGCTTCTTTCCTTAGCAGTGGGAACTGCAATTACATAATGTACAGTTCCAACTTGGAATGTAGTTTCCTCCACAAGGCCAAATGCAAATATGAGAAAGTGTGGAAATGCAGAAAGGGCTGTATAGATAGGGTTTATGATTGCATAGATCCTAAATAATAAAAAAACCTGTCACAATAAACATTTGGGAAAGATTCACTTGTTCATTGGATTTAAGTGCTTGTATGCCTACTACTTCATAAAGTGTAATGGAATGTAAGTAACTGAAGATATGTTAAAAATGTATGCCTCCAAGTGCAAAAGTAGTTCAGCTGTGATATGGGTAAATTGTTAGCCAAACGTTTTACCTTGAAAATCCAAACCAGTATATGCTTGTGTAGCAAGCTGCTCAGACTCATTGACGGGCGCAGCAATAAAACAACCAGCACATTTGCAATGTTAAGCAGAGTCCAGCTTGGGTTTTAAATTGGATGGGGAACCACAAGTTGAGATTCCTGCATCGCAGGGAGTTGGACTAGATGACCCTTAGGAGTCCCTTCCACCTGTACGATTCTGTTGTTCTGTGATTCTATGCTCCCTTGTCTGCAGTAGGAGCCGAGTTGTGGCGCCTATGAGTGTCTGTGCCTGCTGGTGGTGTTGCATGTGGCTGCTGTTTGCTCACCGGCTGGCGACAGCTTGACCTTTGCCTAAGACAGCGAAATGGCTTGTGCTGGCCTTCTTCCAGATCCCCATACCCTCTGAAGTAAGGTGATTGTTGACCTGAAAAAAAGCATTTTCAGAGGTGGCACACATACTTTGTAATCCTCTCCCCAGCAGGGTTTTCCTGGTAACTACATTGCTGTCATTTCAATGCCAGGCAGAGAGTGTATTATTCTCCCACTTTTAAAAAAGATTTCAAGCCATGGTTTGAGTTCTATCTTATCTATCTATCTATCTATCTATCTATCTATCTATCTATCTATCTATCCGCTGCTTATTTTGCAGCTTTTTTGGTGCTGTCACTGGTTGCATTATTTTATTTTTTTATTGGCACTTGATCAGAAGGTGTCAGTGTGGTGTAGTTGTTGTCAGTCTAGAATCAGAAAGACCTGAGTTCAGATCTCCATCTAACCGCAATGCTCAGCGTTCACCAGTTCTCAGCCTGGTGAGAATCTGCTTTACAGAGTTGTTTTGAGCATACAATGGGGTAGGAGAACCATGAATGCTTTCTTGGGTTCGTTGGAGGAAAAGTGGGGTATAAATGAAATAAATAATCTTGGAGATGGGACCAAAAAGCCACTCATATTTAACTTTCTGAATGTTCTTTATTACAGTGATACACAAGTTTCTCAACTAAGGTGCCACTATTCTGGATAAGATCTGAGAGAATATTCACTTAAGTCCTATCAGTTAAACTTTCTCATTTCGCTCTTCTTTGAAGGCGACTTAGTTCAGATTACCTTATAGATGATATATGACACCTGCAAAGTTAAATCAAATATTTGGATTAGACACTTTTATGTGCTAGAAATGTAAAGCTTGACAGGCAGGCTTTTATTCTGTTTTGTGTAGGTGTTCTTTGATACAAATATGATGGTTTCAAGTGGTTAATGTGACTGCTATTTATGTATTTATTACCTAAAATTGTGCTGCATTTTTTTTTTTTAAAAAAAGAAGCCCCCACCTGCAGGGTTACAGTCTAAAGGTAAAAGTAAGACACTTTAAGGAGGAAAGGAAGAGGTGTAAAAAGAAAGGTCAATTGGGGAAAGGCAGGATGAACAGATGTTTCCTGAGGTAAAGGTAAAGGGACCCCTGACCATTAGGTCCGGTCGTGACCGACTCTGGGGTTGCGGCGCTCATCTCGCTTTATTGGCCGAGGGAGCTGGCGTACAGCTTCTGGGTCATGTGGCCAGCATGACTAAGCCGCTTCTGGTGAACCAGAGCAGCGCACAGAAACACCGTTTAGCTTCCCGCAGGAGCGGTACCTATTTATCTACTTGCACTTTGACGTGCTTTCGAACTGCTAGGTGGGCAGGAGCAGGGACCAAGCTCACCCCGTCGCAGGGATTCGAACCGCCGACCTTCTGATCGGTAAGTCCTAGGCTCTGTGGTTTAACCCACAACGCCACCCACGTCCCTGTTTCCTGAGGTACTCAGAGGTAAAAAAATTAAAAAGAAGAATAGAATCTGATGCCTCTCAGGGCTGCAAGGACATTCCAGGGCTAGAAAGCAGCAAGGGGAAAGGGACAAAAGGAGAGGAAATACAGTAATCTTAGACTTAGCTAGAAGATTGTTACATATAAAGAGTCTGGGGTTAAAGATAAAGAGCAGGAGTGGGCAACATTTTTGCTGCCAAGGGTTTGCATGCTGGCAGACAGAGACTACTTGGAGTTACCTAATTCAAAATAAAGACCAACAGGATTCAAATTTCACCATGGCTACCTCAGGTTTTGCAGTCTACTGAGAAGTAAGTCCTAATGAGTTTGATGGTTACTCTCAAATATATACACAGAAGGGGTTTGGATGTAGAGTGGTACTTCGGGTTACAGACGCTTCAGGTTACATACGCTTCAGGTTAGACTCTGCTAATCCAGAAATAGTACCTCGGGTTAAGAACTTTGCTTCAGGATGAGAACAGTAATTGTGCGGCGGTGGCACGGCGGCGGCAGGAGGCCCCATTAGCTAAAGTGGTGCTTCAGGTTAAGAACAGTTTCAGGTTAAGAACAGACCTTCGGAACGAATTAAGTACTTAACTCGAGGTACCACTGTACATGAGTTTATTACAACAACTAATCTAGAAAGCACACAGTACAAGTAATTCCTTTCTTTAGAACAGACAGCACATACACAATGTATCTGGAGAGACAGAGACAAGACTATCCATTTGTTCTTAGTCAGATGGTGTATGTGTGGAGAGGAAACTTATTTTTCCCAAGCCATAACACTGGGGATAAAGTAAACTCTCATCAACTTTGATGAGATGGAAGAATAAGGCCACATAAAATGAAACTTCCCCACCTGTGATACAGAGCAGTATGGTAAGGCAGTAGGTAGAAGCAGCTTAAACTGGAGATGAATTACCAAGGGAGTTCAGAGGAGAGGAGAGTATAAATATTTGAATGAGCAGCAGAAAATATCAACCAAGCAAGAGCATTTTAAGACAGTGGCTTAAGAGTAGAAACAGGAAGACCCAAATGTAGAATGTTCTAATAAGCAGTGAAGGAAATAACAAGAAATTGAACTAAACTTGCAATAGTGGCTCTAGAATAAAGAGAGGAAATTCTCAATATATTTACCAACTGAAAACAGCAAGGCTTGCTTGACAAGACTATGGGCAAAAGGAGGTAAGATTCCAAACCTGAGAACAATAAGCAGCCCTTATGGTATCATCAAGAACAGGCTGAGATACAGGAGAAAGAGAAGATTTTTAAAAGCCAGACAGTGGGAATAAATACTGCTGAAATTTGATGTTTCCGTACTGATTTTAATTACTGTATGTTGAAGGTAATAACTTGTAAGTAATTTTGCAAGTTATTACTAACGTGGCTGCAAAAATTGTGTTGGCAGGAAATGTGATTCATCCCTACATTATAGAAAGGCTTTTCAAGGTTTTAGAAATCGCACAAATGGACGAGCTAATGGATATGGTTCACCAGAGCAACGGGGGGAGTTGTTCCTGTTGAATGGTACAAAAAGCTGACTCCTTTTAGCTAGAACTGGAATGCCAATTGTAATACCTCGAAAGGTCATAGGCACCTACTTAGCATTTCATAAACGATTGAAAAACACGCAGACCCAGTCTCTTGCTTGTTAGATAATGCCCTGCAACCGCTTGAACTCTCAGAGGAATGTGTCTCACAGCAGCACAAACTCTCCAGGTATGTTGTATAAGCTGACTTTGAGAGTGGTGGGAGAGCAGTTGAGAGAGCTGCGGAGCCTGGGGCCACCGCGTTTGTGACACGAAGGCGAGAACATAACGGCATCAAGTGAGACTAATTGTTTTATTCAGTCTCTTATGAAAGAAAAGTCTATTTAAAATCTGCAGAAGACCTCCTGTAGAACTACTTGCTACATTGGGGGTGGGGTGGGGCCTGTCAGGCTCAGGGGTTAAAACAAAAAGCTACAGGATCGTGGTCAGGTTGAAATAAGAGGTTGAATTGGTCATGGCTTCCTGTTCAATGTGGCAGGGCGAAGGTATATGGTCATGTTGTGGCTGCTTTTCTTTATTTGGGCATGCGTTAAGTACTGTATAATGGTTTAATTGACACAGAAATGAAAAATGACTAAATGTATTTTGGGGGAAAGGTTCAGCATAGGTTTTTTCCCCCCCATGGGGCTATATTGAAAGTGAGGAGAGCACTTTGAAATCTCATTAGGTTAATGATAAACTAACTGATGCTTGTTTCTCTGGTAACTAACATGTGAGTGTTGTAACCCGAGATCATGTGAGAGGTACAGGGTTGCAAAATCTCCATTTTGCAGAGAATTGCCTTTTGAGTCTTTTCTCCCAAACTCAATGAATGTGTAAAAGAAGCTCTTCTGAAGGGAGAGTAAACAGTCTGGAGGCTGGTATGCAGGCTGTGGGGAGAGAGAGACCTTCGCTTTTAGATCAGCTTGGATCATTTTCCTATTTTGTAAGATGCTAAGCCTATGCTGGACATCGTATTTGGGACCCGTTTCATTTGATGTTTCTGCTTTATTTCAATGAGTTCTGCCAGTAAAAGTTTGAATATTTTTATGGGTGTGGACAATGAGGAGCCGTTTCTTATGCTCAATATCTGCAACACGTTGAGTGCTCGTCCAGAAAAGTTCAGACCCTCCAGCGCTAGGCTCACGAGGCGCTTTCCTTCTCGTTGCTTAGGACTTCGCAGCAGCTGGGGAGGCGCCACAAAAGCCCCTTCAGGGGGCGCGGGAGGAGCGAGCCGCCCGCTTTCCCGCCCTCGCCGGCCTCCTGGGGCGCACGCAGCGCTCGCGCCCCCCGCAGCCCGCCCGAACGCGCGGCAATGCCGGGCGAGGCGCCGCTCCGGGCAGCGCGACGTAGGCGCCGCTCCTGCACCCGACGGCCTTTTCTGCGGGGCTTCTAGCGGCCAGCGAGTGTGCGCGCAGAAGGCGGCGCCTGAGGCGAGGTGGCGTCCTGCTCCCCCGCCCCGTTTCTGGGCTGCCTCCTCCGAGCCGGCAGGGCGGCTTCCTCCTATTAGTGCCCGGACGGGATTGGGGAAGCACCTGCAGCGCGCCGCCGAGAGGGTGCAGCTGGCCGGGGCTTGAGGCGTCGCAAGGAGCCTGGGCTGGGGAGCGCGCCGCCTCGTCCCTTCCTTCCTATCCATCCGCGGGGCAAAAGGAGAGAGAGGAGAAAGTCCGCTTTTGGTTGCTGCCGGAGCTTGGCGAGCCGCTTCGCAGCGCGAGGGAAGGAGCTAAGCAGGAGAGTTGCTGGAAAGTGGAGGTGAGCCGAGGCGTGCGGGAAGTTTGGGTAGGAGCTGCGAATTGGTCAGATCCGTTAAAAAAGGGCTCCGCGCGCAGCCCGAGCCTTGCGGCGTGATTCCTCGGGTGCAAGTCCCGCTTGTTCCCGGCGAAGACCTCGTAGCATTGCAGCGCGGGGATAGCGCCGTAGCTTAGCTAAACGGGCTAGCTATGTGCATGAGATCCGGTCCAACTTGATTTCAAAGAGAGAACCAGTTGCAGCATCTAAACGCCGCCTGCTTTTTTTAGGTTACCAAGATTCTAAGAAAAACCCCAAGTGCTCCCTTCCTTCTTGCCGGGTGCAAGGAACTGGGTGGCGTAGATTGTCTGTAAAGGCGTTGGCAGGGACTTTCTCTGCTATTTTTCCTCTCTTGAACTCCTGAGATTCCTGCTGAAATGGAACGCTGTGGTGCATCGCCTGTTATCAGCCTAATGGGTCATCACATGTAATAAGTCGAGTGAGTCTCCTTTCTTCTCAATGCCTGGCCTCCGTTCCTCGTTAGGCAGGAAGAAAGCAAACTTCAGGCGCTGCTATAGTTGATATTTTGCATTCTGGCTTAATAAACAAGGGCATAAAACAAAAGAGAACCAAAAAGCGAGATTGCTTACTTTCTCTTTTTTTCCTCCGAAGTCCAGACCTCACTTTACTCAAAATCTGCTCAGTGGCAGGACCAAGGTGTGTGTGGTTTAGAATAGATAATCGTGTCTTGCATGGTATGTTTAGTGTGGTCTTGAATTCGTATGGGATGGGTGGCGACTTGTAGTTTCTGGGACCCAGAGCCAAGTTGCTGTCAGGTTCTCATCACCTCCTCCATCCATAAGATAAATTATTGGTACTAGTAACTGCCCGCATGGGAAATGGCACCCACTTTACCCCCATATGAAAGTAGGTTTTCCTGGAACTGTGATAGGTAAATGAATTTAAATATAATTTATAAGTGTGATATGCATCAAAGATTAGTTTTTTAAAAAAGGTTGCATGATGAAAAATTAGTGGATTTTATTTTTAGAAGGAGAACCCTATGTGTGTAAGCTATAATTGATCATCACTGTTTTGGCTTTCAGATAATTGGGCTTGGTTGTCATCAAAGTGCCTTTTTGTTTTTCTAAAATGAATCTGCTTCTGCATTTTATAATGTATGGATGAACATGGATGAACCAAGTGACCCTTAAGAGTAAAGCTTCACTTTTATCAAATTTAGAAGAAATCAGTCATCCTTAGAACTGAAGAGCTCAGTATGTTTTTCAACAAGGGGTTATGGTGTTTTCACTTAAAAACTAGATGCCAAAATACTGTGCATATTATGCTTAGTGTTTATAGAATATACTTTCTGGTTGCATGCACTGTGTTCACTGTACTGTGTGTAACAATATAATTTAAGATTTCATCTCTGTGGAGGATCTAATGCTTGTAGTTTAGCTCCCTTGTGTCCATTGTTTAAGGTCTCATTTGAAATTTAAGTGACAAAGAGGACTTGGACTTGTTTTGTTTGAGAGAGCCTTGTAAATGGTAAGAGCTAATCTTTCAAGAGCTGAAAGCATAAAGTCAGCTGCTTATTTATATTCAGGATAAACTTGTTTCAGTTATTCTGTGCATTGGTGTATGTGTACATGAGACACAGTCCTTTTTTTGTCTTGGTCAAGCCCAGGTAAAGTTAAGGGAGACCTTAACTTGGTTTATGTTTTAGAGCAGCTTCTTAGAATTTGTTCCCTGCATGAGGTTGCCACCTGCAGAGGCAAGCAGTGTCATTATGACATATATATACTTGCACGCCACCCCAAACTCTTGAGTGGTGCAATATTCCAGGTTCTAGGTGCTTACACAGGGATCATGTTTCCTTCAGAATGAGGGTCAGTGGAATGGTCTCTTTATGATACATGGTTTATTTACACATACAGTGGTACCTCGGATTGCAGACACTTCAGGTTGCAGACGCTTCAGGTCACAGACTCCACTAACCCAGAAATAGTACCTCGGTTTAGGAACTTTACTTCAGGATGAGAACAGAAATCGTGCAGTGGCAGTGGTACCTCAGGTTAAGAACAGTTTCAGGTTAAGAACGGACCTCCAGAATGAATTAAGTTCTTAATGTGCGGTATCACTGTATATCCAACCTGTGATGGAGGGGATCACAGCATTAACACCCCAAGAGGGCCTTGCTGCCCGCATAGTCACAGCTTTGGATTCAAACAGAAATCAAACATCTCTCTGGCTTCCCAGCTTGTTGTCCCCACTCCTTTCTAGCTCCTATCACTTAACTCTCCACTCTGGCTTATGTGTTTCTAACTACCAACAAGGGAAGCGGGTGGCACTGTGGGTCAAACCACAGAGCCTAGGACTTGCCGATCAGAAGGTCGGCGGTTCGAATCCCCACGATGGGGTGAGCTCCCATTGCTCGGTCCCAGCTCCTGCCCACCTAGCAGTTCGGAAGCACATCAAAGTGCAAGTAGATAAATAGGTACCGCTCCAGCGGGAAGGTAAACAGCATTTCTGTGTGCTGCTCTGGTTCGCCAGAAGCGGCTTAGACATGCTGGCCACATGACCCGGAAGCTGTACGCCGGCTCCCTCGGCCAATAAAATGAGATGAGTGCCACAACCCCAGAGTTGGTCACGACTGGACCTAATGGTCAGGGGTCCCTTTACCTTTACCTAACTACCAACAAGTTGAGGGAGGGAGGGGGCCTACCCATTTGCCCTCTGGTGCTAAGCCACTTCCTTTCCTAGGCTATATACCCTCACCAGGAATTTGAATCCTTTCTTATATTTTAACACTTGTAACTCTTGCTGGATCCAGAGAGTAGAAGGGTTGCCAGCATATAGCCTACTCCCCTCATCCCAAACTCATACCACTATCATAAAAAAAGGATCCTGGCTGCTCAGTCCTATGCAGGTCTACTCAGAAGTAACATGCATAGGGCTAGGTAAGAGTGTAAAGGACTGCGGCGTAAGTTTGCCTGTTTAATCATTTATGACACATTCTGATTTGACAATGGTGTAACTGGAAATGAGTCTAGACTCAGTTTCAGAGATGAGATTAAAATTAGCTGCGAGAAAGCAGTTGACTTCCATCTGACTTCACGTGCCATTTTACGCTAAGAGTTTCTCCAAGTTTTTTTAATGCATATACCCCTCCCCCAAGACCCCCTGCTATAAAAGGATTCTTTTATAGCAAGCAATCTTGACTTTGTACCTGCATCTCCATTTTCACGCTCCTTGATGTTTCCACAGACTTTGCTTGTAGAGTATGTTGGATCTCACAAAGAGATATATCCCCTTCTGTAGCATATGGGGGGAAATGTTTTCCATGTTATGATACAAAACATCTTTCATTTGGTAATATCTGTTTATTACCTCAGCCAACGTATTTTCACAGTTGTCAATCTATTGGCAAATGGCATTTTCCTTTTATGGAAAATTATTCAAAATTTATTTATTCATTTTTTTATTCCCAGTTATCTCCCTCTTTCTCCCAAGAAGCCCAGGCCAGTGGGCATAATTTTATTTTATGTTTCTTTTCCCACTGTAGGTTAGGATGAAACATGGTGCCTTGCTCAAAGTGTCATTGCAATCTTCGTGGCTGAGCAGATCCCAGCCTGATCCAACACTCTGTGTGCAATCATTCAGACTTCTGGTGACACCACACTAGCTCTCCATTTATGTATTTTATTATTATTCTGCAAAGTCCTGAGTATGATTCACAGAGCAATCTTGTACATGTCTACTCAAAAAGAAACCCTGTTAAGTTCAATGAGCCTTCCTCCCAGAATGTAGATACAGGATTTTAGCCAGATCCTGCAGTCCTGTAGCCCCTGATATGATGATCCAGCATCCATAGAAAGCTGCTTCTTCTCCAAGTTTGGAGAGAGAGACCTGATATTAGATGTTCTCTACCTACTGCTGCGGAAACATGCATGGGTCTTTTTCTACTTACATTGGGGTATTCTAAGGACACACCAGGAGAAGGCTTGGATCAAAAAACACAGAACCAAACAAGAGATGAAACTATGCCAGCCCAGGAACTGGCATATTTTATTTCCCTCTTGTTCCCAGTGGGAGGAAAATTGTTAACAGTCCCACCACCAGCATCCACACAATAAACAGAAAAGGATGGTCCCCTGACCTCACTTCCATCCTGCAAGGATGATAAGTTCATTGGATTGCAGTGGTTCAGCTACCTTTGGTAGTCTACCCTTGCACTGTTAATGCATTTTATATGGTGGAAATGCCAACGAATGACAGCAGAAATGAGAGAACATGCACCAGAGTTTACACACACTGTGCCTAATCATGTGGAATGGAAAAAACAATTTTATTCAGGTGTTTTTTTCGCTTTTTTCAATTTGTTTTTTTTTCATACCAGTACATTTCAGATGAGAAAACATGGAGCTCACAACACCTTGAGACAGAATATTCTCACTTGATATGTTTTGTATCAAGAATGAGCTTTTCATTACTTTTTTTTTTAAAGGTAAACCTTTCATTTTTCAGAACTGAATATGGCTTAAAAATCTGAATGCAGTAAAATATAAGATTGAAAGACTGCATCAAATAAACAAGCATGTAATATAATTTAAAATATAACAGCAACGGGAACACAGTGGCATTGTTCCCCTCCCCCAAAAAGTTAGCAATACTTTAGAATGGTGGTGGATAACTTATTGTCCTCAAGACTCCCATTTCCATCAGTCCCAGCCAACATGGCCAATGGTCAGTGATGATGGGAGTTGTTGTCCAATAACATCTGGAGGGCCACAGGTTCCCTGCCCCTATTTACAAGGTAAGTGGAATGATGAGAGGGAAAGAATTACTTTCATGCAAGATCAGGAAATTAGTTTTTCCTTGTGTTTCATATAACCTTTGAAGATGGGCATTTAGACTGTAATTCTATAATCTTGGAGTAAGCTCACTGAAAACGAGGATTGCTTCTGACTAGATGATGTAGGATTGTTGTGACATAAAATCCCAGTTCATCCTTGATTGATGTCTCAGGGTCTTCTTATATTGTCTAGTTTCTTGAGGCCCCTGGAGTGGGGGTAGATGTAATAATTGACAGTTTTTGTGGTGCGTTCCAGATAGCATAGTCCTGTAGCAGGTCTGTAGTTTCGTAGCATCCAGCCCACAGTATTGAGCTCCTGAAAAGGTGCAGTTTTGTTTGTTGGCTCATCCATTGCCTCAGTGAGCATTGTAGGAGTATTGGGGACATTATTGGTTAGCATCAGTTGAGGTTAGTTGCTTTTCAGCTACAACAGCAAATTAAAAAGGGGAACGCAGTGGATGTAGCCTACCTTGATTTCAGCAAGGCATTTGACAAGGTGCCCCATGATATTCTTGTAAAGAAGCTGGTAAAATGCGGTCTTGACTATGCTACCACTCAGTGGATTTGTAACTGGCTGGCTGACCGAACCCAAAGGGTGCTCATCAATGGTTCCTCTTCATCCTGGAGAAGAGTGACTAGTGGGGTGCCACAGGGTTCTGTCTTGGGACCGGTCTTATTCAACATCTTTATCAACGACTTGGATGATGGACTCAAGGGCATCCTGATCAAATTTGCAGATGACACCAAACTGGGAGGGGTGGCTAACACCCCAGAGGACAGGATCACACTTCAAAACGACCTTGACAGATTAGAGAACTGGACCAAAACAAACAAGATGAACTTTAACAGGGAGAAATGTAAAGTATTGCACTTGGGCAAAAAAAATGAGAGGCACAAATACAAGATGGGTGACACCTGGCTTGAGAGCAGGACATGTGAAAAGGATCTAGGAGTCTTGGTTGACCACAAACTTGACATGAGCCAACAGTGTGACATGGCAGCTAAAAAAGCCAATGCAATTCTGGGCTGCATCAATAGGAGTATAGCATCTAGATCAAGGGAAGTAATAGTGCCACTGTATTCTGCTCTGGTCAGACCTCACCTGGAGTACTGTGTCCAGTTCTGGACACCACAGTTCAAGAAGGACACTGACAAAATGGAACGTGTCCAGAGGAGGGCAACCAAAATGGTCAAAGGCCTGGAAACGATGCCTTATGAGGAACGGCTAAGGGAGCTGGGCATGTTTAGCCTGGAGAAGAGGAGGTTAAGGGGTGATATGATAGCCATGTTCAAATATATAAAAGGATGTCACATAGAGGAGGGAGAAAGGTTGTTTTCTGCTGCTCCAGAGAAGCAGACACGGAGCAATGGATTCAAAGTACAAGAAAGAAGATTCCACCTAAACATTAGGAAGAACTTCCTGACAGTAAGAGCTGTTCGACAGTGGATTTTGCTGCCAAGGAGTGTGGTGGAGTCTCCTACTTTGGAGGTCTTTAAGCAGAGGCTTGGCAACCATATGTCAGGAGTGCTCTGATGGTGTTTCCTGCTTGGCAGGGGGCTGGACTCGATGGCCCTTGTGGTCTCTTCCAACTCTATGATTCTATGAAAAAGGAGAAAAATACTATTCTTGCATTAATTAACATTAGCATTTGTTAACATTAGTGTTATTTGCAAACCTAACCAAGATAGAATAGAAAAGATTGAACAGTCAGGTGGTAGCTCTGTCCTTCTGGCTCCTCCAGAAGGGTGTTGAACTCAGGAAGCCAACTGCAATCTCTTCAAGAGTCTCAGCCTGCTGCTTTTTTGCACACATTAATTAACTTAAATATTAATTAGCTTAAATATATGCAGTCTTAAAATAGATCGTTGCTTGCAATTGCCAATGCAGTTTTAGGCATGGTCTATTCATTGGCGAGTTCCAGATATGTGTGTGTAGGACTGGAGTCTTAAGAATATAGTCCTGTGCATCTTTACCTAGCAGCAAGTCCCATTGAACTTAAGTGGGGCTTACTTCTGAGTAGAACTACACAGGATTCTGCTGCATCTAGAGTGTGCTGCTTCTTACTGGAAAATTAAGGGCAGGTTAAAAAGGTGAAAGCCCCAAAGAGAAAGGAACCCACTTTTAAATGTTTGAGTATGACAGAATGGGTTTAGAAAATTAATGAGAGCTGCCTCTTGGAAATAATAAGAGTAATATCCAGATGGCAGGCTTGATCTGCTCTCAGTTTACTGTTTGCTAAATGGGAGGACAATCGGGTGCTTTGAAAAACATTTTTTTTTTTTTGCTTTTGTTTTATTTCCTGTATTATTCTTGTTATTGAGCCTGTCCTTGCCCTGTCATCATGGCCATTCTCAGTGTTGATTTATGGGAAACTAGTATCAGGTTATATTGATTTAAATCAGGGGAGTTTAAGTTATTGACTTAAATCCCAAAGAAAATGGGACAGTTTAAAGTTCTGATTGAAATCAAGTTTCCAGATTTCTGATTTATATTTTTGTACTGAGTAGGGTATCCTAATGTATACATATTGCTTGCCATAACAAGTAAAACATATCTGCTTGCAACTAAATAGAGATGTTATATTATCCACTACAGAATATTTATATCTGCAGAATTTATGTATTTGCACTGCAGAATTTATATCTGCATCCTGTGGCAACTTGATAGAATTTTAAAAGTAAAAAAAAAATCTGATCTAGCGTGTTTTAAAAAGATTTATTTGTTTTTAAATTGTTGTTTATTTATCATTGAAGATTTATTTTTGTTCACCCTGGCTAGTGGAGGAGGAAGACACAGCTTGCTGTAAATCAGGATAAGCAGTGGATCTGTTCCTATAAAGGATGTCTTTATATATTAATTTTTGTCGTTTGTATCTCAAGAGTTGCCCCAGTAATCTGTGAACCACTATGGTGCAGGTATGAATCTTTTATGTTCTTCCTGTCCAGTAGTATCTACAGTACTTGAATCTACATCAGAGAGAAAGAGAACAGATGATCTCCCAAATTCCAGCTAAAAAAAAGTTCTGCATGTATTCTATTTGTGTGTTTCTTTCTTCTTCTTTTTTTAAGAAATACTTCCAGCTTTTAAGTTAACCTCTCTCCAGTATAAACGGTATAACATATCTCTGGGGTACACTGAGTGTATTAATAGTTTAAGGCTATATAAAGTTTTACACATAAATTGCTGCATATAGTTATGTTTGGTTTACATTTCTGAAGTTTTCTCCACCATCGTAGCATCTAGAGACTTAATTATTTCTGAGGAAAGCTCAGATGGTGGAGAACAAGGCAGTTGCTTCAGAGAAGTGCTGATACACTATACGGCCATGCACAGGCTGCTACCAATCCCTTGTTATGCAAAGAGAAGAGAACAAAAAATACACATAAAAGGCAACACATTGAGGCTGAACAGATGGCCCCAGGGAAACAATTTAGAGTAGGACCTATTTCATGAGGGTGTTGCCTACACTGGGATTGCAGGACCCTGTAAAGCACTAGCCACAATGACTATTCTTAAGCAATTTGCCAAGTGTGGCAGGAGAGGATGCCAAGTGTGGCAGGGAGATTCAACGACAATCAAAGAAACTCATATTTTTTGGCTATACAACCAGAAAGAGTATCCATGCCTCTCTTCAAGAGCGTGAGCTAGTCTACAGTTCTCCATGAAATATTGTTGTGAACAGGGTTTTTAAACTCTGACAAATATGAAAGATGAGAAAAGAGAAAGCCTTCTTTATATTGATGAGATGAGAGTTTCTTTGTCTCAAATTAGACCTAATATAAATAAGATTACCTGGCAAAAGTAAGCTCACACCTCTCATGGGATTTATATACATAAGGTACGTAGGTAAGAGGTTTGTTTATAATTATATTTGGGGAATGATACATGTTCTTTTGCAGCTGTTTGGGTTTATACTTTCTGGGTGTCCCGTGATCATATTATAAAGTAGTTGTGTTCTATGTTATAAATCAAGCAGTTATAGGAGTTGTTTGTTTTCCAATGTATTTCTTTCTTATCAATAAAAAAAAGGTGTGACATGAGCAAATTTTTATTCTGAAAGTGTGGCCTAGGAAAAAAAGCTTGAGAACCGCTGGACTGGAGAAGGGGAACCTGTGACCCTCGAGATGTTGATAGACTCCATATTTCATTGGCCCAAGCCAACATGGCTACTGATCAGAGATTTGTAATCTACCAACATCTTGAGGGTCAGAGTTTCCCAATCCCTGCTGTAGATGCCATTTCCTATATATATTGCTCAATTCTTCATCATCAAGGTCCTGCAACTGAAACAACCCTCATGACCTTTTAGGCCTAATGCCAATGTTGCAGACTAAAGCATGGCTTTGAACTGAGAAGATTATTTACTTAATGAGGTCATAAATTGAAGTGATATTCAATGGACATTTCTTAGTTGAACATTTTTATTTAAAGTATAGCAATCAAGATGATTGCCTCTGATGACTTTAAATGTTACTTTGTCCTAGGCTGACCTTTTGAGAAAAGATGCTAATCAGCAATGGGAAAATAATACTAAAACACAGAGCTCCAGAAAATAAATGTTGAGACGGGGCATATGTATCACAAATTCATGTCACTATGTTGTAAGGGTTCATCCTTTTGTTTAGGATGACCAAAAATTGCAGTATGTTTCCAGTATAGTTTGCAAAACTATCTAGCATTGCAATCATTACCAACCAATTTCCTCAAAAAGTTAAGAATACCCAAAGTTGACCCTTCTTGAATTTGATGGACATTGCAATTCTTGGCATCAGCCAGAGATTTTAGAGTATGATTCCCCCTCCCCTGACAAATACTGCTACTTCTTAGCAGTTCAAAAGCATGCCTGTGCAAGTGAATAAATAGGGACCGCTGCGGCAGCAATGTAAATGGCGTTTCCGTGCGCCAGTAGTGGTTTAGTCATGCTGGCCACATGACCCAGAAAACTGTGGACAAACTCAGGCTCCCTCGGCCTGAAAGTGAGATGAGCGCCGCAACCCCATAGTCCAGTTGCCTTTGACTGGACTAAACCGTCTAGGGGTCCTTTACCTCCCCCCCCCCACCTTATTAACAGTACTGTGAGGCTTTTGCGAGGCTGTTCCAGAATAAGTAATCTGATAATTTCTTACCAAAAGTGTAATCAGTATTGCTGAATCATAGAATTGTAGAGTTGGAAGGAACCTCAAGGGTCATCTAGTCCAACCCCCTGCAATGCAAGAATCTCAGCTAAAGCACCCATGACAGATGGCCATCTAACCTTGGCTTTAAAACCTCCAATGAAGGCAAGTCCACAACCTCCTGAGGGAGACTGTTGCGCGTTTTAAGAGCTCTTACTGTCAGAAGGTTCTTCCTGATGTTTACTCGGAATCTCCTTTCTTGTAACTTGAAAACATGCTTGCTCCATCCTCCGTGCGACAGCCCTTTAGATATTTGAAGATGGTTATCATATCACCTCTCAGTCTTCTCTTTACCAGGCTAAACATACCCAGTTCTATCAACCGTTCCTTATAATTCTTGAGGTTTCTAGACCCAGCTTGAGAATTACTCTACTATAGATACCGGTATTTTTGCATTTTTTGTTTTTAGTTCCTTAAGAAAATGTTTTATGTTGTACTACAGGATGGTTTCTTTTTAAAATGACGCAATATATTGGGGGGGGGTTGTTTTCAAGAGTTTCATTCTTTTTCTGTTTGGTTTTGAAAACTTTTCTAACACCTGTTTTTCCTCTTCTGTTTTGTTAATGTTGTTATTAAGAGCAATCCTCTCCAGTTGTAATCGAACACTGTTGCCATATCATATTCAGAAGGTTACAGATGTGTATCTTTTTATGTTGGGGCGGTAGCTGACTTAGAATAACCCATGAATCCAACATCTGCAGGACTTTCTGGTAGAGACCCCTATTAACCTTGATAGTACTTCTTGACAGATTAGTTTACTGGTAAAATAGATCAGCCTTCCTTGATGTTGTGCCCATCAGCTGTGGCGGCTGGGCCTGGTGGCAGCTGTATTTCAAAACATCTAGAGGGCACCAGGTTGGGAAAGGCTGTCTTAGTTCACTGGCACAATCATTTTGAGATGCCCTTTCACACTTTGTCAGAACATGTCTCCCTTGACGGAGACAGCTGAAGCAGGAAGAAAGACAACTAGAGCACAAGTAGTTCTCATCTTTCTCTGAAGCTGGCCAATTGCTAAATATATCATTTTCGAAAGACTATGCTGTGGCAGTCGTGGCTGCAAAGTAACTTCCCTTCTTGGCTGCCAATGTGTCTGCAAAGTCTTGTACAGTAGAGCTGTTTTAGTTGGTAAATGAAAGAGACAGAGAAGCACCAAATGCAAACAGAGCAGTGCAGACAACAGCAGCAAAAGACAATACCTCAGAATAATATGGAAAAATAGGACGTTTAACATTGGACATCTTTCTGTTTCACTAAACTTTTATATATTTTTTCAGTACCACCTTGAAGCTTTGTCATTGTGTTTGCTTTTTCCAGTTGGTGCATGACCTGGTAAGACCCAGCACTCTTCATCTGAACGTTGAGTCATCATCTGTTTGCTGGAATGAATTTGCTGTTGATGGTGCAGGCAAAATCTTTTGAATTCATTTCAGCTTGGGAGTCCCAAGTTAGGATGCAGAGTTTGAATGTTCTTCACCTCAGTTTTGTCCTGTTCTTTTGGATCATTTCCAGTCTGCCTCTCTCTTCCTGAAGCAGACTCGATTGTGGGGTAGTATGTGCCCTGAGTGCTCACTGGAAGGACAGATCCTGAAGCTGAGGCTCCAATGCTTTGGCCACCTCATGAGAAGAGAAGACTGCCTGGAAAAGACCCTGATGTTGGGAAAGATGGAGGGCACAAGGAGAAGGGGACGACAGAGGACGAGATGGTTGGATAGTGTTCTCAAAGCTACCAGCATGGGCTTGACCAAACTGCAGGAGGCAGTGGAAGACAGGAGCGCCTGGCGTGCTCTGGTCCATGGGGTCACGAAGAGTTGGACACGACTAAACAACAACAACATGTGCAACTCAATGGAGACTGGGTTCTTTGCTGTCTGGGGTTGTTAATGCCTTATTAAGAGAAAGGAGGAGGTCAGCTTTGCACTTCAGCTCTGGCTCAAAAAACTACTCTTGCCAACTATGGCCCTATCGCCAGCCTTTCCTTTTTGAAGCAGAGCTATTGAACAAGTAGATGCTATTGAATTGCATCAGGTTTCTAGAACCGTACCAGTTTGATTTAGTAGTCTGGTTATGACCTGTTATTGCCTTGATGGAGAACCTTTTCTGAATTCCAGAATCCAACCAGAAGAGGGTTCAAGTTAGTTTACAGTAGCAAAATCAACACTTTTGTGGCACCTTAAACTTAACATATTTACTATGGCATGAACTCTTGTACTCCAACCTGTATCAAATTCATCTCCACAAATCAATCAGAGTATCATATTCAATCAAAAGCAGGACATCTGATCTATTGTTTGTTTGTGCTCTGATAACCCAGTAATACTTAACAAGCTGCCCTGGGACTTAACTGGCTCACAGCCCACAGTGAGCATATTGCTCTTGTACCTTATGCCTACTTCTTTGACAAGCCATAAACCACACACAGAGTGCAGATCCTGTCTTGAATAATAATGGTATCTTCCTTCTGCCACTGAAGTATGTTTTATTACACCCCCCCCCCTGCTTGAACAGCATATCAAAAAGTATTGGCTCTACTCAGCACAGCCTAGACTTGAGCATGCTCCTTTGGGACCTTGTGAGAGGAACAGATAATGTGTGTGTTTTCTGAAAACTGCCATTCCAAATCTATATAACTTTTACCATCTTCTGAGTCATCAAATGTCTCTAGTTGGCAAGTCATGTGGATGAGCAGAGGTTCTTTGAGTGTTTCATAAGGTTGCCTGTAAAGCTAGTTTTTAAGTCTCAGCATTGTCTTTTCAGTTTCCCTCTTTCTCTGTTACATGCTCTCTGAAAAGTAGAGTATTAGCCATCACTTTTGCAGTGTTGCCTTTCCAGTTTCACTTTGTGATAAAGGTAATAGTTTAACATAGAGGTTTTCAACCTTTTTGAGTCCACAGTTCCCTTGACCAACTACATGAAGCCTGCACTCCCCCCCCCCCACAAATAAGATTTATACTCCACTTGATTGTCAAGAAAAACTGCAACTTTGGGGTCCACAAAGCAAAGCATAGCCAACTAACAATGGATTGTGGCTTCCTGGGGGGCTCCACAGCTCTTCTGTTATCCATAACAGGCAGACCTCCCCCACCCCCCACCCCAGTAACTTGCCATACATGGCCTGTGAATTGGATTTTGCTTGGTCACAAGTTGCTGACGTCTGTTAAAAAACCATTGCAGGGCAGAGGCTTAATGACCTGGTTGTATAGCAGCATGACCTGAATAGCTCTAGAGACAGAAATAAAGAGGCAATAGTTGAGTTTCACCCTTCATATGTGCTGGGTGTAGGATTGCATCCTTTGGGTTTGGCAGCATGAGTACGGGAAAGCTAAACAATGTCTAGTTGGACTTCAAAGAGTTCCTTCAGTAATTCTATGAGATTCTAAAGTAGAAATGCTTGATTGATTCAGAGTTTGTATTGTCCCATGCTTTCTGCATCTTCCGCAGTTAGAAGTTCCACGGGTAAAGAGCACTGGAGCTTTATCAAGTCTTTGTAATGTCTTACATTAGATCATAGGATAGCATCAGTTGCTGAAAGAGAGTGATGGCACCTTAAGAAGCTTCAGCAATAAACATTGGTGAAATACAGCCCATCATCAGCCAGATTTACAGGAATATGGTCACATAATTGAGGGTGGTTTCTTTTATTAAAAAAAAGCACAGGTCAGACAGTATATGGAATTGTGATAATTAAATTATTAAGTCATTCACAGTGATAGTTCATTAAAACAAACAAATAATTGTTTGTAACCAGGCATCTTGACACTGGTAGGCTAATTAAGATAATTAGCTTTTCTCCAATTCAGTCTACAAGTGATAGTAAGAGTATCCCTGTGGAACGAGTATATGGTGTGTGTGTGTGTGTGAGAGAGAGAGAGAGAGAGAGGGGGGGGGACTATTTCTTGTGGAGATGGGAAAGTTAATTGTGCAAATGAGAATAGGGGAGGGGATCCAAATGTAGAATTAAGTCTCTTGTCTTCTTTCCGGGAGGGGGGGGTGTATTTTAAGATTAAGTGCACAAACCTATGTATATTTACTTAAAAGAGTATCCACTATGTTCAATAGTGGATAACTGAAATTAACTTCATTTCAGTTAGTTGTGAATAGGAGTGCAAGCTTAATTTTTTTGGCCTTGGCTTCTGTTGTCTTGTTTCATATTAGGTACACTGAAAACTTGGCTTTCGACCAAGAGTGGTTAGTCTCTTTTCACAAAATGCCTTTGATGATATTATAAACGTTAACTCTTGGGAAGTAGATAGGATGTATTCCTTAGAGGAATACTTTAAAGTCTGTTTAGCTTTTAATTTTGATATCTAATATGCTTTCTTTTAGAGTTGCCAAAGGCTTCCAGCTTCCAGTGTTTAACAAGAACATTAATAATAATAACTTTATCAGTGAAGTGTATGAAGACGTACATACCTGGTTAGATTTCTGTGTTATTACTGATATCCCTTTACCCTCTGCAATAGACAACCTTGATCTACCCTCTATTCCATTTCTCACCTGCCGCACTGGCTTTTCTTATGTGGTATTGACTTATATCCTCATATGAACCTCAAAACCAGGTTTGTTGACAAGCAGGACTTAGGAAGGCCTCATTGCAGTCATACTGAAAAGTTTAAAAGTTTCTCTCTAATTTATATAAATGTGCATTTTAAAGTTCAGGGTGTTTACCTTTAATGCTGCTATTATATGATGCAGACTTCAAATCTAATAATTTTTGTAGATGCAATAGCAAAGAATATTGGTTCCAAAGGGCAGAGAAATAACCACACCAGCTTCAGGGCAGTGCTCCTTTTCTTCCCTGTCCTGGGGGTCCCTGAATCTGCTCCAGACATGCTCCTGAAACTCGCCTCTCTATGGAGCATTGCCAATGGAGCATCCATGGTGGCAGAGCTTTCCACTTCCAGTTAAGGGAAAATACCAGCAGCAGAACACCCTCTCTGCCCTTGGAAGGGGAGGGTTGCACCCTAAGTTATATAGAGCACCAGCAGATACATTGTTTTACCCATTTTATTTCTCTAATTCTCTGCAGTCAGCACATCCACAACATTTTCTACCAAATCATAATGGTATGGTGTGTTTTTTAGCTCCAATAAGAATTTTTGGAAATAATAAAATAGTTATCTACTGTAGTCTCATAGCTGTAAATTATTCAAACCCCCTGAGCTTTCCTATCCCAATAAGTCCATCCAATAATTTTAATAAGCATTGTATTTATCCAGTGTTTGCTGTAGAATGCTTATTTAAATCCCACAACATGCATATTTGATACAAACTGTCAATACAATATAAATAAAGTCTATTACGTAACTAGATCTTCATCTTCTTCTCTCACAAAGACCATTTTTTCCTGTTACCTGAATATAATAAAATCACAAGTTGGATCAAAAACTGTTATATATTTTAATAGAAAATGTACAGAGATTTCAAGAGAAGTCATTTAAAAGCTGTTTCCTAAAGGTACAACAAAAGTGAATGCCAAAAACTGGCTGCAGGGTATATATTGCCTCAGTGTTTCCATCTGCAAGGGAAATTGGTTTGTGTCTTCATATTTGCTGACTGGAACTTTGTAGATAAAATATTGTTAATAATAACATTGGGCTCTGTTAACAAATGACAGAATGTTTTGTGCTCCCACATATAATTTTTAACAAATTTAGCAATAATGTAAAGACGTAAAAGAGAAAGTGAGCCAGAACATACAACTTGGTTTAGGATCTAAGGGCACAGACCTCATGGAAACAGAAGGTCTGGGAGAAAATATAGAATTATCATATTGCCTGCTTTAAATCGTTAGTTATGGGGGATTGGCAGAGACCGGTTAACAACAGTCGCTTAACCCCTGAACATTCTTTGGTGAGAGATATTTCATTCATTCTTGGTCTTCAACAGAATTGTCCGAAGGACTTTTCCCAGGCAAGACCAAACGTTGGAGATTATTGTGCCCTCCCTTTCTTCCCACATCAGTCTGTGGCACCTGTGCAGATTCCTCTCTTCTGGTTAATCATACAAGATGTCCAGGAAAAATAATTATGGATAGATTGGAATGATTAATTTGTGTAGTCATCTATACACAGATGGTGTTAATTGGCCTGCAGCCGGATGCAAATTTACAAGGAATTCACATTGCCTTCTTGTAAGTCATTTGCAAGAAATAAATTAGAATAATGATAAAATGTGAACGACTCTGTGGTTTACAGTTATTTAAAAATGTTACGTGTGCCCTTCATTTAAGCATATAAAATTACTTGCACAAGAACAAGCGGCCCCCTTATGATACTGTAAATCCTCACCGGCCTTTTTTGGTCCAGAATTCTTTGCTCCAAGCCCATTTTGTACTGGCTGGTTAGCAAGTGGCAGCCATTCACTGCTGCTGCTGGAGGCAGGATTTACACATTTTCCCTCCCCATATATATTAACATTTAACTCTGAAAATATAATTGCTTTTGGAACAAATACTACTCAAGAGGGAAATTGAAGAGCAGCTGATAAAACCCCGAAATGAAATTAAAGCATTAAACCTGGTTAGTTTTGCAGATTTTTTTCTTTTCAAGTTCACACACTGTTCTCTCTGGAGAACACAGAAGTGTGGTGACCCATAATAGATTGTTTTCATGTGCTAATAGCTTGGCAAGTGTGAACTTAATATCTGTTTCTAAGACATTCCAGATAGCTCACAGTCATATTGTTAGTCGTCTCTGAAAGTTGCTGCCATTGCACATTAGTCACTATAGTTAACTTCACCATAAAAGCTACAATAAACTAATAACAGTCTTCCTATTTGTTCTTTTCCTTTGTCAGTAACCTGGTTATTGCCTGTCTGCCTTCCTTGGCTAAGCCACATCAATCTAAACCAAATCTGCTTAGAGGAGACAGCAGGCCCAGGCGAAGCCACAAAGATGACTTCACAGTGACAGACAGAAATTGGTATTCACATAGATTTTTCATTTTGTTGAATGCCTGGCCTGTATGCAACTAACAGTCCTTCGGAAGTTCAGGTTATCATACTGTGCCTTGGCAAGAAGTGCTATAAAAAGGATGGTAAAGATTTTTTTGTTTTTTTTTTTAAAAAAACATTTCTATACTGTCCTTCATCAGAGGATCATCACAGG
Source organism: Podarcis vaucheri (assembly GCF_965113315.1). Lineage (NCBI taxonomy): Eukaryota > Metazoa > Chordata > Lepidosauria > Squamata > Lacertidae > Podarcis > Podarcis vaucheri. The sequence goes on along the minus strand of NC_138766.1, from coordinate 36,642,778 downwards.
GCCGTTTACAATATAAAAACACAAGGCTCAGCTGTTGCTGTTCCTCCTCCTTCATTACTATGTTCTGCAAAATAGGAAGTCTAAATTCTTTGCCACAAGAAAATAATAAGAATAAGAAATAAATAAGAATAATTTATTATTTATACCCCGCCCATCTGGCTGGGTTTCCCCAGCCACTCTGGGCAGCTTCCAACAAAACATTAAAAATACAAGAAAATGTCGGACATTAAAAACTTCCCTAAACAGGGCTAATCTTAGAATAAATGATGCAGTTGCAAATATTGTGTATGCAGATATACTTATTTGTGTAAACTTTTAGCTCCCTTGCTCTCTACGATTATTCTGTGACTGAATGGCATTCAACTCAGAGTAGATCTGTTGAAATTAAGAAGACTAACTTAGTCATATTTATTAATTTCAGTGGGTATACCTTCCTTTGCATCGTGGTGTCTGATGTTCTTACATTGTCCTTTATACTGTACTTGGTTTAGAAGTGAGCTACATACATACACAGACCACAATATACATTCAAAGCACTCTTATACTACTTGAAGAATCCCGGCTTCTCCCAAAGACTCTTGGGAACTGTAGTTTGTTAAGGGTGCTGAGAGCTGTTAGGAGACACTTAACAAACTACAGTTCCCATGTTTGTATTGGGGAAACTGTAGCATAAGTGGTATAAGATTGCTTTAAATGTACTGTTTGGATGTGACAGCAATGTGGGTAATGCTCTCATTTTGTATATAAAGGCCATTCAGTCCGCTGAACATTTCTTCAGGACAGAAGTGGGAGAGCTGTAGTCTTGATTTCCTCCATATGTCAAAGGTTTCTTGTCTCAGAAGAGCAAGCAGGCTTGATATGGAGCTGAGTTTTGGCCTAGTTCTTTCACTGATGTGCAAAACCATAACATCTGAGCAATGGGACTAAGAAGGGACACATTCAGCTCCAGCCTGTGAACTGAAATTCAGAATAAAAGGTTTTAAGAAAGCGTCAACAGCTTCTTTACTTAACAGTAGCATGTATTTCAGTTTTCAAACTCTTAAGGTATGCTTTACCAATAAACAGCATCTGTTGCAATATTCTTTAAACAATAAAGGAAGGAGTATAATGAGTTCCTTTCTTTTTTAAACATGGCTAGTTGCTTTTGGTTGCTTATAAATAAACTGCATAGATGGCAAACTTTGCAAGTTTGCATCTGTGTAACAAGGGATATAAATTTAAATGCTGCTAATACTGTATTTATAAAATTCTTTATAAAACCTGGGCCCTGTTGGACTGTTGCTATGCATTAATCTGCCACAAACTTTTTATAAGGACTTCTGTATTACAAAGAATTCTAAAGTAAATCAATTCCTGACAGATGCTGAAGTATTGTGTACTCTCCTCTAATGCTGGATTGAGCAGATGAGACCAATAGTGGGTCTAATGGTCAAGAAGGCTGCAGAGGGAAATGAGGGACAGATGTCAACCTGGGAAGGTAACCCATCTAGGAGAAGTAAAACTCTGATCCTAAACCTCTGTGAATAAGTCATGGAAAAAATGACAGATTGGGCCAGTGTCGGAGGTTCTTAAATAGTAACTACCAAATATGCTGTTCAGAAGAGTGACTATTGTTTCTTTTCAGACTTGTTCTATGTCAGATTTCTTGCAATGTGCTGAAGCTTGTGTTTATATTATATTCTCTTCATAAAATGGTCTACTGTTAACATAATCATGAATAGTTAATAGGTTTCCATTGTCATTTTGGCAAAATCATGAAAATGCTAGAAGTTTCTAGATATTTCCCCAGTGAGCAAGAACAAACTGGGCCAAGTTAACTCTCTCTTAGCTTTATCTTCTCTTTCTTGTGAAGGCAACGAGGATGGGCAGGGATCCATCTACGTGTGCCGTCTAGTGTCCCTTGGAGCAATGGCTAATAAAGCCATTTTTACAAAATGGGCTCAATAAGGCGTTTTTAAAGTGTAGTTTAAAATGCCTTATTGAGTCTACCTTCCATTAGTAGTATGGCTTTCCTAGATTACTGTACAATAACAGGATGATGTATGGTGTAGAAGGCACATATTCAAAGATGGCTCTCAGACAGGAGTTTTTGTCTAGGCCTTGATAACACACACACACACAGAGAGAGAGAGAGAGAGAGAGAGAGAGAGAGAGAGTTTTATATGTAATTCATATAGGAATTTTTTGTTAACATGAGGAAGCATTAAAAATGCCCAACCTCCTGCTGTCCACTCTGATATCACACCTTTGTTACCTTGTTCTGCTGATGGTGTAGCTTATAAGTCCTTATAGATCTTGTACTGAATAGTTTATTGGAATATATAGAGAGAGTGCTTATAGTTCTCTTATAATGGCAATGGCGCCCACCTGCATTCTGGTGAGTTCTGGCTGAAAAAAAGCCCTGGAAATCAACCAAAGTACCCGTGAACCTACTGCAAGGTGAACAAGAAGATCTGGATTGTTATATCAATTCTGTATTTCCTTGGTTTATATTGTTTAGCAATCATAGTTAGATCTCAGTTTCCTATCAGTTATCCATGCTGGCTTAATTATCTTGTTAAAAATTATTTGTTGATACGACTGATGGACTCAGATGCTTCTTTGAGAGGGCTCCAAATCAAAGATAGACATGATATACTAAGTTGCTGTATATAAAGTTTCTTAAACAGAAGTTTTAAACTTAGAACACTTTTATCAGTTAGCAGTGAGGTACTATATGGCTTGTATATTATGGGAAGGCCAGCTGTGTGGTTCAATTTTGTGAAATTATGCCCCTAGGTATATCTTTGCAACCCCACTCGAAAAATGATTGTACAAGCCTCGTGAAGGATGTATATGGAGAATAGCGAGGCAGCTTTTGACCTGCAGATGGTTATTACTGATGATGATTCCAGTTTGACCTTAAGATCCTTCAGGGAATTTGCAAGAGATTAAAGCTGGAAAGAAAAACAAGCTTCTCTTCTTTACAAAATGATTGCCTTTGAGCTAGCGATCTCCAAGACATACAAACTAAAACAGGATGTTATTTATATGAAGCTACTTTCCAAAAATTTTATGGCGATCTCTCAAATAAAGCTGCATGCATCCATTGTCTCTCCCCACCCGCCCCTGATTTTTTTCCTTTAAAAATTCTGAAAATCGCGTTACCAGCCATCAACAGCCTGAGACTGCCAGCTGCCTTGAATGAACATGGAGCAAGTCGTCCTGGGAATAAGAAGGCTTGATGTCATCCTGTCACTACCGGAGAGAATTATGCAGAAAAAAGCACGGCTACCTCCTATGCTTACATAGGGAAAGCTATCCCCCCCCCCGACAGTCTGGCCTTGGGAGAGATGGGATGCTTCTAGGCGGACTTACACTGTGTTCATTCAAGGTTAATGGCAGCAAGGAATCCTCTGTGCTAGCTGCTCAGGGTATGAGTAGCTATTTTCAAAAGTTTTAGAGGAAAAAATGGGGGCAGAAGAGAGGCAGCAAGGACTAGATTTAATGGGTCTGCCCTTCCTAAGTAGCTGGCTTTACTGATTTTCCCCCTCCCCTTTGTAGCCCCCCCATGCTCCTTTGAAAATCCCTACCAAACTTTGCAGTTTTTGTGGCTGCAGTGAGAGGGAGTCAGCAGTCTGAAATTGGGTGCAATATTTTGGGATTGTTTCCCTTCCCACTGTACCTCTGCATGACACATCTCTGGCCACCATGTCTGGTAGGGCCTCCTCACATCCTTGCTAAATTGGGGGGCACCCCTTCTCATTCTGCTCAGAATGGGCCCTTAATTTCTTTCCAAGAGTTCTGTCCTGAAAGCTCCACTCTGTGCATTGATTTTTGTAGCCATCTGTGTTTTGCGTCCAGGACTGTCTTCTCCCACATGAATATACTCAATTTTAAGATCCCCTGAGAAGCTCTTATTTGGGTCGCCCACCCCTACCCCCGGTTGTGGAGTTATCAGGACTGGACCTTCTCAACCAATGCTTTAGGAATTCCTCTTGTGGGGTGAGGGAAGGAAATTAGACTGTCTCCAATTTTTTAGTTTTTTGAGGATGTTTGGTGTGACTACAGAGTACAGAGTTCTCGCTGCTGTCGGTCAATTCTCTTGACTTAGTGTTTTGTATTTTATTATGTTTTAGTTGTTGCTTTAGTACATGTTTGGTATTTAATGCTAGTGTTAGGAAAGCTCTGAAGATACACTGTTCTCCTTGGCCTTGAAATGCTCTTGTTGAGCTGCTGTTGTTTCGTGGTTTACTGCTGGTTTTATCTATTAGTTGTGTTTTATTGTTTGCTTTTATCTGGTAAGCTGCTTTGAGAGGGCTTTTGCCCTAAATATCTTCAATAAATAAGCTGCCTCTTAGCTCCAAAAGGGTGTGGGGGTGTCAGTATTTTTGAAAACATTTGTTTACTATTCCACAATAATAATAAAAATGTTATGTGCATGTGTAGGATATAGCTTTATGGCAGTGTTGGAGAACCTGTGGCACTACAACTTGCATTATTCCTATCAGCCATGCTGGGATAGGGCTGATGGAAACTGGAATTCATTGATATCTGGAGGGCCACAGATTTAGCATAACTCATTACTTCATCAGAAAATCTGAAGATGATGATAGGGGCAGCTTTGCAGATATTTGATAGAAATAAAAAGCAAGGCTAGGAAATGAGAAATGTAATGAAGTAGTTTATGAATAGCAGTGAACTTATGGTTTTGGACATTTTTAACTATAGTGCTTACACAGCATGAAATTAATAATATTAAGTAGGTAACAATTGTCCTTTATCCTTTGAATATGACAGTAGCTTCCTTGCCATCTCATTGTTGTAAGGAATAATTCGTTGTAAATGGTTGCATTTTCACTTGTACAGCTAATATATATGTGAGATAAATATATTTAATGGCAAGTTAAGATGGTAAATAAGAATGCACACTGGGCCCACATTCAGTTTATATATTTTTTGTTCTCAGGGGCACAGATACGAGAATTAGTAAGACTTTGATGTTAGAAAAGGGGAAATAGTAGCACTGGATCTTAGCAGAGGAAATTTCACAAAATGATAAGCAGGGCTGTTTAAAACGATAAGAATGGCAGTGCAGAGAAAGCACCAGATTTTCTTTTAATCTCCATTTTTTATTTGTAACAACAAAGAGATAGTAGTATCAGAAAATTGGGAATAAATTTTATGCTATTTTAGACCTAAGCTGTATAAAGAATAAAGATCGTCGAAGAATTGATGCTTTTGAATTATGGTGCTGGAGGAGACTCTTGAGAGTCCCATGGACTGCAAGAAGATCATACCTATCCATTCTGAAGGAAATCAGCCCTGAGTGCTCACTGGAAGGACTGATCCTGAAGCTGAGGCTCCAATACTTTGGCCACCTCATGAGAAGAGAAGACTCCCTGGAAAAGACCCTGATGTTGGGAAAGATGGAGGGTGCAAAGAGAAGGGGACAACAGAGGACGAGATGGTTGGACAGTGTTCTCGAAGCTACCAACATGAGTTTGACCAAACTCTGGGAGGCAGTGGAAGACAGGAATGCCTGGCGTGCTCTTGTCCATGGGGTCATGAGGAGTCGGACACGACTAAAATAACAATTTCAGCTACTGTTGTTTCATGGTGTCCATTCCTATCTGAATTTCTCAAATAAACTGCATTTCATTAGATTTAATAATAACTGCATGCCTGAATAGAACATATTTCTGCTGTATCTGAGCAACAGCCATGTGTAAAAGTAGAATGAGGCCTAAGTGAATGCCAGCAAAACACACACTTTTTTTCTATTCATGGTCCTTCCAACAAGAAAACATCCGCAACTTACTCAGGATACAGAGAAAGTATCAGTCCCCTGGATGCACACCCTGCAGCAAAATATGCTTTCTATTACAGTTTATGTAGAAGTGAATGAGCACTGTGTTAAATGGGTGAGTAGTGATTTGACAGAACATGTTTGCCAATGTTACTCTTCTTAGTCAAGCATCATACACTAGAGGTATAAGCACCTCTTTGTTAAGCATTCTTTTGATATTATTTTTTATCTACTACATTGCTTTTAAAAAATCAATAGTGTGTAGTCTGGGGTTTTGTCCTTTATCTAGGATTTAATTTCTGGAGTTTTTGCCTGAAAGACTTCGATTCTTCTAGTATGTCATATTGTGGTGCAGCTGCTGCTTCAGTTGATTTTCTTAAAAAGATCTATCCTCCTAAAACATTTTAGATCTTCCTATGTCCCAATGGGAGGCATCTGCTATGCAGAAAGCTAGGAGCTGGATGGTAGACACACCATCTTTGCATTCATCTCTCACACTTGAGATAAGATCCTTGGTATTTTCAGTGCCGGTTTAGGATTGGAATGGAAGCATGCAGTGTTTTAAGTGGACCCAATAACGTGAATATCTGTTGAGTAAATAAAATGAATGTTCTGTAGGTAGGTAGGGACCCTCCCCCCCAAAAAAAAACCTGTTCCGTAATATTTTGTAGGTATATCTATTTGCATGGATGGATAAAATATTAATTTCATAAAACTGCATTGTGATGATTCCATTTCATTTTGAGCCTATGGCCTAGCTAAATTGGAAAGGCCCCTGCCTACCTTTTACAGTATAGAACTAGCTGCTTTCAGGTACTGCATTTAGCGGGTGTTTGTTCCGGAACACTGAAAAGATTAGAATCCATAGTGAGCACTGTATGCATGGGGGGGGGGGGGGAATCAGCTAGGCATGCATACCCTCCAACAGCCTGGGAACCAAAATTAGGAAGATCCTGAGCGAGACCAAAAACCAAGATGAAAAAATGAGCACATTTCAGTTTGGCACTCTGGCACAAGCCAGCTGACATGTGCCAGAACGCTGGACTGAAAAATGGGCTTTTTTTCTGGACTGGCATTCAGCTGACATGTTCCAGAGTGCCAGACCAAAAAATGGGACATTCCAGGATCCAATTAGAAGCTGGGATTGGCTTCTATAATTTCGGGATGTCCCACTTAAATCGGGACTTCTGAGCGGTATGGGCAAGGCAATTGTGCTTAATCTTGAATTGTTTTGTAGGCAGATGAAAGAGGATATTGGTAAAATATTTAATGAAGAGGAAAATTAGTCAAAATCTTAATAGAGATACTGAAAAATGAGTATATGTGGTTGGATGATATTATGATGAGCGCTCCTCTGAAGAGCTAAATGGTTTTGATAGGTTTAGGATGGTGACATTGGGTTACAACTGCTAAGATTGCTGTGATCCTTTGATCGGTGATTAGAAATCACAGGTGTATTTGGGGAGTGTATAAGAAACATTGCTTCGCAACCGCCTCCTTATTTTTGAGGCTGAACCTATGCACATTTGTCTTTCAGTCAAGGCCTATATTTTCAGTTGGAACATGCATCCCTTTATTTTGGGTTCCAGTGAGGGATACTTCCAATCTAGGGACTCAGCTAGATTGGTAAAGAAAAAGTGTTTCATATGCACTGTGTATGTGATATAACACTGTGTACCAGATGGCGCTGTGGAGTCCCGTCTTTCCCTACCAGATTTCCCTGTATGAGTTTACAATGCGTTTAACTGAATCACTTCTTCAACATGTCTATATCCAGCCTAGGAACCCCTTTTAAATTTCTCCAAAAATATATAGATAAAAGTCTCCGTCCTGCAAGGTCTGGTGCTGTGCAATTTCCATGCATTTAAAAGGTATTTGTGTCAGATATCCAAAGTGTCTCAAATTCATGTTCTTCTCTAGGGATTGCCAACATGGTACCTATGGATGCCTGTAGAGGCTTTGAAATATACTCAGTCGCAAAGTTATTTCATGCTCTTTATTCAGCTCATAGTGGTGAGGAGGAATGAATGAATGTCCCCTCACAGTATCTGCTTTATATACATTATTTACACAATGGGCTGCACATGATTGGCTAATTCCGGAATTCTACTGTAAGCCAATCAGGTTGTGGATTCACTTCTATCTGGAGCAGGATTGGGTGGTTCCTGCCAACCAATCATACTGCTGCATTGTTCTAGGACCAATCAGACTGCTGCATTCTGAATCCTATTGTTCTAGGACCAATCAGACTGCTGCATTTTGGATCCTATTGTTCTAGGACCAATCAGACTGCTGCAGTTTGGATCCTATTCAACTCAGTACATAACAGGCTTTCTCTTACACCCTGTGCCCCCTCTCCCTGCTGAAAATGGAAAGAAGGCTTGTTGTTGTTCTTGTTTAGTCGTTTAGTCGTGTCTGACTCTTCGTGATCCCCTGGACCAGAGCATGCCAGGCACTCCTGTCTTTCACTGCCTCCCGCAGTTTGGTCAAACTCATGCTGGTAGCTTCAAGAGCACTGTCCAACCATCTCATCCTCTATCGTCCCCTTCTTCTTGTGCCAGTCAATCTTTCCCAACATCAGGGTCTTTTCCAGGGAGTCTTCTCATGAGGTGGCCAAAGTATTGGAGCCTCAGCTTCAGGATCTGTCCTTCCAGTGAGCACTCAGGGCTGATTTCCTTAAGAATGGAGAGGTTTGATCTTCTTGCACTCCATGGGACTCTCAAGAGTCTCCTCCAGCACCATAATTCAAAAGCATCAATTCTTCGGCGATCAGCCTTCTTTATGGTCCAAAAAAGAAGGCTTGTAAGAAGCATTTGATTGTGGCCAACAGAATAGGTTGTGGTGAATGTAGTGTTCATGGGAGTTTATCCAGTTTGGAAATGGGCCCAAAGGTTGGCAACTGATATTCCATTGGACATAATGTGAGCTGCTTGCTTATTTGCTTCTCTATGTTTTACATTTACTGAATAAATAATGATATTTACAAGCCTGCAGCTTGGTTTAGAAAACAGGAATGGAAAAGATAAAATTTAATGCATTTCTCATGCCTAGTGCAGTCCTTGTTTTAAGAGGTTACATGTGCCTCTTAAACTATGTAAAAAGTACATAGGACTGTTAAGATTAAGACCAACATTCTTATAGCCAGTCCTGTGTAGCATTTATGTCTAGCTACTCAGATTTATTTAGAATGGTTAAATGGGTTTTAATTCAAGCTGTTGTGCTTTATTAAATATGGCTTTGTGCATTATGAAATGCGGATTCGTAAGATTTGTGCATTTCCAGGGGGAAATAACCCTACCGTCCACCTCTTCTGTAACCTGGTGGAATGGCTGCTGCTAGGTGACGGTTTAGCGAGAGGTAGAGTCAAAGGTCGTTAGTGTCTCAGCAGAGCCAGTGGAATTGTCCTGCTTCTTATCTCTTCCTCTGCGGCAGCCGTCTTTGAGAGGTGGGCTTGGGAAGGAGAGTATATCACCTATTAGAGAAATGGCAACCGCAAGAATGCTGGTTGGTTATAATTTGTAAAATATCTTAGTAGAGTTATGATTCAGTCCCTGGAGTTTTCCAATTGACTTCAATATAGGATGTAGGCTTTAATTGTTATGGCTCAATCATGAATATATTTTACTAGGAAATAAGCTCTGCTGATTTCCCTTCAAACATCATATTCTTCATGTATATCATCTTTCCTCACTGATGCATGCTTCCTAGACTTTTTCATGAGATTACTTGCCTGTTGTTTCCCTTCCCACTAATAGTGACAGCTTCTGTAAGTACACTGCTAACCACTAAAGGATCTTGGCTTATTATAATATGTCAGACTTCCAGATTGCATTCTTTAGTTGACCACCAGAGGTTTAGCAGAATGCTCTTTCTGCCCACTCCCTTTTGAAATAATTGTAAGCTTATCCACTTTTATCCACTATCTTCTTCGCACTTTGGTTCCCTCGTAGATCTTGCAGCTATCATTTACCACCACAAAAATGCCCCCATAAGCACTACACAGAGCTAGCAATTTACTGTAGGAGTTTCGTGAATCATAAAATACGGGAAGGCATTCACATCTCTCCCTGTTGTTGTTTTTTAAAAAAGGAAGTCATTTCAGCTTTTACAATGTCAGCTAGCATCATAATGTGCACTGCTAACTATATAGAATCAGCACACAGGGCTCTAAGTACTTTTCTGCTGTTTTTAGTGAAAGATTAGGGTGCCCAACATTTAACTGCTTTTGTTCCTTCTGTCCTTGCATATGGAAAGGAAATCTAAGTTACCATATTGGTAACTTAGATTTTAGGTTAAGCTAATAGAGCTGACACATGTGAGGCAAGCAGAATCTAAAAAAAAATCAGCCTATACAACAGTAAGATAGAATTTACAATGAAAATTATTCATTATTAAAAATGGGATTAAAAGTGTGTCATAATTTACATTCCTTAGGCAAAAGCCGCAAGTTTTCTGCAGGTGCTGTTTAGGTTTTTAGATATTTGTCCTAACTAGGGTTGGGGAAAATTTTTGATTCAGTTCACATATAAAGGTGAACCTACCTAATTCACACTTTCTAAAACAGCCATCCTTCAACATTCATGCTTCTCTGAATTTTGCAAAGCACTTCTCCTGCCACAGAATGAACCTGCTGAGTTAAGCCAATGGCCCATCTAGTCCAGTATCCTGTTTTGACAGTGGCCAATCAGATGCCTGCTTGGAAGCCTACAAGCAGGACATGAGCACAACAGTACCCTGAACACTTGCAGTTCCCAGAAACTGATATTCAGAGGCATACTGCTTCTGACAGTGGAGGTTGAACATGGCCACTGTGGCTAGCAAGTGTTGATAGCCTTGTCCTCCATGAATTTGCCCATTCCTCTTTTAAAACCATCCAGGTTGGTGGCCATCACTGCCTTTTTGTGAGAGCGAGTTCCATAGAAGAAGAAGAGTTTGGATTTGATATCCTGCTTTATCACTACCCAAAGGAGTCTCAAAGCGGCTAACAATCTCCTTTCCCTTCCTCCCCCACAACAAACACTCTGTGAGGTGAGTGGGGCTGAGAGACTTCAGTGTGACTAGCCCAAGGTCACCCAGCAGCTGCATGTGGAGGAGCAGGGAAGCGAACCCGGTTCACCAGATTACGAGTCCACCGTTCCTAACCGCTGCACCACACTGGCAGTCTCAATTACAAAGCAAATAGTTTAGCTATGCCCTGCATGAATGAGTACTTCCTTTGGATGTCCACAAGTTCTGGTATTATGAGAGTGGGAGAGAGAATTTTCTCTATCTGCTTTCTCCATGCCATGCGAATTTGTTACCAAGGGGGCCAGGATCTCTTTACACCTTGGACACATCAATGAACTTCTGCCCACCAAGGAGATAGCTGAGTATGTGACGGACAGTGCTAAATACTGGGGTAGGGTGGGGTGGAAACCTGCACCTCTGTTGGCAATGTGCAGAATTGTTTTTGTAGTTTAAGTTACCGGTACTTTATGGACAGCCTAGGTTTTCTTTAGATAAAGGAAAGGAGGGGCAAGAACGTGTACAAAAATGTACATACTATGCTAAAGTGTGCATGAAAATGCACAGTGAAGATAGCATTAAAAATGCATTATATTAAGGGAAATTGCTTTGGAAAAAATATGTGCATTAGGTAAAATTGAACACAGAAAGGATACAGTAGGAGAAATCCACCCTAAGGTGCTGATGAATTTTCATGAGAACTTTTTTTAAAAAAAACAAAATGCATACTGATGTGCACATTTGGAAGAACTGATCTCCAGATTGGAAAAATGAGAAACAAGAATTGACCAATTTATCCACCCCTAGTTCCAACTCAAGAGCTCATTTCCCTACTTAACTGATGCTTATCAGGGGTGTGAAGTAGGAGCTTTCCGAGTTTTCCTTTCCAAAAAGGGGAAAGTGGTGAGGTAGCCAGTAAAAGCATGGTGGGGCACTGCCACTCACTTTACCTCTAGCCCAGTGTTTCCCAACCTTTTTTGGGCAACGGCACACCTGTTTAATGAAAAAAATATCGCGGCACACCACCATTACAGCCCCGTGACGTCAGCGCGCAGCGTCACGCCGGGAGGGACGCACGAAAGTGAAAGTTTTCAATTTTTTCCCCTCCCCCTTGCCGGGGAACCTCCAAGCTTTGGGGGTGGGGGGGGGAGGAGGCAGCAGAGCGAGGGACTGAGGGACGGCGGCAGCTGAGGCGGCGGCGGCTGTTGTGGTGGTGGCGGCGATAGCGGGCGGAGGGGGCGGCGGCGGGGCCGAGGTGGTTGGCAGCGGCGGGGGAGGCAGCGGCGGGTGGAGCAGGAGGGCGACCGAGGCCGGTGAGGGAGTAGGGTTGCCCGGGGCTTGAGGAGCCGTCGCCGGGAGTTGCTGCTGCTGTTGTTGCTGCTGCTGCCCGGACATGCCGGCCTCCTCCTCGTCCGCTGTCTCGCGCTCCTCCCTTTTGCACGCGCTGCTCCGCCGCCGCCCCATTGGCTGGGTCCTGTCAGCTGATCCTGTGTTATTTCCTGTGTGTGTGTGTGAGGGGAGAATGGAGAGAGAAACCTCGGCACCACCACCGCGGAGCCGCCCCCGGCTCGACGCGGATCCTCGCCGCCGCCGCCTCTCACCGCCCGACTCGCCTGCCTCCCTCCCACGGCACACCAGCCAATGTCTCACGGCACACTAGTGTGCCGCGGAACACCGGTTGGGAAACACTGCTCTAGCCAGTAGCATCACTGCTTCTTCTCAAGAGACAGAGAACACTTGCATAATTGGTGGTCCACTGTAAATAGGATTGTGCATGCAGCCTAATCTGCATGCAGGCTGTTTCAGGTTCATGAGAGCCTTTCTTGCTGCTAGGGTCAGCTGAACACATTTATGTTGTGATTTAAAACCTTTCTCAAAAAATTGATTGGATGGGGCAATCTATATTTCTCCCATCTACAGACATTTGATTCAGACAACACACTAGATATATGTGCATGCATGGAAGGAGAAGAACTGTCTCTAAGATCAGATGACAGTTTTTGAGTTTGTGTACTTAAGGATTTTCCAGGTCATGGTTGCTGAATGGATGTGTGTGTGCCTTTGGTAGAGATTCCTCTGAATGCATCTCTTTTTTATATCATGAACTAGGTCTCACATTATGGTACAGCATATCTCTTAGTAACATCTGTTCAAAAGAAGGTGCTTGGCTGGTTTTTTTGTTTGAAGGAATTGAAAGCACAGATTATTTTCCCCCAATTGTAATAGGATTTTCAAACATGACACCATTGATGGGGTGAGAGGAATAAAAACCTTGGCAAGCATGAAGTGGGGCATTTTGAACTGACACAGAGTGATTTCAATATGTGTAGCAGAACAATATATGCTTTTTGAGAAACAACATATTCTTTGCAGCTGAAAATAAATGCACAGAAACAAAACCCTGTCACTCACAGAGATTGTTACAAAATAAAGGCCTCTATAACAGGTTCAGTTTGTTATTTCTAAAGAAGAAATTATGATGTTTTCTTCCATCCTATTGCATTCCAAGTTGGAAGTGGAAGGCAATATTTCCAAACAGATGAATGCTCTTTGTATAGAGGGCATGCCCCTTTAGTAATGAAGCCTTGAAAATTATAGGTGAAATGTGAATAATCAGCTTGTGTTTTGTGAAAGACCCTGATTATTCCTTGAACCAGAAGATTTGTTTCTAAACTCATCAGTTACAAGGTAACCTTCCTATTTCAAGGGTCCCTGGAGAATATGACATGCTTCTGACTTATGCCCTGATGTTGCTAGAATGAAGTTCTACCGCCATTTGCAACAATGAGGTATTTGCCTAGCTATGTCTGCCTGAAGCATGTTGTTTTGGCCTTTGGCCTGTGGAGGTCTGCAGAAACACAGCCGTGACCTCTTCTCACTTGTTACAACCACAAATTATTAATTAGCCTCTGGTTCCAACTCCAGCAACTGTTGCAGGGCAGTTGAAATGTGGCCTTTTGGAAAGGGATTATACTGGGCATAGCAGTGGCGCAAAGCTCTTTGAATGACTGCTGTAAAACCACTCTACAAACGCACATTCACAGACTTTCCTTTCCTCCTCCTCTTCTTCACATTTTTCTAATGTGGCATCTTCTTCGAAGTAGTTTATGCCTACAAGACTCACTCTCAGGCAGTTGTTTAGTGGGTGAGCATGTGGAGATGTTTACTATGGTTGGTGACTTCTCAGAGGCTGTGACATTGCGCTTCTAACAAATGAAGCAAGTGAGGCTTTTTGTGAGGCATATTGATAAACTTAATGGAAAAGCTTCACCTGCTTAATTTGTGTATGCCACACTATACAGTAAAAGGTAGAAGATGGTTGTTAAAAAGATGGCAACCCTGGTCTGTATCTCAGACACACTGAGATCACAGCTGTCAGTCGTCAAGTGTCAACCAGTCCTGGGCTTTCCATGTTGTTAATATGGCCCAATTGTATTGGCCCAGTACAGATGACCAACTCACTACGCAGTAAGTGAGTTGGAAACCGGGTTCGTGTCTCCGCTCCTCCACATGCAGCTGCTGGGTGACCTTGGGCCAGTCACGCTTCTCTGAAGTCTCTCAGCCCCACTCACCTCACAGAGTGTTTGTTGTGGGGGAGGAAGGGAAAGGAGAATGTTAGCCGCTTTGAGACTCCTGAAGGGGAGTGAAAGGCGGGATATCAAATCCAAACTCTTCTTCTTCTTCTAAGGTTTTCCCTGAGAGGTCAAAAAGCGGAGACTTGCTCTAACCCATAATAAAATAATTTAATGCCCTAATGCTCAGATTACTAGATTGAGGTTTGCTGTAGGAATACCTCTAAAGTTATTTTTCTTGTATGTGATGCGTGATAGAATTATTGTATGGTAGTATTTGGTGCCATGATGCAACTGTATCTTGGGGAGCAGTGCCAGAAAATAAAATAAGTCCTGCTAGCATAGATCTGGGCATGTTATTAGTACAGGTATCTCTACTTGTAATCCATTTCATTTGCAGCATCCTATATGATACACCTGGAAGCTTTTGCATTTTAGGTTAGTGATGCAATTTCAGTACTACCCAAGGTTTGTCCTCAAATCACCGTACTTTTCTGTCTATAGGACATCCCCATGGATAAGACACCCCCTAATTTTTGGGACTCAATATTAAGAAAATGGGAGGAGATTATCCAGAATGGGAGAAATGCCGGAAAAAAGCTCACCCAAATTCCAAACGCTTGCAATCGAACGCAATGTAGAAACCTATCATATTTCCGATCGACACCAGCAGCCACCAGTCCCACGCCCAATTGCCGCAGCAGAGCCCAGTCACCAGCAGCCATTGTCACAGCAGCGCCCAATCACAAGCGGACATTGTCGCAGCAACACCTAATCACAAGCGGACATTGTTGCAGCAGCGCCCAATCACAAACAGACATTGTCGCAGCAATAACACCAGTGACAATCTACTACTCAAGACAGAAATCATTTCCCTCTGCACTACCCATGTTTAAGACTACCCCAATTTTTAAGTGTTGTTTTAAGGTAAAAAAAATTGTCTTATAGATGGAAAAGTACGGTAGCTTCTGTGATGTTTCGCTAGTGCTAGGGCATGACTCAATCAATGTTATGACAGTGTGATATAGAAATTGCTTATTGTGAGTAATAATGTTTCCTAGCTGATGCTGTTATATGACACTAATCACTGCAGGCTACCATATACTCCGAATGAACTCTCCTATTTCTCTGGAGAGAACTCCTCACATTCTGGTTTTTATGTATGTTTCATGTTTGTGGCTTTAAATCACAACAAAATAAACTGTGTTTTGAAATGCATTCTCTTCCATGGGACTCTTGCTCATAAGCTTGAACAGGCTTACAGTATAATATATTCTGATGTTAGAGAAAGAATTGTATTTTTATGTTAACCTGCAATTGATGTATCTACTTTCAAGCTTGTTTTAGGTTAGTGTCATATTAAGAGTAGAATGGCTCTTATTCACAGACATTTGCCTTGATCTACCAAAAGAGATTTGTATGTGGATGCAGGCTTCCATATATGTGGCTGATATAGCGCTGCATTAGTATTCATATTGCAAAGTTCCTCTGAGCCCAACTGAACTGTTTGGATGCTCCTTTTGATCTAGATTAAGGGGAAGTAACATGAAGAAGTTAACTTCAAGGTACAATCAACATGTTAGGTAAAGGTAAAGGGACCCCTGACCATTAGGTCCAGTCGTGACCGACTCTGGGGTTGCGGCGCTCATCTCGCTTTATTGGTCGAGGGAGCCGGCGTACAACTTCCAGGTCATGTGGCCAGCATGACTAAGCCACTTCTGGCAAACTAGAGCAGCGCACGGAAATGCCATTTACCTTCCTGCCGGAGCAGTACCTATTTATCTACTTGTACTTTGACGTGCTTTCGAACTGCTAGGTTGGCAGGAGCAGGGACCAAGCAACGGGAGCTCACCCCGTCATGGGGATTCGAACCGCCGACCTTCTGATCAGCAAGTCCTAGGCTCTGTGGTTTAACTGGTCAATTATCTGTTAGCAATGCAATGGATTATTATTTTATTTTTTTCAGATATAGGTACTCCAAGACTGAAACTTGTTTGGTAGGAAGAAAAAGGGCCAGAGTTCCATGAGAGTCCCCATCTTCTCTGGCTATCCCTGGCTAAAGGCAAATAGCAGTTCCTGTATTTTAGAACCAATGTGGTACCCTCCAGATGGACTTGAACTGCAACTTCCATCTTCCCTGACCACTGGCTACATTAGTCAGAGATTATGGGAGTTGTAAGCTAACATCTGGAGGACTTTACCTTGGCTACCCCTGCCTTGAGAATATAGGTTGGGGCCATAGGTCAGTGGATGTAATTTTGCTTCCCACCTTTATATTTTGAGTCATATTTGGCAGCAGGAAACATTCCATTCATAACAGCAACAAGTGCTTCAGCAACTTTTTAGTGTTTCCTCCATGCCTGTGTTTTTAAAATATTGGGAATTAAATTATCAAGTGCCTGAGGTTGTCGAGTGAAGATGTAAAACAGCTGTAGATCCAATGCATTTTTGTCATTAAGTTTATATACACAAATGAAAGACTATAATTGTCACTGTTTGTGGAATGGAAGTAGCAAGCCAGACATACCTGTAAAGTAAAATATACACACATCAGTATTCATGCCAAAACAAGATTGTTTACCATATTCTTTTAGGTGTTTAGATACATGAACACTTGTTCTAAGTATGCTGAAATGGAAAAAAAGAAATCATGTTCTGGTCTTCTCAACTCTTGAGATACAATGCAAGGAATACATTGGAAAGATGGCACCCACATATTTAGCTCTGAATATTTTATCTTAGACGAAGCATGCAATTGTGTTGACAGTGCCCTTTCCTAATGTAAGTTGTCTGGACTTGTTTGTTCTTCATGCACTTTGCAGTTATGACACTTGCTGTTTCCACTCCACTTGTGCTCTGCATTGTGTGGCTTAATTGGTCTAGGGCAGCTTTTTGTCTCTT
The DNA here is from genome assembly GCF_965113315.1 of Podarcis vaucheri. Lineage (NCBI taxonomy): Eukaryota > Metazoa > Chordata > Lepidosauria > Squamata > Lacertidae > Podarcis > Podarcis vaucheri. The sequence continues at coordinate 36,625,513 of NC_138766.1, read as the reverse complement.
CATTAATACATTTATGTTGTCACAGTGACTAAACATTATTTCGTCTTGTGTGGTTTAAGCAAGTTTAGGTAAACATTATTGTTTAGATGGTTTGATTAAATTACTTTAAATGCTTAAAATATTTTTAGTACATGTACAAATAATACTTTTAAAGTAAAGAATACACAATACATTGGTACCTCGGGTTAAGTACTTAATTCGTTCCGGAGGTCTGTTCTTAACCTGAAACTGTTCTTAACCTGAAGCACCACTTTAGCTAATGGGGCCTCCTGCTGCTGCTGCCGCGCCACCGGAGCACGATTTCTGTTCTCATCCTGAAGCAAAGTTCTTAACCCGAGGTACTATTTCCGGGTTAGCGGAGTCTGTAACCTGAAGCGTATGTAACCCGAGGTACCACTATATAATAAATCACATTCCACAAACTTACATCAGTATATCTCACTAGTTAATGGATGGTTAGAGTACCTTTTGTCATTGTAGATGAGCTTTAAGGACCACTTACTGATGGTGAGTGGTGACTGCAACCCAGGATGATCGCAGTCCGAGCCAGGGACAGACTTTTGGTCCCACACGGCCTTGGGGGGGGGCACAAGACTCCCTTCTCCTCTGGCCATGTGGGTTGCTGGGGCATGTATTTAAATGGAGCTATCATGGGCAAGTAACGGGGCATGGCTTTCATTGTGGACCTGAGTGAAGACTTCAGCCCCTAGTGTTCACTTGGGTCTGCTCATGAGGCATATAAAGAAGCATCACCCAGACTCACCAGCTCAGTTGGACCTGGATTCCCTACCCTCCCATCCTATGTAGCATATGGTCCTGCCTGAAGGTGAGAGGGCAGGTCCTTCATAAGACCTTGCTATGGAAATAGTTGGTTGCATATTCAGAACCAGGGAGAAATTTGTCTACAGACAAATTGGGCCTGTCAGGCAGTTTTGCCTACCTCATGGCGGATATCCTTGGTCTGGAGCCTTAATCTGGGGGGGGGGGAGCCCACCCACTCCTGCTTCAGGTAATTGGGGTTAACCCATTAAAGGGGTCCAGGTGCAGGTACTCTCCAGATGTCCAAAGGAGGCCAATGGGCCATGGAAACACACACCCCCCAGCTGAATGACGGTCTTAGAGGGATCACCCGTATTGGATGTATGCCACATAGCGATTCTTAACCCAGGACAGACCCTGCAAAATATTAAACCAGCAGTCGGGCTGAACGATTCAGGATATAGTGGTACCTCTGGTTATGAACTTAACCTGAAACCATTCTTAACCTGAGGTACCATTTTATCTAATGGGGCCTCCCGCTGCCAGCGTGAGATTTCTGTTCTTATTCTGAGGTAAAGTTCTTAACCTGAGGTACTACTTCTGGGTTAGTGGAGTCTGTAACCCAAAGTGTTTGTAACCCAAGGTGTTGTAACCCGAGGTCCCACTGTACATACCCACTGCCTATGTCAAAGCCTACTTACATTTGTAATCAATAAAGTTGTGGTCTATTTGAACCCAAGATGTTTGTCCAGTGTGTCTATTGTATCCTGTTTTCCTTTTCTCTAAGGGCAATAGGAAGTTAGAATGATCCCAGCAGAGGTGCTCAAAGTTTTAAGAAATGCAGATGAGATTTGTTTTGTCATATAAAAATGCTAACTCTGCCACTCTTGCTTTATTTTTAGACTGGCCTTTTGTGTCCCCACCAGTCAAGAAACTACCATTTCTTTGAATAGGCTAGGCACCCCCATGAACGTAACAAATGTATCAGGAAATGGCATTGCTCCCTGGGCCCACAGATCCCGAATTCACCTCATATTCTTACAACAACTTGGAGACACTTTGCGAAGTGCAGGCAAAGAAAGGATTCTTCTACAAAAAGGCCACCCTTCTGCGTCCTGGGGAAGACTTGTGTTGCTTTGCCCACCGAGAGGACCGGACTGCGTATGTGATCATCAATGTAGGTGGCATCAAATACAGAATCCCATGGACCACATTAGAGAATTGCCCCTTGACCAGGCTTGGGAAGTTAAAATCGTGTAACAACTACGAAGAGATCATGGATATCTGTGATGACTATGATGTCAATTGCAACGAGTTTTTCTTTGACCGCAACCCGTGTGCCTTCAGGACCATCATGACTTTTGTGACGGCTGGGAAGCTCAGGCTCCTGAGAGAAATGTGCGCCCTCTCTTTCCAAGACGAGCTGGTTTACTGGGGGATAGAAGAGGAACACCTGGAGTGGTGCTGTAAAAAAAGGCTGCGACAAAAAGAGGAAGAGATAGCAGAGGCTGCCCTGTTTGAAGAGGAAATGCTAGCTAGTGAAGAGCCACAATGTGCCTTCGAGGACAGCAGCCGTTTGCAGTTCTGCATGAGAAAGCTCAGGGATATGGTGGAAAATCCTCACTCGGGGATCCCTGGAAAGATCTTTGCTTGCATATCCGTTTCCTTTGTTGCCATCACTGCAGTTAGTCTCTGTATTAGCACCATGCCAGATCTCAGAGAAGAAGAAGACCGGGTAAGTGAACAGAAATGCATTTTATAAAAAGTAATGATGCTGAAAATAACATAAAGTGCTGGTGAAGTTTCCACCTCGTCCCCAGCATACATCCCGATAAGTCCATGTTTGGTGCATCAGTTTCTGTTTTCTGTAGATGAAACCTAGTACATTATTATGTAGATACTAAATTTCAAAAATTAGTTTGAGCAGATGTCTCCCAAAGTTCTGTTGCCTAGCTGCTGCTGTTGTATTGCAACCTTTGGTTGGATCAAACAGTTCTCTTCTAGTGACAGAAAGAGCTTTGAGAAATTGAAATCCCATCTATGTAAGCAGAGTTGACCGAGACTTGCTCCTTGATCCAATGTGTGTCTACTCAGACTGCATACACACAACAGTTCATTCTAGAATCAGTGGAGACTGAATACTTGCATGTGTACAAAATTCTGACAAGTTTTCAGAATTCTTACTTAAAACCTTACAAGATTTAATATGCTGTTAGACCCTTAAAATATCCCCTTCTAAATTGCTTACAAAGTTTGCCTCTTCCCTCAGCACAAAAAAGACCACACATTTGGTAAGTTTAAAACGGTTTACTTACAAACTCTTCAAAGTTCAGATTTCATAGGCTTTCCTATACAGCAGCAAGAAAAGACAGGCAGTATAACTTAGGTTCCAGAATGGTAGGAGTTTCTAAATTATTTGTATAGAAGCACAAAGATGGCTTGCTCCAAGTGGTCTAAGCTTGGAGCATTCTGCTTAGACCTCCTTACTGGTAAGGTTCACAGGGCAGAAGGATGGTGGAAAGTGGGAGAACAAAGAGTTTGGTAGCCCTTTCTCTCAATGTGAGCGGATGTGACCTGGCTAAGCCTAGCAGGACAGCTTGCTCTATGGTGCTTAACCCCTTCATTCATTAATCAGTGTTAATCATGTTGGTTATATGAGGCTGATTTATCCCACACATACAGCCTGAAGCACTCCAGAGGTGATTATGTCCTCGGGCAGTGACTGCTGACAAAGTTTCAAAAAGTAATTTCAGGATAAAACAAATTGTCTATGATAATAAGCTGGTATAAAAATGTAATATCCTTGAAGCAGCATATTATTGTAACTGATGGTGACAAGCAACAAAGGGCAAATAGTTAATTAATTAGAGCAGTGATAAACTGCTTATTGATATGCCAGGGCAAAGCATAAAATGGAACATCATTTTACCACATATATCAAAATCCTAACCTGTTGCTGCCCTACTACAAAGGTTTGATTTTCAGGGGTCTGATTCTGCTGTAAAGGGGCAGCTGGTGGCAGAATCTCATGTAACTGCAGATCCAGCAGCAACCATTGGCTTGTTGTCCTGTGAAAGTGGGGGCAAGACTCCTTTGCTTTTTAGACCCCTGGAAGCCATCTAATACTTAAGGTGGTTCTGGGAAACTAATAGAAGAGATAGGCACATCTTAATACTTTTAACCAACTAAGCAACCTCCTGCCTGCTTCACTTGATTAATAATAATGGCTTGCTTTTAACTGTCTTCTGACCACTGTTTTACACAGCTGACAAGCAATTAAATGTATTTATTTGTCTGCCTGGTGGTTGTTTTTTTTACTAGTCCAGTACATCTTTTCAATATGCAAGTTCTGATATCTTTTTTTACTTTTTTATTATCTTTGATTACCTGTTGCTTTTCAAGAAATACCAACCTCTGCATATGGTTCTGAATAGTGGGGAGAAAGAAGAAATTTGGTTAACAAAAGAAACTTTGCATTTAATGTTCACCAATTCCTCTCCCAAATTAAGGCCAAATTCCTCTCCCAAATTAAGGCCAAAAAGGAAAGAAAGAAGAAGCTGCCTAGCTGGCCTATTACTTATGCAGAGAAAGGTACTGTGTGCCCATATCAACGTTTATTATAATGGGAACAATGCTGTTTAAGTAACATCTGTTCAAAGGAGCCTTGCTGCTAGATTCTTTTCTCAACTTACAAGTGAAAAACTGTTGCAATTAATGAAATTTTAATAGGAATATGTGGTTCAGTAGTCTTGAATTGGACACTATGTTAGAGGAGGAAGATTTGTAGGTATTAACCATTATAACTCATTATAACTTGATACTGTCGGATTTATTTATTTATTGCATTATATTACACATACTTTATTACACTTTTTGTTTTCCTGTTTTGTGCAGCAGCCATGGTAGGCGATGCATATGAAAACAAGTACTCTGTTTTAAGAATTGGGAACTAGAAGCTTTGCTTCATAAAACAAGCACATACCTTGTTTCACATCCAACTGGCAATTTTACTAAAATGGTTTCTGTTGTTTATATATCATTTTGATATATAATCCACTGTAACTAAGTGAATCAGTTTAGGCTATAATTTTAGGATCCAAGAAGTCAGAAATCTGTGCCCTGGTAAGTCATAAGAATATGTGGAACTGCCTTTAACTAAGTAAACCTGGACTTGGCTCTCTAATGCAGTTCTCTAGCCACGCAATGTATACAGAACTGCATATACTGGGGTGAAGTGTCCATAAGAATGTATATATTAGTGAAAATAACATGCAAAAAGGCATTATTTTAGGGGAAATTGCATACAAAAGTGTATGTTGGGATAAATTCTCATGCAAATACTGGTTAAGTTTCATGAGGACTTTAAAAAGATCTCAGACTGATGTGGAAATGTGAAGAATTGAATCTAGGGTTCAAAAAATGAGAAACTGAAGTTGGCATATTTGTGCATCCCTACCATCTTCATCTGCTTTGGTAGACCATACCTACAAAAATAATAGGAAGTGCTAAAGTACCCTTTACCACAACTAATAGCTGGGACATAGAAGACTTGTGAGAATACTGCACCAAGGCTAATATGGATTTAAGCAGTTGCCACAGTGTGGAAGCAGCTCTGTCAAACCAGCCTTGCAAAGAAAATGACAGCCTAACATTGTAGGCAAGTGGTTGCTTCATAACCTTTGTTGAGAAAGCTCCTGTCAATTTGTGTCCTTTCAATGGTAGTGCTGGGACTAACAGAAGAGCTGGGTGGAGGGAATGCCTTTGCCAGTATTGGCACAGAAGAGCGAACCAAAGCCAAAGCTCGCTCCAGTTGTATGTTTTCAGTCAAAATGATTGGTTGCTGCTTAGTTTCATGCAGTAGGTCACTCATGAGCCAGATGACTCACTTGAAACAGACTGTATCTAAGAGGAAGTGTTAGGCTTCTAGTTCATTGGCAGGAAGCATGGCTTAGAGCCTCATCCTTCTGGCTTCAGCAAACACTCCTGGATACAAATTAAACTACAGAGGGTACCACAAATATCCAGGGCACTTTGCCATCTTGAAACTGGAAACTTGATTTTAACAGGAGAGATATTGCAGGAGTGTGGTTTTACTGATTGATACCGCTTCCCCACATCTCAGCCCCACAAAGCATTTGTGCGATGATCTTTGACACGTAGATCTTGATGGCTGGATTGATTACCATAAATTCTCTGCCCTCAAGTGGAAGAACCTGTATAGCTGTCCAGTGGAGGGGACAGATAATAGCTTATTTGCATCCAGATAGGGTTTCCTTGAAATCTTTTCGTCAATAAGTAATCCTAGGTATTTAAATCTATGTACTTGCTCGAGTGTATGACCATCTAATGTCCACTTGGACTCGGTAACCCTCCTACCGAATAGGGCAACCTTAGTTTTGGCATATTTAACTTTTAGGTGTTCTTTTTTATACAGTTGGCCAAATTTGACTCCTTCTGAGTCCAGTTTTGTTGAAAGAGAGCAGGACTAGGTAATCAGCGTAAAGCAAAATGGACACTTCACTGGTTTTACTGTACAGAACTAAAGTCCATGAGAGCAAATGTTTTTCTGATATGGGTTTGTTGACCATGCTCACAGTAGTTCTATCTTGCGTTCACTTCAATTTTCTAATTCTCCTTCTCAGTCCAAGCCTTTAAATATGAACATAATTATGTGCCCACTTCAACACTTGTCACAGTTTCACAGGGCCAGATATAATCTTTGAGCAGGATTCAACTAATGAGTCCTGTCGGGCAGAACCCACGCCCAAGGACTCCTGCTTGCTCAACAGGGCTTTCCCCGCCTCTCCTCCCCCATGTGCTTCCCAAAATCAACTCTAGGAGTGTTGGGAGAACCGTCAGAATGACACACACGGAGAGGAGGTGGGAGATTGTTTTGACAGGCAAGCCAAAACATTTGCCCTGACAGAAGGGTCACCTTAGTGTGGCGATGAGTTCCTCCTTTTGCATGCTTCTCATCATATATACAAAATGGCACAGTATAATTTTTAAACATGAATTGTGAAAACGATGTATATACCTATACATCTTTCTTTGACTGGGGGAAAAATGGAGTTGGAGACGGGTCATTATGGCTTGAGAAGAGACGGAAAGATTTTGAGATTGTGGGACTGCCATGTTCTGAACTTACACTAGCAGACAAATATTGCAGTTGCCTAGAATTCCTGTGCAGTTGTAAAAGCCTGCCAATTAAAAAAACCACACCATATAATGAAGAAGGGACAGTGGAAGGGACAATGGTTACAAAAAGAGCAACTGTGTAGGAGGAGCAGGGTCATGTGGGCTGGTTCTTTTCTCAATTCCCCATGCGTGTGTGCTGGAGCAGGTGCTGCCGCCATGTGTGGGGATGTTGGGGATGGGATGGCCCATGCGCCCTTGCTCTCCTTACCATCAGGAATGCCTGCATAGTGCTATTGAGCGACCTGAATCTCACAAAAGGCTAGTACTTCTTGGTAAGGTGCCTGGTTTCATACCCCCCCAAAAAAGTGGAGCACAAATAGTGGCAAATCACAGTGATTCTGTCCCTCCTTGTGTCTGTTATCAGGAGCAGATTTTCATCTTCTGATGCGGAGACCTATGCAGGCTGACCACAGAATCATAGAATTGCTGCAATTAGTTTGAGGGAGAAAGAGGAGTGGTGACAAGACTCCACAGCAAAATCTTCTTTGTTCCTATATCAGCTGCAGTTCTACTTACTGTGAAAGAAATCAGAAAACTTCATATTTTGGGATTTAACTGGTGACTTTTAGTATGTATATGAGCTCTGTTCAGCTCTCAGTATCACCTTTATTGAAGACCAGGCGTTTTACTCTGAACGGATTAAGGGGATTTTTTTTTACTGCTGTATCCAGTCATTATATTATTGGCTCTTGTGTTGCTGTTTAAATGGAAAAAATATCAAGTGGCTTAAAACATTCTGAGTAGGATTAAACATAGTTGTTGGGAGAAAGCAAAGGCAAAAAAAATGTGGAGGTGTTCTCTGACAAGTCCTTTCATTATATAAGAACGCCTATATACAGTAGAGCTCTGGCATATTTTTCAGATGTTATGACTATGCACACACGTGTTGACTTGTGAAATCTGAGTAGATTTCCCCTGCTCATTATATTTTGCCCATTTTCATGTGCATGCGCCCATTCACTTCTGTGGTATTTGTACACATATCTCACCGTTATGGAGAAAGTGCTATGCCTGCCACAGATCTTCTCATAAGGAAGAATGATAAAAAAAACCACCAGGCACCTCCATTCATGCTTTCTTCTGAACATATACAGGTTAGGGGATCTCCTCAAAACCCTCCCAGGTGCATTCATTGTCCATGAGTTTGACATCTCAAGAGTACTAGAGCTATACTATATTGAGGCAGTGAGGAGCTGGAACTCAGTTTGGAGCTGCCTATTTATTATATTTTGTAAGGGCTCCCTCGGGTAATTAGCCCTTCATCCCTCTCCTGTTATATATTTTGTTGGCCTCCGGGGATGTCTGAATATCACTAACCTTTGCAGAACCCTCTGCAGCAAGAGTCTAGTTTAGGAGTCTCCAATTTAAAGCAAATGTTTGTTATATCAGATATCAAATATTGTGTATTAACACAAACTCCAGCATCCTGTAAAATGTTCAGAGTAAGCACTTGGAAAGTTCTGGCTTTAAAATAGATTCAGGCCGACCAAGTCAGGAGGTCACAATTCTTTTGTATAAAATGTAGTATGAATGTAAGGCAAGTGGATATTTGGTTTCCAAATCCAAGCTCCACAAAATATACAGTGGAACCTCATGTTACGTACTGTCCTCCTTGCAAACGCTTTGGGTTACAAGCTCCACTAACCCAGAAGTAGATGCTCCCGGTTGCGAACTTTGCCCCAGGATGCGAGCTGAAGCCACGCACCGGCAGCAGTGGGAGGCACCATTAGCGAAAGCGCACCTCATGTGGTTTCAGCTTAAGAACGGACCTCCGGAACGAATTAAATTCATAACTGGAGGTACCACTGTACTTTAATTCAGCAGGGAAGAATTCCACCCTTCTTTGAAATTTTATTATATGTCCTCAACTGACCTGACCTGAAATGAAACTGAAATTAGGATACGATACAGGTGGTTGCGGGTCCATATATTTTTCAGTAGTTGAACAAATTCTTTCCTCTTCTCTGTAAGTAAAAGATGTTGGGAGAAATGGATGGTAATAGAGAACTTTCAGCTCTTATACTGATAGAAATAAACAAACTTTGGTTATTCAAAGACCTTTTCTGTAAGTAAAATCTAATACTTTATTTGGAGCTTGATATTTGGCACATAACCACGATGCAGGCACAGCTGCATGTTATAAACCTTTATGCTGACATATTTGTGACATAGCTATGTGCAATATGTGTCAAGTTTGTTCTTCTGTGCTCCCAAAAATAACATAATAACATTGCTGGCAACTACTAAGCACATCAAGTTAATTCAGAGATACCTGGCCATGTGGTAATTGAAATGGCTTTAGTATCTTGCTAAACAAAACATACACTGGTTACTATTTCCTTTGATATCAGGTCTCCCATGGTATGGGTGCATTAGTATTATTATTTGTATCCAGTATTATCTGTACATTCATATGTGGTGCCATTGCCCCCACGTGGTGACTTTTGGGGGCAAAGACTTCAACCACCTGACACTAAATGCTGTCTTCTGGAACCATCCTTGGAAATAAGTCCAGAACCACTGTAGGAACATGACCCATCTCCCACAGGAGGACACTGTGGTCAATGATATCAACAGCTGATGAGAGAACTAAGAGCAACAGAGCTGTACTCCTCCTGGGCCTCTCCTGATAAAGGCCTTTCATCAGGGCAACCAAGACCAATTCAGTCCCAAACCTAAGTCTGAACCCAGATTGGGATGGGTCTAGATCAGGATGGTCCAACCTCTAAGTGGGCCGCAATAATACTCTGCTACGGGAAGTCATGGGCTGCACACTGCTTTGTTGTGCAGCAGGAGGGAGGCGAAAATGTGACACCTTCCCCAGCCCTCAGCTTACAAAGCTGGTTAGTGAGGTGCTGGGCTTTGGGAAGGAGGTGCAAGGCTCTGGCAGGGTCCTAGAGTGATCCTGTGTCCTTCCCAAAACTGGGAATGTGCTAAATAGGCTTTGGGAAGGAAGGACTGTAGGACCTGTCAGAGCCCTCATGCCTCCTTCACAAAGCCCAGCACCTCACTTACCCCTGCTTTGCAAAGGCAGCATGAGGGCTGAGGGGGCATCAGATGTTGCCAAGGGCCATCAAAAAAGGCCTCAAAAGCCACATGCATTGGACCATCTTGGAGACAAATCAGTTTCCTCCAGGAATGCCTGCTGCTGTGGCTCCATGACCCTCCCAACTACCTTGTCCTCGCTTGTGACCTGGCTGTAGTTGTTAAATACCTATCAAGTTCAGAGCATGTTTTTCAGGAGTTGGTCACACCACAGCTTCATACAAAGACACCATACCCTGGGCACAGCCAGTAATGCCCTCCCCCAGCATCTTAGCTCACCCACAGGGTAGAGAGCTTTAGTGTAGGGATACAAGAAAGTATTAACTCTGCAGTTCAGTCTGATATCCCTGTTTGTGGAGGATAAGACTATTAGTGGCTTCTACTCATGATGGTTGTACAACCTCCAGCATCCAAGGTAGTATACCTCTGAATACCAATTGCTGGGTACCATGAGTTGAAACTGCTATTGGCCTTATGCCCTGCTGATGTGCTTCCCATGATCAGTTGCAGTGAAAGTAGCATGAAAGTAGGTATTTCATCCAATCCAGCAGAGCTCATTTTATATTCTTAAAATACATGCATCTCTCTTCACCTGAGGCAGAATAACAATATATTATGTGAAATTTGTAAGTGAAAACAACTCATGCTTATCATCCTAATAAACTGTATCTGTCATACAATCTATTTACTTTCTGGAGGTGATTAACACTCCTAGGGAAGTTAATAGCAAAAAAGCTCACAGTGAATTGCAGGTATATTTGGAAGTGGAAGAGCAATCACAGAAAAAAATCATCGTTATTATTCTTCATTGGTGCTTAAGTGCTGTGAAGGTGAGTTTGTTTGTTGCGTTTCAAACGAGGGCATTGTTCGTCTTCTAGTAAGGAACTGATAATCACTCATTCAAGCAAGGTTTTGCCCCAGAGATAAAATAAAATAGCAGTGATTAGTTTTAATTTATATATTGGAGGGGAAATTGTTCCGTAAAACAGAACTAATAGAGTTCTGTTCTCCTAGAGAAGCACTCTTTAGTACAGCAGCACTTTTTAGTACAGGATAGTTGTTCTCAGCTTTTTTGCAGAGGGTCAGGACTCATGCATGAACTGCGCTCAGTCTCTTGCCTGAACATGAAACACACTATTTCTGTGTGCTACTTTGACAGTGCTTTAACACTCATCTGTGGGATTTTGATCTGGGGAAATAGCTGCTATAAAGATATGTAAGGATTCAGCAAGGGGTCTTATCAACACTAAGGGTTGGAACGTCACCTGCTCCCCCCCCCCAATGGAGGCAGGTAGAACTTTTCTGAAAATAAAGCATTGCCACCAAGACTAAATCCTGAAAATGTAGGGCTTGCAATAAGGGCTTGCAATAAAGAAGGTGGAGCATCTCTTTAGCGACAAGGTCATTGCATATTCAAGATAATTACAGTTTTAATTCTACAGGAAATTACTTTTGTATGACATTCAAAAAACATGCATATGCACTGGCATAGCATGGGCTTCTCTGTGAATGTAGCAACTGACAACAAATAATGTTGCTAGCTAGGATTCTATATGCGCAGAAATGGAAGGAAGAAGTTGTTCCAACCAAATAAGAATGGATAAATAATAATAATAATGGACTATGCAGAACTGGCAAAATTAACAGACTCTAATGATGAGTGTTTTATGGAAGAATGGATGCCTTTATTGGACTGTTTAAAGAAATGCTATAGTACGATATACTTGTGAGCAGGATTTGAGCTATGAGTAACAGAAGTAATTTGATTACCGTATTTTTCGCTCTATAGGACGCACTTTTCCCCCTTCAAAAATGAAGGGGAAATGTGTGTGCGTCCTATGGAGCGAAGACGCCATAGCCCCGCGACCCTCTCCCGGCTAGAGCCTCTATAAAGAAGCCCCCCCCCCCGCGACCCTCTCCCGGCTGGAGAGGTGATGCGCGGCTATGGCAGGAGCCTCTCCGCTGCGCCTTTCCGCTGCTCCCTGACCTGCTCTTTGGGGCTGGTGGTGGGCTTCCCCCCGCCAGCCCCAAAGAGCAGGTCGAAAGGAACCTGAAGCCTGGAGAGCGAGAGGGGTCAGTGCACACCGACCCCTCTCGCTCTCCAGGCTTCCAAGGTAGCCGCCTGAACGCACCTTAAACGACACCTTGTTTTAGAGGGGGAAAACAAGAGGGGGAAAATTCTCCCCCTCTCTGCGCAGCGCCTCCTGCCGCTTTGCTGAAGGGGCGCTGGGCAGAGGGGGGGGGGAGATTTTTTTTTCTTGTTCTCCCCCCTCTAAAACAAGGTGCGTCCTATTGTCCGGTGCGTCCTATGGTGCGAAAAATACGGTATATTATTGTGGTTATGATTTGATAGAAGATAGGCTGCAGCAGAAGGGAGAAACAATAACTCCATGGGAAATAGGGGTGGGACGTCGACAAAAATGATGACATCATGTTTTGATTATATATATTAAAAACGTTGAAACTCAATAAAATAAAATAGAATTGGAAATGTTGCTGCTGTGCTACGTGACTCTTTACTTCTCTGTCTTCTCCACAGGGTGAATGTTCCCAGAAGTGCCATGACATCTTTGTTCTGGAGACGGTCTGCGTGGCTTGGTTTTCCTTTGAGTTTGTCTTGCGCTCCATCCAGGCAGAGAGCAAATGCGCCTTCTTGAAGACTCCACTCAACATTATAGACATCTTGGCCATCTTGCCTTTCTACATCTCTTTGATTATAGATACAGCCTCTACCAAAAACACTGACAAACCTGGGGGTAGTGGCGGTGGCAGCGGTGGTGGAAACAAGTACTTGGAGAGAGTGGGCCTTGTCCTCCGCACCTTGCGAGCCCTCCGTATCCTGTATGTCATGCGCTTGGCCAGGCATTCACTGGGGCTGCAGACCCTGGGGCTTACTGTACGCCGTTGCACGCGGGAATTTGGGCTCCTGGTCCTCTTCCTTTGTGTCGCTATGGCACTCTTCTCCCCACTAGTTTTCCTGGCGGAGAGTGAAATGGGAGCCAAGCATGAATTCACCAGTGTCCCCAGCAGTTACTGGTGGGCTGTCATATCCATGACAACTGTTGGCTATGGCGACATGGTACCTCGTAGCATTCCTGGGCAGGTGGTCGCCCTGAGCAGCATCTTGAGTGGCATTTTGCTAATGGCTTTCCCTGTCACGTCCATATTCCACACTTTTTCCCGCTCGTACATCGAGCTTAAAGAGCAACAGCAGAGAGCTGCTAGCAGACAGTACCATCATGTGGAAGAAAGCACCAGAACTCTGAATGAGGACAGTTTCCATGAAGGTGATGCCACATGTTCACAAGAGGTTGATGCAGAGGTGGTTCATGCAGAGACTGAACAGGGAACTAAGAGTTGCTGACTCTAAGTGAAACTGAAGTATTGTAGGAACTCCATGGGAACGAGGGCGAGTAGATATTTCTCATATCTGAAACAGCCCCTGAACTGCCCATATCAGGGTACTCAGCCAAACACAGTGTTGGAGAAAGACTGCCCTTTTAAGCATTAGCTTAAGTGACCAATCCTGTTTCTTAAAATAATACTGAAGACAATTCATCTGCAGCAACCTTAGAATACAAGATACTTTTCAGCACTCAAGAGTGATCTTGAAGGAACAACAGTTTAAAAGACAGGTTTCCACTGTGCACATAGGGGGGAATAACACTGCTAAAACAGGTGTGTGTATGTTTTTAAATAAGCGCCCCAAATTCAGGGTAGTGTACATGTGCCATAGGACTGGGAGCAAGAGATAGATTGCACAAGAACATTTTTTCCCCTAAACCCTGTACCACAGGTGGTTTCATGGTTTTGTAAAAAGCCATGGAGTATTGCACAGAAAGGGTTAAAGGTGAATTTGAAAGTATGGGGACAAAGGGCCATTTCTGACAAAAGCTACCCCTAGTTTACCTCTCTGTTTAATTTTTTCTTCAATAGAACGAAAATCAATAACCACAATTCTGGCTGCCTGCTGACAGGTCTGACGTGTGCTTTAGCTCTTTATGCATTATTTAATAAAACATGCAGATTTACCACAGTAAGCTTTTGCATCCTAGCTTGGATGGCAGACATATACAATATGTTCCTTTTTGCTCAGATTTGAATGTATATTGTTTTAAAATGATGCTGTTTACTTCCAACGTTTGGTATCTTATTGCATTTCTCAGGATGTGGCGCCCGTTGGTGCCAAGATTTTCAAAACTGAAGAAAACATATCTAAGAAAGGTCAGTGTCTGGTTGGAGGACAATTAGTCCCCTCCCATCATCCATGAATAACTAAAAGGCAGGGTGGGGCTCCCCCCCCCCAGTACATACAGTTAGTGAACATAGGGGAGGAGGTAGGAAAAAGAACAGGGAGGTGATACTACAAATTGTAAAGCAGGGGCGGTTTGTAGTGCATTTGGATGCAGCCCATAATCCCCCCCCCCCGGGTAAGTGGGCATGCCAAAAACTCCCATTTGTGTGTGTTTTTCCAATGCCTAATTGCCCCACCAGGATGGGGGGTACCTGGTGGGAGAACGAGAGAAGAATGAGGCAGGAGGGGAGAGAGATTAGGTACCGTATTTTTCGCTCTATAACACGCACCAGACCATAACACACACGTAGTTTTTAGAGGAGGAAAACAAGAAAAAAATATATTCTAAACGAAATAGTGGATATATGATTTTTGTGGTTCATGCTGTGGCCACAGACATGTGATATGACAGTGAGTTTGGAGTAGCCCAATGCAAAAATCCTGAGGATCCATGTGGATCCATGCTTTGTAACTACGGAGGAGGGAAGGAAGGGGAACCATGGATCCTCTGCTCACGACTGCAGCAAACACACACCCCGCCACCCGCAGGCATTCACTCCATAACACGCACAGACATTTCCCCTTACTTTCTAGGAGGAAAAAAGTGAGTGTTATGGTGCAAAAAATATGGTATGTGGATATGAATATAGGGATAGGGCAAGGGATGCAAGAGGGAAAGCGGATGGGCTGGCTCTCCCCATTTTTGGCTCCAACCCCTGGTGTTGCCTGCTCAGCCCTCGGGGAAATAAAGGTTCCCCATCCCCGATGTAATAGGAACAGTAAAGACAAGTGATGCAGTATCACTATTATTTATTAAATTTATTAGTAGCTTTCTTGCCACGCAACTCAAAGCAACAATTTTCAGCAAAAAATGAACACATGCCTACATTAAATTAATAAAAGAAATCTTAAAAACCTTTCTGATTGTTTTTTTTTTTAAGTAGATAAAAGCTGTAGGTAATTAAAAGCCAAAGGTGTAATGATAAAGGATTGTTTTTGCCTGGTGCCTGAAGACATGTAATGATGGTCCCAGGTGAGCCTTCCTGGGGAGAGCATTCCACAAGCGAGGAGCCGCTGCTGAAAAGGGCACACAGTTCTCATGGTGCAGAGGACAGCATATGAAAAAGCTGAACTTTCGACATTGTGAAGATGCACAGAGAAGAAGCACAAGGCTTTTTGCTTCCTGTATCAGCAATATGCAACAGCTGCTGTTATGATGTAGAAGAAAAACTCTGAAAGAAGTTATGCTCTAGTAGGATTGAGAAATCTATCTCTCTCTCTCTCTCTCTCGCTCACACACACACACACACACACACACATACACACACACACAAATACCCCAACCCCAAAATCAACAGAACACTCCTTTCTCACCACAGACTTGGTTACATGTGGAGCATGCAAACAATTTCTTCATGGCTGTCCTACACAGAGTGAGCAGTAGCGACAGGAGTCGGCACTCTGCTATTTTCCTACTACAGTCAAGCAGCAGTTTGGCACACTTCTTAGTTGCCATGAGCCTCTCCCCATCACCCTACAAAAGCAAGTGCTTCAGATCTGAGCAAAAAAATAAGAACATCATCAGCCTTGGTTTTTTTTTTAAGTTTCTAGTGGAGGAAAGTAGTAACTAGTAAGGCAGATGTTCAGCTTCTCTTCAGATGAGTTAATTTGTGGTCAGCAAGGTTGTGAGAAAAATGACATTCCAGATCATATTCAGGACCATGGAAGTCTATTGATTTCAGGGTTTTTTTTACTAACAAAATAGCTACTGTTTTTCAAAATGCTTCTGTCCTTAGTAAATAATAATCATTTTAAACATAGCTTTGAATTAATATTTCCTGTTTCTCATTACCACTTGTTCCAAGATATTTGAAAATAAAATTCTCTTGAAGCACCCCCATCTAAATGTGCTTTCTTTTTTACTTACGAAAGCCAATCTATATCGTGCATAAACCAAACTCCCAATTTCTTGTCCTGAACTATAGATGCTTTTATTTAATGTGTAAGACAGTTCTGGGTGAAAGCCAATCTTTAGGGAATTCTCTTTGTTGTATGGTTTTATAAATAATATGGTGCTTCTTTTGCAGTTTTGAGATTAGCACAATTTTGGGTGGGTGTGTTTTTTTAAAATCCCACTAAACCAGAATGCTAACATAGGTAGACTAGCGAGCAGCTCATCCCGTGTGGCTGCTGTATTTACATACATCCTGTAGTTGTGAGAAACAGCATCCATAAGGTTGCAACTGTCTGTGAAGGAGGCAACCAGTTTCTGGCCAATTTAGTCCTTGGCACAACCCTTGTCCTGTATATTTTCTTTAAGGGCCACTTCACAAAGTTCAAAGCTATATGTTAATTCTAAACAAACCAAAGATGTTTAAGCTGGGTTGGGAGGAAATTAGCCAAAAGACTGCACAAAGCATGGAGGGTATAGGAGGGACAAGAATCAGTGCTGGAGCTGGAACCAGGTATATGTAGCAGAAAGGCAAACAATAGAGGTGCAGACTTCACCCTGTAACAGAAAACATCTTGTGAAATGCGCCTATATGCAGCCTAAGTTGTTCCATGCAATTGGGCTCTAATAAATACCATGGTGTCTATAATAATAAAAGATGAGAGTCTTGCTCCAGCTGGTCTCATCTCCTTGTTCAACAGTAAGGATACCTCCAGACATGATGTTTTCTGTGGGTCTGAATCAGAGTACTAAGTGATCAGCAGCCTACACAGAGTCTGGCAATATAGGCAAAAGGGAACAGTGTCACTGCACTTGGTGTTAAACTCAATGCTAATAGTAAGTCCCAGCCCCAACCTCCATTTTGGGCACTCTGGTGGCTCATCTGGTCACTGAGGAAGGCCTGTCTGAAGGGTGCCAAAAAAAAGATTGACGTTTCTATTAGCGCCCCTCAGCCTCTCCTATACAGAGCAAATAAACACCAATGGGAGCCTTCTCTCAACCCTATTTGATTGCCATGCTGAACAATTTTTTGTGGGAGGGAGAAAGAAGGTGGAAGCAGCAATTCCAGCCATTTTTACCCCTGGCACATGACATCCATGAGATTACCACTAAGAATTCAGCCTCCAACCTTAACATCTTTCCCCATTCCAGTCCTAACTGTTCCTTGTCGCTTTTCTTAATTTGCAAACATGAAACCCCTTCTTGAAATTCAGTTAGGCTACAATTAATGGCTCAGATCATTATGTTTTCCTTGCTTTTAGACACTGAGGGAGTAACTTCCCATTTTCCTTTGTTCTGGTAATGTTGGGCATCGTGTTTTCCTGCTTCCACAAGGCTCTCACTGTTGCAGGAATTTTATAAAATACTTATTTTTTCCTGCATAATAGCAGCAGCTGCCGCTTTAATCCACACAGTACTACGCCAAAGGGAGCCTTTGATAATAGCAAGTGGCACAAAACAGCACTGTCTCCATTCCATTCAGTGCTCTTGATAAAAGAAATGTCATTTCCCTGTTTTATATCCAAAAAAATGTTGGCCGAATTAAAAGCTACACACTTGTTTGCTGAATGTAGAGGGGAAATAAACAGCAGGCCACGTCGCTTTTCAAGATGTTGTGCTGAGCCACTTGGCTTCTCAGACTGCAAACTTTTTTGGAGAGCATACCATAGGATGCAGGTTTGGCCCGTACTTCAGACCCTAGGATCAAGTGAATATGCCAGGGGCTATAAAGGGATTCTAGTGTTCTGGGCTGCAAAGAAAGATTAAACAGATTAAACCAGGCTTAGAACTACTGGAGATATGCCCCATGCAGTGTCGCAGAAGCTGTTTGCCTTGTTTTTATTGAGCTGTATTTTCACACATTTGTTCTGAGAAGCTGGTGGAGATTTTGTAAGAAATAAAATTAAAACATCTTCTGTCTTTCCCTGCAGAACTGACTGGTGGAAATAATTTGACAACTATTTCTTTTCTATGTGCCCCAGTCTCAAGAAAGTTACTCATACCTAATACTCATTGATTACATCTGGCCCCATTACTTTTTCTGGATCAAAATGGTTATGTACTGTTGAACACAGTTATAAAGTATGGGCTGTATCCAACTAACTACTATACAGAGTAGAGCCACTAACATTAATTGACCCAAGTTAGCAATGACCATTGATTTCAATGGTACTACTCTTAGAAGTTGAATACAACCCTATATTTAATTGTACAAATGTGTAACCCTGTTTACTCCATAAACTTAATTGCAAAATAATTTGCTGCAGCTGATATGCGAGAACGTAAGGAATAAACATAAGACCTGGTAAACCATATCCATCTAATACACTCGCCAAGAGGGTGGATCAGTGCCTAGTATGAGCCTGTGTGAATAATGTATTGGGTTTTCAATCTTGGGGGAAAGCCTTGCTCAGCTACGTTCCACTAGATAGCTGAAGCACTAGACAAGACACTCCACTTCATCAGCATAATGTACACCAAAAAGGGCTATACAAATGATAAAATAATAATTCTGATCTGTTATTTTAGGAAACCAATTTATGGTGTCTGGCGCTCATTCACACCCCATCAATTTGTAGGATGGTGAGACAAACTGATTTCTACTGACATGCTGAACCCCCGCCAAAAGGCACTTCTCTATCTTACATTTGAAAGGAACAACAACAAATTCTGTGCACAACTGATTGGTTTATTTTTAAAAATTGCAACTGATAAATCGACATTAGTGCCATTGAGATATTCCATACATTCAGCAGAAAGATGGATTTAAGATTTACTTAATCTCTGAACCCTGATGCGATCGTAGTTACACAGATTTCTTTACCTGTAAAAAGAACTGCATTTTTTTTAAGCCAGTGATTCATTGACCACTGAGGTGCCCTTTAGATGGTCTCCCGAATATGTGGGATCTGTTTGTATGCAAGCAGTTAGCTCACCTGTGGCTGGGAAAATGTTTCAATGATCCAACCATGGAGCAAGAGTGACGGGGTCTTTTCTGCAGAACTTGCACTGGGTCATTTAAACATTCTCCCAGGTACATAGAAGCTGATCACAGACTAGCATTCCTACACACCTGGGAGAATGTCTAAAAGACACCTGAGATAGCTGTGGTCCCACTGGAATTGTTGTTAACTGGCATGCCTGAAAACAGCCCTTGTGCCTTTCCCTAAATACCTTGAAATCTGGGATTCAGGGGTTCCCTAGCTCCCGTTTAGATGCCACAGATGAATGTAGCATTTTTAGACACAACTCTATTGGCTTTTCTTCTGGCATCGGCAATCCTGGCATGAAGGAAATTGTTTGGATATTGACAACAAATGGTTATCAGTTTAACAGATCTAACTGTGAATCTGTGCACAGCGTCCTGGGAAATATTACCAATTTTACCATCAATAATACTTGTTAAACAAAGAGGCATGGGGGATATGCACAGACTAAGCTAACACACACTAGCTGAGTCTTAAGCCCCTTTTCAAAGAACAATTGGGCGGAGGGAAGGACTGCCCCATACAAAAATAAAGCACAGCGTTGCAAGTTACTGTTATGAAATCCTGTTGTACAAGTAGAAATACAATCCTCATTACAGCAGCATACAAGGGAAATAGAACTGTGGTGGAAATTTATAATTTAAAAGACAAATGCCCAGAAGTTCTAACACAGCCAGAACATTTGTGAAAAGGAGAGCAATTAAACATTCATATTCTGCCATGCCACATAACATCAGCTAGGTAAGGTCACTTCAGGCATTAGGGAACAAGCATGGTAGCCAATCAATAGCACAAAGTCTGAGGTCAACCATAGCGCTTCACACTAAGCTCTCAATAAAACAGTTTTCCTGAGGTTCTGTTTATATGCCAGCCGGGGAGGGAGAGATCCATACAGCTACTGTGGAGTGGTAGTAGCCTCTCCTCTTTCTTTTAAAAAAGAACAGTCTGATCTCCAGGACAATTTGCTCCTCAGACATGGAGTGTCTAACTGGATAGAAGAGGAAGTCCAGCCAGTTCTGAGGTTGTTCCGTACTCAGCAGACGAAGAAATTAGAAGCAAATGTGCAAGTGCAGAAGGCAAATAATTCCTTTCCTTTTTTTAAAAAAAAAACCTGATAACAATTATGAAACTTCTCTGTCTTTTCAGTACAGAGAAGATTTGGCACAGCCAAATGTATCAAACGAGGAAGATGCCCAGCTAAAAACAGCTTTCGTAGATCAGACGTGCAGGTGCATCAAGTTCATCCATTTTTGGAAAATGTTTTAGTGGAGGAAAGCAACCATTTTAACAGGTGTCTATTGCTGACCCAAAATATCACCCACGTAGCAGTTTCATCTAGCACTGGAGAATATATGTTTCTGGACAACCATGGCTTGTGGAGAGAATAAAACAGTTCCTGGAGCACAGCATGACTGCATATTCCTTACAGGGTCAAAGCAGGTTCCTCCTGGCAAGCGGCCAAAGAGGAGTGGTTTGAAAAGGAACAGTTCAAGCTGTGCAGTTGCTGAATTCTAGATCAAGTCTTCAGTAAAGGAAATATGCAAGTCTGAAACTGGCAAACACACTTTAGGTACAGGTTTTCCCCAATCTTCATCTACATTGCATGTGGATAACACAAATTCCCACCTGTATTACATATACTATCTCAATTACTGGCCACGGAACTTGCAAAAAGGAAGCAATCTTCATGATCCTAAAGGGCTAGAAATACTGTTAGGATTCTTCCTCCTCAATATTTGGCTAATGCAAAGAAGACATTTGGCATTAAATAATACTAAGGAAAGTGTCAAGTTTCAGCTTTCTTTTTGAAAAAGAGGCTTGCTGTGTTATTCATCACTAGGCAATTGCTCTTCTACCTCTGAGTGGCTCTTGCTTAGCCTGGTCTACCTTTCATTTATTGGAGCAGACCACACACCCAGGTAGTTTATTTTAGTTTAAGATGCAGTTATATAGACAGTGCTCCCATTGTCAGTGCAGCTTAAGACTGTACGTCGGAAGGCATTTCACTGTGCCCATGCTGGAAAGTCTCAGCTATGTAACACTGCTGGCTTCACCACCAAACATATATGGGCACTGAGAGTTCAGATTAAGGCCTAGGCTACACATTTGGGTTCTTTCTGGCTTCCAAACGGCTACTGTCATAAATCCTTCATTGGGCCTTTTGGCATTTTCCCTCAGGTCTCTTATGACTGTAGCCACTTCAGAAAGAAGGCTGAGTTGTATTAGACGCCTTCCTTCCCTTCTTTCTTCACAGCAACAAGTTGAATGCCAATTCATTATTTTTTTCATCTTGGCATAGCATCACCCACTCCACAACCACACCTCATACTTTGATCTATTAATTGGACACACTGGTCCAGCAGTGTGTGCTTAACACATTTACACTGAATAAAATACATTTTCTTTACATCATTCATTTACCTCTTTCTTCCTAGCTGCAGCCTCCGTCACCATTTGGAAAAAACTATTTTAACATTTCTGCCGATAATTGCATTGCCTTCATGAGTCCTAACTGAAATATAACAGACATTCCAAAAGTATGACCCTTATACATTTTATATAAATAGGTAAAAGCTTCAGACAAAATACTCCGATTCTTGTGATTGAATTTTTTTTTTAAATAGCACTGAAAAACATCCAGCCCTTGAGTAGGTACACCTACGCACACTCACACAAGCACATATATACGAAGCGTGGTGAGTGAATAAGACTTATAGATATGTCCATTTATATATATATATATATATTTAAAAAGCACCCTCATGTGAGCCCCCAAAAGAAAAATCCATTCCAATGGATTTGGAACACAAGGAAAGCAAATAATTAAAAAGAATGCCAGGTCTGATACCTGCCTAGGTTTCCATGTTGGACGCTTCTATTTGCAGCCCATCAGAAACACAGTATTGACAACTGAAAGTGAAGCTGCAAGGCTGGCTCCAAATATTTTGACTGATAGCTGCCTCCACTTTGTGCTTTAAAGTGCCTTCGTACTGGCTGGGTGTGTTGTGTGTGAAGCTGGCTTTTGCGGGTAGCAGCTGTAGAAGTAAACCTGCAACAGGATGGCCATATCCACAAAGACCTGTAGAAGTCCGCAGATAGAGAACTGGAAGGGAGCCTGGTTCACAAGGAAGTACATGGTCTTGAAGGTGTCACCACTGGTCCACATCAGCACCATCTTGACACTTAACAGGGAGAGAAAGGGAAAGCACCTTTAAGAAGAGGGAAAATGGAAAGCAGAAACAAAGGTTTACAACCGTAGCACAGCTACAGTAACTGTAACTGATTAAATATGAGTGACAGTTAGGATAAGCAAAGCACAATCATCAGCAAACTTTATTATCTTCTGCTATAATGCATGGCAAATCTAACATTAATGTGGAGAGAGCTTTTGTCTGCTCTTCTGCAGAGTAGCCAGTCATAAGCCATATAGTTCATACTAAAAATCAAAAGAATGTCACAGTACATAAAATAGAGAAAGCAAAATGTCTCTTTCAAACACACACACACACACTTTTATTAATTTTTCAAATGTATAAACAGGTTCCTATATTAGAAGCTGTGATATTTAGCTTTTGAAACCAATTATGACTAACCCAAGGCTATTGAGAATGAGCTGGTTTGGATCATCATATTTTGGCTTAATGTATGAACCTTTTACCCACACAAGCAGCTCAAATCATAATTAAGCTAGAAAGTATCCAATTAACAACAGTTTCCTGTTTGACCCAAAGTAGATAACTATGGTTACCATTTTCAAAAAAGCCAGACTCTTAACCCAACTACAAACCATGGTTTTAAAGATTGTGTCTGGTTCCAAAACTGGCAAACACAGTTTCCTAGCTTGGGTGGAATGGAAAACTTTGGTTAAATAGAGCCTTCCTGGTTTAACTGAGGCCTGTGTGAAGAGAGACGTCATTTTTCTACTTTTAGCACCAAGATAATCATAAAGGCTTGCTTTGGATGAGCATAAGATTTTAACTTGAGCTTTCCAGGTTCACTCCCCCTTCCATTTATTTATATTGGTTTATAGCTTATTCCAGCTCACTAGACAATCAGATTATGCACACATACCGAGAAATAAGACAGTGTCTCCAAGTATATAAATAATTAAAAGAAGGAGTACCTTAATCATCACTCATTACTTCATATAAACTACCCTTGTGAGTCCTAAAGCACAATATTATTGAAACTTTTCTTTCTATTCAGGTATAATATTGAAGTGAAGGAAGTCGGAGATAGCTTTTATAATTTAAAAAATAAATTTTCATTAACACACTCTCAGTAGTGAAAGTCAAAACCACTGCCAGTTTTTAAGTGCCTGTAACAGTCTTAATGCATTATAAATGGACATATTTTTAATGGAATTATAAGCAGCGCCCAGTAAAAGCTTTGGAGTTCATTGTTATAATAACCAAAAATATATTATGCAACGTGTATGAAATATAATTGAAAGCGATGAGCACTTCAGATCTTATTTACAAGTAATCAGACGCAACTATGTGTGTGACAAAATAGGGAAAATGTCCAACATTTCTCTAACCAGTGAGAGAGAAAATGGAAGCAAAGAGAAAAGTGAAATGAGACAAGTTTATACTCTAGTTGACAGCAGTCCAGAAAAAGAAGGGAAGATCCATGTTAGGGATATGGTTATGGTTCAATACAAGTCATAAGTAAAATAAAATATGAGATATGTAGCACAGTCCCCAACATGGCAACTAAGAAATAAGCTCCACTGCATTCAATGGTATTTAATCTGTATTAAAAGGGCTCAGGATTACAGCCTAAACACAAGTCAACTTGTGTTTTGAAGAGAGCAAAACTATCACAGCCGCGCATACACTTCATACAAACCCAGTTATAGAGATCACAAAATAAGCTTATGCAAGAGATAAATTAATGCTTTAGAATGCTCAATCCTGAAGGAAGGGTCTTCATGCTACGAGAGTTGTAATCCTGTCACATGCTACTTAAACTGCCCTGAGATTTCAGTTTCCCGGGGATGGTTACTGAAAACCCAGAAGCAAAACAGGAAGGACTTCATAGAAGAAGAGGCAACTTATCATAGGATCCTGAGCTACTGTCATTGGTGGTGACTGTTGCAAATGTAACTGCAGTCCGTTCTGCTCATGCTAGGACTAGCAGAAAACAAGCTACATGCTCACAAACCACATGGGGCATACACTGGGAAACGGTTGAAAGCCCTGGATGCATATATAGCTCTCTTGCATGAATCAATACCAAGGACAGCAATCAAAAGTGCAGCCGGGGGGGGGGGGGTTGCACAGCTTTCTGCCGTAAGGAAGACTGCCATTGTACTTGCACAGAGCATTTCTCAACATTTTAGTAACCCATAAGCTCCAACATTAAACCCTATGTATGCTTTGACGTTCTCATTAAAGTATTGAGACAACAGTGTTTAGCCTTTGATGCTGTATTGTGTGCAGTCTAAGAACAGGAATGATTCTACACAGTGTTTCAGTAATATTCACTACGCATCTTTCAATCCCAACCCATGGGAAGCACTGTGGAGGCAAGACAAAACTTAGAAATGGATATATGGACATCCTAAACTTCTTTTTAACCCTGCACAATAATAAACCTAAGCAATTTATAACACACACACACACCGTCTTATTTGACTGTGCTTTTTAAATGCTGCTTTAAAAAATATTGTGCACCCAACCCTACAGCCCTGAGTTTTTGCACATAAATACAAAAGAAAAACATTTTCAGATGTTTTCGTTAATGCCACATATTTTTTCAATATGCCGCAGTCACTCATCTATCAATGCCCACTTAAAAGGGAAGAAAAGAAAGCAGCACAGTTACAACCCCCTCCAGTTTAGTAAAAGTGTGTTTGGCCAGAGGGCCAGGGAGAAAAAAAAGGGAAAGTTGCCCCCACTCCATGCCCACTCAGGAACTCATCTGGTACAATTAGCGACACTGGAAATTTCTGCTTCATGTGTGCCCCCATTTATGATATTATTGTCTCTTCACTGCACAAACTCAGCTTCCCAGATGAATAAGGGAATGACTTTTTTTTTTTTTGCATATATCTAAGAAAACCAGGCTAGCTTTGCAGACACACCACTTTTTCCTATTCAGTCATTTCAGAATTTCATATAGGAGAAAGAGACTTTTGTAAGCTGAATAAAGCGTTGCCTTCTGTGAAGTCCAACAGCCGCTCAAAATTCTTTTTTTCTTTTTTTTAGGATGGGGTGGGGGGAGAAAGAAACCCCAGTTAGGCAGGAAGCTAGAAGTAGCACACAATCTGCCTGGAAGCAAGAAAGAAGCCAAGTGCATGGACAGATAAGGAGGATTTCATTTCACAAAGGTTATTTTCCCCATTTTGAGCGGCTGTTCTATGGAACAATTTTCCTCTCCATTAGTAGAAGGGGGAAGAGATATGCAACAATGCAATCATTTAATGAAAGATACAGAAGGCATTTTAACAAGCTGGGAATAAGCTAAGGAGACTTTGAAATCCTGCCGACTTCAAAATAAAAGGTCCAGAATGTGTAGAACTCGAATCTTATTTACCAAGTGTCTAGCAACCATGTAGTGTGCAGATCCATGTATATCAAATGTGTAAGAAGGCTGTGTTAACGGTAAAATTCCAACAGGGGAGAATTTAGTCTGACCCAAATGCTGCTTTTACTAATACACTAACATTTCCATATTGGACTATAAAATACAAAATAGACCCAGGATTCGGAAGCTTCAAACAAACAGCTACAAACAAACAAACAAGAAAACTTGCTGCAGAATTTGGCAACCTGAGAAGTTTAAGATTTAAGACAGCTTACACTATAGTACTGCATGGTCAACCCAAGGATAATCCCCAGCTCCTGGAGTTGCCACCAAGTTCAATTGGTCAATGGCCCTACAAAACCAACATTCACACTATACAGCTCTGCAAAATGCAAGTCCTGCTGCAGCCTCCAAATTTCCTGAAAAGCATAAAACAAGCAGTATATGCCAGAACCCACATCGTGGTACCTCAGGTTAAGAACTTAATTCGTTCCGGAGGTCTGTTCTTAACCTGAAACTTTTCTTAACCTGAAGCACCACTTTAGAAAATGGGGCCTCCCGCTGCCGCTGCGCCGCCACAGCACGATTTCTGTTCTCATCCTGAAGCAAAGGTCTTAATCCGAGGTACTATTTCTGGGTTAGCAGACTCTGTAACCTGAAGCATCTGTAACCTGAGGTACCACTGTACATTTACAGCTTCAACTTCATTAGTGTGTATTGATCACAGGAGGCTCTCCTCGCAGAATTTAGTTTTTCCAACTGCAGAATTAAACCCACTTTGTTGCAGATCTC
This sequence comes from Podarcis vaucheri, assembly GCF_965113315.1. Taxonomy (NCBI): domain Eukaryota; kingdom Metazoa; phylum Chordata; class Lepidosauria; order Squamata; family Lacertidae; genus Podarcis; species Podarcis vaucheri. Next base: position 36,598,956 of record NC_138766.1, on the reverse strand, counting down.
CAGTGGGCTGCTCTTCCAAGTTACTGCGATTTGTCGCTAAAGGACCCATCAGTTAGGGAAATGTTAACGGCTCCATGGCTGTCAGGAAAACAAAGCAGCAGGGCCAGGCGGGGATCAAGCATGTGGTGAACTGAGCCGCAACATGGCTGGTTAACTAGCAAGAGGTGCAAGAGTAACATCGGGTCTTGCAACAACACATATGCCAGAGGGAGCGAAGGAAGCAGGAGCTGCTCTGAAAGAGATGTTATTGCCAGAGGCTCAAGCAACAAAAATAGCACTTCCCAGCGATGTAATGCACTCCAATGGTATCCAGTGACAACACACCTCCCCAGTACAAGCGCTTTTCTTATAGCTGAGCTCTTCAAAATTACTACTTTAAAGAACGGTATGCAAATGCAACAATCCAGTTATGCAATGCATAAAACTGCATTTACCACACACCGGCCTTTTTCCAGCAGTACAGGCATGTAATTTAAAATATGACAGAATTGATATTTATGCGACTGCAATTTATTCTCAGAAAAAAACACCCAGCACCCCCCTCTCACTTTCTTAGTCAAGATACTACTTTTTGTGCACTGGCAAGGAGCACCTGCTATCCATGGGAAAGATACATTTTATTTTATATTTTGCATACCACGTGCCACATTAAAAGTAAAAACTTCAGCCGGTCAGATTTCTACTGTATGTAGCAAGTGGCCATTACACAAAAACAAACAAGACAGTCCAAAAGAAAGTTAAACATAGAAAATATTCAGAAATGCAAAAAGTCAAACGTTAAACATTATTATAAAGTTCTGCAAGTCATCTAATAATTTTTTTAAAAAATCTCCTTTGACAGCACTTCTTTGGGTCAAACCTAGTATGATTGATATTTACACCTGCAATGTTTAAAAAAGCATGCTCAAACCTAGTCATCTCCGGCTTTTTCTAGACCTAAGCAAGACATCATGGATTCAGGGTTCATATTGAAATATTTAAGAAAAGGTTGTTCTATAAGCTACCCCAGGCAATGCAGTCCATTGCCCTGCTACTCTTTCCTTGAGATTTTAATGTATATTTCCCTACATTCCACTTTGCACACTGTCAGGTTAGCACTTAACCTGAAACTTGGGAAGCACTTATGAAACAATCTCTGAATACAGAATTAACCTATTTTTGAGCTTCAAGCATTGAAGAGCCAGTTATGCAGACTGCCCAAATCGGACCACAGTGAAGGTCTTCTGTAATGTGGACTGCCAAGAAGGTGCATGTATATTCATTGCTCTGGAAAAGCATCAAGTGTCTTTCAAAAATAGATGAAGATGTGTCCTAAACCATTTCTATTTAATCCCTTGTCTGTATCTTTCTACTAACGAGAATGGGAAACCATTGTAGCTTCTCTCCTTTGCAGTGGCCTCTAAGTGTTCGGGTTCTGATCCTGAGCCAAAGCAGAAGTAGAAGCTGGAATCCCAGAAGACAGGGCTGGCTAAACTCTGAAACATTAAGATAGCAGCTGGATTTCAGGGCAATCCAGAAACACAAATTATTAAGGAGAAGCAGAGGTCAATCACAATGAAGCAGTTCCAAAGTGGATGCCATCAGATAGCATGGTTTAGAGGTAAAGCAGAAATCAAACACAAAGGTGGGCACGTTTCCAAGAGCAAAGTACAGTGGTACCTCGGGTTACAGACGCTTCAGGTTACAGACTCTGCTAACCCAGACATAGTACCTTGGGTTAAGAACTTTGCTTCAGGTTGAGAACAGAAATCACGCAGTGGCAGTGGGAGGCCCCATTAGCTAAAGTGCTACCTCAGGTTAAGAACAGTTTCAGGCTAAGAACGGACCTCCAGAACAAATTAAGTTCTTAACCCAAGGTACCACTGTATTAGCAAAGGTCCAAGGCCCAGGGTCAATGAGGGTAGCAGGAAGTAGGAACAGGAAGTTGGGTGCACAGAGCCAACGACCAGCAACCGACAGTCTTCATTGGGGAGTTATGTAGACTGGTCACCCAGTCCCCACCGACATCTGTTAGCCCAGCCTTCAAGGTTGTCTGCTTCTAAGTAGGTCCTTTTCTCTTGAGAAGTTCTTTTGGACTTGAGCTGTACACTCAGTTGAACAGTGGATGTCAGTGCCTTCATCTTCTGATGCCAGTATTCAACAGCCAAAAGAATAGCAGCAGGTCAATTGGGAACATCTTTCATGGGTCTTTCTGGGTCCTCTACTGCTGATGGGCCTGGCGACCCTTCTCCAGAGATGTTGGGGGTGTCTGGGGTAGCACTGGAGTCAGGAGATACTATAAGGTCTTCAGTCTTCATGTCACTGGGGTTTTCATCTGAGGGGTCATCCTGGCTTAGGCCTGGATGACACTTAGCCAAATGAAAACTAGCACAGGGCATGGTTTATTGTTGAGGACACATTCTATGTTAGATGGAAGAAAACCTCTTTTACTGGAGACCATGTGAAACTCCCTATGGATTACCAATTCAGACATTTCCACAGTCTTCCCCCCCCCCCCAAGGCATAGAGGCCATCTTGTAACGTATGATGACTATATTCAGGAAAGCCAGACTTACACTCAACCAATTTGCCAAAGACAATTTTCATTTAAGCAACTTGGTAGCTCAATAACAAAGAGAAATCTGGCAAGTGGGGATTTTTGTGACTCTGTGCTGCGAGAGAAACTGAATCTGCATACAGCTACTAAAATGGCAAAGGAGTTATTCTGGATCAAGTTTGTGAACACAGACAAATGGTCTTGCTTCAGTTACATGCTTGCTGCCAGGATAATGGCAAATTGTTTCTTAAATCCAAGCCACAGAATTAGATTTCTAAAATATACATGACTTTCCAAGCACTTCTCTCTCTTTCTCTCTTAGTGGGTAAAGACCTCAGGTGGGTCATTACTACACTGTGGTACATCTCACTGTGCAAAATGTTTGTTTTACTAGTCTCAGTTATAAGACTCCCAGTAGAAATCTCACCATTATTAGTGTCATCTATCTGGTCTGACTGCTTACGCTAGCTTGCATCTGCCCTGAGCAAGTATTTTTACTGTCAATTCTTTGAACTTTCACTTAACCATTACTTACACTTTTCTGCTTGCTACTTGAAATGCATTATGAAAGATTGGGTCTAGGGGGTTTTGTCTTCCCATCAGCTGCCACCACTTTGGCACCACCACCTCTAGACCCTATTATGTAGAGGAATCCTACTGTTAACTAGGGATAGGGAGGAATTTGGTTTGCATATCTCTGGGTGCTTAGCAATTTCTAGTTGCTAGGTGTTTAATATCTGTAGGTACAATATCCCGTTTTCTATTTATACACTCTTTTAAGATCCCTGCCTCATACAATTTAAATAAAACCTCTTAGATTACACTGGGCAACAATTTTTTACTTTTTGAATGTTGTCTAGATTTCTACAACTGATTTAGGGTATTTTTGCACTGCTGAATCAGGAAATGGCATCCGTTTCTCTCCATCAGGTCAGATTTACTGTAAACTGAATGGTGGGCATTGATAAAGGTAAGTACACGTAAATTGCATGTTGCTTCACCATTTTTCAAACTTCAGGGCTTGAAGTTCCGTTTCTTGGAACTCCTGGAATGCTCAGCAGCAGGGAGGTCTCTCTTCAGAGTCCAACAGTAGTCAGCCATCATGAATGCGTCCCAGCGACCCTGATACCTGGTCTCCATCTCTTTCATATCCTGGTGGAATCTCTTCCCCTGCTCGTCACTCATTGAACCCAGGTTCTCAGGAAACCGGTCCATATGTGAAAATAGGTAGTGCATCTTGACGCTCATGTTGCAGCCCAGGTTTCTGAAAGCAGTCAGCATGTTGTTGACAAGTTCTGCGTAGTTTCTGGCCTTATTGTTGCCAAGAAAGTTCTTCACTACCAGAACAAATGCCTTCCACACTTCCAGTTCCACTTCGTTCATTGAGTTTCCGAACTCTGGATCTCTGATGAGCTGACGGATCTGAGGACCATCAAAGATGCCAGCGTTCAACTTCTCCATGGTCAATCCTGGAAAAGCCTGGCACAAGTAAGTGAAGCAGTCACCATCCTTGTCCAGAGCCTTGGTGAACTGCTTGATTAAGCCGAGCTTGATGTGCAGCGGTGGGAAGAGTATTCTGTCTCTGTCCACCAGAGGGTCGTTGATGACGTTCCTTTCTTTGCAAGGCACCAATTCCTCCCACACAGGCCAGTCCTTCTTCGTGTAATGCTGAGCACGGTCCCTACTATCCCACATGCACAGAAAACATGGGTACTTGGTGAAGCCAGACTGTTGTCCCAACAAAAAGTTCACCATCTTCAGGTCAACACAAATAAACCACTTATGCTGATCATAACCAATTTTCTCCAGCACATACTTCACCGCTTCATAGTTCTCCTTCAGTGTACTCGAGTGAGCCAGGGGTATAGAGGCAAACTGGTTGCCGTTGTGTAGCAGAACACATTTCAGTGATTGCTTGCTGCTGTCAATGAACAGTCTCCAATCTTTGGGTTCGTACTGTGGCACTCCAAGCTTGAGCAGAAGCTGCACAATACACCAAGCCCTTCTCTTCCGAGAAAAAATGGAGGTACTCTTGATGCCTGTTGCGGAGGAAGCTGATGCGACCACTGTCAGAGAGATTCAACTCCTTTTGGGAAAATGGATGTGGAGCATCATCTTCAAGAACCACTTCTTCTTCATGTCCTTCAACACTGGAGGCATCTTCGTCGCTAATGTCAGGAAGTTCTCTGAAGATAGGCACTGGAATTTCATCACAATGAGCTACAGGATGACGTGCTGATTGAAGATCAGGATACTTCGTGGGGCGGCTGCCCCATTAACTTAGTTTTGATCCCCCAACTTTATGCTTTGCCGCACCAATTTATGGAAGATTTCAAGGTTTTATGACTTCAAACTGATCCCTTTTCTACATAATCACCCAGAACTATCGGACCTGAATACTTCTTGTCATTAAAATAATCATTTCCAATCAAAACAATTATTCGACATGGCATTTTACCCCCACCAACTTCTTCTAAAATGCTCCACGCAAGCGTACATGTGAACAAAAGCGTAAAAAAACAGACATGTGGCCATAGCTCAAAAACTTGACCTGATTGAGCAAAACCAATGTGATTTTTGGATTCAGCGCATCAGATTCATCCTAAATCAACTGAAAAAATGCAGACAACAAATTTGTTGTTGACCAGTGTTATCAATGCAGCATTTTAATTCTAACTTGTTTCTTCAACCGCCTTTTACTACACATAGTAGCAGAGTATAGATATGAGACAAACAGAACTGGAAAATATGCCAAGTTTATTAAAGATAATATAAAATAATAATAAATGGTTTGCTTGCAGATTGGTTATTTAATAGTATGTGGTATAATAACTGTTAAAAATAAGTTGCTGTTGTTTTAAATCTGCTACTGTCACTTGGGCTTTGACTAGATGAGCCTTGTGGCTCCTTCCAACTCTAAACTTCTATGATTCTTTGACTCTTGAGACTGCTGCTGTCCACCTGACAGACATACATCAGTTTTCCTCTGAAGTCTTCTTTCTGCTGAAGGACTTAGCCACAAAGGTCTTAACAGGTGTCTTCCTGGGGCCAGCTACTGACTAGTCAGAAGTTAAACTGGAGAACTGACTCCGGGGTTTCGCTTTCCTGGGTGGCTTCCCTAAGCTTCTGCCATCAGGGATTCTGAGCTCACTTTCTGCATCTTTAGTCTTTTCAGTATCTTCACCCTCTGACCATCCAACTGCTGCTTTAATGACTGACAGACTTCAAACAGTATTTTGCCCACCCTTATACTGCCTCCAGCCAGAACCAATTTTACCAATCATCAGGTCCTTTCTGGAATTCTGACTCCTCACTGGTGTACACCTAAGGACAAATTCTGAACAGAATAGCCACTAAAGGGCCAATCACAATTTAACCCTTGTCAATTCTCTTCACCCACAGAAAAGCTAGATTCTGCTATTAACTGCTATAACAGAAAACCTTTCATGTTGACAAAACACCTATTTGTAAAATGTTCCTGCCTGAGTAGTTTCTCGGCAGACTGCCACTTGTACATTGGCCTGGTTTGCATGTTAAAACTAAGCTGAATTATGTCTAAGCATGAACAAGTCTACATGTGGGTACAAAAAAACATGTCTGGTTTGCTCCTGCTACCATCACGCCGCTATCATGCTACCCACAGCTGTGGTTTGCTTTAGTGTTACACAAGAACCCACATGCAAGGTTTGTCTCACTACAGACAAAACTTAAGCTGTAGCCAAAGCTTGCTCTTTGCTTACTGCCCATGGTCTGTCTGGGAGACAAAAACCATGGGCTTGGGTGTGGATATAAGAAGACAAATCATGGCTTAGTTCTGGTTAGTGCTTTGTCAGGAAGGAGCAAAGCAGCTGCAATTTTTGCAGTAAGTACTCACAAGCTCAATTTGTTCATGCTTAACCAAGAATTATCACTTAGTGTGAACTAGGCCTTAGTATCTTTTCTGGCTTCAGTCAGAAGTGAACTGTCAGTTTTTCCCTACACAGCTGACCCTTTACATAACAAGGTACATTGACATTTTTGCTCATGATGCAACCGTTTCTTCACATATGCAAATACTGCCAAGAAAATAGAAACAAAGAGGGTCAAGAATGATAAAGTTTCCTCTCTAAAATTCTAGAGTGCTTTCACTGAACAAGTCAGTACACAAATTTTAAAATGCTATATGTCTCTTCCTCGATGTAATGACACCCTAACTATATATATGCCACGAACATCAGTGCAAGTGTTATTCATTGGACAATTAAGATGCCCAGAATCTTAAAATGCTCTTGCAGCAACCCCCCCCCCAAATATGCTATAATAAATGTGTTAGTTTTCAAAGTGCTGAAAGACACTTCGCTGTTTTTGTAAGTAAATTTTACACATGATTGCATTCTTAGTATGGCTTTATTGCAGTAAGTCTATGACATGTGTCATCATAAATTTCTTTTATTTATTTGCTTGCTTGTTTGATTTATTTATCTCCCAGCTTTCTCCCAATGCAGGGCCCCAAGGTGGCTCACAACATGAATTTAAAACAGACAGCAAGGAAGCTAGTTAAAGGAAAATGCAAGCCATGAAATCAAAGAAGCTGTTGGGAATTTAATAGCAATCAAAATTCCAGATTGGTAATAATAATGCAATCCATGTCCCAAGCTTCCAAACAGTGTGCTTTTATTAATGGGGACATTTTTAAAAGAACTGGCAGCTTATGACAATTTCACATCAGATTGCACCCTAAAAATATGGAATTCCTGAATGAGCAGGTAATTGTCCCTCTTTAAAGGCTGACGGGATGCAAAAGTTGATCAACCATTAGGAGTTCTAAATTTGAAACTCATTCCGGCATGCCAATGTGCACAACCTCAGGAAGGAATTTCTTATGTCACTTTGCAGCAATCTCTCTGGCATTACAGCAACACTGACAATCTCAAGAGGAAGCAGTATGTCCAGCCCTCGTCTATCACAAAAACCAGTTGACCGGAATTGGGAAGGAAGAGCTCTTGCGATTATTTTTAGAACATTGGCATGAAGCAGAAACCATATCCCTGAGTGAGTGGATAACATAATATCAGTGGTTTGTTACAGCATACTTTTTTTTTGGGGGGGGGGTATACGCAGCCCTTCAGTAAGAACATATGATAGAAGTTTCGCAGCAGAGAAAGATGATCCAGAGTGAAATCTGTGTCACGCTCATGAAACAACTACATCAACTTGGAATGTGTTTACCATTGATGGACTTGCCTCAGAGTGGGTGGGAATTAAGGTCAAATTCCTCTACCAATCACAGAGAAGCAGAAGTCAGCAAGAACCTATCCACGTCAACATCTCTCTGGGTGGTTAAACACTGGCATCAAGCAGCACATGTGCGGCACACAGATTCTAAGGCTTCCAGGGTATTTTCTCATTTGCAGTGTGTTTCCTTGGTGTTGCTAGATTCACATTAGCAGCTCACCCCACAGGGTTATAGTCCAGAAGCAGCCTTATTCCAAGGATAGTGCATAAAGCAGACCTACAGGCAACAGCTGCTTCATGAACACAGATGGCTTCTAGATTTTCTCTCTGTGTGTGCGCATACACACATATATATATTACCCTCTTGTTATGATCAGAACAATATATTGTGAATTTTGATCTCATGCAACCAGTTCTCTCAAGCAGATACATGTTGAATCAAATGGATCCCTAAATGCTTTTTTTTTTTTTTTTTGGAGGGGGGTTATCTGATAAGCAGAGTCCGCAGTCTTGCTCATGGAATAGCACAAGACGTGAAACCATCAACACAATTGCACCCAAGTTCCCATTTCCAATGCTGTGAAGCTTCCTGATATGTCAGAGACCTCCAAACAATGACACAGGAACAAGACCTGTCATGAAGACATCTGGAAACACACTAATTGTGCCTACTAAGTGGTGGTGAGGGCAGAAAAATAAAAGCTTACATTGCTACGTCTATCATATCTTCAGATAACTATCCAGCTGAGTGGTCTGGGGTTTACTTATGTCTACCCCCCATGTAAGAGCCATCAGCAGCTCACTGTAACAACTCTGCAAAGCATTCTGAAGACAAAATTGCTCACCTCCATGGCAATCTGTTCATCACTGCTGAAACAGTATCTGATGAGGCATCCAATGCACTGTCTCGTCCTATTTTATGGCATCAGTTTCAATTTTCAAGGCCTGAGAATGTGGACAATTGTAGCAGGATGGCTTTCTTGCCTATTGTGACTTCTTAAAGCTACCCCCCCCACCCCACAGAATGGACCTGGCAGTTTATTCCAAGGAACCAGAGGTTTATTCCTACTATTGTTCCTTTCTGTGCAAGGTGCATAAGAGGGTGTGTATTAAGTTGCAGAAACTGTTGGAGGGAACTGATTATCTGGAGCCATTTCAATCAGGTCTGAGGCCTGGTTTGGAGACAGAAGTGCCCTAATGGATGCCCACCTCTGTGAGAGAGGCAGGGGGAATGTGACCCTGTTAATCTTGCAGATCTCTTTTGATGCTACTGTACACAGTATTCTCCTGGATCGTCTCCATGCATTGTTGGCCAAAGGCATTCTTCTGAATCATCTCTACACACTGGGGTCAGAAGCACAGCATTTCAGTGGTTTGATTACCACTTGCAGGACAGTTCCAGAGAGCAGCACTGTGTGACTGTGCCACAGCCCCCTGGCAAACCGTGGGGTGCTGCAAGGCGTTACCCTGCATCCAATGCTATTTAACATCCTTATGCAGTCACTTAAGTCATATCTCCCTATGACTGCAGGAGAGCAACACCATTGGGAAACAGGGGCTATGAAAATGGATGAGTTGTGCACCCTAAACTCCAGGCCACGGTGCACATAAACAAGCACCGGTTATTTACCTTTTTATTCATAGAGACAATTGAGAACACCAAGTGCAATAGTGTTCTACTTATTTCTAATATGAATTCTACAAACAATTTAATGAGAGATTATTATTGCTTTGGGGAACAATTCTTGCAGGCTGAGGGTCACAGCAGAACCCACTATTATTAAATATAAATTTATTTAATCCTTCTTCTTGCAATCCCCTCAAGAAGATATGAATTTATAGTGGTGATAAAATATTTAAACCCCAAGTTCAATTTAGCTGGTACCATGCCAATGATTCATATCTTTGTCTTATTATATTCTCTCCACGGTCTGTCCATGCTATTTAAATATTAGGAGGTTTTCAATTACAGTAGAATATGAAGTCTCTCTCTCTTGTAAATATAAATATATATTAAAGTTTTCCTAATATAACTTTAATACTCCCCACAGCCTGAATCAATGGTCTTAAAATACAAGTGTTCCACACGAGAGCTAGTGAAAATATCCTTAGTTAATTTTTGTGTCTTAATCACACCCTTCAGCAAGAGAAAGCTTTGGTACATTTAACACCAGGGACATATAAACTCCATAAATGGTGTTCTCCTCTACGGTTTATCTCTTCTCCCATGGCCATCATCAGACATAAGGAGCTTCCCACAATGCACTTGAATTCATCAATCTCCTTGTAGTGCTCAATCCCGCTTAATGTTACCAACAAAGTAATAAGCTGCAAGAAGTAATTTGTTTAGAGATTGTAATGCGTGCTGACTGACACCAAAACTGTTCAACATGACTGAAGGGTAGCGGAACAACAGGGCCACTTCCAAGAGTTTTTTTGAGTTGCCATGGGGTGCGAAACTCCAAAGGACCAGTCCCTGAAGCTGCTGCTGCTGCCTGGCTGAAGAGCTAGAGGACGAGCAAGTGAAAACACAGCCTGGATTATTTATCCAAGCAGCACCAGCTCCAGCTTCTTGGTTCTGGTCTGGCCTTCCCACACACAGAGGGACAATCACAGGGACATCTCCTGGATGGAGCATGCAGGCACATATACAAGCTCTCTTCCAAGTGCACTGCTCCAAAGCATCAAATGAAACTGTGGGGAAAGGGAAGCTCAAAACCTGTGAAGTTGCACAGCAACCTCTCCTTCCTCCCTTGTCCCGCACTGCCCAGTCTTTCATCTGGTGAGACCATCTAACAACTAGTGAAATTGCAGCTACTGAGAAAATGCAAGAGCAGGGCCAGACCTGGCCTCTGAGGAGAGCTAGAGAGGGGTGGTGAAGATGTGGCAGGGGGAAAAGGGGTTGACATGCCCTGCCTCATCACACATACTGCCCCCCTCAAATTGGTGGGCATTCTGCAAGTATGTGTGGTCAAACAAATAAATATAAGCAATAATATTTATTTTCTTACGTTTATATCTCGCCTTTCTCCCAATCATGGAACCCTAAATGGGGAGGTGGTATCAAAAAACCAAAGATATTCTAATAAAAAAACTGGGAAATGAGTCACTGTCTAGAGCAGGAATGACCAACATCCTATCATACAGATGTTACAGGAGTACAATTCCCATCATCCTTGACCACTGGCCATGCTGGCTGGTGCTGATGGAAGTTGTTAGTGTCCAACATCTGGTGGACAGCACATTAGCTACATTGCTCTTCAAATTTCACACAGCAAGCAACATTTCCTGCTAACATTGAACAAAGTCAAACCATTGACCTCTCTAGTCAAATATTATCTGTTCTGGCTGACTGTGGCTCTCCAATTCTTAGGCAGAGGGCTTTACCATCACCTGCTACCCTTTCCTAACTGAAAATGTTGAGGATTGAACATGGGACCTTCTGCAGGCAAAGCCATTGCTCTTCCACTGAAATACAAAGTAACACCATCTCCTTCCAAAAAATGGAAAACAAAAAAGGGGTTCCTGCTTACTGCATTCACCGCTCCTTTGAACATAAACAGCTACTTGAAAGAAACCATCCTAACTCTGAAAACTGTTCATATTTCAAATTGCTCTCCTGTTTCATGCTGATGTAACAAAACAAAATAAAAAAGCAACAAAAGACAAAAGCAGATCGTTTCAGCCACCAGATTTCCCTGCATGTGCTGCCAACAACCATTAAAAAACCTCTCAGACCCATGACTCATCGGCTTCTGCTGGTGCACCTCATTCATAACTGCAATCCATTCATCAACACCAATGTGGCATTTAGTGATTAAATGAGGCTGGTTCTTTGCAATTCTTCTTTGAAAGAACATTCCTGAAGTGATTAAGAAAGAAAGAAAAGGCCCTCGCCTTGCATTAACCTTTGTAGAGCTCAAATCTTAATCAGCTTTTTTAAAAGACAAAGCAAAACAAAACAAAAACCACCGGACAAATGGCCATAAGAGAGTTGCCCAAAGTGTAAATAAGATCTACAGAGTTTCGGAAAATAGTCTACATGGCCACAAGTGAGCTGATTAGCATACGCACAACACGAAATAACTTTGGAAGATAGAGTAAAATGGTTAGACAAGGATGGGGAACCTATTGCCGTCCATATGCTGTGGGACTCCAGCTCCCAGCATCTCTGACCACTGGCCATGCTGGCTGGGGCTGATGGGAAGCCCAACAACATCTGGGAGGGCCACAGATTTCCCATCTCTGCAGCAGAGGAAAAACTGAAGAGCTGGCAAAGAGTATGGTGAAGAGTAGCGGCTAAGGCAGCAGGTGAGGATATGATGGTTATGAAGGAAGAGTAAGGAACGGTTAAAGGGGGTGTGGTAGAAGTTAAAGATGAAGAAGACTTGGTAAGAAAAGGAAGTTTTAGAGGTAGATACCCAGTTTCGGACACCAATACCATTTTATGAGCTATCATCTTTCCTTTTCTCAGACGTCACATTCTTGCAATATGTTAACATCCGGGAACTCTGAAATGATGCATTTATTTCCTAGTTCTTTTAATCAGATGATTTCAAAGAAATTAAACATAATCTAACCACCAGTGATAAATTGAATCCTCTCTTATAAAACAATTAACTTCCATTAAAATACTCATTTATAACAAGAAACGACTGGAGACTTACTGAAGTCCTGAGATGAATAGAAATTAAGCAATTCTTTACTTGATAGATGTTACTAATGTGCTATTCTGGGAGCTCTAGTACTTGGATGTCAAGATTAGAATGGTCATTAATAGAATTATAACTTCTCTGCCTAAATTCTCCGCTCTGCAACACACTCTACACCCAAAATGAGCTCCAAAGTCTTATTAAATAGCAACTGCAATGCAGATCTAAGTGGGGGCGGGGGAATTGGTTTATAAGTGATGCAGGCTTTCCTTAGCATATATTCCAAAAGTATATTAAATTACTGGAAGATACTCCATCTGAGCTCTCTTGGCAAGCTTCTCAGGCCTACAGTACAAGTATCGGTGGCCAGGACAATTACTATTCCTCATACACTTCACACATTTTTAACTTTTGGCTTATTTCCCTTCCTGTCCTTCTCATGAATTTCAGAGAAACTCCAGAAGCTGTAGAGAAGAAAACAGCTAGGTGGACTGGACTCTGGTGCACTCAGATTTTCAAATGTGTGTTTGCATGGGTACATATACACACTTGAAACCCCAGGGTGGTGGTGGGGTTAAAACTGCTTGGGAAAACAATTTCAAGCTGGAAATGGCTAGCAAGAGAAAAGCTACACATATCCTGTGCTTCCACTTTGCTTCTCCTTATCAATCCTCCCCTCCTGGAAGCAGCTTTTTTCCTTTTCTGAAGGGGCCATCAAATGCAAGCTTGATTGCAATGTTGATTGGACACTGATAGACTCACAGATTTTCAAATGGATGTCCTGCATGGGTATATGCACATGTGAAACCCCAGGCTGGGGAGAAGGGTGAAAGTATAGGTATATTAAATTACCATAACCCAACGGCCCATTTAGAAAAGGAGAAAGCTGCTTCAGAGAAAGGGGGCAATAAGAGAAAGAAAAGTGGAGGCAGAAGAGTTCTGCAGCCCTTTTCCCTGTTTGCCATTTCCAGCTTGAAATCACCTTTCCAAGCAGCTTTCCCCCCTCGCCTCCCCAGAGAGTTGTTGTGTTATTTTCCTATTTTAATCAGAGTAGTTCTGGGAAGGCTGCCGAAGCAATGAGAAATAATTACGTGTGTGAACAGAGCCAGAAACGTGACCAAAGTATTTTAAGAGACATGCATACCATCTTACCTCATTCCTTCCGTTGACCTATTCTGATAGTTACGATAGAGCTGAGGGATGCCCAGCATGGCTTCAGTGAAGACGGCAAGGAAGCCCAGAGTTTCAACAAAGATAGTTGAGTCAAGAGAAAGGTAAGTGATGTATCCTGTGACTCCCGTGAAAGCCAGAACACATTGCACATAATCTGTAAACTTGTTCCAGTGCCAGAAATAGTTCAAGTCAAAATCTGAAAGACAATGTTCATATTTATAAATAATAAACAAAAGCACCAAAATAACCAATTCAATCAATAGTCTTTGGACATAAGGGGGTGGGGGAAGTAATATTAGAATACTCAAGCAATGTAAAGAAACCAGCACAAACACTAAGCTGGGAGATAAACTTGAGAATTTGACACACACACTAACAAAAAATCATTAGTAACGAGCAGTGATAAGAAGGGTGAAGGCGGTAAAAACCAAGCATGTGGTGATGGATAAAACTTAGAATATGTTTATGGTACACTGCAGGGCAGCAGAATGAGGGATATTTAGATGACACAGGGTTCAGACACATGCTGCTATGATTTGCCACTAACCATGAGAAGGTTGCATCTGTATACATGAGAGAACAGAAAAGGGTGATCATAGTGCCAAAACACACTTTGCGTTATTCCTGAAAAGTCTTTCAGCTCGACTCCAAAATCTACATAGAATGCAGCCCTCCAGGCCTCTCTACCTTGTCCTTGGGACCCTTCCCTTCTATTTCCAGGCCACATCCATGAATGGCCCTGCTCCATGCCCTCTTCAAGTGCTATTGTCTGTTTTTTGTACGGCAATAATAAAGCTTGCTTATTTATTTATTTATTTACTGACTTGATCACTTGTATGGATGGGTGGATGGTGAAGGTTTAAGTATAGAAACCTCTGATTTTTGCATACCTGGAATGTAACCTACTGCATCCCTTGCTACAGCCAGTTTTTTTTCCCCTCTAGCTCCACCCACCACTGGTATGCAGACCTGGAAGGAAAAGTTCTGGAGGAAAAGTTAGCCATCCCTGATTTAAGAAAAACAACAAGAGACTGAAACAAAAGCCATGTTGATAAAGCACTGAGATATTACCACAGAGTACCACGATCATGCCACAGAACGAATGGCCACCAACAGAGAAGTCTGAGAATCTCAAGGCTGATTCACACATACATTGTCTCACAAATTCACTTTTCAATCAGTGTGGTTTATCCGGTCTTAGAGCTTGTTTAGAATATCTCCAGAGCCATGGTTTGGGGCATTGTACAAACGCCCTTTGCAAAGAGATGCATGCACTCCCAGTGGTGGTACAGCTCACAAGCATATGTCCCCTTTGAAGATACAGCTCATACAACTCTCTTTATCAGGAATGGGGAACCTGTGGCCCTCCAGGTGTTTTTGGACTCCAGCTCTCATCACTCCCACCCCAAATACCCAACGGTCAGAAATGATCCTCCTAGCCCTGCTGTATGGGGGAATATGAGCAAGTTTTACATTTGCATGCTACTAAGACATGGAAAGCGGATGCTAATCATTCCCTCATTTTCTTTGGTCCAGAATTGTATCTAAAGTTAGTGCACACTGATGGGCTTGTGCACATGTTACACTGGAATGAGAGGGAGATATTACTAGGTGCTTTACTAGAGAGAAATCAGTTATCAAAGTTATGCTAAAAGCAGTCAAATGCATTCTTAAGGGTGCAATTAAACAGATGTATTTTTTTAAAAAAATGCAAGTCTATTTTGGTGCATAATAATTTTTTTGCTCCGTTTCGGATATCACCAGCCCTTTCTTCCAAGAAGAAGTAAATAATGTCATGTTGCTTTCCAGAATTTCCTTCACCACTCCCTAATGTTGCTAATCTTTCCTCAGATAACTAAACTAGTATTTTAAACCATCACAAACAATAGGGTTTGAATATTCTGCAAAGCTGTTCTAAATAAGTCACGTTACATGGTGAAATAATTACTTCTAAATGCCTTGGGGAAATATAAATAAAATGATATAGCAAATGACACTCCTGTGAAACATTGCTTTCAAAATTCACCCAATACCTTTGTGGCTTTAAAATATATTTTAAATGACTGCATCAGTCTAGATTTGGGATAATTGTTTAGCAGCCTTTTATTTAACCCTTCCGTTCTACATCTATGATGGCTAACAACTTTTTAATGATATAGATGTCCACAGAAAACGTAGACAAAGACCATAAATTGCACAGTTACAACTTTTAACACATAACTTGATGTTCTCGAAACATTTAATTTCACCAATTTTGATGGATAATATTTTAAGAGTGTTGAAGCATACTGTAAAAATAAACAGATAAAAAAGAACAAAAAGGATCTTGTCTTCTATAGAAACCAGGTTAAAAGCAGCAGTTGTGTACACACTACCAAAAAGAACAACCCAAAGCAGGTCTGGATGTACACTATCTCCTAAGAAGAACAGGCAAGCAAGAGGAAATATAAGACAACAGGACAATACTGAAAGGAGTATTTGCTCGGAACATTAAAAATGGAAGGAGTTTCTTCCTCCTCCCTCCAAGTTCTACACAGATGAGCATTAACTTTCGGAGGGTAGCTATAATGAAACCCCCTACCCTATTACAGTCCAGTTACCAGCTGGCTATCTGCTCTAACAATATTTCAGAAAGCAGTGTGCCAGATCCCATGTGCTTGTAACAGAAAAGCAGGCTTGAGGGGTCTGGAGAGTACCAGTTTAATTGTTGCCAAGCGGTCTGTGATAGCAGGGCTCATCAAACACGGAGGCAAGCCATGCACTTCGGCTTCCAAAAAGGGAAGCTGCGCTAACGAAAGAAGCAAGGGAGGCAATCCGCTTTACATTTTAAAAAAGGAATAAAAGGCAGAGTGGCACTGAAATCCCATCCCATGGGTTAGTGCGTGTGATCAATAGTTTAAAAGCCGATTAAAACTTCACTCCTTCTACACAAAGGGGAGCTTGAGCAAAAGCCTCTGCCATATATTAGCCAATGTGTGGCGGGAGCAGCAGAATCATGTTTGCCAACTCGACTCCTAATCTACACGCTGCAACATCTCCTGGCATCTGCAGGTTGAGAAGAAGATTGGCTTGGGAGCCCTCAAAGCTCAAAGCATGTACACTGATTTTTTTTGGGGGGGGGCAGCAGGGCCAGCACCTGGCACTCTTGAGCAGGTGCCAGGGCCACAGCACTTGTCAAAGCCTACTTCTATGGCTGCTCTCGGCCCTCCTAACACTGAACAGCATGAGGCAGCTGGATCTAACTCCCAGCAATACCTGCAGCTTTGCATTATTCTGGGACACTGTGAGAAACCAACAACTCTTGCTTGGAGTAGGGCTGGGCGATATCTGTTTTTCAACATTGTGATATATCACCAACTAAACATAACGATTATAACAATATATCGCGATGTCTGAAATAAGGATGGAACTATGTAGAACAGGCTTCCTCAACCTTGGCCCTCTAGATGTTTTTGGCCTACAACTCCCATGATCCCTAGCTAGCAGGACCAGTGGTCAGGGATGATGTGAATTGTAGTCTCAAAATATCTGGAGGGCCAAGGTTGAAGAAGCCTAATGTAGAGGCATTGGCTAGCTTCACAGCTTTTCCTGCACTGTGATTTTTGCATAGTGTGTGTGTGTGCACGCGCACACACACACACACACACACACAAATCATGAGTCATGATATATCACCAGGTAAAGAATTATGAAACCGATATCATAATATGGACTTCAAACCAGTTTTGGACAATATATTGATATACAGTGGTACCTCGGGTTACATATGCTTCAGGTTACATATGCTTCAGGTTACAGACTCCGCTAACCCAGAAATAGTACCTCGGGTTAAGAACTTTGCTTCAGGATGAGAACAGAAATTGTGCTCCAGCGGCACGGCGGCAGCAGGAGGCCCCAATAGCTAAAGTGGTGCTTCAGGTTAAGAACGGACCTCCGGAACGAATTAAGTACTTAACCTGAGGTACCACTGTATTGCCCCGCCCTAGCTTGGATCACTGCCATTCCAGCCAAACAAGGCTGCTAGGACCATCGACAGGGAAAGCCACTGCCCTAGACCCCCTCAAGCCCAAAGTCAGCCCCAAATGGAGGTGAGGACAAGAGCACGGGACAAGCACATCCAATGGGTAAAGTGAAAAAGCACAAGCTTGCTTCCTCGTTATTCACAGCTTCTAAGCACCATGAAGTTTGCCCAACCTCATCGTCTGAGCTGTATATCGGCTCCAGTCCACTTGGCAGCCTCCCTTGGCTGTGTTTCATTGGAAAAGTGTCAAGAGATTCAGTCACAAATCTTCTACGTACCTTGACTTTTGGCTTGTCTTCCTCTATCAATAAATAGGCAATTGCCAGGGCTAAATTAATGCATATTGAATACCAAACATCCTCTCTGAGGTTAGTCATAATACCATTAACTTTTCCTGCTTCAATCTTCCTCAGTTACCCCACTCCTGCCTCTATGGGCCACTTCTACTCCAACACCTTGTGGTGTGAAGTAGAGTCTATGGGCTAATTCACAATATGGACCGGCAAGAGCTGCTTTTCCAGGCCACATCAGACCTTGTAATATAGGTGTGGTGAGTTAATAATCTAAATCATAGTATTTTTTCCCACTGATATGAAAATGAACACCTGATTTCTCCCCCCAACACACACACCACCACCACCACAACAACAACAACTCATATTGGTAAAATGGTTTGATGTTACTGCACAACAACAACCCATATTGGTAAAATGGTTTGATGTTACTGAAGGTTTGATATAATTCACCAGTGAGCTGGCCTTTCAAAAGTGCAATGAAAAAGGCAGAAGAGACTTTGCACCAATTTTAGTTGCTAAGAGCACGCAAGCTCTTGAGCTTTAGGCACTTCAACCGAAAACCACATGCACACACCAAAACACAGAGCTTTATAAAATGAGAAAGCTGCAAACTGCTCTGTCTGTTCCATCCAGGGTCACATCTCCAACACAGCAGGAAGGGGGGAGTGGAGTGGTGCAAAATGACCTGGCAACAAGCCCTTCCAAGAACCACACAACAGACTGAAGTGAAGTCAAGATGACATTGGTTTGCAGTGAAGTACAATAAGCCCAGCAATGTGTATTCAGGATGTTTTTTGCACTGTCACGTGCACAGAATTGCCACAGCACTCTATCCTCCTTGCAAAAAGGAGCAACTGAAAGCACACACATTGGCCTGGTTCATATGCCACCTTAAACTAAACGTGGTGCTGCAAGCTACTGAAATCGTGGGTATTCCTCCCCACTCCTGCTGCTGGTCTGGCCTAACCTTACGTCTAATCCTGGACTCATGGTTTGCTCCCCACAAATAAAGCATGAGTGGCATGACAAGAAGAAATCTTGGTTACAAGCTCCGGGCTTGATTGCAGAGAAGGAAACCATCAACCCAGATTTAGACATCACACGAAACCAGGCTATGGGTTAGTTCCTAACAGTGTGGAAGCATGAGTGGCAGAGGAGCAGAGTGCCCAGGGCCCAGGAGAGGGAGCTACAACGGGTTCATCGTACCCTTGCACGGGGTCAAAAAGGGGGCCCAATAGCGCAAAATTCCCTCGGACCTCAGAAAACGTTTGCATATAGTGTGAAGACTAGCATTTACATTTCGTCCGTCCGTCCCCGTCCCCCCCCCCCCATTTTCTCTTCTGCCAAGTGCCCCACTTCTTTCAGCCAATCCGGAGAGGCGATTAACTAAAGTTCCAGTGAATGATTTGAGAAGGCGGGCTTGCCTAGCCTCTCCTGCAGGTGACATGCTCCACCTACTGAGGGGACCGCATCTGCTGGCGAAGGGCAGCGGGTGTCAGCACTGACATTAGCCCACCTTCAAGCAAAGGAGGGCAAAGCAACTCATTGCCCCCAGTATCATGAACAGATGAAGAGCTGACTACATCTGGCAAAATTATTTTTTCCAAACAACTCTCCTAAGAATCAGGATTATATTTACAAATTATATTTGTAAAGGTCTTGATAAAAGCAAAAAAACAAAAAAAACCCACTATACCAAAAGAAAACCCCACCAAAGATATTTATACTTACTGGATCATTATTCATCTCTGTGTACAGTGGCACCTCGGGTTACATACGCTTCAGGTTACAGACTCCGCTAACCCAGAAATAGTACCTCGGGTTAAGAACTTTGCTTCAGGATGAGAACAGAAATCACGCAGCGGCGGTGCGGCGGCGCCAGGAGGCCCCATTAGCTAAAGTGGTGCTTCAGGTTAAGAACAGTTTCAGGTTAAGAACAGACCTCCAGAACGAATTAAGTACTTAACCTGAGGTACCACTGTATTTTGATTTGGACATTTTCTGACAAAAAAGTGTTGTTAAATTGGAATTATTGGTTAACTTGAGAAACAGTGTGCACAACTCAAGTTATTTTGGCCAACTTGCAACAAGCTGCAAAGTTTGCAGAGGAGCTCTTGCAGCATTGTTGATGTTTTCGTCAAGTGAGCACAGCTAGGTGCTGCAGTTTTTACTTATATTTAAAATTTTGCTTACAAATAAAGCTGAGACTGACAGAAAGAATGGTGAAGCCCAGAGAACAGTTTTAAAGTTGAACAAAGGGAGATCAGATTCAGGTAGGTAGCCGTGTTGGTCTGATGCAATCAAAATAAATAAATAAAATTTAAAAATTGTCCAGTAGTACCTTAGGGACCAACTAAGTTTGTTCTGGGTATAAGCTTTCGTGTGCATGCACATGAAAACTTATACCCAGAACAGACTTAGTTGGTCTTTAATTTTTTATTAATGGGAGATAATTATTTATTATTTATTAAAGGGTTATAGCATGTAATATTTTACTACAGAAGGCGGCAGCTTTAGTCACATCCCAGCAGTGTCCCCGTTAATTTTGTCTTGTATAAATTAACTGGAAACAGTGGGCAAAACAACTCTCAGAATTTTCTACTCCTGTTTAGGAGCAAATCGTTAGGTAGGTAGTTGGCTCCTCTGAAAATCAAAGTATTAAATGTATTTGAATTTACATAGGAAATCCCTCACTACTGTATCCCTACAACACTCCACATCTGCATTGTTGCCTTAAGGTCTTAGATGCTAGTTTTGTGTGAGCTTTATATGTCATCGTTCTTAAAAATTATGATCCATAATATTATGTAGTGTTGAGAAATGTAGTGGTATGATGAATAATATCACTTACTTTCAACATAGCATCACTTTATCA
Organism: Podarcis vaucheri; assembly: GCF_965113315.1. Lineage (NCBI taxonomy): Eukaryota > Metazoa > Chordata > Lepidosauria > Squamata > Lacertidae > Podarcis > Podarcis vaucheri. The sequence goes on along the minus strand of NC_138766.1, from coordinate 36,578,189 downwards.
GTGTGATTTAACCCTTAAATGGATAAGTGGGGTCATATTTACCCCACTACTTTCCGATTCTATATCACCATGGCAACCGCTTCAGTACTATTTTATGACAGTCTAACGCAGCATTGCCACATTTGGTACTAATGTACTAATGGTAGAATTTTGAATACTAAAGTACAGAAATATTACTACTAATCTGCTACCACTACTTCTACTACTACTAAATTATTAGTATATAATATTTGTCTTTTTATCTTTCCCTCTTTTTTAAAGATATAAAATATTAATTTATAAATCATCTCTCCAAAATGTATTCTCATGAATTAGGAGGCCAGCAAAGAAAATACAAGAAAAATGAAAAGGGGGAGGGGGGTCAACACTCTTTCCATGTGGATTAAGTGTGGCGTCAAAACCTTTTTTCAATGAACTCACCTATAGAATTGAAGCAAGAGGAAACTGTTGAAAACCTCATCACCATATGAGGAGCAGCTGATTTGGTTAATCATATACAGTATTTTGATGAAGGGGCAGATGCAGGAAACGGAAATGGAAGACAGAAAGAAACAGACATACAGACACATATGGAAGTAAATTTGGAAGATTAGAGGAGTGATCACAATGTAGGCCTTGACATTGGATGTATCACCACTGAGATTCCATCTCATCACAAGGAAATTAAAAGAGTATATTACAGACAGTCACATTCCTCTGCTTAAAACATTCCCAAAAGACAGCGGCAATCAAGTTTGAATCTTGAGAAACAACACATTTTGCTTGAGAGGCAATCTGCAAAGTACTTTGCAGTAATAGTAGATTCCACACCAGATTCTTCCCACATTGAACAACATTTCTTTTGAGTTATGTACGTTTAAAAGAAACGCAGCATGAGATTCCAGTAATATTTCTCAAGTCTGTAGATTGTAGCAACAAAAGAGGAGAAGAAATTGCTCAGTTGATAACTGATACCTCGAAAGAACATGCTATTCCTCTCGGTGATTGTAGAGCTCAAGTCTATAGTAATGGGGCAAATATGGCCGGAAAATACAACGGCACACAAGCAAAAATACAAGAACAATGCTCAACAGCTTTTTTTTTTACCTTGATTATTTTCTAAGTATAGATGGATAAAAAGGAATTTCTATGTCATTCTACTTTGCATGTTTCCACTCATAAGTGCATTTCGTTCTATTTCTATGTCAATCTGCAAATGTTTTAATCTACCCCAAAATTTGAATTTCAAAATACTTATTTTAAATATGCCAGCATAACTCCATCCTTATTTAACCAGGGCAAAACCAGCAGAATTTATAGGACTGTGAGCCCTGAAAATTGGGTGTTCAAGGCGAGGGACAGGGACAAGGAAGGGCAAACTGACTCTAGATCTTAACATTGATCAGCTTGGTCACATGACCCGGTAATCCTGAGGAAGGTGCACTAGCAAAAAGGATGGTGTAGGTCAAACTCTATTTTAAAGGCTTGTTTCCTCCCTGCTAGGCTTCAGTTGTCTCAGCCAGCAGCAGCCCCACTACCGAACAGATTTTGGCTCTGGTGTACTTTTATGCCAGCTTAATGTAAGGTGCTGTAAATTACACTGGCTTCCAATGCTTAGTATTGCTCCCTAAATTTTAATGGAGAGCTCCACTTAGTGTCAGCTCTCATGCCTTAGAAAGCCTTAAAGGTGGAGAGTTATGAAGATAGGAATAGTGAATACAAATAATTAAAACCAGGGCTATAGAGACTTCAAATTCAGAGGCAGCAGCATTACCTTCTTAGGAATCACTCTGTACATAGCTGTATTATTATTTTTTTAATGCTAAAACAAAAAATGTATAGAGAGTACCTGGTAAAGCTCTGTTTTAACACCTTTTTTTCTACATGTCTGTATGGAAACTCTTTACAGCTTCAATGGATTATTGTATAATCCAATCTTTGTAATTCAGGCACGCATGAAACAACAAAATATGAATTCACAAGCAGTATGGCGTTGAAAGCCAGTTACACTCACAAAATGGCTTAATGGGTATTTTTGTTAAGGCATTTACACCCAAGTTTCTAAAGTACCAGCAAAAAAATGTTAGAAACAAAATGATGTATTTGTATTCTGAACCTACCATCATTTAACATTTGTAGCACATCAACAAGGCACAGCAGCACCAACAGCCAAATATAAATCAATAAATGGGGGGGGATGATGATGATAATAATAATAATAATTAATTATTATTATTATTATTATTATTATTATTATTATTATTTATTTATTTATTTATATCCCGCCCTCCGCAGCCAAAGCCGGGATCAGAGCAGCTAACAACAGTAAAATAATACAACATTCTAAAACCATTTAATTATAAAATGATGTCAGCTCTTGTGCTGGTTGTCTGAGACTTGAGCTCTTCCCTGTGGGTGCTGTAATTTGCCATCTAACTTTGCTTTTGCACTTCATTGGGATACTTTTATTGGTAGATCAGGCAGTAAGAAAAGCAGTCAAAAATAAGAAAAGGAGTCAAATCTGGAAAAAAAGAACAAACTAAAACTTTATCTCAGTCCATGTAAAAATAATAAAAATCTCCCTCTATCCCAGCAAGGGGACTTGAGAACAAAATGGCTGTTGTATCTCAAACAAACTTAGACCAAAGTGTCACTAAATCTGATCTGTAAACGATTATGCTGGCAATTAAATCAAATCAAGAGCAGATGATCCCCAAGATTCAGGCTTTACTGTAGCTGAGGACATTGGGGCAGGATTCATCAATGTGATGACATGTGTTACTATATCTTTAAGCAGAAGACAATCTTACAAACTAGCCTGTCAGTTAGCACTTTACTTCAGTTGATTGATACTGCACAAATATGACTGCTTGTTTATTGATAGCATTATCTCTTATAAATTACTACATTGAATATAGAACGTCATATGGGCGACAGCACAGATGTGAACTGTCCAGCCCGTACAGAAATGCAGTGAGGCTTCAGCCTACAGAACTAAGTTATACGACCTCAAATGCGAAACTGATCTTACTTCCCAAGGTCAACTACCTGCAAAATGTTTTCATGGCCTTGTAGAGACATGCAAGAATAAACTGTTTGCTAGATCCTGTAGCCATGGTAAGCCCACCAACAAAGATTCTAAATCCCAGCTGAGGGATATGACACTTTGCTTCCTATGCTATTGTTTCAAATACAGTGGTACCTCTGGTTACGAACGGAATCCATTCCAGAGGTCCGTTCATAACCGGAAACCACTTGTAACATGAGGCACGCTTTCTCTAATGGTGCCTCTGGTGCACGATTTCCGCTCGCATCCTGGGGCAAAGTTCGCAACCAAGAGCAGCTACTTCCGGGTTAGCGGAGCTCGTAACCCGGAGCATGCACAACCAGAGGCGTTCACAACCAGAGGTACCGCTGTACCAAAAATTGGGGGGGGTGACCTAAATGGACTCTCCTGTTCCAAATGCAGTTTTCTGATTTTATTTCCAAAACACACTGCATTCCGTGAACACTAAGTATGTACCATCTCCATTGGACTGTCAGGGGAAGAGCTACCCTCCCTTAAGTTTTTTTTGCTAAGTATCACTTTGGGTTTTCTCAAACATACTAGAACCTCCTTTTCTGATTAGTCCAGTTTTAGCTACAGTCCTGTTAGCACTTATCACCTGAGTTTTCTGTTAGGAGACGTGGTACCAGGTGCTTAGTAAAATATTTTATTGTAATCTGTTATTAAATCCAGATGCAAAACCTACATAGAAAAGAAAATATTGACGCCTGAACAGTAATGAGTTAGACAAAAGGAAGGAAGCTGAAAGTTGGAAAAACCCTGTGCAAACATAAGGAGGTTAAGCCTCAGCGAGTCAGCAAGCTCAGAAAGCCTTCACAGCAGGATTGAACTTGTGTTTATCCCATTTCTCTAACAGTTGGCGGAGAGGGAGAAGGTTTGTGCTATCAAAAGAGATTTCAAGGTTAAGAAGTCCTGGCAAAATAAGAAAGATGCATACTCATCACTGTCAGCGGAAAAATAATTGGGTAGCAGAAAGAGTGTGTTAAAAATACAGGATTCGGCAGCAGGAGAGGGCAGAAGACCTTTGAGAGCTCAATTAAAACTGTCAAAAGAAAAAGTTAATGTTTCTCAGTAAATTTTAAATAGAAATAAATACCCCACAAACTTCCACACAAAGTAGAGTTAAGCTCCGAAATTGTATGGATAGCATTCTCAACTAATGTGTTTTCAAGTGCCTTCTCATAATGAATAAGAATTTTTATTCAGGAGAGATTTGTCGGATCCCTTTTATTGATCTATTTGCTTGCCTGAAACGGGGCGGGGGGGATTAGAAGAGAAGCCAGGCAGGTTTAAAAAGGACTTTTCTTCAGCTTATCAACTGTTTCATCCATTCACTTGACACAGAAACAGATAAAAGTTCTATGGTCATAATATTTCTAAACATTAGCAGGCAGTGTTTGACTCTGAAAAGCAGAGATGGCTGGACCTATTGTTTCCTATACAGTGGTACCTCGGTTTAAGAACACTCCTGTTTACGAACGATTCTGTTTACAAACTCCGCAAAACCGGAAGTAGTGTCCCTGTTTGCAAACTTTACCTCCGTCTAAGAACGGAATCCGAACAGTGGAAGGGCACTGGCGGCGGGAGGCCTCATTAGGGAAAGCCTGCCTTGGTTTAAGAATGGTTTCAGTTTAAGAACGGACTTCCAGAACAGCTTAAGTTCACAAACTGAGGTACCACTGTACTAGAAATTCTGACCCCTGTTCCCAAACTCTGTGGGAGCTGGTTGTGGGACCAAGTAAAGGCACTGAGACAGATTCAGAGGTACCCAGAGCAGAAATCCAGTAGCTGTGGAGGTAAAGGCTTTAAATTCACTGGGCTTGGCTCAGTCGAATGGAGGGGGGGAGGGAATATGCCAATGTATCCCAAGCTGAGCCAAGGGGGCGGGGGAGCGGAGTTTACACCAGCATAGCCTGGTTGTGCTAGGAATGTCCCAGCTCAGCAGATATCCATTGGATCCTAAGCCATTTCCTTAAGACTTGCTCCTAGATCCTGAATTGCTCCCAGGTCCTCCAGTTAGCTTTCAACATCTATTTTATACTAACCAGAGATGAGTCTTAGCATATACTGCCAAAAAAATAATGGATAAATCCAAGATTGTGCCTTGAACATACCTTCAAGATCAGGGGTAGGCAACCTCAGCCTGGGGGTCAGGTGCGGCCCAATCGCCTTCTCAATCCGGCCCGCGGACGGTCCGGGAATCAGCGTGTTTTCACATGAGTAGGATGTGTCCTTTTATTTAAAATGCATCTCAGAGTTATTTGTGGGGCATAGGAATTCGTTCATTCCCACCGCAAAAAAAAATGTAGTCTGCCCCACCACGTGGCCTGAGGGATGGTGGACCGGCCCACAGCTGAAAAGGGTTGCTGACCCCTGTTCAAGATGCTAACTCTGAGCCCACCTTGAAGATGCTTACTCTGTTAGCATCCTGGAATATGAGTCAAGAAGATTACTGCTGAGAAAGGAAGAATGGGGAAGAGAGTGGAGTAAAACAACTTAGTTCAGGGGTCACCAAACTTTTTCAGCAGGGGGCCGGTCCCCTGTCCCTCAGACCTTGTGGGGGGCCGGACTATATTTTGGAGGGGAAATGAACGAATTCCTATGCCCCACAAATAACCTAGAGATGCATTTTAAATAAAAGGACACATTCTACTCATGTAAAAACACCAGGCAGGCCCCACAAATAACCCAGAGATACATTTTAAATAAAAGCACACATTCTACTCATGTAAAAACATGCTGATTCCTGGGCCGGATTTAGAAGGCGATTGGGCTGGATCCGGCCCCCGGGTCTTAGTTTGCCTACCCATGACCTAGTGTATACTGAGTCCATTTTAACAACCATCTGAACACCCAGAGGCTTTGTTGGGACAAAGCCTACGGAAATGAAATCCAGTGAAATTCTGAGAAGCTAAGTGTAAAAAGTGCAAATGGAAAATAAATACATACACCCACACACATATTACAGTGACTAACAAAACAAATTTTAAATCCTAACAGCAAACCATTTCAGCTTATGCTTCATCCCTTGCTCTGATTAAAATGATGCTGTTTCCAAGGTGGCAGTTCTGGAGCTTTGAAGGTGGGCTACTAGAAAGACCCTCATTTGCTGAAGCCACGTGATGCTAGTACTATCATCTAGATTGAGGTCACGTGGTGCTAATGGGTCCAGCGTGTGCACCCAGTTGTGTACATCCCTTTTTGCTAACATTGCTGGATCTGTTGGCATCTCTTTAACAATTCAACAGGCTGTGGTTCTCAGAACTGGATCCTACCAGGATCCAGAAAAAAACTTGTCTGAAGTGCTGTTTGATGCTTTATCTGCTAAAGATAAAGGAAAAAGAAATATACTCAACAAGAACTTGCCTTTTTAATGAATGCTCTAATTTGTTATGTGTCTTCTATACAGAGGTACCTCGGGTTAAGTACTTAATTCGTTCCGGAGGTCCATTCTTAACCTGAAACTGTTCTTAACCTGAAGCACCACTTTAGCTAATGGGGCCTCCTGTTGCCGCTGCACCGCCGGAGCATGATTTCTGTTCTCATCCTGAAGCAAAGTTCTTAACCTGAAGCATTATTTCTGGGTTAGCGGAGTCTGTAACCTGACGCGTATGTAACCTGAGGTACCACTGTACTTTGCCTTTGCTTCCGAGTAGAGAGAAGGAATCACCACCAATGGGAAGATGCATACATATGGCACAGCTATTTAGTTTAATCGTTGCAGGCAAATACTATTTAATTTCAATGTTAAGTATCATTTGCTCGATTCACTGCATACTGAGCAACATGCAGCATCATTGCACGATCCTTTAGGGATAGGCATAAATAGGAACAATTGTGAAAATACATGAATCTTTTTTTTTTTTTTGCATTTTAAAATTTTATTGGTTTCCAACCAATTATACATTTTATCCATATTACAACATTCTTATCCATTTTTGACTTCCTTCAACGTTACTGACAATCATTCGTAGTTATCCTTTCTTACACATTCCATTCTTACATATTGCCATTTTTCCTCCTTTCTTTCATTATTTCTAATAGACAATACTTATTGGGTCTTTACAGTGCCTCTTTAAAACCCACTAGCGTTGTATTTACATCACAGTTATTTTCCAGATAGCCCACAAATTTCTCCCAGTCTTGAATAAACTTTTGGTCTTTGATATATCTAATTTTCCCTGTTAACCTGTCAAGTTCTACATATTCTGTCAGTTTTTCTCTCCACTCTTCCACAGTTGGGATTTCCTCCTGCTTCCATCTCTGGGCTAACACAATTCTAGCAGCCGTTACCGCATACTGGAAAAGTTTGCGATCTTTCCTTTCAATATCCTTTCTTACCATACCCAATAGGAAGATTTCTGGTTTTTTGGCGAAGGTGTATCTCAGCATTTTTTTCATTTCGTTGTAAATCTCCTCCCAAAACCTTTTAATTTTTTTGCATTCCCACCATTGATGATAGAATGTCCCTTCTTTCTGTCCACACTTCCAACATTTATTGTCTACCTTATACATCTTTGCCAGCTTCACTGGTGTCATATACCACCTGTAAAGCATCTTCATCATGTTTTCTTTCAGTAAGGTACACGCCGTAAATTTTATATTCACCTTCCATAACCTATTCCAATCTTCCAATTGGATACTGTACCCAAAGTCCCTCGCCCACTGAACCATCACTGATCTCACTTCTTCGTCCTTCGTATTCCATTCCAGCAGTATTTTATACATTTTTGACAGATTTTTATGTTCATTGTTTATTATCTCTTTTTGGTATCTAGATTCTTTTTCCTCATAACCCCTTTCCTTCACCTCTTTTTTGAACATTTCATTAATCTGGAAATAGTGCAGCCAATCGTATGTAAACCCTTTAACTTGGTCGTATGGTTTTATTTTCCACTTTCCTCCTTCATTGGTCACCATTTCGTCGTATTTTCCCCACTTTCCTCTCATATTGATTTTCTTTACCCCCATTATCTCTAACGGGGATAACCAGTGGGGGGTTTTTGGTTCTAGTATGTTTTTGTATCTATCCCAGACCTCTATTAACGCACCTCTGAAAACGTGATCGCTAAACCCCTTGTGAGCCCTCTTTTTATCGCACCATAGGTACGCGTGCCACCCAAATCTGTTATTATATCCTTCCAAATCTAGAAGTTCTTTATTTTCCAACTTTACCCACTCTTTCAACCAGCACAAACATGCTGCCTCGTAATACAGTCTCATGTCTGGTAGGGAGAAGCCACCTCTTTCTTTTATTTCTGTCAGTAATTTAAATTTAATTCTGGGCTTCTTCCCTTCCCAGACATATCTTGAGATCGTCTTTTGCCAATCTCTAAAATCTTTTGTACCTTTTATTATGGGTATAGTTTGAAACAAAAATAACAACTTAGGGAGCACCATCATCTTAACCATTGATATTCGCCCCCAGAATGATAATTTCATTCTGGCCCAGGTCTCCAGATCTTTTTTTATTCTGTTCCAAACTGGGGTGTAATTATTTTGATATAGATCAATATTCTTTCCAGAGAGCCATATTCCCAAGTACTTAACCTTTCTAACTACCTCAATCCCTGTTCTTTGCTGCAATAATTCAGTCTTATCCTGATCCAAATTTTTAACAATCATTTTTGTTTTCCCTTTGTTCAATTTAAATCCCGCTATATTACCAAATTTTCCCATCTCATCCAGAATCTCCTTTATACTTTCTATCGGCTCTTCCACTGTCAGGACCACATCATCTGCGTAAGCTTTGACTTTATATTCATTGTTACCTAAAGTCACCCCTTTAATTTGTTTGTTTTGTCTTATTGCATTTAATAGGGTTTCCAGAATCACTATAAATAACAGTGGCGAGAGTGGGCACCCCTGTCTTGTTCCCTTAGCTATTTTGATATCTTCAGATATAACATTATTGACTATCAGACTTGCTTTTTGCTCTGTGTAGATTGCCCTTATGCCATTCAAAAATTCCTGGCCCACCTCCATCACCTCTAAGTTTTTCATCATAAAGTCCCAGACCACATTATCGAACGCTTTCTCCGCGTCTACAAAAATTAGACATGCTGGTTTGTCGCACCTACTGGATAAGAATTCAATGATGTTAACTATATTTCTTGTATTATCACTTATTTGTCTTCCCGGCAGAAACCCAGCTTGGTCTTTATGTATGATTTTTGATAGTATCTTTTTTATTCTTTTAGCTAAAACACCAGCGAAGATCTTATAATCTGTATTTAATAAAGAAATGGGTCTGTAGTTCTTAATACATGAATCTTGTCCAGCCAAGACAACTATGAAAAGCGAGGGAAGACAGAAAGCAAGATAAAATACTAACAGTTCAAACTTATGCACGTTTACTCAGAGGTATATCCCACAATACGAAATGGAGCTTACAAGCTTGCTAGTGCTTTTAGAATTACCAGCCAAGTCATTTATTGTCTATCATGTAATGTGGGGTGTTTCGAATACCCAAAGAATGAGCAAACCCTCTAAAATACAGCCACTGAAGCATTTCACATGCAAGAGAGCTTTTTCTGCTCTGCTGGGAAGATTACATAAGGCCCAGATGCTGTAGTAAGATGCACCACATCTCTAATATGCCACATTGAGACTAGACATTTGAAAACGTCAGCAGTTTCTTCTGCATTCTAGGTCTCGGCAAGACCAGTTTTTGCTTTCTACCAGGTTGTTTTGATCTTTTCTTAGGATAGATCCAAATAAGTCAATGTTCAAATAATTTCTCCCTGTTCTATACTTGGCCTACAATACATGTACTATAACATGCTCCACTTCCAAGGGATTTCATGAGCAAATTGTTTCCTTGCAATAGTTTTCGAATATTAGGGCTATAATGTATGAGCCAGCACTGTGGTAGCATAATACTAACAATACAGCAAAATAGCTGCAGAGTACTATAGGGGCACACCCTTTGGGAATTGGTCATATCCTGGTCCCCATCTTTTCTGGGTGCTTTTTTTGCATGTGACAATATTACAGGTGGTAGCAGTGACAGTACTTGCAGGAGGTGATATATTTCAAAAGCATTAGCATATTTAAGATATATGTAATAACATACAAGCTACATATGCCTATGATTTTGAAATGTGACTAATCTTGCAATGCCACCACCTGAAATAGGCTGTATGTTCTTATAAACAGAAAGCTGTTTGCCATCTAAAATACAGTGGTACCTCGGGTTAAGAACTTAATTCGTTCCGGAGTTCTGTTCTTAACCTGAAACTGTTCTTAACCTGAGGTACCTCTTTAGCTAATGGGGCCTCCAGCTGCCGCAGCACGATCTGTGTTCTCATCCTGAAGCAAAGTTCTTAACCTGAGATACTATTTCTGGGTTAGCAGAGTCTGTAACCTGAAGCGTCTGTAACCTGAAGCATCTGTAACCTGAAGCAGGTACCACTGTACCTGCTATTTGACAAAGCTGAGTCTCCAGAGAATATTTTATCTTGGAAAGTGGGAAGGGGTAGCGGTGGCAGGGCCAGTGAGAATTTCTCCAAGGCATGGAAATACAACCACTGTACAGCCTGTACTTCCTATTGTGACAACTGAAGCAATGCAAAGTGAAGAAAATTCAGGGTTTAATCTCTAGGTTTAATCTCGAGCCATTCGTGGTGGGGGTTTTTTACTCCAAAAATCACAGCATTTTGGCTCCAATAAATTTTATCCTAAATGTATACTCATCATGCTTACATAAATGCTTTCAATATTTAATGGCTGCATTTGTACATTTTTTCCAAATATAAAAAATCAAATCAATTCCCTTCTTCCATCGTCCCTCCCCTATTCTGTAAATCCCAACATTTGAATGCTGCAGGCGAGCTACATCTACCAATTACATCCACTATCAGAACCCTGAATACCAAAGAATATTGGTTCTTGTTTTCCCTTAAGAGCTGAAATTGCTTCTTTTAGTTTAACTTATACAAACTGAAAACAGTAGTTTCAAGATCTAAGAGCACCCTCATGTGGTTAGATGCAGCAGTTGCATCTTTTTTAGAAGTTTAATTTGGATTTTATTTTATAATAAGACCTCATTTCACTCTTGCGGGGGGGGGGGAATGTTTCCTGTTACCCACAAATGCTCTTTTTTGAAATCAAAACCAAGTGCTCTTTCAAAGTGCAAGACTTTACATCATCAGCACTTATATGATCTGTGTCTGGAATTAATCAAAGTCATCTTCCTTTTCCATCTCCTTATTTTGACCAGTTTCAGGATGGAAGATTCCTGAAATTAAGAATCAGACTGAGTTCCAAAACAACTGGATGCTCAGCTTAGTCTCATCATTGGCTATGGAAAAGGAAAGGAATGCTAGCAAGAGAAGCACCTCAGCTGAACTCAAATAGTGGACTTAGACTCTTTCTCTCTCTCTTGTTTGCTTTGATGGATAATGTTAATTGGTTCGCTATTTTGGCTTCTAGTAACAGAAGAAAGCAGTCCGGAACAACAGGCTGAGCTCCAAAACTGTAACTGCTTAAAGTAGGACCTTGCAATACACGGCAGAAGCAAGATAATCCATTGTTGAAATATTCATGTGTTCTGGTATCAACCAATTAAGGCAGTCACATATTTAATTCCATATATCTAAGTGAGGATCATCTTCTTGAGGGAGCCTGAAGCAGTGGCTCTCAAACAACACAAACGCTTTGACCCTCATTAATCTCTATGAAATGGTAGCTAAATTAACATTCATAACTGAAAGCTGGCTGATCATTTCAGCAGATGGAGACGAGAAAGGAAAGGAAATTGGTGGAGGAAGTGAGGACAGATCATTTTAAAAACACAGGAAGAGGTGAGTGGTGCCACCTGCTTGTTTTTAAATCAGCACAGCTCCCCCCCCCCCAGCTCCTCAGTACATCCTATCATTTTAAATTTGTACACGTGTATAACTTGGAACATATAAATGCAGCAGTCATTTTCTCTCCACATAGCAATCGTTTAAAAACAACAACCAAGGAAGACGGATTAAGGCAAAAAAGGGAGGAAATACCAGCACCAAAATTAAAATAATGGATTTAGCCATGGCACTATTTTAAAGCACTATATAAATGAAATTTTATGATTAAAAGATATAGCACTCCCATGCTGAGCTGGCAGCAGCCAGTATGAACAAGCACCCTAATACTCCAGTCCTGGAGATGGAAAATGGTCCCATTACAAATGTTCATAATTACATCACACTTTAAAAACAGGAATAGCCAATGTGGGGCATTCCAGATATTGTGGACTACAATTCCCATCATTATTGACCATTGACCATAGTGGCTGGGGGTGATAGAAACTTAAACCCACAACATCTAGAATGCACCACATTGGCTACCCCAGCAATAAAATTACACATGACAGGTATTTCCTCGAGGCAGTGGAAGGTTCACTGATGATAAAAGCATGAGGACTGGTTTGGAGATAGTTGGTTTGGTTGCCCTTCCTGACACTATTGATCCTTATGTAGACAATAGTGTTTGAACCCGCCCCCCAAAACCAAACTGCATGCAGTATTAGCACACTAGTATCATATATTCATGGAAGTGTAGACAGAATCATTGAGACATGGACTATTGAGTTGGGAGGGACCCCAAGGGTGATCTAGTCCAACCTGCTACAATGCAGGAATCTTGCCTGCAGCCATCCCTGGGTGGGCTTGAACCACTGACCTTCTGATTAACAGCCAGACGCACTGACCCATTGCGCCACAGAGATGCCGATAATCTTGAGCATGGTAATTTGAACACACTTTATGACTAGTGGAACAGTAGAAGAGGTCCACCATTATCCTCTATGTGCAGATCGCAAATACAACTGAGGAATTTTGATGGCAACCAAGAATGGCTAGATACTGCAGCAGGGTATCCATGAACTGCCATGAGATATCATTACTAGATCCATATAATATAAGGAACTTAGCTTCTCAAAATCTAGAGACTCTAGTTCTCCAATTTCCTTGGTAATTACCAAATCAGCTGGCTGGGGATGGCAGGAGTCCTACGAGAACTATAATGTTAGTGGTCAAGCAAATCTCACCTGTGACACTAAAACCACAACAGCATTAACAAATGACTAATTTGTTCAGAGCATTGTTGTAAACATCTACCATTCTCTTGATTCAGAGAATGATTCTTCTAAGATGATAATCCAAACATGTAACAAGTGTATAACTTCTTGTTTAAAGGAAAACATTAATCACCTTCAAAATATCACTAGCACTGATGAGTTAAACAATGTAATTGGGGGGGATCAAGGTTTTTTTTAAATAAAAAACACTTTATTAAGAGGACCAAAGGCTTAATTTGAATATTAAAATTTGCTTGAAATGTTTTATTCATTATCTTTGCTCCTCATTTGTTTCCTAAGTTGTTTCTATTCAAAAACAGAAAGCTATCCATATGCTTAAGAAAATAAAGAGTCCACTTTCAGAATAAAGTACTAGTTAAAATCGTTCTCCTAATTTTTCTTTTTGGGTATAGAAGAATCAATGACACTAAGTGGTTTGCTAGACTGCTGACAAATATGCTCAAGAGGGACCTCAGAGAGCATAAGGAAGTAGCTCAGTTTGTGACTGGAAGGTAATACCAAATGACAGCTCCAATATAATATATCAGGTTTACTGAACTTCTATTCATCTAAACCCCCTAGGTAACATTGTCACTCTAATATACTATAGCATGAAATAGTAGTGACGGTTTCCAAGGACAACAGATACTCGGATAAAGTGGAACACATCCTTCTTTGAGCTAACAGCACTTTACAAAACTGTTTTATCACCTAAAAACTCTTGTTTAACCAATTTCAAGAATAAAAAATGGAAAGTATTTATTTTAGCAACACATACATTTTAAAGTGCATTCTGCAATATGCAGGCATAAACAACTCTCATAATTCAATCGATGCACACACAATTTAGATATAAAAAAATGCTATAAATATGAGAAAAAACAAATTTTTGCTCACAGAAAGAGGAAACAAACTACCCCAGAATATGATTAATAGTTCTCTTTAACTTAATTGTCCTTCCTTGTATTCAGGAATCCCATTATAACAACGTTTTTGTCTCAGGAAGATCTTTGCACAGCAGCTTCTCAGCCAGCAAAGTGAGGAATGTCACATGATCCTTCCCAACTGGTTGGCAACATGCACAGTGTGGGAGAATGTATAACACTGATCTGAATGGCATGGCAGCAATACGCAAATCATTCACCTCACTGGCCATTACTTGGTTCCTTCCCTTTGCATCCACCCCAGGCAATATCATCAGTAGGCAACATCACAACACCATGCCCACCAGTGGCATTCTAAGGGACTGGTCCATGAGGTTGAGCCCCAAGTACCACCTAACCCTCAGGACTCTGCCCAGATCATGCCCCATCCCAGGTCACACCCCTCACTGGCCCTGCCCCATGGCCTCCTCAACACACACAAACACAGATATCACACATATATAAAATGCCACATATTAATATGCACACATACATCACCCTCTGATTTTTGTGCAGCTGAAATGTCACCTATTGTTTAAAGGTAAGAGTCACTTCCCTACCCTCTGGTGCACAGGCTGCATCATTCTCATTTTTATAGGATGCAAGTACCCATCTCCTTCAACTCATTTCTTTATCAGTTGTCCGCTACTGCAAGCGACTATACAGAGTGTGCTTAGTCACAGATTCTGGCATGAAAGCATAACTGGCAAAGCTCTTCTTCACCTTTGAAGGCTACATATCCATTTCAAGTAGGCATGTTGAGAACTCGCACACCCATTTTAATGAGCTGGAGCCAGGCCTGTAAGCACACTTGAGCCGCTAAGGAAAAATATTTGGCTTTTTGCCCCCACAATCTGCAAGTTTTGCTAAAGCACTTACTTTTCCACACATTCACAGAGTGCACATTTTCATTTAAACCTTGAACCAGGTTTGAATGACTCCCAGCACATGCCCTGATTGATACTGAAATTAGCTGGCAAGTCTGCTAGTTCAATATTGATAAATAAATATGCATTAATGCAACACTTAACTTTCTCAGGCTGTATTATTTATATTTTTAACTTGAAACACTTGCTAATAAAACAACTTTAGTAACCTTTTTCTGTGTTACAGGAAAAAAGACAAATGAATAATATTTCTAACCTTCTAAACTTCAACATATTATTGTTTTCAACCATGCACCACAAATAAGACAGGAAGCAGAAATGTAAACAGGGAGTTTCAAGCAAGTTTACATCCTGTGAGTTAGTAGATCTTTGCACAGCACACTGGTAAAGATCGCTACAAGCTAATGATGGAAATCAAACAACAAAAAAAGATGCAGCAAAGGTTTTGCAAAAAAGAAAAACCCTTTTTTGGAAAAAGATGCAGCAGAAAATGTTCTGAACAATAGAATAATTAAACTTGCTCACTGAGAAAATGTTATTTCCTCCAATTCCAAAATGTAAGGAATGTAAAATACTTTGCAGCCTCTTAAAAAAGTGCCTCCTATTGCAATCCATTCTCTTCTGGCTGCTTCAAGTCTTGCAACAGATTCAAACCTATTATAGGCTTGGATTATATTTAATCTCTGTGGCAGAGTTGTCACACAGAAACCCATCTGTTCAGCTCTAAAATGCAATAGCAACATCTGCAGGTGCCATATCTCATAAATCACCTGGATTTTATTTTCCATCTCCTACAATTTACCAGATGCTGACAAGGGAAGTTGAAACAACCTGGCTATGGAACTCTTACTCTTGAACTTCAGGCATGAGAAGAATACAACATTATTACTGAGTGCATAAAAAAGGGAAATAAATATCAATTAAGAATGTGCACATCATGGGACCTAAAAATTGGCCAGGAAACTAACATAGAATAATATTTTTTTTAAAAAATGTGTGGAAGGAGTAAAAACTTGCTTGAGAAGCAAACCTGAATGCATCTTTTTCCTCAGTCAGTGTTAAAACTGAAGTGGGATTTTATTATTATGAAAAATGTAGCACAGGCATCGTCTTCGTAGAAATGATAATCATGCATTCATTTCTAACATGACAAAAATATTAAAAGGGCAAAAAGTAAAAATAAAAAGCAGTGAAGAACAGATGGCGTTCAGATGGCAACCTCATGCAGCTTGGGTTTGTAAAATACATACCCAGAAAGGATCTCTTGGGAGGTGTTTTGATTTCTTCATCCTTACTATCTGCAGCTACATTAAAACATTGAAGAGAAAGCAAAGACAAAACAGACTAGTTGACTCCATATAATAGCCAGCCTCTTAATTTGCTCTAAGTTAGTTCAGGGTTAGTATATCTTGCTGGTAGTCATGCTGGAAGGATTTGGTTATTTTAGTTCCTGTGCTGTCTACAAGACATTCTCCCCTGGATTTTGAAGCTAGATAAAGTAATAATTGAGTCACAACGCACTGCTTAAAAAACATCTGAGAAATAATCTGAAATATGTATTTACATAAAAACAGAGAATCCACAGCTTGAGCAAGTATTTAATGCAGTATATACAGCAATACCAAACATGGATTATGTTGTCTTTTTACACTACTCTTAAAGAAAATTTAACAGAGTGTTTCACTATAAGGCTTATGGAAGTTAAAACAGCATGAAATAGTTTACCCTCAGCATTTTGATAAACATTACTTAGGGAGAGATGGCCTGATTGTAAATCACCATGTACATTGCATGTTCCATGTTCAAACTTCAGTGAGTTACAGAATACTGGATTCTTTGTTATTTCACTCCACTTGAGATAAACAGTTGCACACACTTCCTCAGAGTGCTACGAAACCAACAATTACTTAATTCAAACTCTAAAGCCATGATTGTGTATATTCTGTGCTTAACACAATTAAATTCTGGGCAGCTACCTCAATTCTGCGTTCTGTAAATTATGAATTCTGTATACGTTTTGCAAATCAAGGAATTTAATATGCTTGCAGAGTTTCTGTTACTTTATTTTGCTTTAAGGCAACAACAAAATCAATGTTCTAGTCAGCTCCACGGCTAAATTAACCTTGATTCTACCTGCACACTGGCTAGCCTAACTTTGCATTCTAATACCTGGGCTACAAACACACTTAAATATACATATATATATACTCAGGATACCAAATCTGAACAAATGTACAGCTTTTCGACACTGGAACACAGTGACTTAGCTAGTACAGGCTAGTCAATTGAGTGCAAAAACAGACAGACCACAATTACATATATGTCTACTCAGAAGCAAGCCTCATTGAGTTGTGGGACTTATACCAAGGTAATCATATACAGCACTGTAGCCTTAGTGTTTGCTACAGGGGTGTTTCAGGTGTTCATTTTCTTTCTTCTTCTCCTTCTTCTTCTTCTCCTTCTTCTTCTTCTTCTTCTTCTTCAGCAGCAGCAACATAGCAGGCATATCAGAAACTCACAGATCAACTGTGATACATTCCAAGATTCAAAGTCTTGAATTTTGAGGAAACAGATGCCAACAGGGTTTTGAAATGGGAGCTCTCTGTACACATTGCTCCAGAAAGTAAAGTATTACCACAAAGGTGAAACAGTAAATGATATTAATTGTGCAAACACAATTAAATGTGCGGGTTGTTGTTGTGTAAACAGCAATCACAGTAAAGTGTGAGAATCCAATGGAAGCTTTCCTTTAATTGCAAACAGCATTAAACAGAGGCCTTTTTACTAGGACTGTGGCTGGGAAATAAAGAGTTAAACTACCCCTCCTCACCCTTCATGATCCCAAACCTGCTCAGGCTTTCCTGTGGCTCCTATTTACATAACAAAATGCATGCACATTATTTGCATTCACACAATTAACACCACTTCTAATTTAGCTCTAAAGCAGCTGGAAGTTGCACTTCTATGAGCCCTATGATATTTTTGGGGGTTAGGCTGGACTTGTAAAGAGAATTATTTCCAGAGCAAAAAGGAACCCAGCAGGAGGAATGGCTCTTCTAGTCTGTTGGCCTGATAACTATATCAATGTGATGGAGAAAATGTGAGAGGGAAACTTTTATTTATCGAATTTCAGCCATGACCCCCAAAAGTCCATACAAAAGCAGAGCAGAAGTTGCTCGCAATTTCAACATTTATTTCCAGCTTCCCAAAGTTATCTTCTTAAAAGATACTTAAATTGGAATTAACAGAAAAGCATCTCTTCCTACCACCTTTCCTTATTCCTCCTGGGGAAAAGGGTATTTCTCCATTATATGCAAATGAATGAATACAATCAAGGAATACCTTGTGCTGATCATTTCCATGGTGCCAGCATTCAGAAGAAAAGCTCCAAAGGATCCCCCCCATCTGACCCAAATACAAGCACACAGAGTGAGTTTTGTGCTACAATATGCTTCATTCTCTCACATTATCTCATAGCATATTTCATTAGAAAATGTAAATGCCGTAGGCCAAGCAATTCATAAATTAAGGCAGCTATCTTGCATTTTAGGATTGCAGCATTTTCTTTTTTAAGTAAGCATATATTGAAGAATCAAAACAAACTGACAACCAACAAAGACGTAATCAAAACAAATTAAAACTATAACCTGGAAAGTATCAGGCTGCTCTTAGGATTGGAGATCAAAAAGTGAGACCACCCTTCTCCTACAGGCAAAATACCATTTTGTTCTGCAATTAACCCAGAGCTCAATTGAATTAACTTTTGCAACAAAACATGATGCCAGCTACTGAATAGGATTTGACATATTCATAACAAAGCATTTTAAAAACAAATAACAAATTTCCAAAAAAAACAGCCCCTTACCACAAGTCAGGCTGAATGTTCTTTTAGTACAGGATTATTATTATTATTTTAAAGACAGTTTTATATAACATGTGCCAAAATTATAGTTCAGTAACAAAAAAACCGCCAACTGCAAATGCAGAAGGGAAGGACAGTACATAGGATCACTGGCCAAGGGCTTCAACTAACCTGAAAAGGAGCGCCGTTTTATGTTCAGCTCATTTGTCACACGTACTTCAGTGCACAGTTTCAGCATCAGTAACATTGTAATTATCATAATGATGCTCTGCAACAGTAGAGGGGATTCAAAGTGCCTCCCAAACCTGGAACAAAAGATGACAAGTCAAATCAAATCATGAACATTCATTCTACCAACTTCAACAGAAATAGTCACACACACACACGCACAAATGTGGATCAAAGAATTCCACTTGGACTATGTTAATACATTTATACTCCATACTAGCCCAAGTGTTATTCAACAGCCCTAAGCCTAGGATGCATCTGGCAAGCTGCTGGCCAAAGCTCAGTGGTAGAACAACTGTTTTGCATGCAGAAGGTCCCAGGTTCAATTCCCAGCATATCTGGGTAGGGCTGGAGAAACACCTCTCTGAAACCCTGGAGAGCCAATGCTACTCAATGTAAACAAGAGTCTGACCCAGGACAAGACAGCTTCCTATGTCCCTGCAGCCAAGACAGGGCTATTGCAGCACCAGACAAGAGCAAAACATTGCAGCACAATGCTAACCAGAAGTCAGTCCTACTGAGTTTATGGGGTCACTTCCTGGTAAATGCAGGCTGGATTGCAGCGATGGCCAACTTTAAAAAAAATAAAAAATCCCTCAAAGCAGGCCTTTTCAAATGTGGATGTGCACTTCTTTCTAGGGGCATAGGTTCCCCCCAGGGGAGATGTAAAGGGTTTTTTTCAGGTCTACCCTACGTGGCTCTTTCTGACCAGGCATCAGACAACGTTTACTTTTACAAGCAATTTGCAAAATACAGTGAGTAAAAGTAGAAAAGGATTTTGAGGATATATATTTTTTTAAAACAACCCCATAGAAACAATCCCAGGAAACAATCCCACAGAAGTTGCTTAGCTGGGTGGTGATCCTTTGTGTTAACTAAAGGATTCACTGCAGTGTTTGAAACTCCCATTGTTCTAGGTGCATTTTGCGACCAGGAATTTCATTAGCGCAAGCAGTTTCTCAGCTCTGGGCACTGTAGTGTCCATATGATTTCAGATTAAAACTGCAGAGTGGAAGGAAAGGAGGACCTTTTTCCTGCCTACTCACTTCCAGCTACTTTCTGAAGACTGAAGAAGAGACCCTCTTAAGAATATTAGGGGGAGGTGGGCAAGTGAAGGACTAGAGACCATGTGAAAAGTAAACATAATATTTTAGCTGCAGTTCATTCATTTTTGGCTTTGTATTCTTGTTATAAAAAAGTGTGCCTGGACATTCCATTGTTGCGCCCATAACCTAGGTTTAAGGTCTATTTAGCTTCTAGCTTTCTAACACTGATTCTTTGGAGTAATGGGGAAATCGGAGGATTTTTGAGGATATTTACAGTGAAATGGTTGAGATTATGTGGACATGACTGCCTTTCTTCTGTGCTTCTTGGGGTCACATGATACAAATGAAGTTATGTAGGGATAGTACATCTTCTCAAGAACTGCTTTTAACAAGAAGAATGCTTTCCCCTAAGTTTAAACTGATGTATAGAATTCAGTCTCTCTCTCGTGAAAACCACTAGAGGGAGATCTCTTCACTTCCTAAGCTTTAAAAATAATTGAAAGACACACTCACAGGAACAACTAACTTCCAAAAGATTATCTTAAATATATATTGCACATGCACACATAAACTTACTAGCAACCCAACCATGTGAATGTGTGCAATATGTCCAATCCTTTCCCTGATTTCAGACAAATGGGGATTTGCTGCAGTTGCCAAGGGACAAATCACACCCAACATGCTGAAAATCACATATATGCTGCACTTAATCTCCACAAACTTCTCACCTTAAAAAATGGTTACAGAGATAATGCTATATGCACATACAACCTGTGTCACATAGTGGAAATGGGGAGGGGCTGTTTTCTGATGTACAACATGTGTATTAGGGGAGAGTTTCAGCAAGCCTACAGTGGTGAAGGAAAGGTTTCTGCATGATGCTTATCACTCTTTATTATTCTCATATTCCAAAGCTGAGCTGTAGTTTAATCCAATTCTAAGTTAGGTCCCAAGTGGGGTGGGGAGGGAGAGAAAACTAACCAAGAAACTTCACTGAAAACACTACACCATAAATAGCAGATTCTTTTAGTTCTGTCCTCCTCCTTTCCAAACTCAAACAAGCTTCCCACAGTTATAGCACATGATGTTCACAAATCTTCTAGTACTTTGAGAGGACTTGCTAGAAATGATATGTTTGTGAACAGTGTCGCTTCTGTAAGCAAGTTTAGAAGATGGTAGGAGGAGCAACTGGGTGTGTGGCAGATGAGGAGGCTGAAGACTGGTAAGAAGGCCTAGGATGTATATAAAAAAAAGGTAAAGGACAGAGGTCCAGAGTTAGGGTAGCTGATAAAAGAACCATAGCAACAGTACGCTAAAAATAGGCAGCCGCGTATCTTCAATAAGTATTACTGAGAGCCAAGCAAAAATTAATTTAGGAAGCATAGGAAATCAACTAAGAGTGAAATTAAGAAACAAGCCATCCAAAAGAAATTAATTTACTACTGTCTTTTAGCTATGTTTCCTGTGGATCAGGATTTGGATATCAGCCAAATGTTACAGGATAGTCTACCTTTTATGACTGCATTAAATCCTAATCATAAAACCTGGGCATGACCTTCAATAAGAACTGGCTGCTATCCAAATTCTTCTTCCTGAATTGCATAGAAGCCTCCATAATCCCCTAATAAATCTCATGGGTAAGCACAAGCAAAATTGAAGGGTTATAAAAGAAAGAAAGCTGTATCATTCGCTGACTATTCCAAAGACTATTGGATCTGCAATATTTGCAGTTCTACGTATATTGCAGTTAGTGCCAGTTTAATGTATGTCATCATCCTAAATTCAGTTATGGCCTATGGCCAAAAGGCAAATGAACTGTAGGAAACATATGCCTGAAAATTGGAGGCTCCCACTTTCAACTTAATTATTTTAAGGAGTCTTAAATCATAACAATCACCCTTCTCCACAAAACCCTCTGTTATCCTATGCTAATTCCATTTACTTTCTGTCATTATCACACCCTCCATTATGTAGACATGTAGCAGGCACTAGCACAGGGGTGAGAAACCTCCAGTTCACAGGCCTAATTAGAGACAGCACAGGTCCCCATTTGACCCGACAGTTTTCCACACCACACTTGCTCCTGATTGTGAACTAGCAAGGCAGCTTTGCTGCCATCACAAATCAGCTGATAGATACAGACTTCAAGCCTGCTGAGGTTGGATGAGCTACCTGAACTCTCTATGGGGAACTCCGTGGTGAGCAGATCCCAACAGAAAAGTAGAGCCTGAAGTCAGCATCAAACAGCTAATCGGCAGTCACTTCAAGCCCTGCTTGGCTGGGTTCGGATGCTCATTTCTATAGTGCAGCTTGTTGCAATACAAAGGGAAAATGGGTCAACTGACATCATAGTGATGTCAACTGATTTGACTGGTGGGCAGGTACTTCTGACCTCTCAAACTGGGCTGAAGGTAGAGGAACCTACAATCTAGCTGGCTGATTAAAGCCAATTCCCCACTCCTCCACTAGCATAGTACAAACTCCCTGAGTAGATCAATGGTCCATCTAGACCAGTATCCCCTCTCTCTGAGTAGACAATACTGATGTTCAAAGGAAGGGTGCAAAAACAATGAACACTAATCTAGTACTCCATTTCCTGTTTTCACTTCCAACACCAATCTATATAGATTCTGGAGAGAAACTGCCAGATATATTGCTCTTATCAAGCTAGGCAACAGATGTTGATTTGGTGCTTGCTAAGTTGGTTTGTCATTTTTTGAACTGTTTAAAACCAGGAAGTACTACTGTCACATTGGTCAGTCAATCTTTTACATAACTTTGAGTGGGGGGAAGTCTTGTTATCCTTTAGTCACCAGAAAGTCTGGAAGTAGTATGCAGCTTCCACACACTGAAATCTAATGCAAACACTTGCCTTTATCTTATCTACTGTAAGCAGGTAAGATGCTAACAGTAAGAAAATGTGTTGCCATTTAATTAGGTTTGCTGAAAATCTGGACTTGAGACGTAAACCAAATTTTATTCCCTCATTTCAATTTTGACAGCAGCTTGAGATCCACTCCAGAAGATGCAAAAACAATAGGCACAGATATAGTAAGTCGATTCACTCTCAGCGTCTCTGAAGGTATGTTATGGAAACGTGACCAAATAAATTCTGGGAAATGTGTTATGTGCTGTAGTAGTGGGTGGGACAACTGTGTGAGGAGAATTGCTTCCACTCAGATATGGATATCATTAAATCCAGTTCAACTAGCACTGAGGTTCCTAAACAGCTATAAATTACAACAGGTTTGTCATGTAATGTCATTTGCTCGTTTGCAAAGATAAAGAAGCACATATTAAAACTTAACAAACAAATGGGTCCAGTTTTCACAAAGCATGGCAGAATAGTAAGCCTCCCTTTAAGAAACAGCAAGTGATATTGCTGTGGACCCCAGCGGCTGTTTGAAGTATCAATTTTTTTAAAATAGCAAACCTGAACGACTTCATACTCCATGGATGGGATTCATTCAAATAAGAAGCATGGCCACACACAAGGACTTCCACTAGCATAGAGGCTTGCCCCCAGCTCACTCTCCCCAAATTGGCTTGGAGAACCCTCAGAACAGCACATGGGGGAGAAGAGGGCAGACCATTCTATCAGAAAAGCAGAAGTGTTTGCAGCAATGAAGCAATCTGCTTAGCATTACACTGAATTCTTCCACATCTCTCCAACAGTTCTGGGATCAGTTTTCCCACAGTATTTCAGCTTCCCCCCTCCTTAATTAAAAAAAGAAGAAGTTTAAATCCATTTTAACTTATTACGCTACTGGGGGCCTGATTTATCTCTACTGAAATGGAAGGGAAAGCAACACTACTTTGGCCCTATGGATAGTGGACTAAAAGTATCATCAGCCCAAGTCTGCATGGCCGACAGTGATTGGATCTAGAGTCCCAAATCATCTAGAAAGCCATCAGTTCTGATCCCTGATGGCTTTCAGAGTGTAACTGGAGTCCACTCTTATCTCCACCAATTTTCTCAAAATTATACTACTTAGAAGTCTAGTAAATACATTTTTTTTTATTTAACAAAGTTTATATACTGCTTGATTATAAAACCACTAAGCAGTTTACAAGTGTATTAACTTAGTAAATAAATAAATAAATAAATAAATAAATAAATAAATAAATAAAAGGTGGAAAAACCTTAGAATTTGATCTCCATTATAAATTCAATTTTTATGCTGCTACAAAACTTGAGAAACACTCTAGTAGTAGTTTATTGAACTAGGTGCTCTCTTTAACACAAGAGTTTTAACACTTTCCCAGTTAAAATTATGGTGTCAAATGTATCTCAGCAGTTTTGCTGTTAAACAATATTTTTCTGTTTAAAAAAACCCTGAAGCCAATTGTGGTCTTTCTCTCCAGCTATAATTTAGAGGGTCCAGTGAACCCCAGAACAGATGGATACTGTTAAAATAAAAAAAAGTGGCAGAGAGTTAACCTTGGATCTCTGTTGTTTCTCCAAACTCTTCCTTGTGTCCCTTCCATCCCACTCAATATTCCTGAGATGTCTTTAAAGATTGCAAGCTTCTATTTCTATGCTTTGTTCTTTTAAGCCTAATTTACACTGTGGCACCTAATGCTGAGACATTTCACTATTAATAAAAATATTATTTATATTAATAAAAAATATTATTTTTAGCTTTGACCCAGAAATTCTTAATAAGCAAGACATTTCATTACCCTTGTGTGGCCTCAGTCAATTTTTTGCAATTTCCCAGATGTCAGTATGTGACCTAGATCTTTCTCTCTTTCTCTCCCCCCACCCCACCTCTCTCACACACATAATGCTGAGAAGCAACATGAGTTTTCCATCCTTTGACAAATCTGTCCTGCCCACCCATGAATAAGTTATAAATATGGAATGTGAAACCGAGAGGTTTCATTCCCCAAGAAAAATGGGATATACAGTATAAGTAATACAGGCAAAGGCAAACTCGGCCCTCCAGATGTTTTGGGACTACAACTCCCATCTTCCCTAGCTAACAGGACCGGTGGTCAGTGATGGTGGGAACTGTAGTCTCAAAACATCTGTAGGACCGAGTTTGCCTATGCCTGGAGTAATATCTGCTCCCTACCACTACCAAACTGACTCTACTTGGCTTCTTCTTTGCTCACTCATATTATTTTTTCCTGAAGACCTGTCATAAATCAACTTTGCCCCACTGTCTTTTAAAATAAGTATAACTGGGTGTAGTTTGGCTGCTCATATTGCATTGCCTGTCTCCCGGTCACTGCTGTAGAGGGATGCTGGAAGATGCTTCTGACAGGCCAGACAATACCTCTTGCCTGAAGTCTGCCTCCATGTCTTACCAAACCTCACTTCCCCAAACTTGGGTGAGTGGGTGTGTTTTTAATTCATTATGGCTCTTTGCCTTCTCTTTCTTGTAAGCCTTTTCCTGACTAAATTCCACCCTAAATTTCTTCCCAGTCCTGTTTGTTTCCTTCCAGCCTATCTGCCCTAGTTTCATTAAATCTCTGCAACCAAAACTTAATCCACCTCAGGTCCTGTGGCAATAAATGCTGCTCTTTTTACAGCAAGCATCCCAGACCTTTTTTTGCCTCTCCAGCAAGTTCCTGGGGAGCAAAGTTTGCATTGTCCTCTCTACAGCTTGAGACTTTTTTAGACTTCCCCCAAGTTTCCCCTTACCACCATTATGCCAAACCAGTTAATTTGTGGAGAGAAAGTTAGGTCAATACTGTATGACAAATTTTTAGCTGAGATGCAAGTCTTTCAAACAAACTTCGTGAAACAGTTTTTAGATTGAGTTTACAGAGTCTGATTCATAGCATTACTGATAATAAATTAAGATGCAATTTCCATCAGCATCAGAAGTTCTATAATTTAAGCATGAACATCATAGACTTGGCTCAGACAGAGCAGAGTGCAAGACTTTTAATCTCAGGTTTGTGGGTTCAAGCCCCACATCGGGCAAAAGATTCCTGTGTTGCAGGAGGTTGGACTAAATGACCCTTGTGGTCCCTTCCAACTCTATGATTCTATGAAACAGAAATAAATATCTATGAAATTTTGACCATTAGTAGAAGCATAGCAGAAGCATAACCACACAACGGATTACAACTAACCATTGTGCTGATTAAAAGCCAGTTTATGCTGATTCAAGTAGCAAAGCTTTCTCTGTCGTCACTAAACTCTCAACAACTTTTAAACAGGGAAAGGTATAAATGAAAATCCAGTTACAATTCCACATGTTTAAAAAGTGACAAATGAGTTAACATTTTTTACCTACAACACACACCACTAAAAAGCTAACAGCACCCATTATATTCTCCTTCAGGCTACACAAGATGAATTTGGACAGTGGCCAATCCTCTGAAGGTCGGATGCTGGATTTACAGTGCAATCCAATGAAATCAACAGAGAAGAATACTCTTCAGTAACATTTGGCTTGTGTCCAAATTCCTGGTTTCACATTACATCCATGAGAGCTATAGCAATCTGACCTAAATGGCCATCCATAAACAAATTAAAATCGGGGGATGGGTATTTTCCCAAGATTCATGGATCAATAAATAAATAGCTTGGTTGCAGTGATAAAAATAAGATGTTGACATGGGGAAAACACCCCTTAAGTTCAGTAATAAGATGATGAGAGTGCACTGAACAGGACCAGAGTAATGGTAGAGAAATATTGGCATAGAGGTAAAACTGAGTTACTCATTCACTGACTTAAAGTCCCAAACTCCCTAAGCCCAGTGTTCATATTACATTAAGATCAAGTATTGAAATTGTACATTACAATAATCCTAGGACAAACCCAGTTACCAAACCCAGCACTAAATTGTTACCACTCTACACACTTTGCTTATCCACTTTGCCTATCCACTGTGTTTGCCACAGACAAGTATGGCTTATCAAAATGAAATGGGCCTGTTTCTCATGTTTCCCAGAAATTAGAACAAACACCATGGCTGTCCTTTGATAGGAGGCAAGGGCAGGGAGCAGTGGGGACATTTAAAAAATACAGATGCATTTTCCAACACTGCATCAGAAGAGTATGATTAGTTGTCTGACCTTGTGTGAGGGCGACAAGAGCAGTATAAGGGCTCAAAAAAAGGTCCCCACAATGTGCTTCTTGTACAGTATTTATTTAATACAC
Source organism: Podarcis vaucheri (assembly GCF_965113315.1). Lineage (NCBI taxonomy): Eukaryota > Metazoa > Chordata > Lepidosauria > Squamata > Lacertidae > Podarcis > Podarcis vaucheri. Next base: position 36,551,013 of record NC_138766.1, on the reverse strand, counting down.
TGCTGACTGTCACCTTGAAGCACCTATCTCTAACAATACCTGCTAGGAATCACATTCCTAGAAAAATAATGATGGGAATTCAGATGTTTGTGAAAAAATGTTTAGAGCACAGGAAGTTAAAACTACTTGTTTTTGAATCTCTTGCAGACAGCAGAACCACATACTACTATCCCAGAAAAACAGGAGTTAGAAATAATTTGTAAATATTAGACTTGTGACAGAACTATTACATTATAACATTATTTTCCCAGAGAGGTGGCTGTGTTAATCTGCTGTAGCAAAAACGAAAACATTTTGTGAAGCCTTAAAGATTACAAAATAATGACACAAGCTTTTGTGAACTAAAGTCCACATAATCAGATTCTTCTTCTTATGTTTCCTTTGTGGTAGGAACTTTCCTGGTTTATGATGTTTACATTTTATGCAGGGAAAGGAATCAATGTTCCAAATAAAAATGTAACTATACAAATAGACCAAAGCAGTAAAGAAACATAAGGCTAGAAGAAAAAATGGCATGTGTTATAGTGTTACCCTACAAGGGTAACAATAGAACCAAGCAGCATGTCAAAGCAATGGTTGGACCCAATGACAAAATACTTTTTCACTATATTGTAAAATATGTTAACTCGTAATAGCTGTTTGAGACATATCAGGGTGACATGCACTACACAGCTAGCTAGCTATGGATTTCAAGCAAAAGTTTGCAGACATAAGAAATAATCCAAGAGTCTTGCAAAGAGTCAATCAAACACGGTGGGTTTGTTTGTGTATCTCTATTTCTATTCAACAAGTTACAGTGGTGCCCCGCAAGACGAAATTAATTCGTTCCGCAATTTTTGTCGTCTAGCGAATTTTTCGTCTTGCGAAGCACGATATCCCATAGGAATGCATTGAAAATCAATTAATGCTTTCCTATGGTCAAAAAAAGTCCAAACAAAGCCAAATTTGGTACAACAACAGTTTATTAACTGCTCTTTAAAGTCACACATACTGTAAAGAGCAGTTCAAAAATTTAAGGGAAAATAAATTAACTTTATAAACAAAACATGTTTTTGTTTTTAGTCGAAGAAAAAAAGTCGCGAGACGTTTTCGTCTTGCGAAGCAAGCCCATAGGGGAAATTCGTCTTGCGAGGCAAATCGCGAACGGAAAAAACTTTCGTCTAGCGAGTTTTTTGTATTGCGAGGCATTCGTCTTGCGGGGCACCACTGTACTGTAAATATCTCAAGTGCCTAATCCCAAGTGGTGCATGGGCAGGATAAACATTTTATATAAACAAATAATAAGATACTTTTACAAAACCATGAAGCTGAATGATGATAATCAAGCTACCCTATGCACTTTTCACTTCAGTTAGTGGACTATAGCCATTGGGGGGAAAGGCAGCAACAACACCAATTTGCCAGTTGCACTCATTGCTCCAATTAACTATACCAACTTTCTTCAACTTGCTGCCCTCCAGGTGTTTTTGGACTACAACTCCCATCAACCCTCACTCCTGGGTCGAGCTGGCTGGGGCTTATGGGAGTTGTAATCTAAATATCTGGAGGGTATCGGGATGGGAAAGGCTGACTTCCACAACTGACTTCTATTACAGTGGTGCCTCGCAAGATAAAATTAATCCGTTCCTTGAGTCTCTTCGTCTAGCGGTTTTTTCGTCTTGCAAAGCAACCCTATTAGCGGCTTAGCGGATTAGCGCTATTAGCGGTTTAGCGGCTATTAGAGGTTTAGCGGCTATTAAAGGCTTAGCGGATATGCGGCTAAAAGGCTATTAGCGGCTTAGCGGCTTAGCAAAAGGGGGGAAGTGGAAAAAAATCGGAACACTTGCAAGACGTTTTCGTCTTGCAAAGCATGCCCATAGGGAAAATCGTCTTGCGAAGCAGCTCAAAAACGGAAAACCCTTTTGTCTAGCGGGTTTTCCGTCTTGCGAGGCATTCATCTTGCGGGGCACTACTTATTTAGAAATTAGGAAATTTTAGGATCTTGATGCAAGAAAGCTATGTGGAACAATCTTCTTTGAGGTTGGTGGGTGGGGCATCAGTCCACTACCCTTTGTCTCTTCCTCAGACTAAACTTCTCATAAAATAAGTTGTTGGTTAGGGATAATGCCCAAAGTTAATTATATTTTATTATGAAGCAAAGTTCACCATATAAAGGATTGGTTATGCTAGCTTTAATGCTGGAGCCCATTTTGACACCTGTATAATAAGAGCAGAAAAGTGGGAAATATTTTAAGAACAGTAGAAGGGCCACAGATTGCACACAGGAATATTGTAGCCCAGAAGATTTCTACAATAAATGACTACACAGATCAACTGTTAGAGGACAGCCTCAAGATTTACTGAGTTACTTATAAGCATAACCTTCTAATAGATGTGCCAAAAAATTCACATTCTGTGGACTCCAGCCATAACTGGAACAGTAGAAAGCAAAGCAAGAGACTATTTTGGGGGAAAGTGCAAGGCAACACAAACCTAAAAATTAGGAAGACAAATCTCTTCAGCTCCACACCCTCAACCACTTACATAAAGAATCCTATGGGTTAGATCCATACCAGGGCTGTAATCTCAACCACACTTAGAGTAAATAGGAGTAAGCCCTATTTAATTCATAGGACTCACTCTAATAAGACATAGTTGGGCTTTTAGCTTTAGCCATGCCTACAGTAAATCCACTGAAATCAGTAAGCATGATTAAGTCTGGATCTAACCCTATGTGTTTGCAGCCAAATGGATAACAAAACAAAAAGAGGGTATACCTGGGCAACAAAGCATGCTGTGACTCACATGGATAGCAAGAAATCTGTGAAACTATTTTTAACTCAATATTCTGTTTATTTTATTCTCCCATTTTAAGTTTTTCTTAAAAATATTGTGTGTGTGTGTGTGTGTGTGAAATTAAAGTTTTCAGATTCGGAATCAAAATAGACTTTTCCATAATATTTTACTCTCTCTGCTGTTGTATTACTGATAGCCAATGTGTTGCAGCTCAGAGTGGATTGGGATTGGGACCTAGAATCAAATCTAGGATGAATCCTTCTTCTACTTCAGTTTTGTATGACCAATGTAGAATTTATGAATGATAATTCACAAAGCTGTTCACAATCAACCACCGAGTAAAGGAATTGTGATTTTCAAGCAGATTTTATGTTCCTTCTGTGAAGATTTTTTTTGTGATGTCCAAAAGGCACTTAATCTCACAGCACCTCTCACATCAACATGCAGAAACTCAAGAACAGAGAAAACATTCAAAGTGGTATAAGAGTCAACTTACCAGAAGAGTATCCTTAAAATGTTTGCAACTAATAACATTAAACACACGTAGGTTGAAAAGCCCTCTGCATTCTGTGTCCTTTTAATATCTCGGTATTGTGGGATGTATGGCACCACACCTCCAAACACCATGGCTGCAGATGCACCCCAGGATATCAGCTGCTGAATCGGAGCCACTAGCCACTCCCAGCCATCCGCCTCCATGATGGGCAATATGAAGTCCCTTAACATCAGGGCAGCTGCTGCAAAGGGATCCCCTTTTACTTCTTCCTCAGGCTTTGTTGGCTTTTATTCATATCTAAGCAATCTGTCATTCCATGTGTCCTTCTTTAGGCAGCCCTAACAAACAAGCAAACAAACAAAAATCAAAGATAAAATCTCAAACTTGTACTTGTGTAGAAAATGATCTCCTGTTACAGCAAGTTGGGCAAATCACAAAGCACCACAGAAAGTCACTCTTCTTGAATCCAGTCTCAACCAGTGCCTTTTCTACCATGTTCAACAATGGATTGGTTGAGTGCCAAGACTGTGGAAGTCTAGCATCCCTAGAAATAAAATCCTCTCAGAAAGAACGTATATAAAGATGCACACACAGTCACTATGTGCTTTTCAGAAAATAAAGACCGCTCATTCATTATGGTACTGGTTTCAACACATTAGTCTCTCTCAAAATGTAGCAAAGTAATGTACCTAGTTATGGGGTCTTCAGGTTACTCCACAACAATACAGCAGGCAAGATGACTGTGCAAGTTACTTGGCATACTCCATTATTATTTACAGGAATAACACGTAGCCACTTTCAGGGGCTAGGATAACCGTTTAAGATAACTACAGTGGTACCTTGGGTTAAGAACTTAATTCATTCTGGAGGTCCGTTCTTAACCTGAAACTGTTCTTAACCTGAGGTACTTTAGCTAATGGGGCCTCCCGCTGCCGCCACTGCGCAATTTCTGTTCTCATCCTGAAGCAAAGTTCTTAACCCGAGGTACTATTTATGGGTTAGCAGAGTCTGTAACCTGAAGCGTCTGTAACCCGAGGTACCACTGTACTGCAGAAACCATACTCAAAGCAGAGAGTTCTTCAATGAGTTGCTTCTCTCTGGTTAAGAATGACTGTGCCTTCAAGTTCCATCTCTTTTGGCATTACCAAAGACACATCTGCACATGTTTTCCTCACCCCAACTGAAGATAACATGACACAACCTATGTGGAAAGCATCTTGTGAATGGCTCAATACATTTTCAGGTTGTGAGAGAATGCTTGTCAGGTCATTTCACTGGATTTTTGCCATAAATTATGTGACCTGCACCATTGAACCAAGAGTAAAATCAGCTCAATTGGAACAAATCTCACCAGGAATAGATAGTTATGTGATTCAGACCAACATCTACATGACAACATAGGGATGAAGGAGCACATGAATGAGGTTTAGAGATGACACCTAATTAAATGTGTGTGAGAGAAGAGGGTATTTCTGTTAGAAGACAACACTTGCCAGCTGCACTTTTATAACTAGTTGAATTTTTTATTTTAAATCAATTAAAATCTGCTGCCCAATCAACTGGGAGCACTTTCTGAAAAGTCGCATGGAATCAATTATCTAACCAATTAATCAGTGAAATATATCTCTTTGAAATCTGATTACCCCACTAACTGCTTGCATGGTGTAAAGACCATAGAGAAAGGAAAGGGAATTGATGGCTCTAACAAAAAACCCAAAAAGAGATCGAGAAGAGAGAATCCCAAGATGTTATAGTAAAAAGAGAAACCAGATGAAGGAAATGAAAAAGACATGTCAAGTGCTACCGAGTATGGCTTGACTAAAGTGCACAGGAATGGCTGGGGCAGCTCTTCTACATTCTATTTTTGAGGCAACTTTGCAGACTACCCATAAACGCATCCTACTGAGCCTACATGATCAACTGTGAACTGCTGGGAAATGAAATGACCGAGACTCCCGCACAACTGAGCCATCTCAGCCTCCAGAGGACAGGCAGGGTTTGGGGGAATTGGCCGCAGCCTTCACAGGAAGAGCCTTGTAACAGTTCGGGAAAGGAAGGGGAACTTTTTGGAGAGAGACATAATTCGCTTATCCCGAAGTGACTGATGCCTGCCTTTTGAATGGCAGCCTCCTGCTCTAGCACAAAGCAACCTTCGACTTCCCTCATACTCATCCTAGCAACTCTCCCAAACACTCCCCGCCCCCGCCTCAAAAAGGAGCTCTGCGCGAGCTCCCCAACAGCCAGAAAGTGCTCTGGGACGTGACCTCTCGCAGCCTCCATCTCACCTCGCCCTATCAGGAACAGTTACGCCGCCGAGGGCCCCTCGCACCGAAACCCGCGCATCTCCTCCTCTTCCTGCGGGTGCCTGAGGGAGCAGCGCCGCCGGCGACCGACCTTCCTCCTTCCCCCTGCCCCGCGCCCCTCTTCCGGCCCTCGGCCCGCGACGCCTCCCCAGATGCAGCAGCTCGCGCCTCCGCCGCGCAGCTTCTTTTTTGCCGCTGCTCTTTCTGAGCGGTTGGCGACAATAAGCAGGAGCGCTCGGCGGCGAGGGAATCGGCCCTGCCTATGTGACGTCACGACAGCCAGCAGCGCCTCCGTCAATGGAAGGAACCGCCCCGCACCCGGCCCCGCGACTCCCGGGTCCTAGCGCGAGACGCGTCCGTGACGACGATTTGGAGAAGCGGGCAAGAGGAAGCGACGTCCCAGTTTATTTGTCTTTTTAAGAACGGGTACTTCTTCTTTTTTTGCGCCAGTCTCTCTGCCATGCGAGTACTGGAGTGTGCTTGGTGGGATTGCTTTCCCCAAGATATGGGGAGAGGAAAAAAGTGTTTTTTCGCAGAGTAGCATCAAGGAAGGTGTTTCTAAAAGGCTTTTCAAATGACGTCATCCTCGCCAAAGCAACAGCAGAGAACTTGCTATTTTTAACTATTGGTAAAAAGTAATTGCTGGTCCGTTTCCCCCAATCAATTATCAATTTTTTTATGCACTGTATGTAAATTCTTGCCTCGAACAGGACTTGTGATGACCTTTGAAGCAGTAAACCGATGGATAATTGACTTCCGTTATTAGTAGTAGTATTTATTCCCTTTTTTATATTCAAGGTTGCTTTTAACCAAAGCAGAATTCAGAGTTATAAATGCCAAAACGTCAATAAAACCAGCTCTCTAAAACAGGGCTGGGGATTGGGGAACTAGTGGTCCCCCAGGTGTTGTTCTGAGTCCTTGTAGGAAATGTAAGGCTCTGGAGTGCTACTGATATTCCTCAGAGATTACTTCACAGTTACTGTTTTGTGTGCATGTATACTCTATTCTCACATGGTTGCTGGAATGGTCATATCTAAAAAGGAGGTTCCAGCTCCCAAAGAAAATTCAGGCTACAGTACAATCCCAAGAAGAACACGGTTCAATGGGATAACAGCCTTTATGTTAATAGTAGTGATATGGCTGTACAAAGGCACCCCTCCAAAAACCTCTGCTACTGTGGGGGCTCCTGAAGCACTTAGTAAAAGTATGGATGGCTAGGAAGCAACTGGTGGTGGAAGTTCTGCTAATGATAGTCAGTGTAAGACCACAAAACTGGAGTGTTGCAGATAGTGGAGAAGGACCAGCCATGGATCAGCTGAATCCTAAACTGCTCCATTTAAAGATTGGAGGCTTGAGACAGGCTCCTCTGCTACATCAGCCTTGAGCTGGGGCAGCAAAACATAAAATCATTGAATTGTAGAGTTGGAACAGACCATGCAACTCAGTAAATATATTTAAGAAATATGTTACTGATATATTGATAGCAAAGTAATACCAGACACCTGAAAATGATCTAGAATGTGCCTTGTATTTTATTTTAAAGTGATCTGTGATATTTCATGCATCTCAGTTATAAGCTAAATTACTGTCAAGGGGTCAGAGAAACCTTTGTTCCATAAATAGCTTTTCTATGTCAGCTTAGGTAACAGCATATACTTCACAGTTGCTAGAGGTCACACATCTCATGTGGCAGTCATCATGCATCTTGTTCTAGCACACACTTGCTCATATCACAGCCTGACTATAATGAATCCCATGCAGTTCTTCTTAATGGCTATGATGGAAGCTAGCTTCAACCAGTCACACAAAACAGTCTACCTCCCTTTATTTTCTTTTATCAAACCGTGCATGAACAAGGAAACAATGTCCTGCTGGAACTGATTATCTGCAGGAGAGGAAGGCAGGAGATGAACCCCCATCGTTCAGCCCAGACACTGAGATCCAGCACCGAGGGCCTTCTGGCGGTTCCCTCATTGTGAGAAGTGAGGTTACAGGGAACCAGGCAGGGGGCCTTCTCAGTAGTGGCACCCGCCCTGTGGAACACCCTCCCATCAGATATCAAGGAAATAAGCAGCTATCCTATTTTTAAAAGACACCTGAAGGCAGCCTTGTTTAGGGAAGTTTTTAATATTTAATGTTGTATTGTTTTTAACACTCGATTGGGAGCTGCCCAGAGTGGCTGAGGAAACTCAGCCAGATGGGCGGGGTATAAATAATAAATTCTTATTATTATTATTATTTTGAAGAAATTAACCTTTGGCAATGCAGCAGCCTAACAAGCAGGCTTCACCCCTCAATTTCTTTTCTTTTTTACTAAGATATCCCACCCTCTTCATTATCAAATGGCACACACCCAGCATTTCCCATCAAGCCTAATTTAACCACAAGTATTCCTGCCAGCCTTTCACCTACAATTATTTTTGCAGATTGATACAATCTGTAGAGCTGGAGGAAGCACACGGTGGCCTCTGACACTAGCCAAGGGGCCAAAGGCTTTTGGAAAGCTGCAGAAACTGTGGGAAGAGAAATACCATTCCAGCTTCAATCACATTCCCATCTCACCTATCCTTCCATTACTATTGGATGCCATCTTCAGTTCTCACATCTCAATTGCCAATCCTCAACTTTTCCCCTTATCTTTTGTCACGTCTAACCAACATGGACAGGGGACTTTATAATTATACTGCCCAGCATACTCCTGACCAAAATAAAACACAAATCATATTAAGAACAAAATGGAAGAATTTGATCTGCAGCTCAGCAACGTATGGGACTCCCTAGCTGAGCTATGGTGTTCTGTGTGGCACTGGACAAGTAATTTTTCCTCCCCACAGTTGCCATTTATGACATGGAAACATTTACAGTTCATAATGAAGCTAGAAATGCAGTTGAGATTAATATGATAAAGTTTTAACAACACATATGCATGTAACCATCAATAATAAGCTTTGTAATAATAATCTTTGTCGTTTTTGTAAATACGGATATATTCAGTCAGGTATCCGTTTATCCAGTTTTTTGGGATGACTCCCAGAAAGCTCAAAGAAAAGCAGTCACAATCTACAGTACTAGTATAACTTGTTCTGCCAGTTTCTCACACATATTTTCTCAGCAAATGCAAGCCATCTGTGTACTCAAGAGTGAGCAGGAACATTTGAGAGTATGTTTCAACCTTAATTATGGTTGCCAGACACTCCTTCTTTAAAGAATTCCTCATTGACAACACGGAGATATGTGGCCTGGGTTTCCTTCCAAATATTATAGTCAGGATCTCAAGAACTGTGAAACCAGTTCTGCCAGTCCAGCAGGGCTTTTGACTTGTTTTCTCTAGCACCATAGTCTCCTTTCCCTGCCAGATGACAGCTAGCTATTGAAACTGAGGGGCGCCATTGAGGCTCCCAGCCTGTGTGTGTGTGTGTGTGTGTGTGTGTGCGCACACACACACACACACACACACGCGTGTGCAAATGGGTGCCAACTGGGTCTTTGACCAGGGTGAAATAAAGCCTTGTTTCGCCTGGGATATGCGTGGTGCACATCTACAGTGGGACATACACTTAAATAATGTTGAAATGACCATACTTACCAGGATTATGTCTCCTCTCCTTTGTTTTCTTGATGTTATGCACTTTCTTATTAATTAAAAAGTATTTTCTTTTTTTATAGAAAAGTTCTCTCTTCTTGTTGTTTTTACTATATTTGATGGGGGGAGGGGTTTATGTTCAGAGCCACATGAGAGAGGGAATATAGTATTTATTCCTGTATATATACTATATACAGTGATTTTTTTTCTGGGGGGACGCATACCCCTAAACATTGTGTGAATCTAAATTTGGCCTCATTGAGGGGCAGTATTTCAATATGAGCAGAAAAATTAGAGTACCCCTAAACATTTTTAAAGAAAAGAAAAAAAACACTACATGAATACATCCCTCAACTTGTACTATTCATTGAAACATCCAAGCTGTGCCTTGAACAAGTTGGCAGTTGGCGGGGGAACTAAGCGCGGCCTTCCATCAACAGCTGCCGCCTGGCGACAAAGCACGCGGGCGGGTCGCTACGGGGGCGGAGGCGGGCGGGCTCAACGGCCACCACTACCCCGTTGCCGCGCAGGCGCGGGGCTGAAGGCGCGCGCCGCCGGCTCCCGCTTCTCCCACTGTCCTGCCAACCAGCGGCCGTTTGAGGAGGTGAAGAGCGGGAAGGCGAGGGACGAGGCGGCGGCGGCGCCACCAGAGCGAGGGAGGAGGAGGAGGACAGGATGGCGGACAACGACCCTCAGTGCGCCAGGGAGCTCTCTCAGTTCGTGAGTGCTGGGCGCTGCCTCGCACTTGGCGGCGCCTCTCGGGGCTGCGTGGGTTTTAGCCCCAAGGCTGCGCCTCCCTCACGAAACGTGTCGCTGCGTGGAGTGAGGGGACGGGTCTCGTCGCTGTTTTGGCAACAAATAGGGCGTGGGAAATGGGGTACTAACTTCTAGCGGGTCAGGGAGAAATCCAGCCGTCGAAGATTTCGCCAACTTGGAGCCGCAGGGAAGGCGGTCCATATTGGGGGGGGTGTTCTTGCCTCTCAGAAAAAAAAGTAGCTGAAGGCAGAAAGGGCAGAAATACGGAAATAGAAGGGACGACGACGACACGGTTATTCCTCTTAACTGAAGGTGTCACGTCCTATGTTGCCACTCTGGTAGTTAATACCACTTTCAACTCCAGGAAATGAGACTATATACTTTTAATTCGTATCACAGTCCTAACCAGGAGATAATAAACGTGAAGTATTCAGATAAGTGCAGGAGTCTTAAAACGATCCTTTCATTTTAGTAATTAATCCTTGCCCGTTTCATTTTCGTACTTCACAGGCGTGTCATATAGGTTGTGCCACACAAAGAAATCTTAGCCGATTAATAATGAGTTTTAGTCAAATCGGTTCCTGTCTGTCTGCCCAAATCAGCATACAAGACAAAGTGGCTTTAAAGGGAGAAACAGTTTGTTCTCACCTTAGACTTAGCTGATGTACACATGAGCTGCAGAGGCAATGAGGACTTGTATTGCATTTCAAAAAACTATTAACAGTGCAATAATCTTATCACTGTAGCTTTTTAGTTGATGAGACTGTTATATTGCATTAACTAATTAATCAACAAAAGGTTGCTGTACTAAAAGCCACCAACCGGAAATTCATATTTGTTATAAGTAACAAAAGCCACAAGGGGAAGTGTTCCTACTTGAATTCTATATATCTTAATCACAATTGGTAGAGTAAATGTAACTTTTAAAGTACCGTATATACAATACAATCATCCTCTCTCAGCTGGATATGGGCCTGTTTTCTATTTTTAGGATGCTGACAGGTACAGAGATACTAACTTTACAATACACGAAATAAAAAAATTCCTTCCAGTAGCACCTTAAAGACCAACTAAGTTAGTTCTTGGTATGAGCTTTCGTGTGCATGCACACTTCTTCAGATACACAATACACAGTTGTTGCACACTCTGCTTACAAGATTCTCATTTCCCAATAGCATGTTACATAATGGATTCATGCTTGAGCTTCTTTCTTCTTTTATAATCACACATTGATAATTATAGCTTCCATGTCAAATATAAATTCTTGGTGTGCCAAGCACTTATGCAATCATTTCTGCCCCCACCCCTGAGCATATTAGTAGCATTCACATGTAAACAGAAATGTTACAAAGAAAAAATATGTTGTTGAAACAGATTGGCAGAGCCATCTCATCACGATGGGTGGGCAGATTTAATGGTGGAAGCACTGTATCTGAGTCCCACTGGGCTTTCATTCAGTTTTCTTTCCCAACAATTTCAGTGTTCCTGTTTTTTGTTTCATTTGGTTTTCAGTTTTGCTCCTATTGAGTCCCATGGGACAAATTCCCTACACCAGCTCCAGGGCTGGTGTAGTTTTCTTCTAATTTGGAGGGTCTATCCAGGAGATGGAGACTTTGGATCCAATGCCTCATTCAATCTGCCCTCTCCCAGATAATGAGCCATCTCCTTGCATCAGAGCACTGGTGCTGCAGAGCTGAAACCTCTGTGGCCACAGCAAAGAGTTCTCAAAGAATGAAATTCTCTCTCCACATTCATAGTGAGGCATCTACAATATCCTTTGCCCTTGAGAATCACAAAACAGAGAAACCAGTAGGAGAACACTTCAATCTCCCAGGACATTCTATACAAGATCTCAAAGTAGCTGTTTTACTACAAAGGAATTTCAGAAATAGACTGGAAAGAGAAGCTGCTGAATTGCAACTCATTACCAAACTTAAAACAATGGAGAGACCTGGGCTGAACAAAGACATTGGATTCTTATCTCATTATACATGACTAAGCCATTTTTCACCTCTTCACCCCTTGCCTTTTCCTGTAAGACCTATTGCAGTCATTAAGAGTCGTCAACAGGCTCATCTCAGCTATCTGCCAATTTCCCATTCCCACCACCCTTCTGAGTAATACCCCTCCCCACCTTCTCACTATATAGAAGGATCTGGCAACTTCTGTTTCAGTGTATCTGAAGAAGTGTGCATGCACACGAAAGCTCATACCAAGAACTAACTTAGTTGGTCTTTAAGGTGCTACTGGAAGGAATTTTTTTATTTTGACTTTGCCCTTGAGAAACTTCTCAGTGACCATAGGACTATGCTCTTCCATTCATAATCTTACTTTTCCTCTGGGTCCCTCTATCCTTACTGTATCCAGACCTCTACTGCACTGTTGTTTTAAACCACAATTTTCCTTGGTCCCTGAGCCATGGGCATAGCCAGGATTTATTTTAGGGGGGCAGACATTATGTTGGGGGGCAGAACCGAGTTATCTGCAATGCAATTGGTCAGTTAAGTATTTTTATTTATTTACTTGATTTAGGGGGGCAGCTGCTCCCCCTGGCTACACCCATGGGTCCCTCCATTCCTACTTTACTCAGATATCTGTACTTGTTTAAAACACCCACTTTTTTCTTTCAGGATTCTTTCCTTCTCACTGTACTCAACCTTTTCCCTCTTCCATTCCTCAGCTGACTCATGTGAGAGAAATAAAGGATGTGGAGCCCTAAAATATTCCATTGTATGAAGGTACTTTACGCAAACCTCTGCCAATGTTCAAAATTGCTGTTCTCCTTTGTTTCTTCCATTCCTGCTTTATTCAGTCGCCTGTTGTTTTGAGCCACTACTTTATCCCTGTCAGTATCTCTCCCTTCTCACTCCCATGCCATGGCCACTGGTGTTATATAATCTGCCTTTTCTTTTGCTCTACTGCCCTGACTTCATGCAAATTCAGGATTGTGATGAAGCCCATTGCACGTAGGAAGACATTCTTCTTTCTTCTGAGTATACATGCACTTTACAATACCTTCCTTTAGTCAGCCTTAATATGTAGCTAGCATTTCCTATCCCAGTGTACAAAATCCAAGCCGACTATTTTTATGCCATTTTATTACAGCAAATTGATGGACTCATTTTCCAACAGCATAAACACGTTTTGCTAACAGTATCTTTTTTCCAGGCAGAAAATCTACTACAACAGTTACAGGAAAACTTTCAAGCACTGACGGACAAATTACTTCTAAGAAATATCCTTTTCAGTTTATTTTCTAAAACTAATCACAAATTCTGCCGATTGATCACACTTTTGAAGCCATTTATGTAACCTGCTTGATTTATAATTACCAATTTTTTTTTCAAAATAACTGCTTATGATTCTAAAAGTTGGATAAAAATACATTCAAATATATTGTAATAATTGCTAAAAAGAAATTGTACTAATTGCCTGGAACAGTAATCAGTGATGGGAATCCACTAAATCCTATGCAAATACATAAGGGAGCCCAGTAGCTCTCATTTATTACTTCAGTCCACCAAGGGCCATTAAAGGGCCATAGAGAAGCTATACCAGTCATTTATACTGACCAATGCCAAAACAAAAATCTTATGCCTACACAGAAGTAAGTTCCATTGAATTCACCGAGCATGCATATAGGATTGCAGCCCGTTTTCTCAGTCAAAACCACTCTTGACTGGCGTCCTTCAGTTTCATGTCACTTTGAGCATTAGACAATACCTGGTAAAAGGGCAATCTGTCTTTCCACTGCTTGATTACTAATGACAAAGAAAACAACCACAATGCTCTTTAACCTTTTATTACCAGATGAAATGGGTGAGCGCATAGATGATTTAGAGAAGCATGTTACTGGACTAATGGCACAAGCTGGGATAGAAAACACCAGTGAAGAACTAACAGTAAGATTCTGGCTTTGTAAAATAATGTGGTATTGATAGTCATCTGTCTGGGAGTATAATATTTTTGAAACACCAGTTCAGACGAAAACACTCTCAGTGTTCTTTTTGTTTGGGCTTCAGTAATACATTACATTACATTGATTGATTGATTGATTGATTGATTGACTGACTGACTGATTGGTTGAAGATTAATAGCCACCCTTCAATGATAGTTTTATTGATTAAATCCTTTACAAAACAAAACCTTTTTCTTTCTTAAAAAGACCAGCAAATAGCTCAACAGAGAAGGCTAAATCAATGATTCATTAAAAAAAATGTAAGTCATGAATACATTTTTTACAAACAAAATCTAAAGTACCTGAGCAAACTAGTACATTTTATTTAGCTTGTACATGTCAAAAATCCTGAGCGTAGGACTGTGCTTCACAGAGAAGGCTCTTCCATGTCATTACCAAATTAGCATCTCCTAACAATGGAAAGTGAGGGAAATCCCCCTCTGCTAATATTAAAGCATGGACAGGCTAATAGAGGTAGAAGTTAACTCAAGCCAATGAGAGAAGCAGTTATTTTAAGAGTGTATTCAACAACTGAGTACTCAAAAGTGCTTGGGTGTGGAAAAGAAGGTATGAATGAATAGTAGTTTAATTACAATGCAAATGTAGGTGAGTTTCTGCAAGACAGATAACACTCAACTGAGTGTAGGGAAGACATGCAGTTACAGATAGTTCAGGGAAACTAAAATTAAGTAGATGCAGCATGTTGCAGAAGAATGGCATAGCAGATGCCTGTTTAGTATAGCTAAAGATTCTGTCATAAGAATATTCTGACATTATATTGTTCTAGTACAAAAAAATTCACTAGAAAAATGTGTCTACTCAATTCAATGGCATTCTTTTCATTATAAATTAGAAGAATATGTAAATGTGTAATGTGATAATGAAAGTCTATTTAGAGGCCAAATTCAGGCCTGATGGTTTCATTTTCCTAATTTTAACTCAAGCCTTGTGCTAATATTAATTTTGTGCAGCACTGAAGAGGGAGACATGAAAACGACAAAAAACCTATGCTTGGAACTGAATAACTGTATGGCTATAGCGGAAGAAAAATCAAGCAGAACATGTAAAGTCACTTGCATTCATTATTTCTCTAATGAAGGTATCATTTGCTTTTAAACACTTTCGCATGAGTCAAAGTCATTATTCATCCTTGAGATCGGTGGACTACTTAAGTTTACCTGTGTGTCTAACATTGGAATCACCCCAACGAACACGGAAACCTAGTTTACTGTAACAGTGAAGACCATGGTGATTCATATTTTTATCAGCATAATATAAACAACCACAGATTATGTTCATGTAAGTTTCCATTGTATTTTTGCCCACGGGTTCTTATCTTTCCCTAGGGTCCGGTGTGCCAGTTTTGTTGCTCAACAACTTTGGGCAAAACTAAATAAAGCTCAACAACCCTACTTTTCCTCTTGGTAGATCATACAGGGATAAATGTTATGAGCACCAGATGAGAAGAGACCATACTAAGACTAACACAACTGGGAAAAAGTTCAGATGTTTGCATTCTCCTATGTTCCCTCCCCCCACCTCATTGGCTGACTAGTACCTGTATGAGTTGCATGTTTTGAACTCTGACCACTGCATGCCACTGGAGCACAGACCAGCCAGAACTAAATTGATTTTAATTCTCAGGATAAATTCAAGACATTAGGTGTCTTAATTATGTAAGAACCGTAACCCAGAAGCACACAAGCCCATGTCAACTTGTAACACCATTAATTATGTGAATTACACAAATAAACCTAGGAACCAGTGGCAGGTTTATAGATACGCACAGAATTAGGGCCCCCTGAGGCTGAGCAGCCCCAAAATTATTAATATAAATTTTTAACTGAGAGGATACTTTTGAAACAAATAAGGAATTGCCACTGCTGAATTATAGTGCTTTAGTTTTGTTTCTACAAAATATTTGTGTGTAGAGGCCAAACAAAATATTTCTTTTTGAAGGAAATTCCTATATATCTCCTTTCAGTAAAAACTGTAGTAAGTAAAGATAATGGACTCCTGGACAGTTAAGTCCAGTCAAACTTGACTATGGGGTGTGACGCTCATCTCGCTTCAGGCCAAGGGAGCCGGTGTTTGTCCAGACAGCTTTCTGGGTCATGTGGCCAGTATGACTAAACCACCTCTGGTGCAACAGAACACTGACGGAAGCCAGAGTGCATGAAAATGTCGTTTAGTTTCCCGTCACAGCGGTACCTATTTATTTCCACTGGTATGCTTTCAAGCTACTAGTTTGGCAAAGCTGGGACAGAGCAACGGGAGCTCACCCCATCGCACAGATTCGAACTGCTGACTTCATAATAATCAAGCCGAAGAGGCTCAGTGGTTTAGACCACAGCACCACCCGCGTCCCTTTACCTTTTTAAAAACATAGCATAATTATGCTAAGAGGGGAGGAAATAAAAGAAGGGAGGAAAGTTGCCTTTTTTCTTCAAAGACATCCTGGGACATGTATTTCTTTTTGGCCAGCAATGGATACTGTCTGCCTTCCAACTTTCTTGAAAAATCTATACTGGAACTGCTTTAGGCTCTGAAAGTGGAACACATAAAACACTGACTGAATTCCCTTATTACAATGATTACTTAATATTACAGTGATTTGTATCATTTGGTGCTATGCATGTTTTCTGGTATCCATGACACTTTAGATTCCCAGATTCTAAAGGTGAGCCTTAAACAATTGCTTGAATCCAAAATTCCTGCTCTGTAAGGCACTTTCTACTTGCTCACACGAGAGGGATCATTCCAATCCCTCCTATCTACAGACCTTCACATCCCATGTCCACCAACCCAGCCATCTGGTGATAGGAGAACAGTATTTGGATCCAAGCCAATCACAAAAATGTGCCTTGTGGGACTTATACAGTGGTACCTTGGTTCTCGAACTTAATCTGTTCTGGGAGTCTATTTGACTGCCAAAATAGTTCAAAAACCAAGGCGTGGCTTCCAATTAACTGCAGGAGCTTCCTGCACTCAATCGGAAGCCGTGTTGGACGTTCAGCTTCCAAAAAAATGTTCACAAACCGGAACACTTACTTCTGGGTTTGCGGCGTTCGGGAGCCAAGCCCTTCAAGTACCAAGGTACCACTGTACTGTATTTTTGTATTTTTATATTCTGATGAAATATGGTTTGTGTTGTCTAGAGGCATTTGTTATGTTTCAACTGGACATAGCTCAATCCATTCCTATAAAAAATAATAGTTTTATAAAAATAATATTCTGAAAAATGTAAGATTCAAAACACTATGTGTAAAAGACATACTTTATTTCTAAAATCAAGCAAGTTTTTTTGCATAAAAAATAAGATAACATATTTACATAAATTCAAAAATATATTCACAATGGAGATGAAAGCAAGAAAGAACACTTTATACAAAGTTTGAGTTTACGAAGCTCCAGAAGTAGACTTGTAGTCAAATGATCAAATGATCAATATCTGTACTTGGTTGAGTAGTCCTTGGGTGATACAACAAGACCTCTACCTTTACGTGCTCCTCTATAAACTGTTTCTATAATGTCAATCATCTCTTGTTTGTCCTCCATTGCCCAGTTAATTTTGTTGTTGTTACCAGTGCCTAAATCAATCATTATGTGCTTGTTTCTTTAAGAAAGGAAAGAAAAATGGGGAAGGATATTATTAATATATTATAGTTACATAGTATTTCATGTAGCCCCCATGTTCTGCAATATATACTCCTCCCTATCTCCATCTACATTTGGACAGGATGGAGTGATTTACTTTAATGTATATTTCCTTTATACTAAAACTAGATTAGATTAATGGGGTTGTATCCAGTGCTGTATCAGTGGTATTCAACAGAAATTTGTAGGATTACAGACATCAATAAAGTTACTCTATTCTGCAGCTTATTTAGTTGTACTACATGACACAAATAAACAGATTCAGTCAAAAATTAGAGAAAGCCTGGAAAACACTTATCAGCTTAAAATATACAAGTTATAGTATACCTGAAGAAAAACATGACCGTACAGGGATCGTACAGTTCATACATCTTGTTGAAGTCTGGCACTTCGGTGATATCCACAAGATAAATAACAGCAAAATTTTTCACCTATGGGAGAGGAATGTGTGTTTAGAACATACTACGTTCTAAAACATTAATTGTAAGCAAAATAGCTTCACAATACAGTGTTACCTTGGGTTACAGACGCTTCAGGTTACGCGATTTCGGGTTGCACACCGTGCCGGACCCGGAAGTACTGGAACAGGTTACTTCTGGGTTTTGGCAGTTGCGCATGCGAAGCGCTAAATCACACTTTGTGCATGTGCAGAAGCACCAAATCACAACCCACGCGTGCGCAGACGTGGCGCTGCGGGTTGCGAACATGCCTCCCGCACGGATCATGTTTGCAACCCAAGGTTCCACTGTATTGAAGTTTACAGAGAAACATGCTCACTGGGATTTGCTTCCCAAAGGATACAAGTCTTTCCCATTTTGTTTCAAAACGAAAGACACACATAACAAGAACTGAAACACAGAATACGGTTTTATATTTTAGATATGTTCAGGTCTGATCCATTTGCACTATGCCCAGTAGCAGCCAGAATTCAACGTTTGTTCTTCTGCAAGCTTTAGGAAATCTCAAGTTGTTCAGTATTTGCACATAATCTTCATTAGTTTACAGCTCCCACCCAATGCAGTAGGTCATACTGATACTGTGGCAGTGATGATTGAAACAGCTTAATTTTAAAAAATACACTGTTCTGCAATTGCCAATGAGTTTAACACTTCAGACATATTTTACTAACATATAAGAGATTTGGGAAGGAAGAAAAACAAGAAGGTCAGGGTTGCCAGTGTGGTGTCTGTGGGCCACAGTGTACCCACCAGTATCTCCTATAAGACCCACAAAAAGTCTCAGTAAATATCCCTTCAAAAATTCACAATACAAGAAACTTTGCTGTTTCTGCTCAGTTCCTGTTTACCTCTCCTATATTAGACACACACCTGTAAACACATCCATATTTCATTGGATGCCAGGACTGGATACAAAAAGGTTCAAAAAGGGGTGAGGGGCTGTCAGCTCTGCAGGAAAAGGGTGACATAACTGGGCTCCTGAGCCTCACGGGGGGCCACAGAAAGAATGTAGTTGGTAAAGGGAGCCGTGGACCCAAAAAGGTTGACAACCTTTGCAACACACTAATATACACATAAACCTGTAAGAACCTATGCATAAGTATCTATTTTTAATACAGTGGAATATATGTTTCTTAAGGCACTTATAACCCTACTGCAAGACTTAGAGAATTCTGAAAATTTAAAAATATTTGACCCTTGTGTTAGTATTAAAACCCTAAAACATGATGCCAAACCCTCAATGCTCAAAGACCAGGAAATAAAAAGTCTCATTATGCCAAGGAGTTCATTTTTTATTTTGAATGCTAGAGACAGAGAGACCCCATTCCGCTTACAAACAGTAATTTCCAAAATGGTTTTACAATCAATCCATCTCCCAGGGACTATGGGAATTGTAGCTTTGTAAGGGAATAGGGGTCTAGCAGCTCTCAGCTCCTTTGACAAACTAGTTCTAAGGGTCCTTTGGGGGAATCTATGACTGTTTAAAATGGTATGACACCACTTTAAATGTTTAGTGATGATGGGGTCAGATATGCATCTCATAAGAACAGAAGTAGACAAATATTCTTAAAAGCCTTTTTCTTTAGCGGCACATATTGGCAAACTTTTTGTTTTGCTGGACCTGACAGGAAGTCACTGTTGTCCAAAACACATATGTTAACTTTTACACCCCAGAACTGCATGGTTATATTGGAAATTATGCATAGTGTATCAGAGAAGGAGCATAAACAGTGGAAGAACAAGCTGCACTTACTGGAAATTCTATCTAAGATAGTGACCAGCATGGAAACTGGAAACTTCAGTGCTCACTGTCAACTAAATTTTCTCCCAGTGCAGAATATAACTGTAGCATAACAATAGGTTTGCATGATGGTTCTAGTGTAAATATGCAGTACAACTGATTACTCACTCTTTGTACAGCAGTGATATCCGAACAGGACTTGTAAGCAAGAAGATGAGGAAGGATCACCCTCTTTAATCTGCTATTTCTGCAGAGGGAGATGTTCAAATACAAAGTTACATTGTTCTTTTTCCCCCACGTAAAATTTAAGTGCCAATATGCTTGCCAAGTTACTAGTTTTTCAACTACAGTGGACGCTCGGGTTGCGAACGTGATACGTGCGGGATGCACATTTGCAACCCGCAGCAGCGTGTCTGCACACGCGTGGGTTTCAATTCAGCACTTCTGTGCATGCGCAAAGCGTGATTTAGCACTTCTGCGCATGCGCAACTGCCGAAACCCGGAAGTAACCCGTTCCAGTACTTCCGGGTTTCAGTGGTCCACAAACTGAAAAAAATGCAACCTGAAGTGTCTGTAACCCGAGGTAGGACTATATTACTATCTATAAAAGTATTCCAAAGAATATTATGTCCTTTTCCTTGACATTTCCTTGACAATGTTTCTCCCGCCTATTAATATTTCTAGCTATATCTTCCTTTAAAATGTCAAAATACTAAATAGTTATGTCTCAATTTTGGTACATGAACTTACTATATTTGCCCTGAAGTTTAAAGTCAATTTGTCTTTTATTGCTCAGAAGCAGTAATACAAGCAATTGGATTGCCTTTAGGGTTGTTTTCATAACAGTTTGAATTCTATGCTATTATTAACAGCATATGTATGAATTTTATTATTTTAGTTTTCACAAAAACTTCTGCAATGCAATTTTATATAAGGTTAGATCCAAAGGCGCCCTTCATGTGACAGAAAGTGTCCTATTTTATTTCAGCCCCCATAACTTCTGCAACTACCTTTAGCATATTTGCTGCTTTAAAATATATGCCAAACCTCCCTCATCTACCACCTATCCAAGTACCAGTAAATTCTTTACAATGGTATAGAACACTGTTTTTCAAACTATGTTCCAATAATGCAGAGGTTCCTGGAAGCTTGAAGGCATTCTTAATATCAGCACCCAAACTGTGGAATGCCCTTCTTTCCCAGATCCAACTGGTGCTGAAACTGATAGATTTTCAGCAACAGTTAAAAACATACCTATTCGCCCAGGTTTTTTGCTAAACTGGTATACAGTTGTGTAGCCTGCTCTCAGTGACTTATCAATCTGTTGTAAGTGATTAAGAATTTTTAGTATTTTATTTGTTTTATGAAAATGATTTCATTGTGAGTGGTGTATTTATTTTGTATATTGTAAAACATTCTGGGATCATTTTTAATGATAAACAGGTTAGATGAATATTAAGATCAGCATTAGGTCTACCCTAAACTATGGCTTGCAAATGCCTATCAATCTTCCTCTCTGATAAAAAGCTAGGGTTCCATTCTAGGATATAATTTCAATTAACATGATGCAATAATCAGATCTGAAAGGCTTATCCAGGCCTTTACATGAGGTAGTTATACCCCTAGAACTTTCTTCAATAATGCAGGAGTGTTGCAGCAGATAGGTAAAGAGCAAGCGTCCTCAACCTCGGCTCTCCAGATGTTTTTGGCCTACAACTCCCATGATCCCTAGCTAGCAGGACCAGGGGTCAGGGATGATGGGAATTGTAGTCTCAAAACATCTGAAGGGCTGAGGTTGAGGAAGCCTGGTAAAGTTTTTCAGTAGAAAAGCTGATTTGGAAACAATTACCCTACAGTAAGAAACAGTTAACAAACAAAATTAAAGGACCACAACTGCATAAAACAATCAAACGAATGGCAATATAACATTGAAGAAATACAAGAACTTTGCCTTGTTCTGCCTCCTTTTGTGATTCTAATTCAATTTCATTCATTGCAACCACAAAGATTATAAGTTTAGGAAAGTCAGTAACTTTTGTATTCTGGCAAGAACCAATATAATTCATTATTATAGCATAATATGAACTTTCCTTTGCTCCCCTCCCTTGTACCGCTCCCACAAAATTGTGCTCCAGGGGGTTGGAAGACCCTCGGGCAGGTTTCAGGAGTGCTACAGAGGGCAGAGAGGAAGTCTCGTGATACAAGAGGAAGCCTACTCACATGACTCGATGTGTGCGACCTTTACTGAAAAAATATTTTACACAAAAACCATGCATTTCAGTTGTTCCTTCTCAGATAAAAATGTAAACAAAATAATTGGCGTGTTTTCTCATAAGCTTATGTTATTGGTTTAATATATAAATATGGATTAAATGGATATAATACAGTATTAATAAAAATGAAATACCTTCTCAGCAATACTATATAAAACTTCGTCCATTTTCATACATGTTGGATCCCAGTCATGCCCAAAACGAATGACCACCACACGGTCTTCTTCTGAAAGAATGGCCTGGTCTACTTGCCAGCCATTGTGTAAATGTGGAAGCATATACGACATTTTCAAAATATGTGTAAGACCTTTGGGAGAAAACAACAAGACAATAATTTACAGTTCAGGTTCAGTTACAGAAAAAGGTTTGATTCAAGACAAAGCAATTTGTTAGATTTTGACTGGTAAACTCATGAAGTGAATTCTTGTGTAAGGCAAGCAAATTGTTATATAATTAGTTTACCCCGTTATTGCAGCCAAGGTTAAGCTACCACAGCAGACTGCATAGTCAATGGTGCGACATAATTAGGGATGTGTTGATGGGGGAGGTCAATTCTTCTGGTCCATGACAGTTGGTAATAAGTTCAGATTGTTCTCTCCAAAAGGAAGGAACAGAAGAACTTACAAGTGACTTTGGGGTCTGGCTGGGATCAGCCAAGAGAAAACAAGGGCACGATTAAAGGTTAATGCTAAGTTCTAAATCAGGCATGTCCAACAGGTCAAATGCAATCTACTGGTTGATCACGGAGTGTTCCTGGTCAATCTTTGGACCCCTAGCGATCTTTATTTTTTTTTAAAAAGGGTAGATCACTGCCAGTTGTTTTTTTAATACTGTGAGTAGATCACAGTCTCTTGGGAGTTGGACGTGCCTGCTTTAAATGACCTGGAACCAAAAAGATAGACAGGACCATATGATACACCCCAAATATCAATATCATTTTTAAGACGCCCTTAAATTGAAGGCTAAACCTTCAGTTACCCTAGGATAAGGGCATTTTCGTGTTTTGTGCCCTGGATCTGTAACACCTTCCCCTGACATCGAGCCTGATCTCCTTCTAGGTGAAGTGAATATCATATGCCCAGGCCTTTTGAAACCATTTTATCTTACATCCTCTTAGTCAAGTCCTCTTCCCTCATGTTCCAGCTGCTCTCCTGTCTGTTCAGGTTTTGTTATATATACAATGATTGTTCTGACACTTCCAAGAGCCGTTCTGCACGTTTTCAAGCCGCAGAGCAACATATAAACGCGGCCAAATAGGGTGGCGTCGTCTTGACCAGGGCTGTGAGATAAGAGTGGGGTAAGGAAAGCCGAGGCCGGTTTAAGGTTCCGTGGGATTCTGCAAACCCCAAGGGATGGGGAGCCTGCGGCCCTCCTAACGCTGCTGAACTACTCCGTCTCCCGACCGTTCACCCGCCCGCGGACTCCAGCCCGCCAGATAACAGCCACTCACCGAACGCAAAGGAATAACGGCTGTAACGGCTCCCCACAGGCGCCTCGAAGGACACGTGCGCGCTCGCGACGACCGGCGGCCGCCGAACTTAGGGGCCGGGCGGGGTGGGGTGGGGAGGCGGGTAAGCGCCGCCTAATGCAGCGCTACGCTTAGCCCCGCAAGGGCAAATGAAGCCGTTTGCCCGCCTTTTGTTTCGCCACTTCCGGAAAGATTCATTTTGCGACGGAAATGGAACGGCTGCTCTTCAGTTGACGCTTAAGCGATAGGACGAGTCCATTGCAAAAAGAAAGAGAGGTAAGGGGCAACCATTCTGGTAAAAAGGGTACCTGTTGCGTAGAAGAGAGTGGTTCTGGCAGCTATGAAGCCCGCATAGGCGGCAACCATAGACCTTGGTATGACGTCAACTGTTTGGGAAAGGTTTCCCGCCGAAAGCTTGTCGAGCGGAATTCTTGGTTTTGATGGTTTCTTCCAACCCGTAAGGAAAAGCGAATCGAGAGCTAGGATTGATTGCTCGGGTCTGGCCGCAGTTCTTGCCATTGCCCCCTCCTGCGGGCAGAGACTTGCAATTAAGGCTCTTGCCAGGTTCAGACCACGTGATCCTTTTGGAATTGTATTTCTCCTAGACAGCAGTAATACATATTGTTTTTTACATAGATACAGTATTTTAGCACCATGTGTAAACCATAAAAACATGGGCTGATAATGCCATATTTTTGCACTATAGACAGGGCAAAATAAACATAGCTACCACATATGTATTTTATCCAGGTTTGCTACTGTAATGACTTTTTCCTTGGCTCCTAACGGATAATACATTGAGCATTTCTTTTTAATTGAGAAGCTTGTAAATGCTGTTAATAAATATCTGGAAACCAAGTATAAGACTGGGATACAGCCTTGTTAGAAATGTGTGTACGTACTAAGGAACAGATGTGCTGTGTGCATAGCTGACATTCAGGCAGAGCCAAGCCAGCTAAGGGGCCTTAAAAGCAAACAGTTAAAAGAACTGACTGTACTCAGTGTGTGCTGTAGGAATCAAGAAATACGCACATTGTTTAATCCACTCCCCTACCAAAACGGGTAAGTTAGTTACAGCAGAAGCTGTTGTTAATCTTGGTGTAATCTTTGTTAAAAGTTTTAAACATGATTTATTTTGAGTGATTTATTTTGCTGGCTCCACAAAGGGTTTTTAGAATATAATTGCACTGTTACTTCCTTTTTATTCAGAAATGTCTGCTTTAGTATCTGCTAAACTTTCACAACACTAGCTTAGACTTAAATTGTTGTTTCTTGGACAGGTGTTCCCAAAACACTGTGTTTAATGTAGGATTATGCTCAGAGTTAAAGCCTTCTGCTTGGCACAGTCTGTTCAGCTGGCTGCTGCCTGGGTGAAAGTCTCCAGCAAGCACTGGTCTCAGTGGGCAAAGACAAACATTACCTGTGTGCAAAGCTACAGAACTGAGCAAAACAGCACTGGGGGAGCAGCTTACCAGGCCAAGGTTAGTACCAGGAGGAAGCAAATTGCCTTGTAGAAATATCCCTGTTAATGATTGAAGTGATTATTGTGATTATTTATGCTAATCACATAATTAATAATAATAATAATAAATAAATAAATTATTATTTATACCCCGCCCATATGGCTGGGTTTCCCCAGCCACTCTGGGCGTCTTCCAAAAGAATATTAAAATACTGTGATACATCAAACATTAAAAGCTTCCCTAAACAGGGCTGCCTTCAGATGTCTTCTAAAAGTCTGGTAGTTATTGTTCTCTTTGACATCTGGTGGGAGGGCGTTCCACAGGGAGGGCGCCACTACCGAGAAGGCCCTCTGCCTGGTTCCCTGTAACTTGGCTTACATACACTTCAGGTTACACACTCCACTAAGCCAGAAATAGTGCTTCAGGATAAGAACAGAAATCGGGCTCCAGCAGCGCAGCGGCAGCAGGAGGCCCCATTAGCTAAAGTGGTGCTTCGGATTAAGAACAGTTTCAGGTTAAGTACGGACCTCCGGAACAAATTAAGTACTTAACCCGAGGTATCATTGTATATATAAACCCATGTGCCTATATTGCATGTTAAGGCTTTGAGTGAGGGAATTACTATTCTTATTTCTAGCTTGCTGAAAAACAGAGTTTATTCCTTAGCAGGAATCAGCTGGGGGTACTTGTACTAGGCGACCGTTAGTAGCCCCTGGACCAAATTATAGCCACCTATATTTAATTGCATCCTGGGAATGGAATGGGGTTGCTGCCAATCAAAGTGGCCCTTTGGCAAAAATCATTGCTGACAAAATCTGTGGTGAAATATGGGGACAGAGAGATGTAAACTATTCCAGTGCTGCAAGACAGCTGTTCCACCACCTCTCATGTGGGCTCCATTGCCATTCTAAGAGAATGAGGGAAGTCTTCATGGTGAGTTATGGCACCTCTTTTTCTAGAAAAATAGCACTGCCCACAGCCTTCCATTTGAACACATTGCTTCATACACCACAACTGATAATTATATGGAAGGGTCCATAGTTTTACATTATGCCTTTTCACTTAAATGAATTCCTAATACTGTCTAATACTGTATTAGACAGAAGTCCAGTAAGCATATCATAGAAGGCAGTAACTAATGGAATCCCTCTTATGTGGGTTGGAGCGTACAGATAAGGCAGAATTTGGGTGTGATGTGTATGTTTTAGTAGGGTGAGAGTTGTATATTGTGACCCAATATATGCCTTGCCGAGAGGGAGGCTGAAGATGGAAGGGTTCCTTGACTCTTTAAGAAGTTTTTTAAATGTGCTACTATGTTTTGAGGTCTTTAGGATTTTATTGTTTTAGGTTAGATTATATAACATTGTTTCGTAGTTTTTCATATTCATTGTTTCTTGTATATACATATTGTATTTGTTATTTTCAAGACCACAAGGTTACTGCCTTAATATTTAAGCAATATTTAAATACTGTATAGGAAACAATAATTTGCTAGGTTTTTTTCCTGATAAATCATCAAAAGTAGTGTATGCTGTCCTCTTACGATGATCAAAATTAGTTGATGTTGGTGTTTCTATTAAAAGAAAGCAGCTAAATCTTGTGAAGTTTTATGTCCTATAACTGGCTGCAGCTCATTTCTTTGTACAGAAGCTGGCAGTCAGAATCAAAACTGATAAAAGGCTAATTTGATCGGCATGAAGCATTCTCAGACATTTTTAGAGAGGATCCCATTCCGCTCCAGCAACTAAGCATTTTTCTGCATCTTACATGATGAATACAGCTTTATCATTACATTGTAGTGTCTTATTGCCACAACTGGGCAAGAAAATACGCATGTAGAAAGTCATCATCTGTTGCAATTAAATCCTGTTGTAAATTAAATCCTCCTGGGTATATTCTTTTTCTTATGTGTTTATGTATAAAATCTTTATAAATGTCTAAACACCACAAAATGTCATAGTAGTGTACAACAACATTAAAACAAAGGAAATAGAAACAAATAAAGTAGATCTCTAAAGAGAAATCCGATAATGCCTGTGAGTCAGCCCATCCTCCTGGGAACACTTTTAGATGTTTGAAGCACCCAGCAAAATGTACCGTATTTTTCGCTCTATAACACGCACCCGACCATAACACGCACGTAGTTTTTAGAGGAGGAAAATCCGTAGGCATGCCACCCGTAGGCATACCCTCCATAACACGCACAGACATTTCCCCTTACTTTTTAGGAGGAAAAAAGTGAGTGTTATGGTGCAAAAAATACAGTAATTATTGCCAGAGACTATCTGTTAATATAGAATAACGCAGAATACCGAGACTCCAGTTTACATTCTTGGATATTTCCCAGTGGCTTTATGAAAGCCTAGTTTTCTGTTTAACATTTCTCATCATCCCCTTTTTTTCAGGGTATGGGAGAAAAAGAACTGCCAGGCGTTTTGATCTGTGAAATAGGAGGTGCATTTGGTGTACTGGAGAGCCATGTGGAGTTCCTTAAGAAACACTTCAATCTCATCACCCTGAAAGAGTTTCACAGAAACAAGGACGAACTTCGTGAAAAGATCAAGTCCATTTTTGTATTTGAGTGCAGACCTCTCATTGACCGGGAACTTCTTGAAAGCTTGCCCAGCCTAAAGGTGGTAGCAAACTCAGGGGTAGGAGTGAATCATTTGGACTTGAAACTGATTTCGAGCTTTGGAGTAAAAGTCACCAACACCCCACATGCTGTTTCTGACTCCACAGCAGACATAGGCATGGCCTTAATGCTGGCATCTGCAAGAAGACTAGTGGAAGGTAAAGTCATTTTCTTTTGCAGTTTATGTAAGTTGCTGTGGACACATTTCAGATTTTGTGGGACATAACTTGCACTAATATGTTAAGATTTTGAGTTTACCACTCCCAGTATCAATCAGTCCTTAGATCAGCTGATCAATAGTTATATGATAATGCCCATGATATAGTGATAAATAATAATACAGGTATTTGCTCCCTTTTCCAGCTATTCAGGTACCAAGTAGAAATTAACTTTTAAACTGAAAATTATGGAGTACTGTACTCCAAATTTTGGCTTGCTTCTAGTTTGTAACTGAAATTGAGTCAGAGCCAATATCCATTTAGCTCAACATTTTATGGGTTGAAGATCTTCAAACTCTTGAACAGATGTTTCTCTAGTCCTTCCATACAAGATCCCTTAACTAGATTTAACAGTGATGGATTCTGCTACCTTCTTCCTTAAATTTATTCCCACCTATATTTTTATGTGCTGCTTATTGTACAAATTCTAAGTAGACATATGCCTTCCAGGGACTCCCATTTAGAGCTGTCTTCTGATTTTCAATAACTATTGTAAATAGTGCAGGCATGTTTTCTAATTTCTGAAATAAAGCTGTTGTAAGTACTAACTCTTGTTTCTCATTCGCTGCTGCGTGGCTTCTGCTTTTGTTTTTTAGGTTGTCGTATTGCAACATCTCCAGATACCACACATTTTGCGGTTGACTGGCTGGGAGTAGAAGTTACCCGGGCCACACTTGGCATCGTTGGAATGGGCAGCATTGGGTATAAAGTAGCCAAGAGAGCAAAAGCTTTTGACATGAACATCCTTTATCACAACAGGAACCGTAGGTATATCTTTGATGAAGGTGTTGTACGGTGCAGCCCATGCAAAATTAACATGGGAGTGAGTCTCATGGATCTCAGTGGGGCTTACTCCTGAATAGACAGGTACAGGACCTCAGCCTTAGTTATTTAACTTCCAATGTATTAGTAATCTAGGTTTCAATGTCTGTTGGAAGCAGTTGTTCGAAACTATCAATCTCTGCACCATGTTACAGTGTCAGTCTGTGTGTAGTCATGGAGGCTAAGGGGCTGAGACAAAAGCAATTCCTCCTTCAGTTGAGACTATTTTCATCTCTACCATTAAAGTGAAAAAGTCACTGTGTGGTAGGGTTGCCATATTTCAAGAGGTAAAAGTCTGGACACAAAAAGTTGTTGGGCTTCCTTAGGGCAATCGCCCAACAGCCCCTCCGCCACTGCTGAGCCTGAGCTGGCCACACCAGAGCCCGGGTCACCAGAGCCTGAACCAGAGCCACCCCCACACAAAATAACCCCCACCAAAAATCCAGGACATTTGCTTTAAAATGTAAAATCAATCACCACCCCCCGATGGGCATGTAGGACCCCCAAAAGAGGACGTGTCCGGGAATTCCTGGACATATGGTAAACCTACGTGTATGGTGATTCTTCTTGCTAATATTTGAACACTGAAGTGGAAACAAGTGATTTTTAAAGACATGGTGATTTGCAGACTTACAGTATGGTAAAACAACCACACACACACACACACACACCTGCCTGTTCAGACTTAATATATAAATCAGGGTTTATTAGATTTTTGTCTTGAATCTCTTTTTGCAACATGCACGGCGCGACACATACAAAATAAGAGTAATTCTGCTTATCTCCAGTATTGGCAATCAACACCTAAAGCAGGGCACACAAGAAGGTGCACAAGAAGACTAGAAGATATTTTCAAAGATAGTAATCATTTTTTTAAAAAAAACACCACTGCTAGCCAGAAAGACAT
The DNA here is from genome assembly GCF_965113315.1 of Podarcis vaucheri. Classification (NCBI taxonomy): domain Eukaryota; kingdom Metazoa; phylum Chordata; class Lepidosauria; order Squamata; family Lacertidae; genus Podarcis; species Podarcis vaucheri. The sequence goes on along the minus strand of NC_138766.1, from coordinate 36,521,503 downwards.
GCAGGCTCCCATGTTCCTCAAGTTTTCAGATTCTCATGATCAGCCAGCATCCTTTAGCAATGCCCTTTGGCTGCCTTGAAAGGCACCATGCAAGGAGTAACACTGATGTTCACATGGATGCTGCATTGAATTGGGAGGGATACAGTGGACTTTAAATGTTGCCTTTTGACCTAAAATTTGGCTACCCATAGGAAAGAATCCACAATGAGCTCCCAGCCCCTGTCAAGTATTTGTTCCTCCCGGGCAGCTCCAGGGAGGTTACATACGCTTCAAGTTACAGACTCCGCTAACCCAGAAATAGTGCTTCAGGTTAAGAACCTTGCTTCAGGATGAGAACAGGAATCATGCTCCGGCGGCGTGGCAGCAGTGGGAGGCCCCATTAGCTGAAGTGGTGCTTCAGGTTAAGAACCGTTTCAGGTTAAGTACGGACCTCCAGAATGAATTAAGTACTTAACCTGAGGTACCACTGTATAAGTGACAATTGTCACATTTATTTCCTTCCAGGAAAGAGGAAGAAGAACAGGCAGTTGGTGCCACTTATTGCAGAAACATAGAAGACTTGCTCCAAGGGTCTGACTTTGTGATGCTGGTTGTTAATCTGACACCTGAGACACACAAGCTCATTGGGAAAAGAGAGCTGCAGCTGATGAAACCCACGGCTACTCTCATCAACATCTGCAGAGGTAGGGGATGTGTGACTACCTAAATGTAAACTTCAGCTATGTACATTTTTCAAATACCTATTTTTGACTATATTCCATCCTTTTCTCTGTATTCTTTTGTGTGAAAGGTGATACATTTCATCAGCACTAACAAAGGGTGAGGCCAACAACCAGTTTTCAGTGTCAAGAATCAATATGGATTATTTTGAAACCAGTAGTATTGGTGGGGGGGGGCAATCAGGAGTATGGTACACAAGAAAAAGAAGGGGGAAATTCAGTGGTAAAGAAACATACATTGGGTACATTGGATTTGGCACAGCTGTGGGTTTCATTACACCCTAATCCAGATGTAGAAGGAAGGAAGGATGGAAGAGCAATATCACATGAAGTGGCTTTATTGGTGAACTTTAACAGGTTTGCTGCAAAGGAAATGGATTAAGGACTGGATTCATAAGGACTTTTTACTATTTTGGGTCAATCAAAACGTGTTTGGGGAGATAATGTGGAGAGTCCCTTAGCTCCTTAAAATGTGTTCTTTGGCTGCAATCCTAAGCACACTTACCTAGGCATTAACTCCACTGGACACAATGTTGTGCTTTTCAAGTGAACAATGCAAGAAACCAGCTTTCAGTCTTTATCATGAACTACTTTATGACTTTCTGTCCGTATCAGGTGCAGTAGTTGATCAAGATGCTTTGGTAGAAGCGCTCAAAAATGGAGTTATTAAGGCTGCAGCTTTAGATGTGACTCACCCTGAACCATTGCCAAGGTAAAATATTACACACAAAAAAAGCACACACCTTTGCTGTTGTTGTTTTAGTCCTGACGTGGAATAATTATTATTCATTGGTCCAAAACTTCAACATTAAGGCATAGATGATCATGATTTGCCTCTGTTTCCGCCTCCTTAATGCTTGATGTGTTCAGAAACCTGTGTGCATGGATAGTCATAAATATGCCTTCTTCTGAATTCATTTTGCCATTTCTTCTGACTGACCAGAGTCTCAGAGTATTTGGATTTAAACAAACTGAAGTAACACAAGAAATCATGATGGTAGAGGTATTAAATATAACCCATTACAAGCTCTGTAGTACAACAACACAATAGCATTTGTGTTCAGGGCTGAGATAGCAATCTGTCCCTTGTCCCGAGGTCCCAAATGCTTTTCCTTTGCCATCTAACGCTTTGAAACAAAACAACCTTCAGATTGTATAGTAGGCGGCAAAATTTGTTTTGCTGCTTTAATTCATTTACACTCAAACCTGTACCGTGCATTTGAAATGCAAAAATAGAGCAGAATTGTAAGGGGGAGTTCTTGTTCTAAGCCTAGAACATAGACTGCATTGTTCTAAGCTTTCTATCTAACAGTACTGCCATACAAACAAGTTTATAGGTGATGAGAACTTTGATTCAGAGCACCAGTCACTCATAGGGCTAGCTCCTAAAATGATTTAGTAGACCATATCACACTTAATGATTGTGACCTACACAGTGTATAGAAGACATCTCAGTGGAAGCTAACTTACCATTAACCACCACCACCCCGAATTTGGAGTCTTTTTCAGTGCAGTCATATAGCAATATAGTTACTTTGTTCTGCCCGTGCCAGATGACTTCTGATTTTTCTGTTATGGCTTCCTTGCAGGGATCACCCATTATTGCAACTGAAGAATGTTATTATAACTCCTCACATTGGAACTGCAACTGTGCAAGCCCTGCTTATGATGACAGAAGAAGCAGTGGAAAATATACAGGCTGTTCTCAATGACCTCCCCATTCCTAGTGAAGTGATCCCCCAATAGTTTGATGGAGAACATTAATAATCAATGGCTGGTCAGCAAAAGGACATTAACCGCTAAGTAACAATGGAGAATGAAAATCAAAACTTATCCTACGTAGTTTTCATTTATGGCTTCCCATACTGTAACTATTTTCTGTAATTATATTCTTAAGTAAAATAACTAATAAATGTTGCTCCAAGGCTTTCGAGCACAACAGCTGGCTTTCTGATTCTTCCAGCCCTTTATTTGTACAAACAGATATTCACTGCAGCCTACATTTTCAAATCAAATGGAAACTGGTTTGAGGGAAAGCACTAGGATTCTTCAAGTAGCTTTAGGATAGTGTTGAAAACATCTCTGTCACGTGAGAGATTTCACGGGTGCCATTTGCTCACCCAATGGAGACTGGTGTCTTTAGGATATAAGGTTTTAGTCACACATATATAAAACTTGAGTATAGGAAGGAGGGCCTCACACTCCAGCACATCTTGCTTCCCCATTAGGAAGAGTATCCACACCTAGTTGTCTCTGGCAACATGACAAACTTCCATCATGCAGAAGGAGGGTGCTTAAGACGGCCAGCTAGGTCATCAGCTTAACAAAGAAACTGGTTTGAACAATCCAGCAGTTTCTTCTACTACATGCCCCATCTTATAGATACAAAACTACAGGCTTGGTGGAGACCCAAAGGTGTAATCCAAACCAACCTCCCAATCCTATAAAAATAGATACGAATTGTGACTGTCATGGGTACTGTATTCCAAAAACCAACAGTGGGGAGCATCCTGGAGCCATAGAAAATAGGGATGTGCATGCAGCCTCAGCCACTTTCAGAAGTAAAATAATACATAATACCCAGTGGAGTTGCAATACCAAATTCAACCGCAACTGATTAAGAGGCTGCTTGGTGTTCTGTTGGACATACCATGTACAGGTTCAGCTTCTGTACCCTTAAAAATGTGAACTGTCCCAAACAGCACTGTTATATCTTGTCCTACACATGCCATTTGCATGAGGAAGATGACACTCCCCAATATGCTGCAGTAGCCATCTTGTTTCCCCTTGCATTTTTGGTTTCCCAAGGGAACTACTGACCACTGTTGGCTACCCCAGCTTTTGAATGTCTCACGTCAAGCAAAAGTGGAATCCATTCATGGCATAACTGAGAAGAGTGCAAAAAAGTGGTTGTTGGGGTTTTTTTACATACTAAAGCAAAGTGCGCCTGCTCCTTGGGAGAAAGGCGATGGCAAACCTAGACAACATCTTAAAAAGCAGAGACATCACCTTGCCAACAAAGGTCCGTATAGTAAAAGCCATGGTTTTCCCAGTAGTGATGTATGGAAGTGAGAGCTGGACCATAAAGAAGGCTGATCGCCGAAGAATTGATGCTTTTGAATTCTGGTGCTGGAGGAGACTCTTGAGAGTCCCATGGACTGCAAGAAGATCAAACCTCTCCATTCTGAAGGAAATCAGCCCTGAGTGCTCACTGGAAGGACAGATCGTGAAGCTGAGGCTCCAATACTTTGGCCACCTCATGAGAAGAGAAGACTCCCTGGAAAAGACCCTGATGCTGGGAAAGATGGAGGGCACAAGGAGAAGGGGACGACAGAGAATGAGATGGTTGGATGGTGTTCTTGAAGCTACCAGCATGAGTTTGATCAAACTGCGGGAGGCAGTGGAGGACAGAAGTGCCTGGCGTGCTCTGGTCCATGGGGTCACGAAGAGTCGGACACGACTAAATGACTAAACAACAACAACAAAAGCAAAGTGATTGGATTGTACCCAACACTATATAAGAGGAGTTCAACTTGAGCAACGCCACATTCCCTACCTCTCCCTTGCAGCCCCCTCATGTGTCCCCACAATGCTATGGAGCAGATTTTGAGTTAGGGGTGCTGCAGGGGAGAGGAGTGGGAAGTTTTGTGCAAGTGGAAGTCTGCTGTGCAAGTGGAATGGCGGTGCTGGATGCAACCTGTTGTTTGCATTTGAAAACATTTCTTTATATTAAGACAATGTTGAGGTTATAATCAAATAAAGAAGTGCATTGTGGTTGAGTCAGATTTAGCAAACAATGTATTTGGAGTGGTGTTTTTTTAAAGAAACAATATGCCAAAGTTCTCTGTTGATTTACTAGTAGAGAATTATGCATATCTTTAACGCTCATGGATTGAACTTTGTTGGATAATTAAATATGTTTAAATTAGTTTGGATTATACCCATACTTGGCAAGCAAAATGGCTTACAAAGTAACTTGATAAATTCCAGTGTTCAAAGTTCAGCAGTGCTGAGATTTGCATGCTACTATTTCAAGACATCCTTTCGATGAGCACAGCTTCACAACCGGTATTGTGTTAATTTTTGAAGTTTCCTTTTCTCTTGAAATAATTGCTTCACAGATAATCAACCACACAGAGGTTTTCTTGCAATCAAGCGGTATATACATTTTGTTAAATAAATAAAATAAACAGGAATGAGTTTATGAGTGCTATCGCACAAGTCTTGACAGTTTAAGGATCAGGCTTTGTGAAGTTTGATTTTAAGAGATTCAGAAGAGACAGGTTTACATCTTTCTGACCATGTTGGTCTTCCACCAATTCTTTGTATATTGTATGTCTTGCATATTGTACCACAATGAAGGAAAATAATCCAGTATTTTGTGGCGTGGTTCGATTGTTCTCTATGCTTTTCAGAAAACTAGTTGTCTCCCATCCTTTCGAAGATCATGCAAGATTCCAAGTTGCCTCTCTTACTGATCAATGAAGTAGGTGGCACCTTGGGAGTCTTCGAAGCGCACGTGCCGTTTCTGAAGAAACACTTTCAACTTATCACCATGAAGGAATTCCTCGAAAGCAAAGAATACTATCGTGCTCAAGTCCAAGCTGTTTACTCGTGGTGGCATAAGCCAGTCATCGACAGGGAGCTGTTGAAAAGTCTGCCTAACTTAAAAGTGATTTCAAGTGCAGGAGTGGGTACCGATCACCTGGATTTGAAGCTGATCTCTGGGTTTGGAGTGAGAATCGCCAACACTCCTCATGCTGTCCACAGCACTACAGCAGACATTGGTATGGCCCTGCTGCTGGCAGCTGCCCGAAGACTCGTAGAAGGTAACACTGGCAATACTGTACACATTTCTTTACAGTTACCCTTGTCTCATTTTCCCAAGCAGTGAGAGGTTCCAGGGCGGAGCACTTATCCAGATTTGATTCCCTTTGGAAGGAGGTAAATTGAGGCTGGTGTCAGGGATGAGGAGTCAGATTATTTATTCAGGTGATGGAGCGGAGGACTCCAAAACAGAGGACATGTATGGCCAGACCCAGAAGTGCTGCTACCCAGTGAGCTCATGGAGTCAACATAAGCCTGGCCAGAGGAAGTGGCCCTGTCATCCTCTGACTTGGAAGACTCCATGGAAAGTGACGTGCAACCAGAGTCTGCCACGTTCTGTTGCAGGAAGAGATTAATGCTGAGAGCTAGGCCCCTTTAAGCAAAGCAGCACCTTCCAGTATGGGTGAGGCTCACAATGGGGAGGTATCAACGCCGTTGATATACAGGAGAGAAGCTCGCTTTGTTCTTTGCTGAAACAACATACAGTAGGAGCTTTCTGTTCATAGAGCCTCTGCCTTCAACCTGAACCCTTTTCTACCTAATATTGCATCAGGTTGCCCTGTATCCTGCCTGAACCTCACCCTGCAGTTTGCAGACATTTTTGTAATGCTGAGCTGGTCTGGCCTAGGCCTAGACACACAGTGTATCTGAAGAAGTGTGCATGCACACGAAAGCTTATACCAAGAACTAACTTAGTTGGTCTTTAAGGTGCTACAGGAAGGAATTTTTTTATTCTTCCCTTCAGTAACACATTGTGGAACTTACCTAATGTGCTTCAAATCAGGATATGAAAAGAACTTAACCTCATCGTGATGGAGGGAGGGAGAATGTGGTTGCCATTTTTGGTGTGTGTTTTAATAATGTCAGAGTTTGCTAGGAAAAAGTACGCAGCTCAACTCATTTTTATGCTAATTTAGATGGTTTTATTAAATCTCAGTGGCTTGATTGCAATATTTAAGTTTTTCAGCTTTGAAAAAAAGTATTTAAACCTTCTTAATTTCTTTGCTAGAAAGATAAATATCAAAATAATATACAGGGGAGATTGGAACATTATTCTGATCTACTGTGTAGCCTTGAACTTAGTGGTACAGTGCACCCCTTGTTGTACAAGGGATCTGCACATTTGTGAATGCTAACCCCCCCCCAAGAACTAGCACTTGTTAAACAGATCATCCTTGTTGTTTTTTTCTGTCAGGAAAGAAGATGAAGAACAGGCTGTGGGTGCCTGCTATTGTGGGGCAATAGAAGACTTGCTCCAGCAGTCAGATTTTGTGATGCTGGTTGTAAATCTGACACCTCGGACGTACAAGCTGATTGGGAAAAAAGAGTTGCAGCTGATGAAACCCACAGCTAGTCTTATAAATATCTCTAGAGGTAGGTCATAAAGAGCTGCTTGAAGAAAAATATTGAGTGTTAGGACTTCAAAGCACAGCACTGTCTGAAAGTCGCTTTGCAAAAAGGCTTTCAAACAGCCCAGTATTCCCCTTTTGAGCAGTTGCTTTTTGAAGAAGCCCTGCATTCTTTATCACAACATGTGAATGTGAATCTGTGCTCAGCTTAACATTGTAGTTTGTTTTGAGAGAAACAAACTACAAGTGTTGGCTCACAACTTGTGTTATACCAAGGCTCGTGGTCTGTTGCTCCCAGCTTGATGAATGGAGGTGTGTAATGAGATCGGTTCAGCAGCATGTACTTATGTTCTCCTTAACTCGGAAGGTGGTGATCTCTCCTTCATTGGAGCTTTTTTAGCAGAGGCTGGATGGCCGTCTGTCATGGATGCTTTAGTTGAGATTCCTGCATTGCAGGGAATTAGACTAGAGGACCCTGTGGATGCCTTCCAGCTTTATGATTTGATGAAACCATGCAATGCACCGTTACCCAGCGGTTATCATAAGAACATGATTTCCACACAGGGCAAGTTGTAGACCAAGATATGCTTGTGGAAGCTCTTCAGACTGGTGTTATTAAAAGTGCTGCTATGGATGTCACTTATCCTGAACCACTGCCCAGGTAAACAACTATGTATTTATCTATTTTAAAAAAATGAATTACTATAAGCGCATTGTAAAGACTGCAGGGAAGCATAGGAGTAACCAGTGCTAAAGTTCAGACTGACATCTCTGCCTTCTTCCACTGTATACTCTGGGAAGTAGTAGGAGAACCTATATAATACACATCATGCTTCCTTTCCAAATTGAAGCCATGACTCCATGGAAGGACAGTGTGAGCAGGTGTTAAGTAAATGTTTGAGTTAGTGCTGAAAGCTTTCATCTGCAGCTGGGATTCCTAACTGCATCTTAAAACATCTGTTGCTGCCCACCAAGGCCCCTGTCCCTCCCAATTTGTTTAAAAAGTGTCTTTGGCTTTTTTGTTACGGTACGTTTGGGAGGATTGCTTGATTTTTGTGTGTGGAGGGGAGTATGGTCTGCTTTTAATCTTTGTTTTATTTGGGGATTGGGGTGGAGCTTATTTTCAGATGTGCAGTTCTGAGCATGGCCAGTTTTTTTGCCTATAAAATGGGAATTTTATGCTGCTCCCGAGAGTTTGTAGATTTCCGTATGTTCCTCCAGACCAAAAATAGTTGGGGACCCTGCAGTTCAAAAGGCAGTCCTATAGTTGTAGTGATTATCCCTGCATCACAGTTATACAAGCATTATACCAGTGCATTATAGTTGAGATCCCATGCACCTTTTATCACACAGATAAGACAGGAAAGGAGGAGCGTTATTCCATTCATAACAAACAGCCAACCCTATTTCTCAGTGCAACATAAATTGCTCACCTACACCCTCTTCCTTCCAAAGACATGGGCTTATGGTCAGTTGTCTGACCGCATAGATAGCTGACAGAGTACTCCACACATGAATGTATGGCATCTGTGTGACTGGAGCAAACATTTTGCGAAAGAGTGGGCCATATAGTCCAAGAAGAGGAGGCACTTCAGCCATGAGTTCATAATGTACAAGGAGCTATCCAGAAGTTTAGTGAGAATGAGCAACGCAATGGGAGACAGAGGGTGGGGTTTTGAGTTGTCTGGGGCTCCCTATTGACTCCAATGTGAGTGTATTCATTTTGCATTACCTGTTCTGAAGTTATAATGGTGTGCTGGTGCCATGGATGCTACCAGCACCTGAGGTCTCTCTCCTCCTAACTAATGCCCAAACTTCCTCCGTTCATGTTGGTGAATCAGTTAAACATGCATTAAGCAGCACCAATGCAACAGTGATCCAACACCAATGTAATCTACAACACTTTCAAGTTTTTGAGCTTCTAACATGCAGATGGGCTCAGGGGTGACCCAGTCTCTAACTGCAAGTGTAAGTCGTGGGTAGGATTGCTCTGTTAATCTTCTACTTTAGAAATATAAGTTACATACATCTATAGTGATTTCTTTATATATAACTACACATTAACTATTATACTCTACTAAAGCACCTGTATAATCAGAGGGAGTAAATATTAACCACAGGGGCTGAAACTGACGGGTACACTTGCCTATTTTCAAGTCATTTGACTTTGGTACATTGCTAGAATATGGATGCTTGCCAAGTCAGATAACTAAAATCCTTCAGAAGCTCTAAGTACTTTTCCTTCATTTGTTTGAATGAATGCCACTTCCTATATTCATAACCTGTCTTTTTTATCTTCTTCTTTTCAGAGATCATCCGTTACTAAAATTAAAAAATGTTATCATAACACCACATGTTGGTATTAAAACACACAAAACTACTTTTACGATGACAGAGGAAGCAGTAAGCAATGTATTGGCAGCTCTTAATGGTCTCCCAATGCCCAGTGAAGTGTTTCCTGACTAAACTTGTGGGCTGTCATCTAACAGAGCAACATGGAACTATTCTACATTTTTCTCTAGTGCAAGAGACATATTGACAGATGTATAAATTCAACCTGAATCTCATGCCTCATGCAGCAGTGTTTGTTCTGGACTGAAGACACAAAACAAGCCAACAGGAGATTTCATATTTTGTTAACTCCTCATCATAGTTATAGCAGATAATGTCCTTTGTTACCATTCCACACAATTAAATTTCAAACAGTGCTTGCTCGTTAATATGAAAAACTGTTGTGAAAATTTCTATGCTTGCATTTTAAATATTAAATACAATATTTATAACAAATAAATAAAAATAATAAATGTGCTTTGAAATTTGCAAGTGAGTTACTTCTTTCACAATAATTTGTAGCCAAACCGAGCTTTGCTACCTGGTAATCAATTAAAAAATTGGAAACTCTGCCTGATTGCCATTTCAAAGTAAACTTCTTCTAAAAGGTTTAAAATAAAGTACCACTACCACGGCTTTAAAAGTTATAAATTGGATAATTTAATATCTTGATGATAGTTCTTCCAGCCCTTTTATTTTGTCAAATCGCCCCTCAAAAACTAAGTTTTTTGTGAGGGCTTTGGCACAACTCGCTTGTTCCATGCTACCCTAACTAAGCCTCCTACACTGTAATTGGAAATGTTCACACTTCATTTCTCTACCCTAGCCAGTGGGAGCAGCAAACCATGCAAAACAGGGAATATTTGAAAGACTGAACATGTGACCTCTGTTGAGAATAGGTTCATCAATGGCTGCTAGTTACGATGGCTATAGACAGCCTTCAGTCCCTGCATGTAAAGCACATTTCAGGTAACATTTTTTTAATGCTAAGAACCTCAAAAAAATTAATAAAGTTGAACCATAGATTTTTCTTTTCATTTGTTGGGGGGCAGGGAAGAGTAGGTATTTTTGTGACCAATGTCAACATGCTCAAGCAACCTAAGTTTTATTGTCTTAAGCTCATGTGATTTTGTTCCTAACATAAAATTTATTGCCAGTTCACCAATGAGAAATTAAACTATCAATACAATAAAGGCTAATCAACCTATTGTCTGTTTTATTGTATGAATCTTATCCAAGAAACCATGAACTTTAGAGAGAAAGAAACAGAGACATTCTGAGTTGCGTTGCATGCCATGCTTCTGGTTGTTTTACTCACATGTGAAATAGCATTTTGAAAAACTGTTGGCAGAACCTGAAACTTTGGGAAATTATCTTTAAAATGATATATGAAAATTAAAAAATGGGTTTGTAGGTTGATATTTTCATGGAATTACGGTTGGGGTGCATCAGCAGGAGAAGACCAACACATTCATGCTCTGCTGTTTGTTTCCCATAGGAATCGAGCAGGGCTCTGCTCATGTTATTCCGTAGTTTGTTACACTATGGTTAGTCCCATGTTCATTTTTTCAGTGGAGGACAAATGAGTAAGTCTTCAAATGACCCAGTTGTGGTTTCAGAACTGTAGGAAGAATTGTTTGGTGTTGCTCTATGTTGCTCCTGAACCTTTTTCACATGCCCATCTTCAAACACACAATTTCAAAACTGGAAGGAGCAGTTTGATATTTGCACACCCTCTTTAATCTTTGCACACCCTCACAGACAGGGCCAGATTTAGGTTTGATGAGGCCCTAAGCTACTGAAGGTAATGGGGCCCTTTATATGTCCAGCTGTCCTTTGTCAACAACAAATTGTCACTGTTTTTTGTGTTAAATATATGCTATATGGACCTAATAGGCATCTAAAGCCATTTGCACATAACAAAATATGTATTTTATCAAAGTAATTGTTGAACCGAAAGACAACAAGAAGTACGGTATATTCATAGTGAAATACAATTAAAAAGAAGTATATAGGGGGGGGCAAGAGAGTGGGGCCCTAAGCTATAGCTTGTTTAGGTTATACATAAATCCAGCACTGCACAGTACTGTTCATTAAGGACTGGGCTCCCAAAATACAAAAATACAAACAATTCATTCAAAGTGAACAGGTGGCAAGTTCTGTTTATGTGTGGAGGCAGGTACTGAACTTGGAAGAGCAGGTGCAGGCTAGTAGCTGGACTATGAGTGGAGAAGCCTGTATTTCAGATTTCCAATACCTATCAAGCTCATTGGGTAGCCTCAGCCCAACCTACATCAAAGGGTTGACGTGAGGATAAAATGGAAGGGGAGAACTGCCGTTTACCATCCTGAGCATCTTGAGAAGTAAATGTAAATAAATGAGAGGGTATCCAGATAATGCCAAATTGTAAAATAATTGTTATTCTGATCTCTTTTTCTTAAACTGATAAACGTATCTCCCTTCCATTGCTGCTGGCTGCCAATATTTCCCCCTTTGGGTGAAATAACCGACAGCAAGAGGGCTGTGATTATTACCTCTAGTTACTCTTTTATCTGTACAGCAGATTTCCTCCTGCAGGTCCTCCTAGCTGAAAGAGGCTTCACTGCAGCTTCGCGGTTTCCCAACCCAGGGAACAAAGTCCTCCTTGCCGACTCCTTAGCTGGGGAGTCAAAAGAGTCCGGAGTTTATTCCCGGGTGATTTCCACGTCCCTCAGCTCTGCTCCGAATGAGCAGGTACCAATTCAAGAGCAACCTTCCTGAAGGAGCTGAAAGACGTTTCTTTCCACAGGGTAATTTGTATTTCATCTCTCTCTCTCTCTCTCTCTCTCTCTCTCTCTCTCTTAAGGTTGCTAATCTTTATTATCCTTTTATTTGACGCCTTTTTCCCTTTTGCATCTTCTAAGGGGCTGCTTGTCTGTGTAGGAATTTCCTAAAGGCAAACATTCTCACAAAACTAGCAAGCAAACCAGCCCCTGCCCTAAGCGGAAGTTCCTAAATTCCATGGGGCTTATGGCTCTCCAGAAATGTCCCATCTCTAATTGTCATTTGCTTGGGTGGGTGTTTAATTCCAGCCAATAAGAGAGGTATATGCAAATTAATAGGGGGTGTCGTTATCTGAGCTTTTTCCGGGGAGGGGGCGCTGATCACGTTGTCTCTGCAGCTCAAGCTTTGTGACAGTAGGCAATTCCATTCTCACCGGGGGAGGGAAGGAGTTGTAATAGTCAGATTTTGTTTTAAATTGGGCGCACTTTTTCGGAAAAAATACACTTGGGCGAAGAAGTGAATCCTTTTGTTCCTTCGTTTGCATTTGTTATCCCTGAATAGCAACTGGAGGCGTCATCTCACGAGGTGATAGTGACTCACGTCCTGTAACACTTGTTTATGAAGTTGGTTTTGTATTTAGTTCGTTGAATTTCTTCTTAAAATCCAGATATCTATTAAATTAGGGAAAAGAGTTGTGTGCACTGCAGTGGCGGAGGAGGAGAAATACAGCATTCAGAAGCATTGTGTGCAGTAATATTTACAGCAGGGTCCAAATGTTCATCTTTTGATATGGCCAGGATTAGATTACAAAACGTCTAGTATGTTTCATGATGCTATTTAGTTTTTCTCCTTTATGTAAGTCACTAATCTGTTTCTCAACAGAATTTATACTAAGAACACTCCATTCTTGTATAGATTACCTGGACTCCCTTGGGATGAAGGGAATAATAATAATAATAATAATAATAATAATAATAATAATAGCCTTGAAACTTGTTGGGCACTTCCACCTTGATCTTATTCGTGTTTACTCAGAATTAAACCCTGCTAAATTCAGTTGGGTTTACTCCCAAATGAAATCTGCATAGATTACACAATTTTGGACTGAACGCTTTGGAATGCTAATTAGCAGTCTTGGATATCCCCACCCTTATTGTATAAAGGAACTACCCTGTTAATCCCAATGAACTAGATAAAAACAGTAATCTGAAGAGAAACACTGCTGTCTTCACATTAGTTAAAAAAATGAGTTTTGATATATAAATTCTTTTTTCCATACTGTATACAGACCATGGAAGAGAACGAGCATCCATATACACTGATAAATGTTATAGGAGGCACAAATGGAGTATATGAAGACCATGTGGAGTTTCTGGAGAAACATTTTAAGCTCATTACCATGAAGGAATTTACTGAAAACAAGCAAGATCTTAGTCATAAAATCAAAGCAATTTTTATGTGGTGTTTCAAACCAGTGGTTGACAGGGATCTCCTGCAAAGCTTGCCTAATTTAAAGGTGATTGCAAACTGTGGCGTAGGCGTGGATCACTTGGACCTAAAACTGATTTCCAGCTTCGGAGTGAAAGTAGCAAACACCCCATTTGCAGTTGCCAATCCTACAGCAGACTTGGGGATGGCTTTGATGCTGGCTTCTGCCAGGAGGATTGTGGAAGGTACATTTTAGCTTTCCAATTAACTTGCTTTAAAACATGGTGTGAATGCAACTGATTGTGTATGGGTTGCTGTGCTTAAAAGTCATAGAGTGATCAGATAAAGAAAATTATTAAATGTTGTTTGTTGATAAAAAAACATTTCCAAACAAATCCACCCTAGAAAACATATTTGGTCTTACAAAACACCTGCCCTGTAATTACAGTCTACAAGCAGGTTCTTGGACGAGGAAGTTTCTTTCTCATGGTCTACAAGCGCTTGATTATATAGGCCTATCATCAGAATTAGGCATGTGCAGAGAGGTCTATCTGTAAAATGTCTACATAGTCAGCAGAATGTATAGGTTGGAGAATGCCTTGTTGAACTAGCAAACACATGGATAAACCTGTTCTACATCGTTTCCAATATACATAAAATATACAGCCTAGCTGCTGAATACTGAAAGTGGGTCACAGATAATTGCACTCCCACAGATGTTTGATTTTGATCCACTCGCACAGGTATCCTTTGAAGGATGTGATGACATCCTGCTGTTGGTAGAACTATATCTTCATATCTGTTAATTTTATATATTTATACTACGTTCCAGCTCAGATTAAGAACTCCCACAGGCAAGTTCACAACAGTCCATGTCTTAGTTCGCAAAATCAGAGAGCAGTGAAAGACAAAGTAAAATGTTTAGAACAAAAATAATAGCTAGCAAGATTAAAACACACTGGTATCATGGCATAATAAAAATGTCTTAATTGTCAAAAAGAGGAGGGGGACAGATAAACAGCCCTAGGGAGAGATTTCCATAATTGGGGTTCTGTCAATGAAAAGGCCCTACCCCAAACATCCCCACCAATCACTCCTCGGATGAGTATAACTGTACATTTGGGCTAAAAAGGTGTGTGCTTTCAAGGAAGATTTGGGACCTGGTATGTAGTATTTTAGAAATCAAAGCAGTTGTTGTTCAAATACAGCTCAGAGCTCTTAAAACCAGAGCAATTTTCCAAGTTGGGATGGGTATCACACCGTATGTTTGTTAGCTGATCTCCTAAAACACTGCAAACCCTCATTTTCTTTTGTCTGTCTGAATTTCTAGGTCATCAGATTGCAGTTTCTCCTGACACTAAATGTTTTATGGCTGACTGGTTAGGAGAAGAAATTAACAGTGCAACGCTGGGGATCATTGGAATGGGCGCTATTGGGTACAAAGTGGCCCAGAGAGCCAGAGCTTTTGAAATGAACATTCTTTATCATAATAGGAACCGGAGGTAAACCTCTGCCTGATCTCGGTGTTTTAATCTGATTTTACCCACCTGATAACTTCAGCATTTATTTTGTCACTGTCTGCATAAATCCATTGTGCTTTAACTGAGTTTCCCTGGACTGTCTAAACATTTACTGTGAATGTTAATAGAGTACCTATTAAACAAGGCCTACTTCTCTGAGAAGTGACAAGGTCATGAGTAGGAATAGAAAGATCTGTCAATTTCCATTCTTTCAGTTTTTCAATCTTACATTTGGTTCTCTATATCTCTGCAACAATTGGGGAATTATTATTTTTTAATTTTCCTCATGAGAATTCATCAGTATTGTAATGCAAATTTTCCCGGGTGAAGACATTTTGGATTAAAGTACACATTTTTGCAAGCAATTTTTCCTAACACAATGCAGTTTTAATGTTAGTTTAACTAATATATTCAGTTTTATGCACACTTTCTCCTAATATACAGTATTCATTTTTGCTAACATTGTTTGTGCATTGCACAATTCAGACAAGTACAAATTCCCAAGGATAGCTGTATTTTCATTTCACCAGTCCTTTCTAATATCATCTCCATGTCTAGTCACTGGGCTGGTCTTACTTAGGTTTGATTTGTTTTGGAAGGAAGAGGTCATGGGGGACTTAAGGTGTTTTGGTAATATCTGGGCTTGTTTACAAATATAAAATGTGATCGTAGGTGGAAGCAGATAGCACAGGACTCCTACAAGCAGAAAAGCCACTGCTGCCCCATCCAACATCCATAGGGGAGAAGTATTCCCAAATGCTTTTTTCACTTACAGCTCGGCTGTTTTACTGTCCCCCCCCACCGCCTTCTCCAAAATCTGCCTTTTTACACACACCTTAGCTGGGAAGAGGAAGAAATAGCACTTATTCCGCCACGCCACCCCCCGGCTCCTCATAAATTTCTGTTTTGTAGCCCTGAATGCTGGTTGTGACTCGGAGACATTCTTGCAACCTCCCTTCTCCCAAAAAGGATGTATATTGCTGGTACACTAGCTTTAATTTGGCAAAAGCACTTCTAGGTAGGGTTGCTATATTTCAAAATGTGAAAATCTGGACAGCTTTTTTTTTTTTTTTTGCAAAGTTGTTGAGATAGTTTGGGGATTTTTTTTGGCCAGCTTCCCCCCCCCCCCCAAGTCTCAAAAAAAGAATATGTTTTTGTGATGGGATGATGAGCTGCTTGTGCGTAAAATCGTAGTCCCTCAGAGTTTGTTCAAGTCCACAAACCTCTGTGACGGAGCCCCTCAGACATGGCTCCTCTAGTCACTGGCAGATTCCGACAGTGGCTGCTTTCGGAATCGCTTCCAACATAAAAGCTCCTTAACGGAAACACGTCTTCTGGACTCACGGCGTGACAGTTTCCGGCGAGGAGTGGGTCTCCCTATGGGAGGTCCAGAAACCTCCCCACTGTTCTCGCAGGAAGTGTCCCTGAGCCATCCCTCCTGCTCGCTTTCCCTCAGAGACCCACCTCTCCCCCTGCTGGTTCCTGCTTCAGCTGCTGAGTCTCTCCCAACCTCCGTGAGCCCTTCCACCACCTGTCCCTCCGATGGCAGTTCCCTGACAGTTTTGAACTATTATAAAAGAAATTAACCAAAATTTACACTTCTGACATGGGTTGCCATATGTCCGGATGTTCCCGGACCTGTTTCCTATAGCCGAATCCCAGCTATGTCCGGGAAATTCCGGACGTATGGCAACTCCTGTCACCTGTATATCCAGAGATAATGCTGGTTCCAGGAGAACGCCCAAAAAATGTACAGTTCCATTCAGAAGAGCCTGAAAATTTGTTCCTGGATTAGTAGTTCCATTCCTAGTTTGTATCTTCATTTTTTTTTTTTTTAAAGTTTCAGTTTATTATTAGTCCTTTACTGATCCTTGACAAAAGGTCCAGGATTTTGTTGGGAAAGGAAAGAAAGAAGTACGTATTTTTCGCTCTATAACACGCACCCGACCATAACACGCACGTAGTTTTTAGAGGAGGAAAATCTGTAGGCATGCCACCCATAGGCATTTCCTCCATAACACGCACAGACATTTCCCCTTTCTAGGAGGAAAAAAGTGAGTGTTATGGTGCAAAAAATACGGTAGGTATCAACTGTAAATTGCTGACACTAAAACTCACATCCCCAGATGACATCTGGTGGTTTCATGAAAATGTTTAACGACAATCTACCGTATATGCTATTTTTGTTAAATGCTTAACTAGAGCTAAATGTTTGTTTCCTGCAGGAATGAGGTTGATGAACAGACTGTTGGTGCTGTTTATTGCCCAAAGTTGGAAGACTTACTCCAGCGTTCTGACTTTGTCATACTGTCTGTGAACCTGACACCTCAAACACAAAAACTGATTGGAAAAAAGGAGCTGGAGCTCATGAAACCCACTGCTACTCTTATCAACATCTCTAGAGGTAGGATACCGAATCATTTTTGGGCAGTAAACCACATTTTCCTGGAGACAGGACCTAGACGGACGACGCTCCATTACTTTGTGGAGTCAACACACAAGAATGAGAGATGTTGGGGGAAATCATGTCATCTCCAGCAACTGTCCGCTGCAGGAGATTAGTCTTCTACTTTTAGGCACTGTAGAACTAGATAAGCCTCTCCCAACCTGGTGTCCTTAAAATGTTTTGGAGCACAAATCTCATCCATTCCAGCAGGCAGCATAGAGTGGTCCATGGTAAGGGATTATGGGAGTTCTAGCCCAAACCGGGAGGGCACCAGATTGGGAAAGACTGAGCTAGATTGGAACAGATATTGGACACACACTATCGTTCTGCAGAAATCTCTGCTGATGGTATTTCTATATTGCTGTCTATATTGCAGTCTATGTTTTGGTTCAAAGAAAACAGTACGATTTTTCATTCAGGTCAAGTGGTTGATCAAGATGCATTGGTGAACGCGCTGAAAAATGGAGTTATTAAGGCCGCAGCTTTGGATGTGACATATCCTGAGCCATTGCCAAGGTAAGAATAGTTCCACATGAAAATGCTTAAGCAGAAATCAGAACCAATGTTTGTCCATTAACGATTTGGTTTGCCATCAATTGCCCCACCTTTGGCATAATCTGTGTTCCAAAATGTATTCTGACTCATTTCTGATTTGTGTAAGGACAGATGAATCAGTTTTGGTTTTCTAAGTTTCTTACTTTTCTAATCTTAAATTCATTTCTCCACATTTGCACAGTAAATGTGCTGTTTTTTATTTTTTTAAAAAAATCTTCATGAAAATTCACCAGCATTTTTGTACAAATTTCTCCTTAAAACCACATTTTTATATTTAACAATGTTTGTTTGTTTGTTTTACATTTTCCCCTTTTATGGCTGCAACTCTTTTGTTTATTTTTATGTGTATTTTGTAATTGTATATTTCATTGTTGTAGCGCACCCTGGCACTTCACGTTAAAGGGCCAGTTAGAAATCTAATACATTAAATAAATAAATATAAACATCTGGAGGGTGCCATCACTAAGGGCAATTTAAGATGAAGCAGCTAGACATTTACTCCAAACCATGGCAATTCTTAATTCTTCAGGTTACTGTAGATGTGATATAGGGTTGTTATCTAGTATTAGTCAGGGTGGATCCATTAAATTCAATGAATCTAAGTTGGAATATGACTTAGTTGGGTATCATTCATGGTGTGTTAATGCAAACTTTACATTGCAATGGCTCTGAAATGTTAACTGGTTTGCATAGGCAAGGTGGTATAATTTTAAACTCCATGATTCACAGACAATACTTATGCAATCAGTTTAATAACAGTTGCTCATGGACCTTGGAATTCAGATTCCAAGGCCTCCTTTGACCTCATATGTGCAAATCTCCTTAAGTCAAGAGTAGGCAAACTAAGGCCAAGGGGCTGGATCCGGCCCAATCGCCTTCTAAATCTGGCCCAGGAATCAGAGTGTTTTCACATGAATAGAATGTGTCCTTTTATTTAAAATGCATCTCTGGGCTATTTGTGGGGCATAGGAATTCGTTCATATATTTTTCCCCAAAATATATTTCGGTCCCCCACAAGGTCTGAGAGACAGTGGACCGGACTCCTGCTGAAAAAGTTTGCTGACCTCTGCCTTAAGTGAACTGAGAAATCGCAGCACATATGCAAATGGCTGCCATTGCAGCATAAGAGTAGATCAGTCATTCAGACCCCTTAAGCCTTGAACATGTTAGCAGGCAAATAATGGACGCAAGCAACCTTTTTTACTATCTCAATCATACGGTTGGGTCACACCTATGACTCCATTGTATAATGCAAATGTGAATCTTACTTGTATTTTGTGTATGCAGAAAACAATCTGAAGGTTCCTTATTAGCTGCCCTTGGCTGGGGAGGGTGGGGTATAAATAAAAAAATATTATTATTATTATTATTATTTAGTTCCATCTCTATGTACACTATCTGGAACGCCTCAAATGAAGGAGAGGATACAAATGTTTACAAATAGATTAAAATGTGATGTGTGACTAGCGGACACAGAGAACATGCCTGTCATTTAGATACCTTTTTGCAGTGCTTTTTTCTGGGGTGACGCATACCCCTAAACATTTTGTGAATCTTTGTACTTTTGTCCATTTACTGTATTTATTTCTCCTGATTTGAACTATAAAATGGTGATTTTCTTGAGTCAAAATGACAGTAGCCCTAAACATTTTTTTTAAAGAAAAAAGCACTGCCTTTGTGACCCTGAACTGATTTTAAGACTGGGATTTGATTGTGCCTGTGAAGGCACATTTTAGTTAGTTTTCTTCCAATAATAGAAAGGACTGAGAGTAGTGGAGGGTTCTGTTGGCAGATGAAGGAAGGTAATTTTCACTGATTTCCCTTGAAGTCACCATGCTGTTCTGAAGGGTCCTGCAACCCTTTGGAGCAGATTTTCATGGTCATGAGACATTTCAGGGAGAACAAGGAATCAGTCAGCTACGTCTTCCCCTTCTCCTGGTAGAAGCATCCTGTGAACAGAACTCTGTAGGAATGTTTCTGCCAGCAACTGCCTTGTTAGGAACCAAGCCTAAATTAATAATCTGTTCATTTTCACAAACTTTTTGTGGTAAAAATAGTGGCATAGTTTACTAAGATTTTAATTAAATTTCTGATTTATTTTCTTTCTTCCTTCAGAGATCATGCTTTATTACATTTAAAGAATGTCATTATAACTCCTCACCTTGGAAGTGCAACTTCGAAAGCTCGCCATCTGATGATGAGAAACATGGTTGAAAGTATCTTGGCTGGTGTCAGTGGTCTCCCAGTCCCTAACGAAGTGCATGTGTAACATTCTCCATATGATACAGATGAAATGTTAATTCTGTGTACATTTTGCTGTATCTGTCTTAAGGTTTTCGTATGAAAAATATGTATTCAATTTTTATTTCAGTACGAAAAAAAGTTTGTACTTATATTCAGATATGAAAAAGAAAAAAGAATGAATATGCTATTTGATGTGTTTCCTTTATTATATTGTTCAATTTGTTTCTCAGGGCTTTGCTAAATGGAATGGAAACACAAATTAAAAAAATAAAAAGTTGTAATATGTGCTTTTTCTGTTTTTTAAAAAATATTGCTGGATAAGATCTTTAGCACTGGGATATTAAATGACTGTGCTGTAAAACATCACAAGAATTATTCTGAAAATGTCCATGACATTTGTTTGGCTACAATCAACCCAGTCCAAATAACTTTATTGTACTAGCCAATGGCCATGACAAATATGAATCAAAAATAAATACAAGCGAGAGGGGTGTTGCACCACAATTAATGGTCTCTGTTTATGTTTCCCTTACAGTTCACTGCTATTTTGTCCAGGGTACAATCTGTGTGACATGCTGTGGTTTCTCATATAATAAAGTTTCTGTTCTGAGAATTATGAAATGAGATATACTCATAAGAGAAGGAATTGATGGTGATTTATTTTACTGGATCACATTTAGGTGCCTATATTTTCTTTGTAATTATGATAGCCATAGTTGTACCTCCTTAAAACAAGAGTTCTCATCAAGGGTTTGGAAGCAGGAAAGGATATAATAATGGTGTCCAGGTTTAAGAAAGAGAATCACAAGAGCACAGTAAACAAAAGTTCAGAAGAAAAAATGGTATGTTGCCTGATGATCCTACATAAATTCAGCGGTAAGTACCACCGAATTTAATGGGATTAGGGCTGCCATCTTAATCCTACTTGCCTGGGAATAAGTTCAACAGGATTTTCTTTTGTGTAGATATGCATTGTTATTCCCTAGCAAAGGAGCACAGGATTCAGCCTCAGTAAATACTCAACCATTAAAAGCCAAATAAAAATAGCCAGTAGAGGTCACATACATCTTCAAAGCACAAAACATACAGCCACATATGCACAGCATTCCTCCATAATGGTTATCTGTCTCCGCACACCAAACACGTCAGCACTGAACAGCACACTCCAGCATTAAAATGAGATTGATACAGAGGATACAGATCACCAGCTCATCTTTTCCTCAAAAATGCATATTTTGGAGTGGCTGTAAACAATCCCACTCTTGCACTATTTGGGGTTTGAAATATGTAGCTTTACTGAGAAAAAAAGGCACTCAAATGTATAATAAATGGGTACACATTTCAACCTTAATTGGCAATGAATTGCATGGAATTTGGTGGAACACACATTATTATTATTATTGTAATAATAATTTGTATTGTCACCTAAGATATCAGACATACCATCCAGATGGAGCAATGGGAAAAATTGTGGAAGCAAGATAAAAGATTTATTGCTTGTTACACAATAAGAGAAAATCTTATGAAGATGATCTACAGGTGGTATATGACTCCTTCTAAACTGGCTAAGATCTACAAATTAAAAACAAACACGTGTTGTAGATGCAATATAGTAGAAGGAATGATGTACCACGTATGGTGAGGATGTGGAAAAATAAAAAAATTCTGGAGTAGTATTCACGAAGAACTGAAAAAGATGTTTAAAACATCATTTGAGGAAAAAACAGAAGCGTTCCTGTTGGGCATTGTATCAATAGACAACCCCAACAACAAGAAAAAGGTGTTTTTATATGCTACAGCTGCTGCCAGAATACTAATAGCCAAAAATTGGAAAGGGGACATTGTCCCATCAATAATGGGCTGGCAAAATAACCGGTATGTGAATTTATAGAATGACAGCAGCTATCAGATATCAATCAAAATAGAAACTAAGGAAAGAATGGGAATGCGTGGAAGAATATATGACAAAACATCGTTCTAAAACAAATTTAGTGATATGCATTGACTAAATTTCGTAAAGATAAGATATTGACATACATTTTATGGAGAAAATACAAACAAAATACACAACAGAATAGAATAAGAAACAAAAACAAAAGAAGCTGTAAAGTGATGGAGGGAAGTCACAAAGGTAGGAATAAGGAAAATATATATATACATATTTACATATGTTAAAATGTGTAATTGAATGTAATAATGTAAATAAAATTAAAAATATCACCAAAAAAGAGATCAGTCCTAAGGTCAAGTCTACACCATACATGGCCCCCCCCCAATAATAATTTTATTGTCACCATCGGCATATAATTTATTGTAGTAATAACAAAGCAGCAATATTCACTGCATGTGCACGGCCACCTCGCGACAGGAGCGATCGCAAAGCAAACCCGCGCGCGCATTCATCAGAAAGCGAAGCATGACTGCGCTTCCCGACTCAGATGCGCCGGGCGCCGCCAGGTGTTCAGGGCTTGCGAGTGCGGATGCTTTGCGGCGAAAAGAGCGCTTCATGGCCGCTGGGGGCGCTGCGGCGGCTTCCCGCGACAGACCTTGCTGGGGCCTTGCGGTGCAACGAGGAGCAGCCGCGGCCGCGGAGCTGCCTGCTTCCAGCCGACGGGGAGGTCTTGGAACTCCTGCGCGGCGAAGAGTCCCGAGCTCGCTATGTGGGGCGTTCGAAGCGCGGCCGCTGCAGCCTTTGCCAGCAGCCGAGCGACCCCGCCTCCCGGGACGGCAGCCTGGTGGCGGCGGCCTCAGGACCGCGGCCTCGGCCTGCCTCCGCTGGGCTGCCCCGGCTGCCGGGCTCTGCGCTGCTCCGCCGCCCTCTGCGGCTCCAGGAACCAGCTCAAGAAGTTCCTCTCTAAAAAGAAGTGAGTAACGCACCCCCCACCCCCGAATAATAACAACAATGGACAGCCATAGATTTGCAGTACTTTCCTTATCTTTCTGAGTAAGGCAGACTTCTTTTGGGAAAGGATAAAGTCATAGAATTGTAGAGTCAGAAGGAACCGCGAGGGTGCAACCCCCCCTGCAATGCAGGAATAAGGTAAAGGTAAAGGGACCCCTGACCATTAGGTCCAGTCGTGGCCGACTCTGGGGTTGCGGCGCTCATCTCGCTTTATTGGCCGAGGGAGCCGGTGTACAGCTTCCAGGTCATGTGGCCAGCTTGACTAAGTCACTTCTGGCGAACCAGAGCAGCGCACGGAAAAGCCGTTTACCTTCCCGCTGGAGCGGTACCTATTTATCTACTTGCACTTTGACATGCTTTCAAACTACTAGGTGGGCAGGAGCAGGGACCGAGCAACGGGAGCTCACCCCGTCACGGGGATTTGAACTGCCGACCTTCTGATTGGCAAGTCCTAGGCTCTGTGGTTTAACCCACAGCGCCACCCGCAAGTATTCCCAATGCAGGAATACTTTTGCTCAACAGGGGCTCGAACCCACAACCCTGAGATTAAGAGCCGGGTGCTGTACCAGCTGAGCTCTCACTGCTATTCACTAGGTCCTGTGCAGAGTATCAATGACACTTGCTGCCCAGGAAGCTCATAAAATGCAATTAATTGTTTTTCTGATCCCACCCAGCCCCCTTAAGGAGGGGATTGGGGCTCTCCTTTAGCACTTTCCACTGATTAATATTGTTATGAGTTGGTGGGGGGTGGCGGGGAAGTAGAATGTATGTGAAATCCTTCTAACCCCTGGATCCAGTAAGTGTTAAGATTATAAACCAGGCTGTTGTTGTTGTTGTTGTTGTTGTTGTTCCTGTTTCAATTTATATAGTGCCCTTTATCAAAAGGTCTCAGAGTGGTGTACAGCATTAGAAATACATTACGAAATATCAAAAACATAGTAAAAAGCATGCTGACAGACAGCCTGATAGTAAAATCATCATCATAATAACAGTCCTCTCCCCCACACTTTCACAGGCCCTCGATTATTTAAAGGCCATAGGCTTGGGTAAAGAGGATGTTTTTGCCTGGCATCCTAAAGACATGTAATGAGGTCGCCAATTGAGCCTCTGTGGGGAGAGCATTTCACAAATGGGTAGCCGCCACAGAAAAGGCCCTTTCTCTTGTTGCCACTCTCTGAACCTGTCTGGAAGCGGGACATAGAGAAGGGCCTCAGATGACAAGTGCATCTGCCCAGGGTCATCTTTAGCAGATGCAGCGCTGGGGTGCAAATATCCGCTCAGTGCTCCCATATTACCACAGATGGGGGGGGCGAAGCTGCGCCCTGCTAGCCACGGGGTGTGTGTGTGCAACTGTCCCCCATGCCGCTGCAGGAGAGCAATCCCCGCAGAGGCTTGGGAGGCAAGCTGCGCATGCGCCAGCCATATAGTTGGTGAGGCGCAGCTGGCGGGTGTGCAGGGAAAGGGGAGGCCGCCAGCAAAGCCGCGCAGCTCCCCCACTTGCTGGGGCACCCCTGAGAGGCCAGCGCCCTGGCGCAACGAACCACTAAGCCGTATGGGAAAGACAGCTCTGCTTCTGCCTCTCCTAGAATAGTGCTGCTGTATTTTGACATATGTTTGATACATTATTGCTCATGTTAAATCCATAAAACTCATATAGTCTCTCTCTTTTTTTCCGAAAGGAAGAAGTTTTGGTATGATAGTCCTGCACTGGGCTCTTCCCTGGTAAGCACAGACAGATTTTTAAATTGGAAAGACAACTACGATGGAAAAGTAGATCATGCTTGATGCACAAGATATTCCTCTCAGCAATCTTTTTTTGTTTTAAAGGCACACAAGCCATCCAACTTGGCAAGTATATTAAAGCTTCGTCCACCAAAAGTGAAGACAGAAGACAGCATACGTAAAAGAACCCTAAATGTTCTTCTGCTTAAAGCTGTGAGCGATGTCCTGAGTACCTTTGAGGCTGGCCAAGAAGTTTATGACCTCAACGTGGAACTGTCTAAGGCAAGTACAAAAGGTATCAATCCAGCAAAGTCCCTAATATAAAGTTGTGAGATCAGAAATGTAATAGGACCGTCAAAGCCCAGTCATGAAACCTGTTCTACAGATTTCATGATGGTTTGTTGCAGTCTGACCTCAAGAACTGTAACAGAATTGGAAAAGGGCCTGTAGTCCAACCCTTGGTTAATGCAGGATATTCATCACTCCCTGTCAAAAGTCGGGCATAAGTAGAAAAAGTTGGATATGGGAAGTGAACTGCTAGATACACGAGTATTGTTGTCAGGAATTGCTTTGCTTAGGTAATAGTAATCCTCTTCTTGAACCTCTTTAATGTAATGGGATTATTGTCACTGCCCTCTTCCAAGCTTAGAGTTCTTCACCATGTAAAATGTGCCCTTACAACTGGCATTTTGAACTCCATAGGCGTCCCTCACATCAGATTTTTCAGTATGTCGTATCTACTGGAAGACTACTGGCAGTGTGGAACATGATGACTACATTGAGAAGGTTCTACAGAAGAGTGGTCCACGTATAAGGTACTACAGTGTTGTATCCAGAGGAGGGTGAATGTCCTTGTCTAGAGGCCATATTGGCAACTTTAAAAGGGCACGTTGAGTGTTGGACTTAAGAATATGTGGTCAGTTGACTGGTTTATTATTTGGCTGTGGTCAAATTTCCAAAATCTAAAATGCCACTATGTAGGTGGTATAAAAACTTTTGTCTAACACTGTAAAGATGGTGATTCATCTTTAAAAAGTGCTTCTGTGATTAGCATAAATATTAAACCTGTTCACAATTCAAGCATCTCTTTAACTAACACGTTAAAAATAGTTTGCCAATATATGATTGTCTAACTCAGGCATGGCCAAACTTGGCCCTCCAGCTGTTTTGGGACTACAATTCCACAATTCCCATCATCCCTGACCACTAGTCCTGTTAGCTAGAGATGATGGGAGTTGGTAGTCCCAAAACAGCTGGAGAGCCAAGTTTGGCCATTCCTGGTCTAACTGGTCAAATTGTGTTTTTGTTACTCAAATGCCCAACTTTAGCTTGCTTATGTTACACCGTTAGGCTCGCAAGCACCTTCAGCACATGCGGAAACATGTATGTACTGTTTTCCTTCAGTTACATTCATATGCAACATGCACAGACATATATGCATGCTTGCTCATGTACACACAAACAAATACACTTTCATGCAAGTGTTCAAAATAACATTTTTGTGTATACACAGAGCAGTCCATGTTACTTTTCAAATACACACATACAAAATACGTTTCTGCTTCCCTTCATTGGTACCTACTTGACTGGGATCTGCAAGAATCTGCTCTAGAAGAGGAAGCTGTTCTGCTGAATAAACAGGAAAGAGTGGCTTGTTTCCTGTGCATCACTCTCACTTTGCAGGAAATCCCCGCAAGGGTACAGTTAGCTGACATGGCCCTGTGGAATGGGGTTTGCCACAAAAGTTGGGTGGGCCTACTTTCCACTTGAAAACTGGATAATTTTCCAATAAAGTAATAAGATGTTACAGTGCTTCATTTTTTTCATTCTATCTTTGTTTTTTGATTTTCATTTTCTCCAAACACTTAACAAAATTGTAGCTGATTTTAATATTAGAGGTTTTTCCTTCCTTCCTTCCTTCTTTTTTTTACAGACACCTTCTGATTTCACATCAGGTCCTAGGAACTGTTCCTTCATTAGTGTTTGTCAGAGACAAAGAAGATGCTGCTATAAGAGAGGTAAGGAAGAAATTGCATAACTGTATTGTTAATATGCATTGTCAGGGTAATTGCATCATGGAGATGGGATGCTGCTCCCATCCCTCCCCCATCCCACTGCCACAAAAACCAGGAAAAGCCATTTTGGGATGCATTCGTAGCAACTTGTTAACAGAAATATACTATTGCACTAGGCTGATCCAGGGTGGGGTCCATTTTCAGTCCAAAGGCCACATTCTCTCATGAGCAACTTGCTGGGTGGACGGGGGTCACATGTCCGCAGTGAGCAGGGCGAAGGGTTGTGGCCAGTGGCAAAAATGGTAAAATCAATTGGTACAACACTTATCTGTGTACAATATGCTACATTCCCATTGTGTATGTCAGAATTTTCTACACATGCATCCATCCATCCATCCATCCATCCATCCAAGCAACTGAGAGGCGTTATCACATTTCAGGGGCATATTGTTTGCACAACACATTAAGCCAAGCTATGGCTTACTGGAAGTGCACAAACATGGAAGCTCCTGGAGATGAGCTTGCAGCCATTTTGCTCCTCCTCGGTCCTTTTTTGCTCCCATACCGCACCAAGCTAAGTCAAGGATTTGTCGTTCAGACCCAGGCCTGTGATTAAACTGTCTCACTAACCACTAGCTGTAGGCAAGGTTTGCTCCTTTTTCAGAATCCACACCAGGCTTCCTCAGCCTCAGCCCTCCAGATGTTTTTGGCCTACAGCTCTCATGATCCCTAGCTAGCAGGACCAGTGGTCAGGGATGATGGGAATTGTAGTCTCAAAACAGGTTGAGGTTGAGGAAGCCTGATCCACACAGTAAACCCTAGATTGACTTACCATGATGTCATGTGTACCGGACCACTGGCACGGTAACGAGGGCTTAAAGGTAAAGGTACCCCTGCCCAAACGGGCCAGTCTTGCCAGACTCTGGGGTTTGTGCGCCCATCTCACATTTATTGGCCGGGGGCCAGCGCTGTCCGGAGACACTTCCGGGTCACGTGGCCAGCGTGACAACGCTGCTCTGGCGAGCCAGAGCCGCACACGGAACGCCGTTTACCTTCCCGCTGGTAAGCGGTACCTATTTATCTACTTGCCCCCGGGGGTGCTTTCGAACTGCTAGGTTGGCAGGCGCTGGGACCGAGCAGCGGGAGCGCACCCCGCCGCGGGGATTCGAACCGCCGACCTTTCGATCGGCAAGCCCTAGGCGCTGAGGCTTTAGCCCACAGCGCCACCCGCCCTGTAAACGAGGGCTTACAACTTATTTAACTTCTTGATTGTGCAAAGAAACGGCCCTATTTCTGGATATCTTAAATGCATGTGAATTTATTTTCTTGCAGATTGAGAAGTTATTGGCAACTGCTGATTTTGGGCCTGAAGAAGAAGAAGGAAAGGAATCGGTTCAAAATGATTTCAGGTGTAAAATCATAAACACAAATGTAACGCTTTGGAAAAACTAGTTAAAATATTTTAAGATGCGTTTTCAAGCTACTGTTGGTTTGGTTAAGAGTTGTGTGCCTGTGGTGGGTGAAAGACCACCTCCTTCCTTCCTACTGTAGTCTCAGTGTTCCCTTCCTTACAGTGCAGTATCTGTCTCTCTAATCGAGGGACCCTCCAGAACATTGTGGGCTGCAGTGGGTGGGGGGAAATCAGCAAAAATTCGGCAAAGGGACAAGTATCACATACAGTTAGGGCTACAGTTCTTACTTTTTTATCCCTTTCTTGCAGTGAACAACGATACACCAAAGCCACCACATACTTGGACTCGTCCCTTTCCTGCATGTATGATAATCTGTTTGGAATTGATCATGATGCATTAAATAAGCAAATAATTGAATACAAAAAAATGACTAAGGACAAGGAAATAGAAGGAGTTGGATTGTCAGAGCAGCAGAAGCAACAGCTGGCTGAGATACAAAAGCGCAAGAAAGTGAGGTGGAAGAAACCCAAGAAACCTTTTGATGATGGAATTACACCTCAGAAATACCTAATGGACAAATACAGTGAAGATGACTGGGACAGTGACACTGCGTCCTCACATGAACTGGAAAATGAACTGGAGGATGAATTGCAGGAAATGGAAGATAGACTGGAAGTAGATAACAGTACCACCGAGCACAAGTAAACTTGTAAAACAAAACTGGCTTACCTGAGAGCAAACCCCATTAACCTCAGTCAAATTTATTTCTAAGTAGTTATATACACAAGGTGTTTAAAATAAGGATTTTGCTTTTCACCATTAAAACAGCATACTGTATAGCGGAGGAAAACCATAAGTTTTCATAGAATAGTTTATTTTTAAAAAACCTTGTTTCAAACTGTTTTTATTTATTAAACAATTGAACAATTCTTCTCAGCTGTTCAATTTCATTTATACACTAACTTACATTTGAACAACTTTGACAGTATCAAACTATCTTCATTATAACTTGTATCACTGGAACCTAATTGGTATCCGAGTAATAACCATATTTACCTTTGACAGTGTCAGTCTTCTATCACATTTCTGCCAGCAATCTTTACAACAGCACTATGAGGTCAGCTAGTAAGAGTACCCCCACATTATAAGACAATACGACACTTAATGTTAGTAGTTTTCTTACAGCCACCCACTGAGATGTGTTGAGATTAGAAAGAAATACCTGGCTAATGCTCTTAACTGTTTTACTATACTAAGTCCAAATACTACAACCAGTAGACATGAGACATGAGATTCTGCAATGCTGGCAGTATCTCCAGTGAGAGACAGAACAGCGGCTCCAATAATTTTACTAAGAAAGTGGTCTGTGGGTGCTAACTGTGGCAATGGATTGATGGATTATATGACTGTGGCTCCTTCCATAATTCTCTTCCCCAAAGCAGCCATATCAGAAGTGGTCCCAAGATAAAGACAGTAACCTCGTTATTCAGCAAGTTGGCAGGTAAGCCATGCAGCTGTGCGTAGGCTGGAGGAGAAGGGATAGATCCGGCAAAGTTACTACTAGTAGTAGTACTACTACTATTACTTCTTTTCCAGCTTGCCATCAAAGACTTCAAGGTGGTATACTAGCTTCTTTTTCTCCCCATTTTATCCTTCTAATGGCCTTGTGAGGGGAGGGAGAGAGATGGTGAATGGCCCATGGTCACCCACCGAGTTTCATGGCTTAAGTGAAGGTTTGAACACGGGTTTCCCAGACCCTAGTCTCAACAAAGATTGCCAGCCCCCTTGAGGCCCCAGGGCCCATTTGTAAACCAGAGAAACCCATGGGCACCACACACATCATAACATGTCGACTAAAGCAGAATGCATCTCCCAAGCCTCATTTTAGAAGGGGGAAAGGAACCTATGAACATCAGGTAAGGTCTCTGGGCACACGTGTGTCCATTGGCAACACCTGCTCTAATCGTCCCACACTGGCTCTGAATAATGGCCTGCTGTTTTCCATAGTTAAACCTATATTGCATTGATGTGATGGCTGCCTCCTTAAATGGCTTTAAAAGAGGACTAGAAAAAATCATGGATAATAAGGCTATCAATGACTACTGTTCGTGATCGCTGTGTAGCACTTCAGGTATCAGAGGCTGTAATGGCATTGAATGCCAGTTATTGGTGGGTAGGGAGAGGATATTTATTTTTCGCCCTATAGGACGCACCGTCCCATAAGGCGCACCTAGTTTTTTTGGGGGAAAATAAAGGGGGGGGAATTTATTTCCCCCCCAGGCGCAGGGCTGGGGCGGTGAAGCCTGAGCTTCCCCCGACCCCAGCCCCCAGAACAGGCAACTCTCAGCGCGCCCAGGCTTCAGCATGCAGGCAACTCTCCGCAAGCTGCGGGAGCCCGGCGCGGGCTCCCACGGCTTGCGGAGAGCTGCGCGAAGCTTGGAGAGTGAGAGGGGTCGGTGCGCACCAACCCCTCTCGCTCTCCAGGCTTCAGCGAAAGCCTGTATTCACCCCATAGGACGCACACACATTTCCCCTTCATTTTTGGAGGGGGAAAGTGTGTCCTATAGGGCGAAAAATACGGTGTTTGGGCTCATGCCCTGCCTGCAAGCTTCCCATAGGCTTCTTGGTGGCTGGCCACTAGGAAACTACAGTTAGAATGGGACTACAGTCTGATCTAGCTCAGCTTTTCTTATTTCGTAGGCACTGCACACATCGTACATTTAAAGCCCCCAAGAATCCTGGGAAATGTAGCTTCCCCCATCAGAGCTACAATTCCCAGTTTTCTTGACAAACTATACAGTTCCTAGGCTTCTTTTGAGGGGAATATGTGGTTCAGCTATATGGTTTTTAGGTTTTTTTTAAAGCCCACTTAAGAACATTAGCATTAACATTGGTTGCCAGCAACCATTTCCGGCACCCGTTCCAGAGGAACAGCAGAGATATCTTGCAACCACTTACTTGGGATAAAGTCTCAATGAACTAAATCGACACATTTCTGAATAGGCATCCACAGGATTGTGCTTTAGCTCTGCTGACCTCTTGTCAGGAGTCCTTGGCACCTTACAGGCGAATACTTTTCATTGTGCTGTGAATTCTCACCCAATAACCTTTCTCCCTCAAAAGCTTTGAAAGAGTGAACGCGTATAAAGCAGAAGTTGAGCCAGAAATTCGTGTTTTCGCCTACGGATTTTAATGCATGCTCTCCCAGTTTTATCTCATGCCAAAGATTCTGCATGGCTAATTTTGTAGCCACTAACCGAGCAGCACTGCGACGAGTAGAACAAGGAAGTGTCTCTTAACATGCCGCTTTAGGAGCGAACATCAAAGCCAGCCCAGTATTCCA
Source organism: Podarcis vaucheri (assembly GCF_965113315.1). Taxonomy (NCBI): domain Eukaryota; kingdom Metazoa; phylum Chordata; class Lepidosauria; order Squamata; family Lacertidae; genus Podarcis; species Podarcis vaucheri. Next base: position 36,489,927 of record NC_138766.1, on the reverse strand, counting down.
AATCCCTTTGAGGTGGCGGCGCTCAGGCTGCCATTGGCTGAAGAGGGTGTGACGTATTCTAAATCGCCGGGGTCGGCGCGCCATCTGATGGTTCTAACGAGTTTGCATCGGTGACCCACGTGCTTGTTGGACAGAAGCGGCTGCTAAGGAGGTGGGGATACGGGAAAGTTTTTTTTTATTTTCAGGGGGCGGGAAGACTTCTATAATGGCGCCAAATTTCCAGAGAGTTACTGTGTGTGTTGTGATTCCCAAAATGCGGGTGGATTCCATATATTCATTCCCCCAACCGGGACGCGGTGGGGGGAGCCATCCCCACGTGCGTTTCAAGCCCTAGGTGGTCGGATTCCAGAAGCCCCCCTCTAGGTTGTTCCCGTGCATCCTGCGCGGTGGCTGAATCCTTTAGCTTAAAATCTGAATCGGTTTCCAACCACTTCTTTTGTAGGCTGCTGGCGATAGGTTGGAGATAAGCCGAGGGTTGGAGTCGAGCTGGGAAGGAGGTAGCGCGCAGGCGACCACAACGGGCGGACAAGCTGCCGGGTGAGTCGGCCGCTTGGGCGCCCAGATCCACGCCTGGGGAGCAAACGGCGGGCTTTGTTAGGCGTGCAACGCCCCGGGGATGGGGAGCGGGGTTTGGAATCGCTGGGCGCTGCATAGTTTGGAAGTGGGTGCAGCTTTTGAACGCATAACTGCTTTTAAAAGAGAGCGGTCTGATCTGGCATTGCACGTTAGGAGCTTGCTTCCTGCACCGATCCTTTCCCTAGATGTGCACGAGTTTCTCGCTTTTGCTCCCTTATCCTCGCTTTCCCCAGTGCTCTTCCAGCGTTTGCCGGAGCAGTTGACCCCCGCCTACCCCCGGGCTCGAGCAAGACGCAGGGGCGGTAGTAGTAGCACGTGGCCTTTCCAAAACTGGGAGGGGAGTGGCGGCGCTGGGGGGTCGGTGAGTGAAGAGAAGCGACCTCGTTGCGTTTTCACAAGTTCGCGAGAGATCAAGAGCGTGGAGCCGACAGTTAGTTTCCCCGCTGACGACCTCCGGATGAAAATGGGCGCTGTGCTTCTTTACGCCTAATCGGAAGGGGCATCTATCTACTTACTCCCAAGTCAGCACGTGAGGTGTCCAAGCTAGAGGAACCCCATTAAAGGCGTTTGTGGATCGCGCAGCCTGATCTCACGAATGTTTAGTGGGATCGGAGATCCGCCCTTACGCCGAAGTAAGCCCATGCCGGACTGGACCCGTTTCTGATGACCCTATGCATGTTTATGCAGAAGTCCCCTTCAGTTCAGTGATATTCTCCAAGTAAGCATGTTTAGGGCTGCAGCCTCAGAGTGCGGTTCTATGCATGCCTGTTCCCACTGCATCCCACGGGATTTACTTTTACCTGCGTAGCACAATGGACTGCAGTTTTACTTCTTGATCCTAGGCATGTTTACGTGGGCGTCCCACTGAATTCAGCTGAGCTTACTCCAAGAAAAGTTTCATTGGATTATGTAGCCAAATCCTATATATGTTTACTTAGAAGTTCAACCAGTTTCCAAGTAAATTCTGAGTTTGTCCAGAAGATCAAGGGCAAGCCTAAACATGTTTTATCAGCAGTAGATCCCGCTGTACTGTCTTACCCAAATGATAAGCAAAAGGAAAACAATAAATTGAAAATTTCATATCTGAGTTCTTGTGCAACTTTAATGTTCACTCTTTCACTCCTACTAAGCTTAAATGTGAATAACCGGCTTACGTTGTACATTTATACCTCCAGACATAGTTCCATTATGGGTGGGCTTGTGACTGTCTAGGTTTTATTAATTAAACATTCCTAATGTTAGTTTTCCCTTTGTAGGTGTGCAAAATGGCAGAAAGACCCATTTGGGAGCAAATTGGAACAAGTTTTATACAACTTTATTACCAGCAGTTTGATACCAACAGGGAACAACTAGCTTCACTTTATGTATGTACCAATTTACCTTTGTTTAGACCTTTGTTTTCTCATTGGTCCTGGGTTATTGACTTGGCATCTTTGGCAAAGCAGCAAAAGTTAAGATGTGATTGTGGTGCCTAACCAAAACTTGGGTCTGTTGTTGTTGTTCTTCGTGTTTGTTAATAACAAAATATTGTAAATTTTAGATCCCAGGCAGCTTCCTTTTATTCCTATCGGTAGTTGAAGGTAGAGTCTTGTGATTGAAGTTTTCCAAATACTTTAGGCGTAATAGTGTGTTTTCTTATCAGTCACAGTGTTCCCCCCTTCCAATGTGAAGTGCTTGCAGTTTGAGCCAAGGACCCAGAAAATACTACCATAGATTTTGCCAAACTTTGGGGATGGGTGCAGACACTTGTGGGAAGCTGAGTACGATGAGGAGTGGAGCTCCCTGAAGGCATACCTAGGGGTTGAATCTCTGTACTTTGCTTTTCTTTGGTCTTTTTAATGTATAGGTTTTAGTAATGTATACCTTTTTGCAGACAGATGCTTCTTGTTTATCATGGGAAGGGCAGCAATACCAAGGAAAAGCATCAATCATGGAAAAGTTGCTGGTATGTTCCTACTTAAAATCAGTAGTTCATAGAATCGTAGAGTTGGGAGGGATCCAAGGGTCATCTAGTCCAACCCCCTGCAAGGCTAGCTTGCTGCCTGTTGTGTAAGTGTTTTAAAATAATTAAATCCAATAGTTTAACCGAGGAACTGAAAGGAGAGCACTGATTGACTTGGTCTGTTTCTCATGTGTTTGCATGTTGCTAGTATGCTATATCTAGTAAACTAGGCAGGTCTAACACTTGTTCTCTTTATGGTACTAGAGACTCCCTTTCCAAAAAATTCAGCACAACATAACATCCCAAGATCACCAACCAGCTCCTGACAACTGTATCCTTAGTATGGTTGTTGGTCAGCTAAAGGTAAGTTTGAAAATTAATATCATCTTTGGCATGTGCAAAGCATTTAAATCTTTGGCTACCTCAGTGTTAAAGCTGAAACATTAAAGCGTCCGAACAGAATTTTATTTATTTAAAGTATCATAAACCGAGCAATAAAAATGGAAAGTGTGTGTGTTAGATGCTATACAATACATCTGCCACATAAAATGAAACAGAAGGTACAATGTAATCAAAATGACATACTGTAAGATTTCACTGATTTATCTTTTCACCAAAATCAGCGAGGCATAAAAGGGCTTAAATCTGGTTGGATTTTGCTTTATTATGTTTAAGACTACTATGGGGCTTCTGTTTACATGATGGCCATATTTATAAAGAATCTAAAATGTCATCTTCTCTTAATGTAGGTGGATGATGATCCAGTGATGGGATTTCACCAGTTGTTTGTTCTCAAGAACATTAACGACAAATGGATCTGTTCCAATGACATATTTAGGTTGGCTCTGTACAACTTTGCTTGAAATCTCTGTTCTCAAGCAAGCCTTTGAGATCGTTCATCTAAAAAAAGAATTGTAAACAAAAATTGGTTTTAAAATTGCTTGTATTCTTCTTCATTCTTTTGCTTGGTGATTGAAAGAACATGTATATTCTGTTTTAAATGTTAAGCAGTCTCATTAGGATGATCACTTCCTCTAATATACCTGCACATCTGTCACATAAAACATTGTGTATATAAAGTATTGTAAGAATGCTCTGCTTGTCTATTTTAATTGTATTAAACATGTTGAAACTTGCATAAAGGATCGCTTTTAAAATTGCTCTGAAATTTAGCTCTGAAATAACCACAAGAAGTCCTGTTAGTGGACATGAAGGAATAACCATTTTTCTTAAATGCATTTCTTCTACATGACTACATATTTCATATCCTCATGTTATTTGTTGATATGTTGGCATGAACTCTGGGTGAATTTGCAGTGCTAAGTTTGCATTTTGAATATATTGTTTGCATGAAGTCTGAGGTGGCTGGAGTCATTCATTATCATGGCAAGACAAGCCCCATGTATGTACCATTGTGCTGCCCCGTGTTTATGGAATTTGTTACGGCTAAAGAATTATCAGATATGAGAATTTGGCCCATTCATGTGGACAATTAAAGCTTTTCTTTTCAAGCAGGCTTTTAACCTCTCAAGTATAATTGAGCTGTATTGAATATTTTGTTTATGTTGAATATCTTGAGCTCACCACGAACACTTCCCTTGTTCTCTTATAATGGCAACGGCACCTACCTGAGAGGTGACGGCACTGAATTCTGGCTGGAAAAAAACCTCTGGACAGTCATCTTCAGCAGAGGCATTCTTAATGGTCTGAATAGGGGTACTGTCGGAGGAAGAGCTGGCAAAGAAGCTCCACCAGTTTAGGAGCTCTGCTGTCCTGACAGCTTGCCCTGACTTGGTGTGAATAAGATGGAGCACATCAAATGGATCATCCAGAGAACTTCTGTTAACCAGAACCAGAGAACAGCCCTTATAGGTATTCTCATTGCCACCTTTCTTTCCTTTGTAGGCCTGGCACAATTTGGATACACCTGGCTGGACAAAAAAAAAGTCAGGCACCCAATCTTTAAGGCTGTCAGTGGCTACTAGCCAGCATGGCTATGATCCATCTCCCCATCACAGGGAGGTGGATCATACCATAGAATCATAGAATCATAGAGTTGGAAGAGACCACAAGGGCCATCGAGTCCAACCCCCTGCCAAGCAGGAAACACCATCAGAGCACTCCTGACATATGGTTGTCAAGCCTCTGCTTAAAGACCTCCAAAGTAGGAGACTCCACCACACTCCTTGGCAGCAAATTCCACTGTCGAACAGCTCTTACTGTCAGGAAGTTCTTCCGAATGTTTAGGTGGAATCTTCTTTCTTGTAGTTTGGATCCATTGCTCCGTGTCCGCTTCTCTGGAGCAGCAGAAAACAACCTTTCTCCCTCCTCTACCAGTTGAATACCAGTTGCTTGGGAACACTGGCATGATTCTCAGCTTGGCAGACACATACTTGCACTAATTCTTCAGGCCAGTCTAGATGTTCAGGACAACACTTTGCTCTTATTTCCCACAACTCCATAAACTTAAGCAGTTGGTTCCCTGTCCAGTTTATTTGTGGCATTGGAACCAGCATGTGCAGATACAGCTTAAAAGCAATAGAATGCTGCATAGTGTGCTGGGGGAAGAAAATAGGTTTTGCCTCTTTTCATTTTGATTTTTGTATAAAATTTATACCCCACTTTTCAATCACATGATCAAGGCAGCTCACCATAGATTGTAATAGTAGACACACATATACACTCGGTCCAATAGTTCGTGGTTAGGGAACCTCCAGTCTGCAGGCTAAATTTGACCTGGCATGGGTCCCAATTTCACTTGCGAAGCTGTTTTCCTCAAACCACACCCACTTGTCCCACTCCTGATGGTATATGTGACTGCCTCTCCCCATATCAACAAAACGGGGCCCTTGGATCATCATATGAGGTGATCATCACGAGAGGTCAAAAGGGCAGCAACCCGAGAACAGGCCTTTTCTGTGGTGGCTCCCCAGGGAGACTCTTTGGCACATTCATTACCTATCTTTAGGCAGCAGGCAAAAAAATTCCTCTTCTCCAAGGCCTTTGACTAATTAAACCATCTTTTAAACTGAGATGGGGGGGGGGGTTATTGTTTTTGTTTGTTACTGTGGTAAGTATTTTTGTGTTTTTATATTGTGAACCATCCTGTGATCCTCAGATGAAGGGAGGAAATCTAATAAAGAAACAATATATTAAGATAAATATGAGGCCGGTAGAGATGTCACTCGATGAGCTGTGCAGCTGAGTCCCCCATGAGGAACGTGATTGCTTGTGCTGCCAAATCCTGCCTGAAAAAAGCAGGGTTGAAGTCACCCCCCCCCCATCAGATGATGGGCAGTGAACAAGCCTACGGATGTTTGTATCCTTCAGTGGTGCTTTGAAGTCCCAGCATCTCTGTGGTCTCAGGTGATTGGCAGGTTGGCTGCACTTGGTCCACATGGGGTAGGGGAGCTAAGGAGCAACTGGCCCCACCAGCCAGATCAGGTCCCCGATCCCTGGCTAATGGAAGAGGCCAGAGGATGCTTCCCTTCAGCTCTGAAGCCCCAGGACAACTGGCAGGGGTAAAGATTCTTTCTGGCAGGGACTGGGGATACAAGCTCCCTGCAACAGCTGTATCCCTGGCTAAGGGATAAAGCCAGGCTGGTCTTGCTGCAACATTGTTCCTGGGAGACACAGAGTGCAATTAAAGGAGGAGCAGCCCATAATTTTCTTTTCCAAAAAGGTAATTCCTAATCTAGCCGCCGCTCTGAGATGGGAGCTTTATCAGTGATGGATATTTCGGTGTTGAATTTTTATGCTGTCTGTTGCTTGTAATGTGCAAAGACAGACTCATCAGGTTTCGCGTTTGATGTGGTGAAAGGCAGTGTGATGTGCTTCTACCAAGGGGGGGGGGGAGAGAACCTTCTGTCAAGGGCTGCCTGACCCAGGGAATGGGGATCACACTGTTGCTGACTGTGTGCCGGCAGCAGACAGACCCAAATGTCAAAGTCGGCTGTCTCCCATTTTTTCCTTCCATCCACACAACATTGGGCCAAGGCCAGCAGGTTGCCTATAACATTTTACAATATCAAGTTTAGATAGTGAACTCTTCATTTACTAAAGAGTCATAAAGCTATCAAGGGCTGCTAGCTTTGATGTTTATGTCCTGTCTTTGTTGTCAGGATGCAGTAGGTCTCTGAATACTAGCTGTTGAGAATCGCAGGAGAGCTCTGCTGTGCCCAGGTTCTGCTTGCAAGCTTTCCTTGAGCACCTGGCTAACAGAGGGCTGGACTATATGGGTCTTTGGCCTGGCCCAGTAGTTTATTCTTATGTTCTTACAAGCTTAATGCACACCAAAGGTCCGGTCCTGACATCTCCGTGAAGGGATGGACAGACTCCTGTCTGAAACCCTGAAGAGGTATTTCGAGTCAACAGAGACCGACTCGGTATAAGGGAGACTATTAAGTGCCACCTGTTGCAAGTATAGGCATATCTCGGGTTACAGACGCTTCAGGTTGCACGTTTTTGGGATATGGACGTGCCGAAATCCAGAAGTACCGGAACGAGTTACTTCCGGGTTTCGGTGCTCACGCATGTGCAGAAGTGCTGAATCGCAACCCGTGTGTGCGCAGATGCGGTGCTGCGGGTTGCGGACGCTGCAGGTTGTGAACGTGCCTCCTGCACAGATCACGTTCGCAACGAGTGTCCACTATACTGTATGTGAAAAGGATTGATTGAGAGGTCTTAGTAGACCACAAGTTTAGCATGCGTCAACAGTGTGATGCAGGAGCAAAAAAATTGAATGCTGTTCTAGGCAGCATCAACATATGTCTAGAGTCCTACCGCACCTGGAGTACTGTGTCCAGTTCTGGGTGCCACAATTTAAAGATACTGACGAGCTGGAATGTGTGCAGAGGAGGGTGACCAAGATCAAGGGTCTGGAAACCAAGCCATATGAGGATCAGTTGAGGGAACTGGGAATGTTTCGCCTGGTAAAGAGGAGATTGAGAGGAGAGATGATAGCCATCTTCAGATATCTAAAGGGCTACCATGTAAGATAAAGCAAGCTTGTTTTCTTCTGCTCTGGAGGGTAGAATGGATTCAATGGATTCAATTTACAAGAATTACAATTGAATTACAATTGAAACCAATGGATTCAAGTTACAAGAAAGGAGATTCCGACTAAAGATCAAGAACTTTCTGAGAGTAAGAGCTGTTTGACAGTGGAACAGACTCCCATGAAAGGTGGCAGGCTCCTTCCTTGGAGATTTTAAGCAGAGGTTGGATGGCTATCTGTCTTGTATGATCTAGTTGAGATCTCTGCATTGCAGGGGATTGGACTAGATGACCCTTGGGGTCTCTTCTAACTACAATTCTATGATACTATGATTTATGTTTGGGTGGCGCTGTGGGTTAAACCACAGAGCCTAGGACTTCCCAGTCAGAAGGTCAGCGGTTTGAATCCCCGCGATGGGGTGAGCTCCCGTTGCTCGGTCCCTGCTCTTGCCAACCTAGCAGTTCGAAAGCACGTCAAAAGTGCAAGTAGATAAATAGGTACTGCTCTGGCAGGAAGGTAAACGGCGTTTCCGTGTGCTGCTCTAGTTTGTCAGAAGCGGCTTAGTCATGCTGGCCACATGACCCGGAAGCTGTACGCCGGCTCCCTCAGCCAATAAAGCGAGATGAGCGCCGCAACCCCAGAGTCGGCCACGACTAGACCTAATGGTCAGGGGTCCCTTTACCTTATGATTTATGTTAAGTATTTAAAATGCACTTTTCATGCCAATGAATTCTCAAAGCAAAAAACATTAACAACAGCAAAAACAAAATAGATACAGTACAACATCCAAAGAAAAATACAAAAATAAATCAGCATTATTATGTTACCAGCAAGGAGAATAATACAATTATATTATACTTAATTGTCCATATGAATGGGCTAAGTTCTCATATCTGATGAATCTTCAGTCGTAACAAATTCCATAAACATGGGGCAGCAAGAGAGAACATTCTTTTAGTTGTCAAGGACAACCTAGTTTCTCAAAGCAGCAGCACCTTCAGCAGAGATTAATTACTGGACCTTGATCATGGAGATACATATGGAAGTAGGCATGCCATCAAGCAAACAGAAATTACACTGTATAGGACTTCAAATGTAAGAACTGCTGGTGCTGTGAAAGTAGCCCCAAACAGATTGGAAACCAGTGGAACACGTGTAGTATTAATGCTCCTGGTGGCTACCACTCTTCACCAGACTTGTTGACACATTTTTGCTGAACTGAACTTTTAGAAGTGCTTTCATGGGGAGTCCTCCATGGAGCACAGTAGCATAGTCCAATCAAGAGGTCACCAGGGCATGCAGTTGCAAGGTCTCTCTTTTCCAGAAAAGCATGCAAGCTTAGCCACAGCCTTCACCTGAGAAAGCAGAACCCTGTTTTCAAGGCTTCCTTCCAACCTGTGAACTTGTTCTTTCAGTGGGAGTGTGATTCCATACAGGACAGTCCATTCTACCACTTCTTTGATTTTAGAACCATCCATTGTTAGTATCTGCAACTTCTCTGGAGTACATTTCACTGTGTTTACTTTGGTCTAGTCTGCTTATGACACCAACCAGATGTTCAAGGAAGACAACTGGTTCAGATGGAAAGGAGAAAGAGAGCTTGGTGTTGTTAGCATTACAAGGACAACCCACTCCAGATTGCCTCTGCTAGTAGTTTCATGAACATATAAGCATGGGAGACAGAATAGATCCCTGCAGGACACTGTGAACAAGGCTCATTAGGAAATAATGTCTTCCCATCATTGTTTTCTGGAGTCTTCTGATCAGGTAGGAGCTGCATGACTGCAAAATAGTGCCCTCCAATGCCCAATACATGTCAGACAGAAGAATACCATCATCAGTGGTATCAAAACCATCTAAGAGGTTCAGGAGAAATAGTAGTGTCATATTCCTGTTTTTCTGCTGACAAAGGTCATCAACCCAGACAAGCAAGGCAGTCTCAGTCTGAAATACAACCCTTTCCTACTGTCATCATGTTTTGTTTTCAAGTGTTTGAAAAGTTATTTGCCACTCTCTGAATCAAGCTCAGGTGTTGGTCCTTATTTAAAGCTGCCCAGTTCTCATCCCCAACTACAGTCTATTATTATTGTAGTAGTAGAGTGGATCCTCGGGTTGAGAACGTGATCCGTGCGGGAGGCACGTTCACAACCCGTCTGCACATGCACGGCTTGCAATTCGGCGCTTCTGCGCATGCACAAAGCGTGATTTAGTGCTTCTGCACAAGCGCCGAAACCAGGAAGTAACCTGTTCCGGTACTTCTGGGTTTCAGCACGTCCGTATCCCAAAAACGCACAACCTGAAGCATCTGTAACCTGAGGTATGACTGTAGTAGTAGTAGTAGTAGTAGTAGTAGTAGTAATACCCTGCCCATCTGACTGGGTTGCCCCAGCCACTCTGTGTGGCTTCCAACAAATATAAAAGCATAATAAAACATCAAACATTAAAAATGTTCCTATACAGGGCTGCCTTCACATGTCTCCTAAAAGTTGTATACTGTAGTTATTTAGCTCTTTGACATCTGATGGGAGGGCATTCCACAGGGTAGGCACCACTACTCAGAAGGCCTTCCTTGGTTCCCAGTAACTTCACTTCTTGCAGTGAAGGAACTGTCAAAAACCCCTTGGAGCTGGACCTCAGTGTCTAGGCTGTATGATGGGGGTGGAGACGCTCCTTCAGGTATACTGGGTCGAGGCTTTTAATGTCAGCACCAACACTTTGAATTGTGTTTGGAAATGTACTGGGAGTCAGTGTAGATCCTTTAGGACCAGTGCTATATGGTCTTGGCGGCACTCCCAGTCACCAGTCTAGCTGCCACATTCTGGATTAGTTGTAGTTTCCAAGTCACTTTCAAAGGTAGCCCCACATTGAGTGCATTGCAGAAGTCAAGTGGGAGATAACCAGAGCATGTACTACCCTGGCAAGACACTGCACAGGCAGGTAGGGTCTCAGTCTGTTCCAAATGATCTCTTTGAAGCGTGGAAGCTGTTTCTGCATGGGCTGATCCTGCATCTCTTTAACAACGTGTGTAAACAATAGCACATAAATGGGAAATAACAGGAGTTTCATGGGAAGTAACCTATACAGTAGTTCAGTGTTCCATGTTCCAAACAGCACCAAGTGTACTATTGCCAAGGTATAGTCAAAGTGATATTGCTGACCATCATCCATGACCATCCTTGGCTGAGACTGATGGGAGCCCAACACCACATGGAGAGCCCCATGTTGGCTACCTCTTCTGTTGCCTATAATATGTTTAATTACAATGGAACTTGCTTACCTCTTGCCACTGTATTATCACAATACTGACACCATATTTCAAATATATATTATATAGTCACCCCCAAAAATTTTTTCCTGCACATTGGGTAGACAGAATCATGAAAGTCCTATTTTGTTGCTGTCACTTAGATTAGCAATTTTTCAACAGATCAGCACATTAGACTAAGAAGGAAAGTTGGAGCTCTACATTGGGAAAACCCAAGACCTTAAATGACCCAAGACCAAGAAAGATATAAAATATTAAATTGCCTAGTAAGAACTAGGCTGAGATGCTCCACAAGGATTGGTCTGTGTTCTGCTCTAGTTGCATTTATTGGTTGGTGGTTCCATCTATCATATAGTGGTCCTCATTAACATTTCACAATGGTTCCTAAGGCTCATGAACAATCTTATTATGAAGTTATTATAGACAATCTAGTTTATCCTTCCTGCTCTTTGAGGAATACTCTTTGAGGAAAGAGTATTCCTCATTTTTTTGTATGTCAAGGTGTATATGCTGTTGAAAAGTGTGAACCTTGTGAAACACTTTCCTTCAGAGGCTTCAGTGGTTCCCTCATGCAATGAGATGCAAAGCTTTTTGACATGTCAGCATTTCATTGGCTGCTGGCTGTAAGGTGGGATTTCACCAACATACTGATTGCAAACAAGGCTTCCACAACATTCTGTGCAAATATGCAAGGGAAATACTGCATGGCCACGTGGTGGCATCACATGATATGACGTCACAGCGCCACGCCCCTTGAAAATGACGTCATAGCACGAAATCACGCGGGAGTTTCCACTTCGGAGTTGTTCCAGGAGTTGTGCCAGAGTAAGGGAAGGGAAGTGGAGGGCACAGGTGAGTAGTTTAAGGGTGGGGGGCACCTCTATAGCACTCCCAGAGCACTCCCAAGAAGCCCCACCATCCTTCCTGGAGAGTTGGTGCTGATGGAGGGAACCAATGGGAGCCCTGGACCACGCGCCTCCCTATTGGTCCACCGACTGACATGCAAATGAGGGCCGACGTCACTTCCTTGGACAAATCGAGCGCCATTTTCTCTTTCTGGCTTGGGAAGGAGGGAGGAGTAGCAGCCGGAGGTGGGTGGATGGGAGCGCGGGCTCAGTGGGGCTGAGCGGGGCGCCCGGTCCGACGCTGCAGGGCGAGAGGTCGGGGCGAGGATGCTGCGGCTGGTCCTCCTGCTGCCTCCGCCGCCGCTGCCCGTCCTGCTGGGCCACTGAGCGCGGGCTGCAGGTCGAGACCGGGAGGCGGGGCAGGGCGGGGCGGCCGCGGAAGGAGTGACCGAGCAGCCGGCCGACCAAGCAAGCGGCCGCGGAAGGAGGCGGAGGAGGTGGCGCCGGAGGCTGCAACGCGTCCAAGCGCCTCGGGGAGGCGCGAGCGCAAGAACCGGCGGGCGGGCAGCGGGCTCCCCCTGCCGCCCGGACAGGTAGGTGCACCATTGCGGCGCTTCGCTGAGCCCTGGTGCCCAGGGCGGCCTCCGCCCCCCTCCTCAGGCCGCCTTGGCAGGAGCCGCCTCGCTGCGCTGCCAGCCAAGCCACAGCCAGAGGGCAACCCCAGCCTCGTGGGGAAGCCCGCCTTCCCTTCCGCGGGAGCGGGGGGGGGGGGAGCCGCGAAGGGAAGAAAGGGCTTCTTAGCCTGCTCGCCTCTCCCCCGCGCTGCCACCAGCTCTACTAAAGTCCGGGGCTTCCTCGGCGGCTAGGGAGGATGGAATGTCGTGAGGCATTCGTGTTTGCAGCATTATTATTATTATGCGTTTAACAGCACCGGCTCTGCCGCTCTCCTTCATGTGAAACATCAGTGATTTCAGGAAGCCTGTAAACTCTCGACTGCTTCGTTGGGGGGTGGCCAAAGCTAGACCCATTTTTTAAAACAAAAAAATCATTTTTGAATACTAAACCGGTTGCTTAAGGTTGTGATTTTTTTTGGAAGTGCATTAACGGGGTTTGAGTTACAGAGATGGACTGGAGCAAGCTGTCGAGGCTGTTTATAGAGTGGTGGCTGGCTAGTGTGGTACTTTTCTGGTCCCAACACTTGAGGGTCGGTTGATAGCGTTGCACATTTTAGGATCTTGCATTTAATAGTCACTGTGGTACTGTATGTGTGATTGGTCTGTTTCCAGCAAGTGATCTGTATTTCCATGCACAAATGGAAGAGTCTGTGAGAGAACTCATATTCCACTGAGAACTGGAATCCAGAACCTTTTTCACAAAGCCATGTGTCTGTATGGCCTTAGAAGTGCATGTCTCTCTTTGGTCATAGTGGCTAACCATATGGCAGCTGGAGAAATCTGACATTTTAGGCTTGTAAAGGCTTGAACTTGCAAATGTGTTCCTGGCCCACAGTTAGATTAAGAAAGGGAGATCATCAGGAAAGGCAGGATAACCAAAGGTGCAGAGGAGACAGTACAAGAGAAGAGGGAAGAAGTCCTGTGCTCACATACAAGTGAGAAGGAAAATGAGAGAGGTAACACTTTGCAGCTCAGACACATTTTGTTTCTGTGATTTTGTCCTCTTTATCTTCTTACAAAAAGCACTATTTTTTTTCTTTACTCCATTTATATGCAGCTTAATATATTTAAAAAATCTCTCAAATGAAGTACTGTAAACTGAAACAGCAACGAACAATAAATAATACAGAAATACATTTAACAAATAATTGCATTAATGCAATTAACAGTTTACAGAAATACAGTTAACAAATAATTGCTGATACAAATAAGCCACCCCTCCATTCACAGTTCCTTCTCCAGCCTCTGCCCTTTCTCCTGCAGCTTCTTTATTGTCTCTTGGGCAGGGCTTGCATTTATAGGCAGGTATCAAGGTGGGCTCCTGCCAGCGTAGCAGTTTGAAAGCACGTCAAAGTGCAAGTAGATAAATAGGTACTGCTCCGGCAGGAAGGTAAATGGCGTTTCCTTGCACTGCTCTGTTTCGCCAGAAGCGGCTTAGTCATGCTGGCCACATGACCCGGAAGCTGTACGCCGGCTCCCTCGGTCAGTAAAGCGAGATGAGCGCCGCAACCCCAGAGTTGGCCACGACTGGACCTAATGGTCAGGAGTTCCTTTACCTTTACCTATTACCACACCTGGCTCCAGGTGCAGTAGGTTTGGTGAATTTCCCAGGGGGGTGTTGAGGATGGGAAAAGGACACCCATCCACTAAAAAGTTATTTCTCCAGCCTCTGCCCTTCTCTTCAGCTGATGTAGCTTCAGGAGCTCATTAATTCTATGTGGAAACTTGGTATTTCTGCAGGCAGGTGTATCAATGTGGTCTTTTAAAGAAAACTTAGTGTGTTTGTTGCCTCTCCTAGTCAGCAGCGTTGTCATGGCTGTCTTGGCCTGAGTGTTTAGTCCAGAGTAGACATGCTGAATGATGGCAGGTTAATGATAGAATTGTAGAGTTGGAAAGACTGTGGGTCATATGGTCCAACACCCTGCAATGCAGAAATCTTAGCTAAAGCATCCATGACAGATGGCTTGAATATACAATCTTGATTGCCTTATATTAGTTTTTAAAAAATTGTTTAATGCATCTTCACATTTTAAGATCAAACTGAAGAGGCTTTCAAATGTAGTTGTGCACAGAATTGTTCTTCAGATCATGATCTTGAAACGAGGAAGAGCAGGAGAGATCTGTCATGGCTGGAATTTTGCTGCTTAAGAGTCAAAACACCATTCATGTTCTATGACAGATTATCGTTTCAGCAATTGGAAGGCTTTGAGTGAAGTTCTCTCCTGTGCACTGATGTAAATGTAAAATTTCCTTATGGTTCTTTTGGTTTTGGTCTTGGTCTTGTAACTCCGCTGCTGCTCAAACTTATGTCATTTATCTCTGTCAGCTCTTTGGCCCTTAATATTCAATGATGTAAATTTTCTGGAAAGTTTTGGAATGGAATTTCTTCCAATGCAAATTAGGCTAATTAACATAGTGGAATTTGTATTGGAATATTTTCAGTTTCCATGGAATTTCTTTTCTGATTTCCTAGAGAGTTCTAATTTAGTATGCTTATTTATTTTATATGTATATAGTAAACAATGGTTAAAAACTTTGCTTGCCTAACATATTTTAAGGGGTAACTGTTACCATTGAGCCTATGAAGCAGAACATTTTTCATGGAAAAATAAAGCACTGGAATATTTTCTGTCTCATGTTGACTATGTTGTTATGCAAAACATTATTCTCACATGAGAAAGTGGTGAGCAAACCAAATTATGTATCATGTATAAAGTGGAGCAGTCCAGTCCAGGAATTACGTTTTCCAGTTCACTAGGGTCAGGAGCAGCTCCAGTCCAGGTCTTGCATACAAGCTCTATAGAGATCTGATCCTGAAGCAGCTGAAGATGTAGATTTATGGTGGGCTTTCCCCTCTATGTGCTCAGGAGTCCACAGTTTTAGAGGGCTACATCAGAGGCAAGACCCTGAGTCAGAAGAAGGTGAGATCTTTGTCTCATGACTTTGTCTCACATGCTTTCCAAATAAATGCAGACAAGAGAAACAAAGGAGGAGAAAGTTCTTTGTTCCAGTAGGCACAGCTTACCTTCCATCTCAGTGCTCCCAGGCCAAACATAGACACTTTTGTCTCCTTACCTATGAAAGCTCAGGCAGCAAGCATGTATCCCAGGAACAGAGTTCAAGAGGAGCCTGGCACATGGTTCAAGATGGAGAGCAGGCATGTATGTGGTGGGCTGCACTGTGGGAAAGTTCCTTGCTTTGACTTTTGTCAGCTCCAGTCTGATACTGCTAAGAAGAGTTTGGATTCAATATCCCGCTTTATCACTACCCGAAGGAGTCTCAAAGCAGCTAACTTTCTCCTCTCCCTTCCTCCCCTACAACAAACACTCTGTGAGGTGAGTGGGGCTGAGAGACTTCGGAGAAGTGTGACTAGCCCAAGGTCACCCAGCAGCTGCATGTGGAGGAGCGGAGACGTGAACCTGGTTCCCCAGATTACGAGTCTACCACTCTTAACCACTACACCACACTGGCTAAGTAAGCAGCTGTGCATAGCACAGTTAACAAGCTTATTCATGGCAGTTACTTGCATACCAGTGCAATGTGTTGTTCTCTTAGACAACAGTTCTAAGTATCCACAGCATGCTCAGGGGATGGAAAGCATGGTGCTGGATATGTTTTGAAAGCTTTGGTTGCATCCAGTTGCACTAGAAACTTTGCCTGCTTCTTCCACCTGCTGGAATCCTACCACACTGGCTATTTAGCATTGCAATCTTCTGTTTGTATGTGCATTTCATCCTCTGGTTATGCCGCGATATGGCTTTTGCAGAAAATGTGTTAGCTGAATAATGAATAACTTGTGGCTAGCACTGAACAAAAATATGAAAAACCTGAACATTGATAGCTTATAAAATTAGAAATGGTGGGGAAAATTGAACTTGGAGTCACCTGATGAAATTGATTGGTACTAGGCTAAGGGTAGAACAGTAAATAATTAAGGCAACATCTTACAGAATTCACTGCCACACTGTTGTGACTGCGATGGAAGCATAGGATGTAAGTTTTTAAAATTAAGATGTGGCAATGGCTTTTTTAAAAGGATTGGAGCAATTCACGGGTTCCTCATTGGACTATGGATATTTTAGCTTCATTGCTGTACTGGTCAGGAAGGAAGGGACTTTGCTTCCTTCACACCACAGATGTTGTGGAAGCTGTGTGTGCTGATGGAGCATGGACAGAGCAATTTCTCTGATCCTCTTGCATTTCCATGCTAGCCTAGGAGGAAGGTACTTTGTTTCCTAGCATAGAAGACGTATGAGCTGACAGAAGAGGCACACAGTGATTTGTACCCCTCCACCAGCCTGTTCCCTCACCTGGATGAAGTTCCATGAATGTGCCTGCATGGAATTCCTGGTCACCCATGATAAGTAATTCAATACAAGGTGGTTATATCTTATTTGTGTACAATAAATTGGAAGTTACAAGGTTAAAGGCAAGCAGTTATGGGAGAAGAATCATAGGCTGGCTTTATTATACAGGAAGTAAGTTACCATGCCCATCACATTGAGTTAGAGAAGATGGTTAGACACTAGATGCCATTCTGGTTGGAATATTTAATGCAGCTACTACAAATGCATCCTAGAACAATCTCTGTTCTTTGGAAAAAGAATTGCTTGAAACATCCATATAAAAAAACCTCTTAATACCAAGCTTTCAAGTGACACCCTTATCAGTTTTTAGAAGTCACCACATACAAAAGAACATTCTTGGCTTCATGGAATATTTTATTGTAGTCAATTGATGGTATTATTTTTTACTTGCCAACTGAAAAGTGTCTCAGCCTGTGCTTACAGTCTTGGAGGTATAGCAGTTTCTGTTGCTTTCAGTTTTGCATCAGGTAATTACATTCTGGTACACAGTCGTACCTTGGTTTTCGAACACCTTGGTATTCGTTCAATTTGGCTCCCGAACACTGAAAACCCAGAAATAAGTGTTCCGGTTTTTGAACGTTTTTCGTAAGCCGAACGTCCGACACGGCTTCCACTTGAGTGCAGGAAGCTCCTGCAGCTAATTGGAAGCCACATCTTGGTTTTTGAACGGTTTTGGGAGTCAAATGGACTTCTGGAACGGATTAAGTTTGAGAACCAAGGTTCCACTGTACTCTTATAAACAGACGAATGACCTTGTCATAGCATTTTGAATGTTCTGCATCTTGGGATCATATTACTAGGTATCCCCCAAAATCTTAACATCTCTCTTGAATAGGTAGAAACTTGGAAGTGCATGTGATACTTACCATAGTATGTTTTCAAAGCTGGGGGTGAATGGGGGTGGTGGTCCCCACTGAGGACCTGGTATGATTTTGCTCTTCCAAGTTGGCTTGGAAGATTGTATATACCTATTAGGGAACACAGTTGGTAGTGAGGTAGTATGGCTTTCTGGCTGTAACTGTGTTTGCCCTATGGATTGTTTGGTGGTGGTGGTTGCGTAGCATGCACATCATATGTCTTGAAAGATGTAGCTATTTTTGTCAGCTAGTATTGTGACATATCACTTGGCAGTGTATAGCAATCAAACTAAAGAAGTGTGTATCTGAAATTCACACCTTGAGTTTGGCTTCTAAACTCTTAATACAGATTACTACTTACATTTCAGTAACTTAGTACTTTGAGCAACTTCTTCAGACAAATAGATGCTGGAAGGAAAATACTGAAGTTTTGTGGTGGTCTCCACTTGCAATGTTTGAACAGAAGAATTGCACCTCTTCAGCAATAAAGAACTTGAGCAGTAGCATTCATGTACAGGCAGGGTGGATAAAAATGAATGATTAAAAAAAACACAGGGATTTTTTTATTATTTAAATTGGGCTTTTTTATTTAAATCAGATTTTTAAAATAAAATGCTTTTGGAGGAAAAAGCTTTCTAAAGATGGTTTGCTTAGGATTTGTTTTAAGTTTTTCATCATCAGTCTGGTTTTTTGTTAAAAAAAATCGTTTAACCACATCAGTTAACAAACATGGATACATATGCAATAATGTTATTGTTTTAGTTAAATAAATTGTTTAAATTGTTATTAAGGAAATGTTTTTTTCTCCTTCCAATAAAGTACAGCAGAAAAGCTGTCCAAATATAAACAATAATTTCATAACCTGTCTTTGTTTTTCTGTTAGTATAAACCAAATCAGTAATTTTGGATATCTGTAAAAACTACTCTGAAAATTTATTATTCCAAAAATGAAACCTTCATCTGGTTGTAAATATTAAGATTATACCAGCAAAAATGAGTCTTTCTGTAAAAAAAGATTTAAATCAAGCCTTACTGACTAGTAAAATCCACCCCGCGTACAGGTAGTGCTACTGTATTTTTATTGTGTTCAGTGGCACTTACTCCCAGGGAAGTGTGTACAGGAATTGCAACCTTCCTGTGATAAATATAGCTGCATATGTATTATTTGTTGCCTGCCACAGAAAGTGTAAAATCTACAAATATACTCATTTGTTAAAATACTCAGTAATGAAAGTGAGATTAATTTGAATTTTCTAATTGCATAAGCATAATTTGAAATATTATATTTAACAAAATGATGTATATATGTTGTGTCACCTTGTTTTCTAGGCAAAATTCAACATGCTTCAAATTCCTGTGCAAAATCTTGATAATATAAGGAAGGCTCGGAAGAAAGTAAAGGGTATTCTAAAGGATATTGGGCTTGACAGCTGCCAGGAGTTACTTCAGGTAAGACCCTTATAGTTCTCTATTGTCATTCTTCTTAAGTGAGCTCATGAGTCTTATAAGTGTGGAAATATTGCTTGAAAAAGAGGAGTGGAAAACCAGTTCCAGTACAATTGTCCATGAGTAAACATCATGAGATCCTCTGTAAGTCACTGTGTGAGTGATCATAGGTCTTCAACTGTCTTTTTATAAGATTCAATTTGGGGATTTACTTGTAGCATGCATATTGACTCTTTTTTAAGAGACAGGTTTGCAGATTGGAACTCTTCAGTTATTTATTTATTTATTTAATACATTTTTCTCGTGTTTCATTTAGAATGACTCTTAGATTACATCCTATGAAACATGACTTGATATATTTCATGTGTCTCTTTTTCTTAAAATAAACATAGAAGTGAAAGCTTTGGTTTGCACAGAAGTAGGAAGTACTAATATACTAGTTTCGCTTGTCAAGAAACAGTATTTACAGAATACACAACTCCTTCAACACCTGTAAAGCTAGAAAAAAGACCAACTATGATAGGTCACATGAAAATATGAATGGAATGAGAGATCTTTGTTTAGCTTACAGATTCAATTGGCATTGGGTACATTAATCTGAGGCTGTGAAGCTCAAAACATAAGATTTTAAAAACAGGATTACTTCAAATACAGTCAACCTACTCTCACTTGGAGTGGGAATGCACATCAGTTAAAAAGACTGGGCATTCCTGCTTCCTCCTTTATTGTGAGAAAAGAATGGGAAAGAGGAAGTGTGTCTTTGTGGAACTGGTAGCAGAGATTTGACTAGGCTTCCTTCTGGATAAAGGACTAGTTGCTCAGATAATTTTGTCTTGGTGGCTGCTGGGGAGCTGTTGGAGTGTGTGTTTATCTTCAACACCTATATATTTTGCTATCGGTGTGCATGCTATGGAAGCTTCAGTAAAGCTGTTAAGCTCACCAACATGAACCAGTTGTTTTACTTGGCACACACAAAACACACACTACATATTTACACACTATATACAGGTTACATGTAGGCTTCTCTCCTTCTGGTACCAGAGGGGTTTCTGTACTTTAAAGTCCTTGCTTAACAAAGTCCACACACAAGCCAACTTGCAGTTATTCCTGCAACAACTTAAAATCCTCTGGTCCCGAAGTCTGGCAATTCTCCAAGTCTTCTCAGAGAACCTCTTCTCAAAGTGTTCAGGTAACTCCACAATTACACAAGGATCCACTCCTTCCTGATAATGACCACAACCAACGACCCATGACCAGTGCTGTAATCTGAGCTCTTTCATACACAAAGTTCAATCTACCCAGTAACACTAATAGGGAAGTCACCAGATTTAGCCAGGTGCATCTCAGCAATGAGAAAGCTCTTTCCTCACTAAGAAAACTAACCCCTTAACAGGAGGTTGGCATGAGTTTCTGGTGAATTTGTGCAGGAGTATTAGTCATTGTTTTGCTTTGACTATTTGTTGTGCATGATAAATAATATTTTAATGGTTTTCTGAATTTTGGAAAGACTGGGGGGAAAGTAAAGCAAGAATAGAATTGTATTTTTTGCTGTGTAAAAGCAGCAGAAGCTGGTGGCGCTGTTGTAGAGTCTGGAAACAACATACACACAGTGTGAATACAGATGACTAAGTTAACATGTAGCTAACGGGGCCACATTGTAAATGTGTATAGCAATTCAGATAGCTGTGCCTGGCTTTGTTGTGGTATCACACACACATTGCTGTTGCTCCACCCCTAGTTACTGGCTAGTTCATTGCTATGAAGTGAAAACCTACCCTTCCATGCATTGTTGCCATGATTTGTCACTATATCCTGTTTTTTTGTTTACAGAAGTTGATAGTCTTAAAAGTTTGCGCCAAGCAGATGAGCAAAATATTGTTTGCTCTTTTAGGAAAAATTGAAGTTCCCCCAAGTTGTTTTTCATTTTCATATTACTATTATTTATACCCCATCCATCTGGCTAGGTTGCCTTTGAAGCTCACTGGTTTATTAAAGATTATGCATAGGGGTTTTTAAGTTATTTTTTTTAAAAAACATGAAATCAATGTCAGTCACAAACACACATTCCATCAGGGCACTTCATTACATCAAACACACAGAACTTTAACTTCAGAGATATGACTATAGTTTCTTGACAAGCAAAGCTTGTTCAGATACACCAGAAATTGTGCATTTTAAAAGTCTAGCTCAATCAATTGCAAATATTTAAAACTTTCAAATTGCATAAACTACACTTGATATAGAAGTATTAAACTTGAAATCTGATCAAAGTTGGAAAGGCAGGGGAGACAAGCTGTAAAGAAAACTCTAGCTGTGAGACTCTATAGCTTGGGTTAATACCTTCCACGCTCAGTGTCATCTGTAGATTACCCACACAGAAGCAAGTAGTGTGGGGAAGCCTTAAGATCTGATAAGCTCACCAACTTTACCACACTTTGAAATCCACTATTGGAAAAAGGCAACATAGCATATATATTTTTCAAATTACAATTTTAATTTTGAGGTGTGTGCAGTATTGTGTGAGTAGAGCTGTGCTTGTGCCGCCTCTACTCACTAGCCCCTAAAATCTGCTTCAGAGGGTCCCCCAACTCTGTGGAGTAGTTTTTGCTGGTGTTTTGGGACGGCAGGGGGGAGTCCTGTTGTGCAAGGGAGGTATTGTGAGTGAATGGAGCAGAAGCATTGGCTACAGCCTGCAGTTTATATCCAACATAATGAACTTATTGACTTAGAATTGTATAAAATAGGGTTTTCTTTTAGTTGCATGCTGTTTTAGAAATCTTTGTTTTTTTTTGTAGACTCTGAAAAGTTTTGACCCAGGAGAAAAATATTTCTGCAACACTTCATGGAGTGATGTGTCTCTTTGGGAGTCTGTGACCAGAAGAAGGGTATGTTTATTCATTACAGTTTTCAGAATGCTGTTTGAGCCCACTGGTTTGTAAATACCTAGTGGATTTATTTTAGCCTTTGTGATACAGCATGGGATCAACTGTGCAATGCAAACTGTTTCTTAGATGGCTGTCGATCTTAGAAACTGATTGCAATATAGCAAGAGGTGTGCATGCTTTTCTTAAGTTCACATGGAACTTGGTGTATTTTTTTTTTTTTTAGGATGCCATTATAATGACTGATTTGAAGATGAAAAGAAAATGATGGTCTTGAAAATGATGATCTCAAAGAGTAAAGAAACTGTATTATTGTTTCCTGGTGACTAACTGATCACCAAGCAGTAGCTTTCCCACATTGCTTTCTGTGTTGGCTAGAATCCAAATTTTCACCCAGTTTTTGAATGGGGCTATGGGATGGGGTTAAGTTGCCAGCACAGCAACATAAAACATCTACATCATTTTGCTTGTTCTGCATACAGTTTGTGTTGTTATGCAAGCATATTAGTGATGAGAAAGTTGTGTTCATATAAATGCATAAGATGTTGGCTTTTTGTTAATGCTCTCTTGGATGTGGAAAGTTTTGATCGCCTGAAGAAACTTTTATGTTGACTGAAATTAGTATAGTGGCTTTCAGAACTTTGGTATTTTTATTGGGCAATCAACGTAAATATGCCTTTTGTAGATGCCAGTTGAAGTAACTGCCCCTTTTTCTTGTTTTTCAGAGATACAGAACAAATCCGTACTGCTGTAGCCTCTGCAAATTCTCATCAAAATTTCTTTCTTCTTTCAAAAACCACTTGAACCGTTACCATGAAGATGAAGTTGACCAAGAATTAGTTGTTCCTTGCCCAGAATGTGCATTTGCTTCTCATTCCAAAGTAGTGGGGAAACACCTTCGTATATTTCACTCTAAGAAAAAAATTCAAAACTATAATGTGAGTGGTGGCATGAGACAATTCCGGAGTGATGCAGTAAACTTCATATGCCAGAAATGTCAGTTTACAGACACATTATACTATAATACGAAGAAACATGTATTGGTAACCCATTTCCAAAGCCTAATAAGCACATACTTCGAGGAGAGGCCTGATGAAAGTGAAGAGAATTTTACTGATCACTACTGTAAAAAGTGCAATGCTTTTGCAAACAGTCGGGATTCTTTAATATACCATGTCCTGACATCTGAAGCACACAAAGACCTGGAGAATATATTGAGACCTATAATTTCAGTGCAGCCTAAAAAATCAGGACAAGCAAAGTCACAGCATATCATCAGTATTGCACCCAAGCCTTCCACAGTTGGAGCCACACCATCGCTGATACCTACCACTGCTTCAGTGGGTTCACCTTCTACATGTATCCAACTTTCACTTCCATCAATGAATCAGAATCAGAATGTGGTGCCAACAAAAGCAGTCCCAAACACAGTTGGACCAAGTGCCTCCAGTAGCCTGACACATCCATCATCATCAGCTTCAGTTGCCCAGTCATGTCATACACTACTGCCTAGCCAAGCAGGTCCGAACAATGTGACTCTTCGGCCTGCAGTTCCTCATCCAGTCTTTGTTTCTCATCGACTTCCTGTGAAGCAGCCAGTGAGACCTGACATGCTCTGCCTAAACCAGCCTCCTGGGAGCATAAGTCGAACTGTTCCTCCAGGAGTCCTTTCATTCACTCGGCCTGTCCGGCCTACCCTGCTTCCTGTTAATCAATCTGTTAGGGCCGTTAGCAGTCCAGTTTTGCCGGGGTCTCTCCCTGTAACTCAGCCTGCTGGTTCTCTGAGCAGACCCATTGCGGCTAGCTCTGTTCCTGTAAACAGGCCTTCTTCACCTGGCGTCCTTGCTGTAAACCGACCTGTTGGTAGCTTGAACCAGCCCAGTGGTCCTGGGGTCCTTCCAGTCACCCAGGCGATCCCACCAGGGGTTCTTCAGTTTAATCATCCTGTTGCACCTGGAGTTCTTCCTGTAAACCAGTCAGTTGGACCTGGGATTCTCCAGTTCAATCAGCCTGTTGCACCAGGAGTACTTCCTGTAAACCCGTCTGTCAGACCTGGAGTTTCTCAGAATGCTACTTTACTGACTGCGGGACCTATCCTTCGACAGTTAATTCCAACTGGCAGACAAGTTAATGGGATACCTACGTATACCCTTGCCCCAGTTTCAGTAGCTTTGCCTGTGCCAGCGGGTGGAGGGGTGACAACAGCTCCACCTCCTCAGATGCCTGTTCAGCTGATGCAATCTAGTACAGTTACTCAGCAGTCTCAGGCTCCAGCTACTGTGCCTTCCTCTGAAGTAGTAACTTCTTCCACAAATACCCTTGCCAAGACTTCTGCCTCTGCCTCTGCAATGAGCCTAGCCCTTAAACAGGCCAAGCAGTGGAAGACTTGCCCTGTTTGCAGTGAGCTTTTCCCATCAAACGTCTATCAGGTGCACATGCAAGTGGCTCACAAATGCAGTTCAGGGAAGACGGGCAAGCTTGATACAGACAAAGTTGCAGCCTGTGCACCTTTTCTGAGATGGCTAAAAGATAAGACAGTCAGGTGTTTTTCTTGTAAATGTTTTCTCTCTCAGGCAGAGCTTATAGAACATATTTTCATACATGGATTAGCTTGCCTGTTTTGCACCAGTACTTTTCACGACCTAAAATGCCTTGTGGATCATACTAAAACTGTACATAAGGGGAAGAAGAAACTACATGCAGATTATGATGACAAAGGTTTTCAACTTGAGAGTGATTCGGAAGGTGACCTGGTGTTTCCTCACTTTGACTTCAACATAACTGTAAAAGAAGAACTTTGTGAAAAAGAAGTATACCTAGCATTACTTGCTGGGGTAAATTCAAGGACACTTATTCCTCTGTACATGAAGCTGCAACATGAGACTGCTGATATGAATAATGGCAATAAGAAAGTATCAACTTGCCCTTTTTGTTACGGTGTTTTCACTAGCCTAGAAGCCTACGAGTTCCATTTGAAGGACAGGCACCATATCATGCCAACTGTGCACACCATTTTAAAGACCCCAGCTTTCAAATGTATCCACTGCTGTGGTGTATATACTGGCAACATGACTCTGACTGCTATTGCTGTGCATCTGCTTCGCTGCCGGAGCGCTCCCAAAGACAGCACCCCAGCTGTGAAGATGGAGCTTGAACTCGACGAGAAGAAAGATCTGGCACTTGTGAATGGTGAAAATCATGATGATCCTTCTCTCTCAACAAAGAGGAAACTATCTGATCACCTTTATTCTGTTGCAGAGGACCAAATGAATGATGACCAGCCATTCCTGATTATAGACAGTGGCACAGCCCAAGTTCCAGCTAAGGAAATGACTTTTGTGCCTTCCAAGAGACAAAAGACTGATCATAAGTCTGAAACTAAGGGCCAGCCCTCCGTTGAGAATCTTCACATTTTAGCATTAAATCCAAAGCCATTCCAACAGTGCTCAAATGAAGTTCAGAAACTGTTTCTTATAGATTATTTTCACAAGAAGCCGTATCCCTCTAAAAAGGAGTTAGAGTTACTGTCATCCAGTCTGTGTGCTTGGAAAGTTGACATTGCATCATTCTTTGGGAGAAAGAGACACACCTGCCTAAGGGCAATAAAAAAGCTTAAGCCTTCTGTGCTTTTGGGATTCAATATGTCTGAACTTAAAAATGTGAAGCACAGTTTGAATTTAAAATGTGAATCAGAAGATGTGTAATTTTTTTTTTAAAAAAAACTCTCATAAGGCAATCAAGATTGCATATTCAGGCATCTGATATGGATGCTTTAGTTCAGATTCCTGCATTGCAGGGGGTTGGACTCGACCCTCGGCATCCTTCCAACTCAATGATTCTTTGAATTGTCTCACTGATTTAGTTTCTTGTGATTATTAAAAGATTAGTACGCAGTGCCTCTTTCATTTGGGCTGTGTGTTCTTTGTGGAAGTAGGGTACAGTATAGTATACCTGAGGCTCTGGGTTTTTGTTTTGTTCTTTTTTGCTGTTCATGGGGTAGTTTTCTCTGCCTATGGTTTTTATACAATTGTGTAACAATTTTCCTGGCTTTTTTTAAAAAAGTACAAATTGTTTCTAAAAGTGTATATGTTTGATAAAATAATAAAACTATTAGGAGGGCCATAATTTAAAAAAACCACCTCCCCTGTCTAAAATTAATATGGTTAACTTGTAACCTAATCTTCAGATTGCTCTCCAAATTAACAACAGATTTACCAGTGACAGCTATAACAAATGCAGAAACTTTGATTAATTGAAAAGTAGCAGTTGCTGTCTTTAGTTATGAAACATGTAAGCCAAGGATTTGCAAGCACTGTTTTCTAAACTATTTGTTTTACAATAAGAAACTATGAAGGCTTACATAAAAAATGGCAACTTTTCTCCCCTGAAGTTAAAACTTTGGTTTAATAATCCTTGATTTGCATTTTGGAATAAATAAAAGAGAGCTGTCCATTTGATACTGAGCTATAATGACAACCTAGGGATCTTTTCATATCTATTGCTTGCTGGGAGCTCTGATGACATAGCATACTGTTCCAGGCAGCACTTGGCTATGTACACTTTATGAAGGCTTTTCACTGGCTGCTCTGCTCTATGTTCGCAAATAATCCCAAGCCACTTTTGTTTGGGGCAAGGGATCAAAGACTTCAGCAACACTAGCCTAGTGCAGGCCCTGAGTTTATTCAAGTTTCTCACTGCATTTGAATCAATGTTTATTGAAAGCTCTTGCTATCATTACAGTAGCTGAATTATTTCCTGCGTCACCCAGATGACAACCTTGTCTAAAGTTAGGCAAGAGATTGAACATGCAGAGTACTCTTTTAAAAACAAATAGGCCTGAGAACAGGGGCAGGTTTTATTGCTTCTCTTGTCTCTTTCTTTTCAGCAATGTATGTTCTGATATCTACAAAATACTATTGTTTTAACCACCAACATTTAACATTCTGTTCAGCTTGACTAGGACACCTTATTACTTTAGCATCAAGAAAAGAAAATGATATATTTGGTGTGCTGACTTGACATTGTTTTCTAGTTACTAACGTGTCTTTTATGGCAAGAGAATTTTTGTTAAGGTGAAACTGCATGTAAATACCTGTGCAATTTAAGCAGTTGCATTATAGGCTGTTCAGTTTCTATAAATGTCAGAAAATTGTTCAGAGGGCTTTTTGGTTTGGTTCTATTCTTTAATACAATCTTGTCTGACAGTGAATAATGCCAGTGCAAAAAAATAAATAAATTCTGCAATGGGGGTCCTGTAGGCACAAGTAGATTATTTACTTTTGTTTCAGCATTGATTCTTATGTATATGCCAGAACTTGGTGAAAGAAATGGATTCAGGGGTGAGCTGAAGTAGTGATTACTACTTCTTCTACTGTTTTAACTTTGACCTTCATCCATTCATGTGAGAATGCCCAGAGAATGTGGAATAGTGCCTCCCTCTGCCATTTTGTGGGAAAAAAACTAGGAGGTAAAAGTAGTGGCAAAAGCAACCTGCTTTTACCTGAAACCCAGATGCTGGCAGTAAGTACAAAACAAAAATCACTGCAGACGTTAAGGAAAAATCAACTTTGGTTTGGGAAATGACGACCTATAAATCAAAACTGACTGAAGTGCAAATATCTGTGTTCAGTGCCGACCAACTAGGCTGAATTTCAACTTAGCCAAAGTTAATATGTGAGCTTATTTTAAGTTGCAGGATACATTATATGACAGTGCTAATTATTATGCTTGGCTCTCACTACAGCACATGTCTGAATACTGCATGTATGATCTGCCAAGAATGGAAGTGAATAGAGGTGCATTAGCGGTGCTTTCGTGAACAGCTCCTCTTAATTTTTCTAGACGCCAAGGATTATGAAGGAGTGAGAAGAGCACATAAAGCTTGAGCTGCTCCTTACAGTAGGAGAGAGCCTGGTCTGTTACATGTTAGAGCCATTGATCTGTTGACTTCAAATAAACCCAAGTTTTCAATTTTAGATGTGTATAGAAGTTTTTAAAGTGACGTAATGAAGCAGCATTCAAGCAAGCAGCCCTTTGAGAACTCTTTGTTTCCTGTATACTGTGTCTTAGACCCTGTAGGCAGGCTTGAGCGGTAAAACTCCCTAGCAGCACTACTTCAGGCCACAGGTGTGTTGGGTGTTTGGATATGCACTGGTGAGGGGCATTGCCTATGCAGGCTGTGTATATTAGTGAGACACTTAGGTTGGATCCTCTTTCCTGACAGGTAGTCTTTTACATGAAACATGATTCCATTTAATCGTGTAGCAGCCCACTCAGACTGAAAGAGAATTAAGAAAAAGCTTTGTTTGCCACTGCATTCTGCTGAATACATTCTGTGCACCCTTTGATTCTGTAGAGTTATGTTAGTCATCTCATGTTTGGGTGAGATTATAATACATAATTAAGAACTACTATCCCGAAAAGAACCACATTCTATCTCCCCACCAGTATCCCCTGTACAGTAGTGAAGAATTGATTATCAAGAGGGTGCAGAAAGTACTTGTGCTTGCAAAAGCCTTTGGCTAGGTTTCTCAATATGGCAGCATTGAAAATAGTTTCACTGCTAGAGGAAAAGTCCAAATTCCATAATCCTCTTAATAAAAATACATCCTAGTTTCTGTAACAATGTGAGAGTTGACTTATATAGATGAGGGGTTGCCAGTCTTTTTTACCAGTGCACACAGTTTAAATTTTGAGAGTTAACAGGCTGCCATTGGGGTGGGGGGATGGCATGCCATAACACTATATTAGAGAGTATGATCTTGATGAATTCATTGGCCATAATCCCAAACAAGTGGGCTTATGAGTGCAACCTTACATATTTATAGTTTAAAAATAAAAACTTCATACGCTAAGGAATCTTATTTAAACTTTAATTAGATTTTAAGTTATAAGAGCTTTGGCCACTGCTTTTGGCATTTTATATACAAACGTTTTAAGGTATTCATCAAAAAGGGCTTTGTCAACAACAGTTCCCCAGAATTGTTGCGGTAGGCAGCACCTATAGCTGTTTGACTTGACTGCAGCTTTTGCCTCTCCTTGTTTAAACAGTGCATTTTCACCCAATACATTGAACTGAATCCAGATACATTCATTAAAAGGGCATGAATGTATAGTTTTGGTCCTTATTGCACTTAAAAGTACCACAGAATATATTTTTTTTAAATATCCTTGTGGTATGTGGGTTAATACTAGCAGCAGAAATAAAAAATGTGAGATGCAAAAGCATACATTTCCTGTTTTCTCCCCTCTTAATCTCTTAACTGCAGATGGGTATTTATACATTTTTTTATTCCAATTTCTGAAATGAGAATAACCAAGAAAATATTACTAGAGTATGGCAACTGGTTGCCCATATGCCAGTCTACTCCTGGGCAGAGGAAGACAAAAATGAGTTCTATTGCTTGGCCTCTTCCATTTCTCCACAATTCATTTTAGGTCCAAAGAAGGGGCTGTAGATCTAAGGAACACATAGAAAAGTATACCTGCTTCTACCTAGCCTTTCAATGTTGACAAGTAAAAAAGGCAGGTGTGTGTTTATGGCATCCTTAGGGGGCAGGTGTAAGAAAAGAAGGTATTAGCTTACGTGTTACTTCCCCACTTGCCTTCCCTGACACTCTCTAGCCTGGAAAGGTAAAAAAGGTGTTTGGTAGGTAGCTGATCATAAGGAAGCCCATTCTGCACAGACTTACCCTCTTTCCTACACATAAAATCTGGGAGGGTGAAGGACTGCTTATGTCTATATGGCATGAGAGTGTGCTTGCCTCCACCCAACCCCATCTCCCTCTCCCTGCCTTCAAAGTAGGTTACTTAGAAGGTTAGCTGCCAAACATGAGTGTATAGTTCACCTTGTTGGAAGACTGGAAAAACAGTATATTCTATACAAAACTAAGCTGAAATATGTTTGAAGAGGGCCTGGGACACATGGGAAGCAGCAGGACATAATTTCCAAAGAATTGCAACTACCTAAGATCAGCACTGAACTCACTTAGATAAGACTCTCTTGTCAATAATGTCATTGTCAAGCTAAATCACATATACTGTGCTTCACCAAGGGAAGGGAAGTAGTCTTCTGTCTTGAAGAGATCAGGAGGTTCATAAACTGTTTGATTCTGCCTTGAGGAAGATGTTTTCTGGAATTAAAACCTGCATGTTAAAATACTTGCTCACAACAACAAACAGAAATAAATCATGAATTCCCCACAATTTTAGTGGTAGCTTAAGAGGAGCCCTGCTAGTAGTATTCTGTTCCCACAGTGGCCAAACTAGATTAGAAGCCCACAAGCAGGTTCCAAGTGCAACAGTACTCTTCCCCACTTGTAATTTATAGCAACTTGTAAGGCAAAAGATTTGAGTCACCGTGCCCGGAAAAACAAAACAGGCAAGATCCAAAAAGGAACTGAGAAAGAATGGAGCTGACTGTCATTCATTTCTCATGGAAGCAAGTAACTTCTATTCACCTGTGGAGGACTTATATGAGATAGCAAGGTGAATCATGTATGAATCTTTCTGTTGGTTGGTGGGGTAGGTTGGCTACTGTGGGCATACCTTTGTTAACAATTGAGTACTTAGGGGTTACATTTAATAAAACAGTATTTTGCAATCATGGCACATATAGCATGTTCCAAATCTCCTGTCCCCCCCCAAACCATTTCCCATCTCAGATAAATGCAGGGGTGGGGTGGGGGGTGGGCCGCAACCCTTGAAGGGAAGAAGCACGCTGTAAGCAAATGTCTGTGAGGGATATAACACTCCAAGAAAGTTATCTAGATTGCATTATGTTTCATTCCATTTTATGTATCTAAATCCACACATCCATATGTTGACTGTCAGGATCAACCAACCACACCTCTACTTAATGAATTATCATCATAATCATCATCTCAACAGTGGGGAGATTTGCCAAAGTTGTTCTCCTGGGCTTACAAACTAATCTAGTAAGTTGACATCTGAACATAACAAAAGCTTATGATATTTGATATCAAATGACATTATTATAGCAAGCATTTCCATAGTTGAGGAACAAAACTTACATTAAGGAAAGATGGCACATTGATTGTGTGTAGAAATTTTTTGAAAGTATTTGGGAACGTTCCAAGGTCTGATTCTGCCTTTGTGATCTGTTCTTCCATCCCTGACACACTATTTCCAACCATTTTTACAAAGACCTGAAAGACAACAACAGATCAATAGCAATGAACAGGTGCAATATGGGAGAATATTAAAGGGACATTTCTTTGCTCAAATAGTTCTATTGGTCATATAAAAAACCAAATTTTCTGTACACATGTCAGAAACCACTGGCATCTGATCTACAGCCACATTCCAAATTCCAGCTTAGACTTAGTACATGAAAATCAATGCATTTCAAAGCACATTTAACTGCATTAGATTGTGGAAAAGCATCTGTTTAACGAAGACAGGAGTGCCTGGCGTGCTCTGGTCCATGGGGTCACGAAGAGTCAGACACGACTAAACAACTAAATCTGTTTAACACATGTTACACAGTGGTTGAATAATCTGTTGTTGTTTTTTTTAAAAAAAACTGAACCTTGAGAGTCAGTGTTACCTATATCAAGAGTTCTAACTACATAATTACAAAAAGTATTGGAAGCACAGCAGGGGTTTTTTGGGTGGTGGGAAACAGAGCAGAAATGAAGAATCCCAAGATTTCTTATATGTTGAACTTCTAAACTTTGAAATCTGAAGAGTGAGTCATAATTTTTACAATGTAAGATGACTGATTATACTGTGATACCTTGGTTTTCGGACGTCTCCGTTGACGAACATTTCAGTTTTCAAACGCAGCAAACCTGGAAGTAAATGCTTCGGTTTTCGAACATGCCTCGGAAGTCAAACATGTCATGTGGCTTCCGTATTGAGTTTTCCATATTGAGGCTTCCATATTGAGTTTACCATTTTCGAACGTTCTGGAGCTCTTAACGGTCTTCCGGAATTGATTACATTTGAAAACTGAGATACCACTGTATATGCCAAGACAGCATAGAAAGCTCTTCCCCTAGTGTGCCTGGATACACTGATTTACGCTACAAAGCCACATTCCTCCTCTTTTATTTGAAATTTACAGGAGCAAGGATTATTTTTTTTAAGTGCCAGTTTAAACTAAGTTTTAAGAACAGCAAGGGGCCATGTGCCCAATCTACAAGATCATCTGCACACAGGAAAAGGAATGGACATGGAAACTTCTCCTTTCCAGCTGGGAAGTTCTACACAAATTTTGGAGCTCAATTGTTTGGATTGGGTGAATATATTTATGTTACAGGATCAAAAAGAAAATAGCCCAAAGATTATTTCCAAGTAGTCCTGTAAAAAAGGGCTGTGATACTGACATTAGAAACACATACCTCCAGTTTGTCAATCTTTCTATACAGTTGCTTCATTTCCATTGCCTTTGCATGAATATGAGGCACACTTTCACTTACTACTTGAGAGGAATCGCTTCGAATCTAGAAAAATATCAGACAAGAAAAATTCTAAACAGCATTAAGATTACTTGAGATCTCAAACATCATCTAAATGAATGAATAAAATGTTATTTAAACCCACAGGCCACTACAAGTAAAGAATTTGTGTCTAAGTGCTCATATAAAGAACAATCATAATCTAAACAAAACTATTTGGCTCAGAACAATTGGTTAAGGCTATTTCATATTTTTTTTGGGTTGATCTGAGCAAATCTGCACATGCCTGCGGGTAATGTTGGGATGCCACAAAAACTGGAATGCTACATGTTAAAACAAGCTAGATTCAGATTATTAATTTCATGTTGGTGAGAAAGCATGCCTAAAGGTAGTTTGATTTCAGTGGCTGACCGTATCTATTGTGTTCTTAGACTTACCATGTCTAACATCCCCACAAACTCATCTACCCTGGTCAGCAAATCTTCCAGACTCTTGTCTAAGGTTTCAATCTGCAAAAAATAAATAAAAATGCAAACGTCACAGGGCATTCTTATGTGGAATTCTCTCCCTAGGGAGGCTCGCCTGGTGCCGTCTTTGGGCACCAGAAACACTCCTCCCAGGCCTTCGGCTAATTAAACAAACGATAACCTTTTTAATTTGTGTGTGCGACGGGGGGGGGAGAGTTTTTGTTTGCTACTATGTTGTGTCTTTTTTTTGTTCTTGTTTTAACACTACTTCTCGGATGAGGGCATTATAGAAATTAAGAAATAATGATAATACGTGGACTGGAAAAAACTCAGGGCAAAGTGGGGCTTGCTTCTGAGTAAACAGACATAGGATTTGGTTGAACAACGGAAGCAATACCCATTAACCTCCAAGAAGGAAACTCCTCACAAAGTCCAAGGCCAGTAAGACCATAAACTAAAGTCCTACCGCTGCTGCGTTGCATAAAATCAGAGGTGAGAGGATGGGCGTAGTCAAAATTTATTGGGGGGGGGGGCTAGGACACCCATCCTGCGGATTCTGAAGGAAATGTCTCAACGGTTGTTTCAAATTACTTTCTTTGGACCTAAAGTGCTCAGAAAAATCTTGTCAAAATCTTTCTGCAGTTTCTACTCTTAGTTAAGTATTTATTTATGCAATTGATTTGGGTGGGGGAGTCCAGCCTAAAGGGGTGAGCCCACTATGCCCCCTTACCTGGGAGCCCCCCCCGAACTGGGGGGGGGGGCTTTGCTTCGAGGTAAGCACCGCGGCGCGACCCAACTCTCCCTCCCCGCTCCGAGGCTGCGGTTAAGCGGCGCCTTCCCCTCCCGAGGAGACGCGGGCGAGTTATTGCGCTCACCTGCCCGGTTGGGGCGACTCCTCCCAGCGGCGAGGGCAGCAGGTACCCGGCGTAGTCCGCCGCGGCCGCGGCCAGCAGCAGCTCCGCTCCGCAGGCATCTCCTTCGGCCGCGTCTTCTTCCTCCTCCCCGATGCCGGAGGCGCTGCTGTGGCTCTGAGAGACGTTGCCGCTGTCGCCGCTCAGCTGCGGAGGCGGCGGCGGCGGCAGCGGCGGTTCCTCAGCTGCCGCCTCATCCATTCGGCCCCCTCCCTCGCGCTACTACTCTCCGCCCGCGCGCATCAGGAAGCCAACCGCCTGTCACCTGACGAAGCGCTTTTCAACGGTCGGCCCGTCAACTGTCGGCGGAGTAGCGGGAGGCTGCCTTTCCTCATCTACGGAAACCCAGCGGGGACACGGCCAAAGGGAAAGCTCGTTTGTTAAATAATGAGGGGCGTAGCGGAGGCGTGGCGTTCTTTTGAGCGGAGCCCGTGATTGGGTGTCTTGGGACTAGAGGCCCCGCCTCAGGCCTGGCCCCCGAGAGCGGCCTCCCTCCTTTCCTCAGTCTAGGCTGGAGAGCGTCCAGGGAGGTGCTTCCGCTTTCGTTTTCCCTTCTTTTCTCCCCCGCCCTGTGAACTTAGGACCGCATATTCCTTTTCAAAGCGAGGTGCTGCTTCTCTCTCCTCTCGTTTTGTCCAGCACCTGCAAGGTAGCCAAGCAGACTTCGGAAAGGAGCCCCATGGAGTTTCATAGCACTTGCTAACAGGTAAATAGGTATACAATTGCAGCCGGAGCCACGTTGGTCTATTAGCAGAGTAGGGCCGATCCAAATGTCCACGAAATAGGGAACATGCTGTGCTGAGATGTCAACCGCCCAACCACAAAAGAGGAAAACCTGCTTTAATGGTGAAGTTACAAACGCTTGACTTTAGTCACTGTCTTTTTAAAAAATAAAAAAGATTTTGGGACGAGAAACGCAGACATGGGGGTGGCAGGTGCCCCTAAATCAAGAAAAATCAATAAAAATACAATTCTCAGGTTCTGACGCCCCCAACAAAAATCCTGACTACGCCCATTAACGCAGACTTAATTAGATTAAGCACATTGTAGCTTTGAGCTTCCGTCTTGGACTGCTAGAACAAAGTAGTAAGTAATCACTCCTCCCTTTGTATGTGTGTGTGTGTGTGGGGGGGGAATGTAGCACTTACCTATGCATCTGGATAAGGACTCATTTCTTCCTTGCCCTTACACCTGCCTTCCTCAAATAAATATTCAGCCCACAAATTTTGGAATTCCAGGACTGTAGATTGGGGAGCTACTGCATTTCCATGAAAACTTCCTCATATGGACTCAGACCATTGGCCAATTTATCTCAGCATTGTCTTCACTCAGTTGGCAGTGGCTCTCCGGGGTTTCACATTGGAGTCTGTTCCAGCCCTACCTGCATATGACATGGATTGAAATTAAGAACATAAGAGCCCCCTGGATCAAGCCAGTGCCTCATCTCATCTAGTCCAGCATCCTATTCTCGAGGAGGCCAGCTGGATGCCTTTGGGGAACTGGTAAGCAGGGCCTGAGAACAAGCGTACTCTTCCTTCCTGCGGTTTCCAGCAATTGGTATTCAGAACCAGAATACCTCTTGACCATGGAGGCAGAGCCTAACTACTCTTATCCTCTCAGGAATTTGTCTAATCTTCTAAAGCATTGATTACATTGTGAAACATTGTCAACAAGATGTAGAAATACCTAATTCTATGCCTTCATCTTCCCCAGCTGCAATAAAACATGTCTCCCTCGTTTCTGTCTGTACAGTGGTACCTCGGGTTACATACGCTTCAGGTTACAGACTCCACTAACCCAGAAATAGTACCTCGGGTTAAGAACTTTGCTTCAGGATGAGAACAGAAATCTCGCCGCCGCGACGTGGCAGCAGTGGGAGGCCCCATTAGCTAAAGCGGTGCTTCAGGATAAGAACAGTTTCAGGTTAAGAACGGACCTCCAGAACGAATTAAGTACATAACCAGAGGTACCACTGTACAGCCATAGTAAGCACTGTAGGGAACTGACGGACGGGAGAGAGGGACTGGGGTGGCAAAGCTTAAGTTCTTTTATTTAGTGTATGCTTGGGGTTTTTCTGTCAGTATCACTTGGGGAAGTTCTCTTTCTATTCACTTGTTATGTTTCCTTGATGATGAGAGGTTGGGGTGGCCTAGGGTGTGGCTGATTGTCTTTGGCTGGCTGCAGTGGGATTTGTTTGTGCATGGGTGAGGGGGTTGTCGGGTTAAGTTAGCCATATTGAATTGTACGTTGCCAGTGGGTTATGAGCTCTTTATAGTGTGAGTGGGCATTGTTATCTTGGAAGGTGTTCAGTAGGGCCAGTTCTGGGGTGACGTCTAGTACCTGTTTAGCTATTTTGCTTATTTCTGGTATGACTGCGCACACTCCTTTTCTGACTAGATCCTCGATTACTTGGTTTGGCGGGATCTGCTGGTTCAGACACAGCATATGTTTGGAGAAGGCCCCACGGGGGATCATGGGGAGGAGGTGCGAGGAAAAAACTGTTGTGACATTGATTTCTTTGGCAACTTGGAAGGGCTGTGGTGGGATCCAGAAACGGCAAACTGGAGCCCCACTGACCACTTAACTGCTCTCTTCTCCATCAGCTTGGGAGCTTTTTCTGAGATGCTTGCGGGGTATGATAGCATCCTTTGTCGTTTGAGCATCTTTATCAAGATGCTAACAGATCTGCCTGCCTTTGATCAGTTGTGCTTCAAGGGAAGCTTACCACTCCTCTGATTCTTTAATATTTTCCAGCCCAGATAGATGTTAACCAAAGGATCTCACAATAGTCACCTCCTTGCAGGAGCAAGGAAGCAGAAGAGAATCAGATGCACCACAAGAGCATCTTGGATGGGATGGCTTTCAAAGAGGGCTAGACAATTGCCTATCAAAGGCAACTAGCCGTGATGGCTATGCTCAGCCTCCCCTGTTGGAGGGAGCATTGCTTCTGAAAAGAACTTGATGGAAGCCACAGACTCCCCAAACGTGTTTCACAAGGACCCCTTCCTTCCCTCTGCCCCAGTACCTGAGGGTCATCACGTCTCTCCAGGGATTTGGCCAGAACAAAGTATATGCTGGGGAAAGGCTCCTTCCCTGCAAAGAAAATGGAGGAATCAGCAGGCGCCTGGCTCCCAGCCATGCTAGCACCAGTCTGGCGCATGAAGGTGGAGGACACAGGAAGGAAGCATTCCTATAGTATAGGGCCCTCAGTTGGCATTTCCACCTACATGAACTCTAGGCCTTCCCCCCTTGTTCTGGCCTGCCTCTCTCCTAAGGAAGATGCAAACTCTTGCAGGAAGCCACTGGTGGGAAGTGTGTTCCTATGATCCCAAATGTTTCAGAAGCATCTTTTCATTCCTTTAGCTGCTTGATATAATCATAGCATGGCAGAGTTGGAAGGGATCCCAAGGGTCATCTAGTCCAACTCCTGGCAATGCAAGGATCCTGCCCACAGCCAGCCTTGGCTGGGCTCCAAACTCCAGCCTTCTGGTTACCATTGCAATTCTGCATGGTGTGGAGAAAGGGGAGAGAAATGTGTTGCTTACACTCTCATAACACTGATCTGAGATCCACACCATGCAGCCCTTTCAATAACTAAAGTCTAAAGGGCTGTCACATGGAGGATGGAGTAAGCTTGTTTTCTCCTGCTCCAGAGGCCCTTAGGACCTGAAGCAGTGACTCTCCTTCCTTGGAGGTTTTTAAGCAGCACTTGGCCATCGGCCATGGATCATCTAGTTGAGATTCCTGCATATGCAGGGGGTTGGACTAGATGACCCTCAGGTCTACAATTCTATGATACTATGTTTTAAAGAGCACCCAGTGCACCTTTAAAGCACATGACTTCTCCCGAAATGATTCGTGCCATTGTGGCTTCCCTCTCACAGACCTACAATCCCCAGAACCCCAAACAAGCTACAATGCCCAGGATTGTTTGGAGGAAGACATCTGGTTTTTAGAACAGGGATGGAGAGCCTGCAGTTTGCTCACTCCCATTTCCTAGGAACCAGGAATGGGAAGCTCAAGTGCTTCTAACAGTACAGTGGTACCTCGGTTTACAAACTTAATCCATTCTTAAACAGAGGCGCACTTTCCCTACTGAGGCCTTGCTCCGCCGGTGCCCTTCCACCGTTCAACTTCCGTTTGGCTTCCAAGGCAAAGTTTGCTAACCGGAACACCTACTTCCGGTTTTGTGGAGTTTGTTGTCCGAATCGTTCGTTAACAGGGCTGTTTGTAGACTGAGGTACCACTGTATGGTTATAGGGAGCAGCGTGTATAAAATATTGAATGTAATAGGGTTAATAAGGTAATTGTATCAGAATTATTATGGGAATGTTGAGGGAGGGAGGTGGAGAGAGTGAGTGTAGGATTCTGGTGGTGAGTGATGACTGGATGAGGATTTGAAAGGGAGTTTGAATGTGAGGCAGTTGAGAGCAGTGGGTTCTGGAGGGGGTAGTTGGGCAACTAACTATTCAGTTCAGGATCAGTAGTCTAGTCATCATTTTTGTAATAAAGCAGCATATAAGATAAAGAGAATTTGAGGCCATAAGTTACACACGTCATCATTTACTGAATCATTCATACAATCTCCTTTAGTGAGGGTGTAGTACCTAGCTTCTGGACCAAACATTGATATTTTTGCTCTTTTCTAGTTTCATAGGTTTATGTTTTGGTTCTAATGATGTCAATTTCTCCAACACAAAGTTCAATTATTGCTTTTGCCGCATCCAGCTTTCAGCAACTCTGTATAGGTAAAATAACCCTGCCATCTAGTTTCCTAACATATTCAGACTCTTCCAATTATTCCATACAATCCATTTCTTTCTGTATGGCAAGGTATTCAATGGCTACCTAAAATCCTCACTCCGGTGCACTCTTCAGTAGCACAGGTGAGGAAATTGTAGCCCTCCTGATGTTACTGGACTCCCATCTCCCATCAGCCCCAGTCAGCACAGCAATTGGCCAGGGATGATGGGCGTTGAGTCCCAACAACATAGACAGCAACACATTCCCACCTCCTGCTTCTTCTGAAGCACCAAACGTATTTTTATTGAGATGGCTTTGGTGCCCAGGACCTGGGTTTGAGGTGATGGTGGCATTTTCCAGTTAAGAAATATTGAAGCTTGTACATAATTTTATTCCAAGCAGAACAATAAAAGGCTTTTTTATTAAACAACCCCAAAGTGTTTTGAGCCCTTTATAGTACAAAATAAGGGTGTGGATGGTGTGGGATATAATTTATATAAAGAATTTTCATTTGTTTAGAAACGCTTTAATACACACAACTACACAGTAAAAAACAAAGAAAATGACAAAGCTAAAAGTAGAAAAATACATTGTAACACAATTATATTTTTTCCTAGACACTTCATAATATAGTCAACCTTTTTTTCTACTAAACATTGTAACAGCTTGTGGCATTTTATAGAACAGAAAAACAGAGCTGGGAGCAAAACCGTTTCTTTTGGAGTAGCCTATTATTGATTTGCTTTATAACTAATCATGATCCCAACAATCTAAGATAGTCTTTACTTGGAACACTTGATATGCTGTTGAATTGTAGCATTTTAGACTCCAGGGACAATAAAATAAAATAACACTCTAGCTTAGGAAATCAGTATGTACCAAGAGGAACCAGCTTTCATTATTAAAGACTCTGGATTCAAGTTAATTCTAAACAGTAAGACAAATTTAGGCTGCAATCCTAATCAAATCTTTTCAGAAGCAAGTCCCATTAAATTCCGTGGGGCTTACTCCCAGATAAGTGGATTGCAGCCTTAGATGAGTTTCTTGTGGTGACAGAGAATGCAGTCCAAAGCAATCTTATTATTTATTTGCAAATTCAGTACTGTTATCAATATAAAAAAGTGAAACCAACAGTCACTAAAATTTGAGTATTTGTCTAATAAATATTTTAGCAATAAAAAGAGAACACATATCCTGATGGTGCATCAATTAAACCAACCTCCATGCTGCTTGTTGTTTTTTCACATCATATGAAGACAGTTTATTCCAACAGTACTACAAGTCACCAGCGGGTGGTGCTGATCAAAAAGAAATTATGGCAGCAATGTGACACTATCCCACTTTAAAAATATACATATAAAACACAAAATCATTTGGTCAAAGTTTTGTTCCAAAAATAAAAAAACACACAAATGCAGCACTCCCTCAACGTTATTTCCAGGATAGAAAGTTGTTCAGTTAGCCCTTTCCAGATTTAGGGGCAAGAGAAGTAAATTTTCTGTGTAAACAAACTAGGAAGCAGTATATAATGGCAGAAAGTAAAATTTCAAAATTTAAACACATTGCATTGTATCCAGTTGTGCTATTCCGCTGATGGTAAGGCTTTGGTCAGTATACTGGAGTGGTCAGCTATTATTTCCCCTTCCTAAATCTGCTCCAGAGAACTCGGGAACCCTCCAGAGCAGATTTTTTTTTTTTGGGGGGGGGGCGTTGCAGAGGAAGAGGGAATAAGGATTTCCCTGTTTGGCTGACAGAAACCTGACTGAGCAACCCAGTTGGATGCAATCCTTAATAGTAGTTTTCCCCTCAAAGACTAATTTATGAATGCCTATTCCATGTTTACTGTGTCTGTTGTTATTAATCATCAAAATATATACAATTTACATGTATATATTGCAGCTTATATCCATACATGCAGCAGACATACTTTCATAGATGGGATTCTTTTTTAAAAATGCAGCAATCTTTACTTTCCCTCATTGTGACCCTAGGAGCAGAAACCATATTTACAATTTTTCATGGGTTGCAATAGGCAGCAATTTTATGTATAATCCTGAATACCACCATGTCCGGAAAGTAACAGGTGTGTCACACCTCAGAAGGTCTAAGAGAATTAAGATTCCCTCTCTTCGGGATGTGTATAGATTTGTTCCAGTTGGCACTTCAGACAAGAAACACACACACACACACGGAAGCACCCACTAAAGTGTGATCACCGTTCCATCCTCCTCAATGCCTCCTTTGGGAATAACCAAGCTATGACGAGGATCAGTTTTTAAGGAACTCAGAATTTTGTGAATATTGCCGTTGCTTTCTCGTCCCAAGCTGTTGTTGAGTACCAGGTCCCTCTGTAGTCTTTGGCTAAGACTGCTGCCGTTAATTCGGGAAAGGCTACCAGAAGGAAGGCTGTGCGATTTCGGAATGGGCTGTGGCTCCAGACAGCCCTCAATTACAATGTCAGCATCCTCGTCACTCTCCATTTCATCAGGGTGGAAGTTCTGCAGGACATGAGAAGAAGGCAAACTGTGATGACTTGCAGTGCTGTCTGTAGACTGGCCAGAACTCCCAGACATCCGACTGCTTCTGATAATATTGTTCCTTTGGTTTGCTGGCTTGACTGTGATGATAAGATTATGGCTATTGGCGATCATCATGTCCGTTACCTGATCAAGAGTTTTCCCGGCCACTTCTATGCCATTCACTTCCAGGACTTCATCGTTGACAGCCAATAAGCCTGTACTCTCAGCTAAACCACCAGGAACCATCCGAGAGATGAAAATGCCAGGTACTTTTTCAAGCCCATGAGGAGTTACTCTGACACTGGTCCCATCACGAATGTAGAACCCCAGTGGCTTCTCACACCCATGTCGATACAATCTCACTCTCCTATGAGTTTCAGGTAGGATGTCCACATCAATGATGGAAGACACGGGTCTAAAATCCTGAGGCATGCTGATATTAACGTGGGGGCGTCTGCGAAGGTTGTCATTCCGGAGGGTCACCAGAGCTTTCTTTTTCCTGGTTAAGGTGTTTGAACCAAAGTTACCATAATCTGCTTCATCTGAGAAGAGAAGAGAGGAGAGGAAGTTTTGAGTTTCACATGCCACTGAGCCATAAACTCTTTCCAGCAAACAATGGAATTTCATCTCCAACATTTATAAAATGTAGTCATTTGCCCATGCTGCAAACTGTTCTTGCCTTGAACATCTTTCCCCTCCCCACCCCACATTTCAGGGATTTCAACTTTCATCAGTCCCAGCCAGCATAAACTGTTGCTAGCAACAAACCATAATTTATAAGAGTTTTTGTGAGATTGGAAGAGGACGTGGGCTGCTGCTGTGCAATGCAGAAGCAGCCCTTGTTGTGTTATCTGTAGATAAGAACAGTTAATGAATTTTTACATCAAGTTATGTTGCAAATACACCTACGAAGAAGTCTGTCAGATAGAAATTCCCAAAAGTTAAATAGGATTTCTCAGATTAGAGATGAATACAGTGGTACCTCGGGTTAAGAACTTAATTCATTCTGGAGGTCCGTTCTTAACCTGAAACCATTCTTAAGCTGAGATGCCACTTTAGCTAATAGGGCCTGCTGCTGCTGCCGCGCCGCCGCTGCACAATTTCTGTTCTCAACCTAAAGCAAAGTTCTTAACCCGAGGTTTCTGGGTTTGCGGAGTCTGTAACCTGAAGTGTCTGTAACCTGAGGTACCACTGTACAACAATTACTTTGCAGACCCATCATGGAGGGACATTTGTTATTATTAAATATATTTTACAGACTTCTTTCTTAAGTGGACCCAAGGCAACATACAACAGTATACAAATATACATTATATGAAAAAAATAAGGAAGAAAGTCACATCCATATAATATGCCAAAGCTATTTAAGTTGGGTATATATACTGAGCAAACCAATTGCCAGGCCTTTGGGAGGGGCTGGAGAGTGCGATGAGCTATTTAGCTGTGATTATTCACAGCCTGATATGTTGCTTGATTTTGTTTATTTTAATAAATATTTTAATAGCATGTGTATTTGAGCTTGTTTTTATTGCACTGTTCTAATTATCTTGTTTATGTTCTACCCTGGGACCATTTGGTGATGGGCAGATTATAAAATCCCATCAGTAAGAACTGGTGGGAGCTCAGGTTTTCCTGGCAAAGGGAGATATTTCTCCTCCCATAAACATCTCTTCGAAAAGACACCTAATAGTGACAACCTGGGCATCTTGCCAAGCACATCTTTAAGGAAGCAAGTATCCTATTTCTTATGACGCCTAGGAGGAGGATTGGCAGAAATTGCAGAAAGGGATAAAGGTATACAGAACCAGGAGCAGGGGATGGCAATGGCTACTTTTCTGTGCCCAGCGGTTTGTTAGTGCAGGGTAGGAGAATGACTCAATAAACCTGGGCTACTTGGAGCCCACACTATACCAATCATGCCCCAGAGCAGCTCATTGGCAAGGTTGGTGGTATCAGAAGCAACAGTGTGGCTACTATGTGTCAGGGACTGGCTGGACTTGGAGTGGTGGGAGGCACCAACAGGGAAATCTCTAAGTGAAATGCCAGAGGAAGAAGGCTCAGAGCCAGGAGATTGGTAGTGAGACACTGAGGAGAGGTCAGAGGAAGCAGTCGGTGACCAGGAAGAGCCAGTGACAGAGAGCAGTTCAGAATCTGAAGCTAAGGCAGAGGAGGGGCGGGACAAGAGGCTGCTGAAGAATCCAGGGAGCCTCCCTCTCCTGCTGTGACAAGCTCCCCTCCTCATGGTCTCCAAGAACATGCAGAATAATGAGGAAGGCTGAACAGAGACCAGTGTGCAGGTGCAAGTTTGAGACTGCTTGGGAAACATCTGGGAGAGGAGGAGCCTTAGAAAGAGTGGAAGGCAGGGACCCTCAGTCCTGGCAACTGCTCCACAGGGGCAAGGCCTGCTGGGAAGTGTTGTATGTCGTTTCCTGGAATACAGAGTTAACTTCACTGACAACGGAGCCTTGTGTCTCTCATGCTGACCTGCATCTGACTCCAGCCCTGACACTCTGAACCCAGTTAATCGGAAGGTGGTCTTCAGAAGAAAAATGGGAGTTATGCAAACAGGAGAAGACTTGTGGACTATGTAAGCATGGTTTAGGAAACCATGATTTAAAACAATTCAATCAGAGCTAATAAAGAATGGAAAGTGGTGGTGAAAATTCTTCAGCATAGCTCACACACTCAGCGGTCTTAAATACGGTTCTGGAAAGCCCAGGAAATTTGGCAAGCTCATATGAGGCTAAGCAGGAAGACACCCACTTGTGTTTTCAATTTCTAAAAGGTACAGCATGTTATTAGACGTGCAGGCAAAAAGTAATCAAAGTAGTCATGGTCTTTCAACAAGCTGAGAAAACTGGTGCCCTCTCCCCAGAAGCCTGGCATCAAAAAGTATGTCAGGCACAAGGGAGCATGGGCAGGCATTTCCTGTTACTGCTCCCTAGTTTCCTTGATGCCAAAAATGAGCCATGAGTGCCAGGACAAGTTATAGCAACTGGTTGTGTGGGTGGAGTTGATGAATTGATGACTACTTGCAAAGCTGCTTTGA
Organism: Podarcis vaucheri; assembly: GCF_965113315.1. Taxonomy (NCBI): domain Eukaryota; kingdom Metazoa; phylum Chordata; class Lepidosauria; order Squamata; family Lacertidae; genus Podarcis; species Podarcis vaucheri. Next base: position 36,445,967 of record NC_138766.1, on the reverse strand, counting down.
TTTATGGCTCCAGTTAAGCAACCATGAGGTTGGGACACGTCTGTGCCGCCTCCTGCGTGTGGTCGGAATGGCCACTGCAAGTTACTGTTTTATCTCCACGGCGTTTGGAAAAGAAAAAGCTATTTGTTTTAACTCACTCAACCTCCTCAGCTGCATTCTGCTTATCTTTTGAGTCATTGTTCTGAAAGCGACTTTTCTAAGAGTTTCAAATTAAAACAGCACACACAAACAAATGTTTGGAGGAACCCAAAGACTGATAATGTTCATTCCAAGATTTCCTGAGCACAGAGTGTTAGAAAAATAGGATGACACCTTCTAGCAAACTGGGATTTCCTTTTCCTCTTGCCACCTCTTTTTAAAAGCTTCACATATTCTGGTCATCACACAATTATGCATGCGTGCATTTCATTATTAATTAATTAATTGGTTTGTTAATTGATTAATTAACCAGCCAACCCTATTTCAGGGTGGGGAGATCCAGTACAGAGGTAAAGCATACCTTCAATATTAAACTTAAAAGTCCCCTAAGTCTAAGTAACTTAGTCTTTTCATGTTAAGAAAAGTCATGAGGGACACCTATACAAATGAATGTTAAATATTGAGCATCTGGTCTTAGGAGGAAAACAGGTATACTTCGACCAAGCTATTATAGACAACCATCACCACCACACAAAATCCCTATAACCAGAAGCGCCACTCCCATTGCTTGGACAGCTGCTTTTTATAGGAACTGCCTGCCAGATGAAATACCAAAGCGTAGCTAGATAAGATTATGTAAACAAGCAAGATTCCACAGAGAACCAGACTGCCAGACTCCTATAGGAAGAATTCATTTTGGAGTTTGCATTTCTAGTCTGCATACGCTCCTAGGGTATTATTTCTTCTGGGAACTGTGCAACTTTAGTCGACAGCTCTGGAAACTACATCAAAGACAGAATTACTTCCACTAAGGAGAACAGCACTTCAGGCAACTTTGGGAAGGAAGCCAACAACTCATTAAGAGCATTTGGGGTGCCCCTCAACCCAAAAAATCCCAATTACTGAATGCAGAAGTAAACAGAAGGATAACTTAAAACTGGGGAGGGCTTTAAGCCTTCACTTCATCACCCAATACAACTTTTCAGCGGATTTATTTATTTTTAAAGCGTTAAAAATCTGCACCATGTGGCCTTTTCCTACAGAGAAACATACACAAGTGGTTTCGGAAAGTGATAAAAGCCTGGCCGGGGAACTTACTCCATCGTTTGTTATAAAATGATGGAACACGCAGAGATACAGAAGGATTCAAAAAGGAAACAGATATATCGTGAACTCTGACTTAGGCTGCTTCCTTTACCCAACTCAGATACAAGTGAGCAAGCTGGATAAGGCAAGAAAGAAAAACACAACGCAATGCCCAACCAAAACCTACTTGTGCTGTAGTCAAGCATAGTCATTGAACAAACAAATGCTAAAGTAAATTGGGCTGAGTTTATTGTTTGCTTTTTGGGTTAAAGTAACCTGTTTTTACAATCCTACCCAGTTAACCCCTGGGGAGGGGAATCTGCCGCAAGTTCAAACAAAAAATCCTGGAAGATAAAATTTAATACACAAGAAATTCTTGTGGTTTTTTCTTCACATGCACTGTACTAAGGGTGTTGTTGTTGTTGTTGTTGTTGTTGTTGTTAAACAGTGATGCTGATGTTCTGGTTATCTCAGAAACTGTCCCCTCTTCTGTTCATTCTATCTTGAATTCCAATTCTTGGCTCTTTTGCCCTGATCATCCAATGAAAGAGGTGCTCCTTTAAGTTACTTACTTACTTTTTCCTGTTCCACCTTTTTGACCTCCAAGATGGCTAAGCATTAAGAACCAAATGTAAATAAGCTGAAACACCCACCCAACCCAATGAAATCAAGTCAGCTGCAACTGAGTTATCCAGCTGATGAGAGTAGGCCAAAAACCTGAGCTCAGCACACAAATTCACAGCTCAAAAAGTGATAATGGGTTAACCTAAAATAAAGCAACTGCTCGCCTTGATATGTATAGGCTCTCATCTGGTCTATTAGAACCAGCAGGTGGTTTTTTTAAACAGAGGAATGCTAAGTAAATTTTTTTACTTTTACTTGAGCTATTTTAATTGCATCAGGAAAGCTAAACTAAATTGCATTAGGAAAGCTAAACCTAATCCCTTTCTATATACACAGACAGCATTTCAGACTTTCAAACATTTGAGAAAATCAGTATTCGCTCATATTCCAGTCGTGCTCTCTGTAGCTCCATTTGGTGACCACCAGGGGTCATTGCTCAGCTTCTATAATTTTCCAGTGCAGTATTGGGGATTGTTAAGAGAAGGGATGGGGAGAATGTAGATTTAGTTCTCATTACCTAATCCAAATGAACTGAGGCACAGCTATCTTTCAAAATGTGCACTTTTCCAAATTGCAGTGCTGTTCTTTGAGAAAGTATTTTGCACAAAAATGTGTATTGCGTTGGGGTAAAATAATTTATCAGTAAAAAGTAACAAAAATGCCTCATATTTGAGAAAATTGCTTGCAAAAATGTGTGTATTCGGAGAAATACACAGTAAATTGCTGACAATTATTTTTGTTTTGCAATTAAAAAAAAACTAAGCTGAGAATGTGTAAAAATAAAGATTGAGGGGAGGTGGGGAAGCGCCAGAGAGGAAACTAGAGAAAAATCAAACCTAGCATATAGATACAGATGTAGATTGGTTTTACTTATAAGACTGCTGCTCTTATGAGTGAAAAACAGACTGGTACTTTCTTTTGCAGGCTAAAAGTACAGCAGGCTGCTGAAGAAGGGACCCTCATGTCTCCTTTGCCAGTCTGTTGCCTTTCCAGAATGGGTGCAGAGGAAGAGAAGCTGAACAGGCTGGCAACAGAGGCAGAGTGCTTTGCCCTCCGCCTGCCAGCTTGCTCAGTCGCCTGGAGAGAATTCCTGGGTTGGCACTGGCGACCAGACAAGGAGTTCAATGCAAGGGCTTCAGTAAAGGGGCACTTGGCACCAACACTTCCCTTCTCACTTTCACTGCCTTCACTCGATTCCTCAAAAGTGCTCATCCACATGGGCCATCAGTCTCACACCTGTGGCGTTGGATTATACAGAACTAGAGATAAAAGGTTTGTGGGAATGGAAAGCAATATATGGAAACAATGCAAGGGGAATAATCCACTAGTTATGGTTTTCATGGGCGGGGGGGGGGGGAGAGCATGTCCCTAATCTGTAGTTTCCTGGAATTTTGTGGAAGGGAAACAATATTTCAGAGACTCGTCCACAATTATGGTGGATAGTGATACCAGATAGTGCATAGCAACTATTCTGTGCCAAGAGCATCTCTTAACAGTGAACTGCCATGTATAAAAACATTGTCAACTGCAGTATATACAGGTGAAACTCAAAAAATTAGAATATCGTGGAAAAGTTCATTTATTTCAGCAATCACAATTATAACAAATAAAGGCTTGACATATCTCGCTTTGCATGTCATGAGTCTTATCTCATATATTAGTTTCACCTTTTAAGTTGAATTACTGAAATAAATGAACTTTTCCACGATATTGTAATTTTTCGAGTTTCACCTGTACAGTCCAGCTGCATTGCATGGAGCTGCTTCTACTTTGAATGCCTTTCTTCCCTATCTGCCTAACACAAGTGATTTATTTAAGGGTGGGTGGGAATAGCCACATCGATAGTTTGGGGTTCAAGACAGGTAGCGCTTCCTTTGACTGGAGCCCTTAACATCTTCCTCTGCAGTACAAAGTTTTGGCTCCTAGAAAGAATAAGCAGGAGGTGCTTATCAGGGACACAGAAGGCTGCCATGCAGGCAGTTCTAGTTTTTGTCTTTCTGAGGGGGGCAGAGAGAATGCATTCATGACTCTTTCCTTTTCCTGTCAGTTAAACAAAAGGACTGAGAGTGGCCCCCCACTTCTCTGGAAGATTTGTCACTATCTCCCTAGTGAAAGTACATCCAAAATAAGCAGGCTGCTGTGCTGGGGAATCCCAGAGCTCTGTTAAAGGAAAACATCCAGTTTAGTAAACTCAGTTGACACCAGGCAGCTTCCAAGCAAACAGCTGCAAGTGGTTTTCTGCAAGTCTGTTAAGCCTGACACATGACATTCCAAATCAGCTCTCCTTGAATTCCCAGAGCCTGGCATTACCCAAGTATCAAAGCCTCCCCAATAGCTGGCTGAGTTACTGGTGTAGTATCGTGTGCCCTGTTCCTACTGAAGCAGAGAAGCATTTCCAGGGCTTTGTGGATTTTACACACACGATGCAAAATCAAAATTAAAAAGCGGAACCTAGCAGCACAACTCTGTGGTCCTTAACCCTTCGTGTGCTAACTAGCAGTCGTGAATTGTTATGCTTGACTGCAATCTCCCACATATTTCAATTGGTTCCTGGTCTAATTTCTTATCGGTAAAAAGAGCATAAAAACAGGTGCTCAAGAAAGAGTTGTGTATGGGATGGTCCCATCTACCTTTGGCTCTGGTCTCACCTACTATGCAGCCTCACACTCAGATTACCTCGGGGGGGGGGGGGGATAGTTACTCAGCCTTGGCCTAGATATGTGGGAAAGTAATTCTCATGAATCTCCAGCGCTTACAAGTACAGTCGTACTTTGCAAGTTGAACGGAATCCGGTCCGGAAGTCCGTTCGACTTCAAAAACGTTCAGAAACCAAAGCACAGCTTCTGATTGGCTGCAGGAAGCTCCTGCAGCCAATTGGAAGCCCCGTCACACATTCAGGTTCCAAAGAACGTTCACAAACTGGAACACTCACTTCCAGGTTGGTGGCGTTTGGGAGCCAAAACAGACGAGTACCAGGGCGTTTGGGACCCAAGGTACGACTGTAATCGGCTTTCAGCCCGAAATAAAATATGAGGTATCTCTCCAGCACCCAAAAGGAGGGGCATGATTTCTAGATTCCAGCCTATCATATTCCAGCATTACTATGCAACATTCATTAGGCGGTTAAAGGGAACTGTAAACTTTCACGTAAGAAGAGCGTTGCTGGATCAGGCCATTGGCTTATCTGGTCCAGCATCTTGTTCTTGGTGGCTGTGGGAAACCTGAAAGCAGAACTTGAGTGCAAAAGCGCTCTCCCCGTTTGTGATTCCCAGCAACTGGCAGATTGTTACAGTTTTTAAATTTAGGTGGTGAACTGATGGGTGTATGGCAGAAGGAATTCCTCCCCCACCCCTAAAAGATACTTTAAAACTGCAATCTTAAACACACTTGCCTAGAAATAAGCCTCACTGAACACAGTGGAATGCCTATCTAAAGGTGAACAGAATTGCACTGCAAAAGCTAAAATTAACAAGATTAAAAAACAACAAAAAACCTCTGAAGAAATCAGCTTCTCACTTTGAGCTTAACTAGAATGTGGTTACAAGAAAATCTAAAGCTTATGCTCTGGGATGTATACTTGATATTAAACCAGAGTTTCCCAAACTTGGGTCTCCAAACTATTTTTTGGACTACAGCTCATATCATCCCTGACCACTAGTCCTGGTACCCAGGGATGATGGGAGTTGTAGTCCAAAAACAGCTACAGACCCCAGTTTAGGAAACCCTGTGTTCAACAAATAAGGTGCACCGAAGAACAAGGATTCCCTGGGAATTTTTTGACCGGCTTTGGAATACTGTGCTGTAGCTGTTCCAGGTCATAAAGGAAAAATATAATCAGCCACCGAGAGTTTTCTAGCCTAGACAATAAGCTGGCAAATATCACCAGTGGAAAGGTACTCCACATCTGTGAATCCAAACAACAAGGCATCCGAATAAGAGTGCGTGATACAAGAAACCTCAACACTCTTTCATGTTCCGACCTTTGGGAGCATTGCTGGATAAGATTTAAAGTTAGTCACAAGATAAACCCCAATCGGGGTCAGAACACAGCTGCATACTCTCTTTAATCACTTCTGCACAGTGGCAATCCAGGATATCACGATCTTTTCCTAACTGGCAGGCCAACATGTCCACCTGTACATCAGAAGGAAGAACAGCACTTTGCTCCTAACTGACACACGGGCCAAGGCTCTTATTTAACTGCCTGTGTCAAGATGGAACAGGAATTCATTCCATCGGCTTGTGTACCTCAGCTTCGGATCCCAGCCACTCAGTTCACATGCAACAGAGTTACTCCAGAGGCCGGCTGGTGGGAGTGCCACGAATTACTTCAGAGCAGCCCTGCAGGGCATAACAAGGAGTGGCACCAAGGAGTTCCAAAGGAGACTCATAGACAGTCATGCCTTGTTAGGAAAAAAGGCTGGTGCAACCTAGGGCCTTTAAGACAGGGCGTGTGTAGAGAATGAGAGAACAGGAAATTAACAGCATTTAAAGAAACAAGGGCCACAAAGTCAACACCAAAGGAGGGACATCCACCTTGATCTAAGCGGAGTTCCCTTCTTTTAAAAATTGGGTAAGTTCTGAACCAAGACCTTAGCAGCAACAGTGTCCAGTCCACAAAGCATTATTCCCACATGGTACCATCCTTGTCAACCTGCCAGGACAGTATTGCACAAAGACAGGATGAGGCTAACAATTTAAAAGTGATCATTTGTGTCTATGCATGTGTCTGGCTGGCTGTAGCGATTCAAAATTATTCCTGGATTCAGTTATCTTTTATTTTCTAGCTCTAATCTACAACATGTAACAACAAAGACTCAGCAGCGTCTGGCAAGGAAAAATGTTTTTGTTCACGAAAATAATGCAATAGACCCCCCCAAAAAAATTATTTGAACCACTTTATGTTCCTGACTCATCTTTTTCTGCTCTTTTAGAGGCAGCAGTCTTTTGTGTTAGGCCACACCCCTGGCAGCAGTCATTTATTGACTGGTGCCCTTGGCACTTTCTCAAAATGCCAAAGGTGCCCCGAGACCCAAAAATGGTGGTGACCACTGCCTTAAAACAGCAGCCAAGCTGGAATGAGATATGAGCCAATGTTCCACGAAACAGCAGCCAAGGCTATCCATCAGTGAGATAGAGCACCCTAGAGCAAAATACTTCTTAGACCTACTTGATTAAAAAAATTGCAATGTCAATTAATGTCTGTGTTCTACTATACAGAATGCTGTAAAATCCACATCATTCCCAGAACAGAACTCAGCAGTAGGTCAGTTTCCCTTTAAATTGTGCCAATCAGCTTAGAGCACAAGGCCCAAAGATGGCAGACAGTGAGCCCATTGCTAAGCCAAGTTTTGAATTTTGCCATAACCACTGAAATATATTCAGATATAGAAAAGCCTACATCTGGAAGCACCAGAAAAACAAAGGATTTATTCAGTATTTAATACTGTGACAGCCTTCCCCAGCATGTCTGAGGCTGATAGCAGTTGTTGCCATCATGATAGCACCAGGCTGAGGAAGGTCTGATCTTTGTGAGAAACACTATAAAGGGTTAGTTTCACTGCAGGAGGAAAATGCACAACTATCCTTGTAGCAAAAATGTCTGGAATGTACAAGATAACCAGTTTAAACCGAAATATCCCCTTCTCCAAGGGCAACACATCTATTATATATATTAGGCAACTCAAATATATTCTAGTCTGGAATGGGTCATTTTAGAACCAGTTTTAGAACTGTAATCCTATGTAAAGCAACAATCACAACAGGAACAGCGGGATTCAAAATAGGGTTTTTTGTGAAATTACCATAGTGTTTTGCTCCACCAAAAGCAGAGCAAGGTAGTTCAAACAACACCCCCAAGGTGGGAAGGAAGGGAGAGAGACTAAGGAGAATAGGAAAACTTAAATATTGTTTTAAAGCTGCAATAAAAAGAGACTAGAGAATCATTGTTCTCAGCTGACCCTGAGAGCAGGTCAAGAAACAACATGCTTATGCTACAAAGAAGAAGACAGGGGTTAAAAATTAAAGAAGCATCTTAAGGTAAAGAGAAGCTAGACAATGGGATCAGGTAGATAGGGATTACATAGAATTCCTCCTTTGTGGGGGTTTCAAGAAACAGAAAAAGGTTGTGCCAGCAACAGTTTAGGAATAATCTTTGGTCACTGAAGACCACTTTAAAAAAAACAAACCTGAAGAGGATTCATCAGAAACATTCTTTTTGGAACTCACTGGCTTTTACAGCTGTTCCCATCCTGTGCATGAACTCATTGTGCTGCAGAAAGAATAACTGGAACCAGCCGTTCTTTAGCTATGATAAATTGGTGGGTTGTTTAAACCATGGTGTCGTGTTAAATCAGTTTTCTGGTTCAGTGGTGAGCCCTGCTAGTACTAACCAGGCTATAAAACTGGTTTAATGGCCTGAGATAGTATATCTTGACCAGGATATATGCATGTAATCCTCAGCCATTTTCCTCCTAAGCCAAAACCATACACTAGCATATAAATATAAAATGGACGCACACACAGGGTGAAACTACTTGCAGGTATCTAGACAAGAATTGCTCCTATCTGTTGCATTAAAAGGCAAAAAGAAGGTAAAAGGAAGCTATTTCATGGTGAGACTAAACATACGTAACGTTACTTTATATGACAAAATTGTTGTAGAACATGGCAACAAATTCATTTTTTTACAAACTTTATATATATTGTGGTTTTTATGTTGATATTTTCTGTGAACCGCCCTGAGACCTCCGGGTATAGGGTGGTATACAAATTCAATTAATAATAAAATAATAATAATAATAATTTTTTTAAAACATCAACTTAAAAAATCAATAATGATTTGTAGTGGCAGGCAAGCTTCACACTTGGTGTGTGTCAGAGAAAAAGTAATAGCATTCTGAAATTATTGTATAACTTATCATATGTGATAATTTACAAAGATTCCTGGGGGTGGTAGGCCCCCTATGGTCTGCAGGCCCTTGCGCACACCACAGCCCTGTACACCCTATGTTGGAGAGGCAAGAGGCAAACATCTTGTTTGCTGCTCTATGAATGGAAAATGAACCACGGTTAAGTGTTGCCCTTGCAGAGTCTGGAAAGTAGCTATTCATAGCTGAAAACATGATCTTGGAGATGCAACATTTGATCCAAATGCAAGGAAAACAGCACCCCAGACTAGAAACAAAATAAAAAAAATCCTTCCAGTAGCACCTTAGAGACCAACTAAATTTGTTATTGGTATGAGCTTTTGTGTTCATACCAATAACAAACTTTGTTGGTCTCTAAGGTGCTACTAGAAGGAATTTTTAAATTTTGTTTTGACTACGACAGACCAACACGGCTACCTACCTGTAACTAGCACCCCCGACTGTTAGGGTTTGCTTCTAGGCTTCTTGCATGGAGATAATAAGCTTATTTAAAGAAAACCCAATAGCGCTGAGGCACTAAATAATATGCCTGCTTGAGCAAAACATAGTCCGGGAAACAGGGTGAAATCAAGTGACTGGTGTACAGAGCACTGATATACAGTATTTCTTGGTAGCATGCATGATGCGGTTTATTTTTCCAGTGAGGTATTGTATGCTTGGGAAAACATGCAGGACTTGTTTGCTTTTACCCTTCTGCAGTCAAAGGCCAGGGCAGCATAAACATGCCGCAGTTCCCATTTACTCCCTTCCCCAAATGATATCACAACACAATTTAAGCTGAGCAATGCTCTTCTGATTGCTACATTAATTAAAACGTGCCCATGCCCCATTCTGATCCTGCACCCTGGGCAAAATGCAATCACAGCAGCATCCTCCCGCACTTTGCCACTTTGACAGAGTAGGAAGATTAGTCACATTTCTGCAGAGCCCACCGCCATTCCTCAATAATTAAATCCCCCCCCCAAAGAACCAGGAAATGCACAAGTGCCCCCCTGCCCAACAGACTTGGCTCAACTAACTCTGGAACTCTGTAGTCTTATCCAAAAGAGCTCTTAGGTTTTTTTTTGGGGGGGGCAGAACTTGGTGGGCTCGGTTTAAAGCAAAAGGTTAGCAGTTCAGCTGGCAAAAACCTTGGTGCATAACTGACCAGGCAGTGCTTATTATATAGTTTGATTGATTTCAGCACCACTGGACCAGTAGAATGGTGAAATGGTGAATTCTGAAGTGCGAGAGTGCACCGTGACTGCTCCCAGAGCCACACTCCAAAGGAATCCAAAAATGCAGATAGCTGTGTTGATCCATTATATTATACACCAGCCAAAGAGCAGCAGTACATAACAAAATACTTAATTTATAAGGTTCAGAGTAACTGCAATTAGTGTTTTCTGGGAATAAGTTCAATTGAATCTGTGGTGCTGATTTTGGACCCTCCCTGTGGGATAAACAGCAATGTGATTTTTAAAAGGCATCTGAAAGCAGCTCACCTATTCAGGGAAGTTTTTAGTGTGTGGTGTTGTATTGTGTTTTTACTATTTTTTGTTGCAAGCTGCCCAGAATGGGTGGGGCAGCCCAGTCAAATGGGTGGCATATAAATAAACAGATAAAGTATTATTATTGTTGTTGTAGTAGTAGTAGTAGTAGTAAACACTTGAGCTTTAACAAAAGATATTCAGGCAGCTGAAATGCAAACTCCCTAGCTTTTAATTAGAAATGCAAATGAGATTGCAAACAAACACTGTCATTTAAACGGCTAGTGTGAGGCGGGAGCCCATCAATAGGAAAGGAAAGTTGTGCTGAACCTCTGATTATTTTCCTCATAGTCCAATTTCCTCTATGCTAATCTATCATAAATGAAGCTGAAAGCCTCATTACCTCATTCACTCGCCACAGCAAGGACACTACACCTCTGGCAGGATAAATCATTGAAAAAAGAGTCCCCAGAGTTGTGCTTGCCTGCGTTCCCTCTCCACTACATCACTGCAGAAGCAGCAGCTGTGATTAGGAATCAGAGGCAAAGGATTGCTCCCACTCCCGTAGCAAGGCCACAGCAAGTTATTCTGTTACAGATCTGAACTGTGGGAGACATCACTTCTGTTGTTCTAGACTATATAGTGCCCGAAACCTTCCAGGAATATTATTACCATATTCTACAGCAAGTAGGAAGTTAACACCGATATCACACCACATGCAATATTGTTACATCCTTGGTAATAAATCTGACAAAAATAAGCACATTCATATTCACTACCACCAATAAGATCTGGCTGTGTGAATTAGTCCAATACAAAGGGGATGTTACGGCTATATATCTTCCAAGCAACTAATGTATCTCTAAATAGCAATAGTCTGTTTGCTTCCCACCCCACCCCCCATCTCGACATGGGTGGGGGTATAAATATAATCATCATCATCATATTTAAGACTATAGCCAGGAAATCCAGTTCTTGCCTTATCATATAAACTGGGAATTATAACTTGCATGAACCCCTAGCTACCTCTGTTGTCAATATACTTTGCTTGAACTGTGCTAAAGGAAATATCTGAATAAAATTTTGTGCCGATAATGGAGCAATACAGCTGGAAACTCATGGGGTGGGGATTCCCCGTTCGAACCAGCACAAGGCTACAAGAAGACTCAAAGGATAAATAACTGGCCAAACAACAATATAGACATACTTCCAAACAGGTGAGGTATCATTACTGAATACCAGTAAAGATTAACGAGAACAGAACTGCTTATACAAAGAGAATATTACCCAAGGTAGGCAGGCATATTTAGGGATGCAAGGAAATGTGAGTCACCTGGAACTGGTTCTGGAAAAAGGAATGTGGTCTAGTTTTGTAGGAATTTTTACAGAGGAAGCTGCCATCATTAGAAAGGATGCTATTCCAGTGCCAGAAGAAAATATCTGGAAGATCAGGACTTTAAATGCTTTCAAAATGGGAGTTTGAAAATGTTTTTCTGTATAGTAGTCTCCCCCAAAACAAACAAACACCACTAGGGAGATGCCAGGAGCAATCGGACCCAAAGGGGTGGGAGTGGCAGCACATTTATCCCCCACAGTTTAATGGAAATGGAATAGAGAAAAGTCTCAGAGATGCATTTCAAGAATTTCATTGTAGGGATACAGTCCAGCTCAAGCAGCAGAACCCACTCAGGTGTGGGGAGGAGATGTCAAGCAAGGGCACAGTCCAATTCTCATCCTGGGTAAGTTTCCCAGTTGAAGCCACAGTGGATGGCAATACCATCTAATCACAAACACATTGATAGGATTTCCTGTTGGTTTTCAGGGCATCTACGGCACCACCTTTATTCATGCCTGACTGCTGTGTGGACAGAACTGCAACTGAGGCTTCAACAGCCGTACCTGTTAAGACTGTATCCTCCCCTCCCTGGACTCCAATCAGTTGTGCTCCTAATCATAAGAAATGATAATGGCTGTTCATGGATTATTTATTGCATGCATGTCCCTAGGAACCTTTTTTTTTAGGAGGCAGTCAATACTCCAAATAAACACATACAATCTCCACGTATCTAGCATGAGAATAGAGTTTAATTATTTCTGGTAGAGGAGTTCACCGATGGCTCTTTCATCCAGCAGAGGCTTCTGAGAATGAAATCAGGGAGGTGACATTCTCATTTGCCTTTCCTTGTGCAGCTCCCCAATCTATTCTGCAGGGCTGGGGATCCCCAGAACTGGAGATCCCCACTTTGCATAGGGAGACGATGCAAAATGTTGCATTTTCCATTCACAGAAGTCTTTGCTAGATTTAAGAACCTCCAATTAACAGAAGGGACCACACTGGATACAGCACAGATTTATTAGCAAAAACGTGCTTTCAGTTTGTATTTTCATTTTTTAAAAAGCAAAACAAAACAAAAAGCTGCCAATGATTCCCTGAACTTCTAAACAAGGACAGACAATGTGCTACTTTTACATCAACCATCTTTGTCTTCCAGGTCTTTAAAACTGGAAAGCTTTTAGAGAACCCTACCCATATACTGTACAGCAGGCACTGGCCTAAAAATTATTGGATATTTCATATATACTCCCCATTTCTCCCAGGAGTGCAGGGTGGCATACAAGATCCATCCCTCCTTTTTAACTCCCAACACCCCTGTGAGGTAGACTAGAGAATTAATGACTGGGCCAAAGGGCATCCAAGTAAGCTTCAAAGCTGCATGGGAACAGTGGCCCTACCTGGAGAAAGGTGTCCTCTGAGCCCCTCCCTATCACTGCACCACTTTCTCCCTTGTGCTACCATGACAACTACCTCCTCCTCTTTCAAGCAGGGTGGTGATGGGGAGATTGAAGAAATGGGTTCCCTTTTGGGGGGTTTTCAGGGAGGGTGGAAGCCAAGGAAAGCAGATCTTCTTGCTCCCTTCTCTCTGCCTAGTAATGGGGTAGAGAGGATGGGCAGGTCCATTTTTTGTTTTGTTTAGTGGAAGAAAAAGAAAGAAAACATGGAACCATTCCTTTTCATCCCCGCTGCCTTGGGCTGTTATGAGGCACAAAGGGAATGAAGAGATTTATTGTCTTTCCCCCACCAAAAACAAAATTAAGAAAAAGGGACCTATTTGTTCCCTTCCTGTTACCAGCTCAGTCTTTCCTCCTTCTTGCCTTACCAGGTAGCTGCAATGTCAGAGACTTGGGGGTTTTTTTTAAAGAGAGAGAGAAGACGGGACACTGTTCCCATCAGTTAGGTCAGGTGTCTGCAACCTTTAAGACAAAAAGAGCCACTTGGACCCGTTTCCGAAGAGGGAAAAAACTGGGAGCCGCAAAACCATTGTGACATTTAAAACAAATATATCTCCGGAGCCGCGATCTGACAGCGGGCGGGAAGGTGACATCGGGACGGTGCATGACTAATGCACACACCGCCCCCATGCGATGTCACAGCCAGTACAGTGCCCGCCACAGTGGGGAGTGTCGGGGCGCACAATGCGCCTCCTCCCCTCGCTAGTATCCGCCCCGGAGCCGCGGCAAAGGTGTAAAAGAGCCACATGCGGCTCCGGAGCCACGGGTTGCAGACCCCTGAGTTAGGTAGTCCTGCCACCTTCATGGCCCAGAGGCACGGCATTCTGGGAAATGAAGATAGCAGGTGCTACAGCCTGGAACTTTTTTGACTCCACAGCAGCACACCCGCTCTGTAAAAAGAAAAAGGGAAAAGGCGGCTGACGACATCGTGCTCTCTTTTGCCTCCACTCAGGCCACAGGGTCCTTTATTTGTGTGTTGTAGTCCAACTCTGTAGAGGCAATGCTAAGTGAGAATTTGAACTGAGGTCTCCCCAGTCCAAGTCCAACACTATAACCACCAAAAGAGGGAGGAGTAAGAGAGAAAGATCAGCTTCTTATCTGCCCTGGTTATGTAACAGGGAGACTGGATCAAAAGAAGTAGCAATACTTCGTGGAAAACGAAGATGACAAACACCAAACTAAATTGGGAGGACAGGCAAAGGAAATCAAGAAACTTCTTATTCAGAAGTGTTGATAATTCAACCAGACTCCTCTTATCTTTGTCTGTTGCCCGGCCTGTTTTCTATCCTGGATTAAATTTCCCACTTATGTCACTTCAGAAATAAGGATTGACAAATGATAAAAGCAATCGTGCGTGTGAAATGTATTTACAGCACATTTTGGGAGGCACTATTGCACCACAACAGGAACTCAAAACACACACACACACATACAATTACACTTCATATCCCTTCCCCTCCATCACTGGATTTTCCAGCTGGGTTTGCGTCTAAGGTAATTGGCAGCAGAGCAACTCAAATGTGAGGAATTGTGGCCATGCCCTAGCTATGTTTGCCTGAACCAAGCTGGTAATCTAGCCAAGATGCTTCCCAAAGCTAGTTCTGTGCCATTTTTTCCTGACAAGTGTGCTGAGTGGGGCATCCCACCATGATATTCTTTTCTCCCTCTAGGTCAACCTGTTGGAAAAAGGCTGTGTTGGTGAGGGGGACGGGGAACCATGCCACTTCTCTGCCAGACAGAAGAACGACCACCAGGGCTAATGGCAGACCACAGAAAATAAAGAGAAGTACAGTTCATAGTGGAGCGATGAGCATGCCCAAAGGTGTGTGGAGTTTGCAGCTCCCACCTGAGAACTACACTAGGAAGGAGGGAGGCTTACTCCTCTCAAGTCAGCCACTAACCCGGGCTAACTTGGCGAGCTCACCATATAGGACGCCTACAGTTTCCGAAGCCAAGTTGTTAAGAGATATGATGCAAAACAAACAGGGGAAGCTGAAGTAAGTGATTTTGAGGAACACTTGGTGCAGCAAAGCCCATTAGGGCAGAAAAACAGGCTTTTGAGTGGAAACTATGGAAGCGTGTCAACATTATTGTGTAATATTATTAATGTTAGCTAATACTCGTGCTGGAATCATCACAATCCCGTGAAAAACAACTTGAGCAACCCACATAGAATATTTAAAAATACAACCCACGCTACAAAAGGTTAAAATCAATGCATAAATCAAAACCTATATATATTAGAATTGTGTAGCTACTTAAAACCCCTGGCTGATAATCCAGTTAGTCCTGCTCAAAACAAACTCAATGAAGCAAACTTATCCACTAGTTTCAATAGGTACTTGAAGTATGGCTGACACTGGATCCATCTCCTTATCATTTGCACTCAGTAAACAATAGTAGGAATTCTTGCTGTGTATTTATTTCAAATCACTCTTCATCGAAAAAGAGCTTTTAAAAGTAGAACACAAAGAAAGATAAAATTACAAAAACATTACAGCAGGACAATAAAATACAACAGAATTAAGAAGAATAAAACTACTCAACCACCTAAAACATATCAAACTAAAATCAGCTAGAGTAAAGTAGAAGTTCTTGCAATTATGGGGGCAATTCATCTCAACAGAACTCAAGGCACAACAGATCAGTTCAAGCAGAAAGCAAGTTATTTCACTGCAGCAGCATTTGGAAAATAAAATAAAAATAAAAGAATGTGGTGTTAGATAAAAATTCAATGACTGTAAACAAAAATAAGGTACAGGCTGTTTGGTATAGTAGTCTAAGAGACTCAGTCCTCTTCCACTGGCTCTCAGCTTGTTTCATATATAAATATAACCACAGTTAAATAAATTAGTTATGTAAGGGCAGCTGTGAAAATATTTGGGTTGATTGTTGGTCTTTAAAAACTGAAAATGTACTTTAAAAAAGAAGAAGTACCCATTCATGTTTCCTGAATGGCTTGTGGGAGGGGGGAGAGCTACCTCCTTTGCATGTGATCGGTTGTCTTTTGGTTAATACAGAGAATTTTCTGCTTCATTCTCTGGGGAAGGTTCAAACATTAACAAATGGCTCTTTTGTTTTTAAAAAAATCTACAGTCACCACGTCATGCCAAAACATTTTTATGTTTCCCACCAGCAACGCTGACCTGTGCCAGCCAGAGCTCTGGGAAAATATGGTATATGAAAAGAAGAAAAGCTCATTGTTGCCACAGAACCAGCTGAGAATGCATAAAACTTTAGTTGACCGTACAAAACCCTGAAAATAACACTCACGGCCACAAGGAGTCCGGAGATAACTTTTATTATCAAAATTCAGCCCAGTGTTGAGAGAAAACCCCAGTCCTAGCTTACCCTTTCTAATGGGCTGAATACCTAATAAAACTTTTGGGAAAGCGAGAACTAGGCCAAAATATAACTAATGCCTGTGGCCACAGGGGATCCTGCAGACATAGATATACAGTCAGGTCCCAACGCTCATGTGGGCAGATTCCAGCTTAACTATTTTCCTCCATGGAGGAATGCTCTTAAAAATTAGTTGTAATGCAAAACCCATGTGGATTTTGCACCAATGATCTGACAGCAAGGCACTAGACTCCTGCTCCACACATAGTATAAACATTTCCTCACATTTTTCTCTGCAGCCGAGAAATTGCTCCAATCAGCAACATTCTACCATTAGTAGCACCCTGGAGCTGGCACTCCAAGTACACTTACTCCCAGGATGCAGTGATTACCTACATTCAAAAAAGTGTTTTTGAAAGAGGGTTACAGAGCTGTGGGTTATTAGAACCATAGATGGTTCAATGAAGCACAATTAGTCTATTTATCTATTTAAAAGAAGTGCCCTAGTTCCTGAAAGATCTAGAGAGAAGGAATTAAGATTTAGTATTACTCAAGAAGCTGAAACAAGTAAATTACCGTATTTTTCGCTCTATAAGATGCACCAGACCACAAGACGCACCTAGTTTTTGGAGGAGGAAAACAAGAAAAATAATATTCTGAATCTCAGAAGCCAGAACAGCAAGAGGGATTGCTATGCAGTGAAAGCAGCAATCCCTCTTGCTGTTCTGGCTTCTGGGATAGCTGTGCAGCCTGCATTCGCTCCATAAGACGCACACACATTTCCCCTTACTTTTTAGAAGGGAAAAAGTGAGTCTTATAGAGCAAAAAATATGGTATGTCTATAAGGTAAAGCTAAAGGACCCCGGACCTCATCTCACTTTCAGGCTGAGGGAGCCGGCGTTTGTCCGCAGACAGCTTTCCAGGTCATGTGGTCAGCATGACTAAACCGATACTGGCGCATGGAGGACCGTGCCGAGTGCCAGAGCACACGGAAATGCCATTTACCTTCCTGCTATTTATCTACTTGCACTGTATGCTTTTGAACTGCTAGGTTGGCAAAAGCTGGGACAGAGGAACAGGAGCTCACTTCGTCACGGGAATCGAACCGCCGACCTTCCAACTGGCAAGCCCAAGAGGCTCAGTGCTTTAGACCACAGCACCACCCTGGTAAATTACCCAAATTATGTCTATAGCACGGAGAAAGCAAAAATCGCTCCAGTTACAGCCACTGAAGTAGCAGAATATTATTTTGGCACTTAGTAAGGCAGAACAGGGCCAAGGATGAACACTCAGAGGTCCTGAACCCCAAACTGAGCCATAGAGAGAAGTGATGCTTGGTCAATTCAGAGATTTAAAGAGGAATGAAAGTGGGGGTGTCAGCTGCAGTAATAGGATCTGCTTTGGGAGGGGATCTTAGGCAGTCCATCCACCCTCCACACTCACCCTTCTCAGAGCACCCCCCCCAAAACACTAGTTGTTGATCAGAGAGTTCAGACCATGACATCTGCAACTGTCAAATATCTAAGATAAGACCCTGTTACTCTGCAGAGAGAGATACCTTGGGCTGAATGTAGGTTCAAGGTCATTTTCAGAGAAATGTGGTCTTTATACTATATGTCCTGGTGCAGCCATTGCCTACAGAAGCTGAACAGACCCTTGTTCAGGATATAATGGTAGCGTGGGAGATGCTGAGCAACAGGGAACAATAACAACAACAGCAAAACAACAACACCCTAATCAGACAAAGGGATACAATTTATATGTTTCGCAGCTGAATTGAGCACGGCATAGCAAGCTATTATAAATCAGTAACTTCATCCAGCTCAGCACAGCAAAGTCACTCGCTGACCTCTAGAGGCCCCCAAAAAGCTGCAAGCAGGGCAAAGATTAATGCATAAAACGAGGCTCCAAGCATCCTGCTAGGCCACATAAACCATAAGAGAAAAGTAGGAACATATGTTAGTGCAATTAAAATCCATTTTGCCCTAATGGATAAGATTTCAGCTTCCCAGACTTACGTAAAGCAAAACACCAAAGCTTGCAAGACTGTCATTGTGGTTTGCAAGCCAGAGTCGTCGGCTTAAGAAGAGATGAGAGCTTCAAGTTCCCAAGGAAAATGGAGCTTGCAATGCCAAAAGCTGGGGTGGAGAATGGGGCCAGTTAGGTATGTTGGCAAAAGTCCTAGGCCTAGCTGTCCACCCTGCTTGGACCAGTGGTTTATCAAGCACTACTCTCACTGCCACATCGTCACCACATGCGCGCACACAAACGTTGCTAGGATACCCAGCCAGTCTTCACCTACCACAAGCCCCCAATCACACTGCCACAAGCTCCCACTGGATAGCTCAGTTGGTTAGCCCACGTCGCTGATAACATGAAGGTTGCAGGTTCAATCTCCACATGGGAAAGCTACGTATCCCTGCATTGCAGGGGGTTCGACTAGATCAATGTTTCCCAAACTTGGGTCTCCCAGCTGTTTTTGGACTACAACTCCCATCATCCCTAGCTAGCAGGACCAGTGGTAAGGCATGATGGGAACTGTAGTTCAAAAACAGCCGGAGACCCAGGTTTGGGAAACACTTTGATAGATGATCCTTTGATCCTACAATTCTAGGATTCTATGCTATGCCGCTCAACCATTTCATGTCCTTTGGCTGCAGCTGCAGTGGATGCAAGATTATGGTCTCTTCACACTTTAGCACATCTTCAACAGATCCTAGGATATGGCACACGCCACCCCAAGTGCGCTTGAAAGTATCCAGCACCAAACATGCGGTTTTAATTGCAAATCAAATCAACTGGAGAATTCAGCTTCTTTTAAAAGGAAGAGAGAGCATTCCAAACTGGTTACTGGAACACAGCCAAAACAGTCTGCTGAAGTCCCAATTCAGAAATCAAAAACTAGCATCAAGGTGGCAACTTTGAGTTGTGCCTTGTGGTGGGAAGGCAAGTCAGTTCAATGTTAATGAAGAGTATAGAATTTAAGACATATAAAAAGTGTGGTGCACATACTAGTCAACCATAAACTCTCCAGATTGTGAAAGTAACAATCTTTTGTTATGTATTAAGAAAGTAGTGCTTAAAAAAACAAACTCTTAACATTTCTCCCCAACACTGAAAAAAATGTTTAGATACATTTGTTCTACAAATTATAAAACCTAATCCAAGATTAGGGTAAACCCTGTCTTTCCTTTTCAGTGCAGTGTCAACAAGCAAGTAATTCGAGTGCATTGCTACCTTGACATAATTTTAAAACAATTCTTCAGAATACCTGGATTTACACAGGCATGTTTTCCCCCTAATGTCTTTTTTTGCCTGCTCCAATTCACATTCAGGTTCTAGAACATAAATGTCTCAGCTAGAAATGCTCAACACAATTTATCATTATTTTCCTAAAGACTCCAGCTGATTTGAGGTGATGGCAAAAAAGAAAAAAAAGCTATAAAGAGGAGTACAAATAAATTTACATGTTTACTTCAGGGTAAAACTATTATTTGCTGCTTATCCACCCAGGTTGTTTTTATAGTCTCAGCTTTGCCAATCCTTCCACGTCATCTACATTCCTATTCATCAGTGTACGTGGCTACTTCACATAGCTTTGTTTTTAAAGAAGGCAAGTTTCAAGTCCTCATGATTATATGGGGGGAAAGCTGAAACTGGGTGGACAGGTTATGAGGATATTCAATGCCTCATGCCCCTCTCCTGTTTCCTTCTGCCTTCCCATTATGTCCAAGTCCCTGCCCCCCCCAAGCTCCACCTTTTGAAACTTCCCAGTTCCTCCTACTGGTGACCTTCCAGGTTCACTCTGGTTGCAGCAGTCACACACACACACACACCTCTGGTGGTTAATGAATGACTAAATCAATGTCCAACAAAAGCGAGTCACTAGGCCTCACCACTCAACATCCCTTCAAGATTAAGAGCTCCGTAGCCTCAAAGAGGATTACAGGCCAGTTCTTTTGAAAGCCAAGCAGCAGCATCTGAGGAACGGCCACAGATAAATCGATGCTGCACATTGAAACAGTCCAGAATCGCTACCTGTAATCAAATGCCCTATTATCTTTTTTGTGCTTTCTGCTGATAGAAAACAAGGTATTTTGGGCTGGTCTGCAGCTTCCATTCTGAAAGATCACAGAAAGCCTTGCAAAAACACCTTCCAGTCTAAGCTTGTTTAAGCGCAGCGAAGGCAACAGATCTCCTCCTGCACCCTTTAGACCAGCAAGAATCTAGTACAGCTACACACCCTTGGCTAAAAGCATGCCTGTTCAAGCCCAGACACTTAGACATAGCCTACTTTTAAAAAAGTGTGCACTTCATAATAGTCAGATGAGTGCCAGCTGGCTGCTTTACCCGATTCACCAGGCTGGATCCACCAGCCTTGCTGCCGGAGGCTGAAGAGTCATCCTTTTGTGCAAACGATTAAAGCTTTCATGTGTTTAGTTACACAAGTTTAACAATTACCCAGAAACCTTGTAAGCCCATCTACACACAAGCAGCTAAAACTCAACCCCGGAGGTTGCTGTCATGCTGTCCTATAATACTGTTTCATGCTCTTGAATGTTCCTTTCCTTATATTATCCAAACCACCCAGTATCCCAATCCACTTCACGTACTGAATTTACATGAACAGTTTTGCTTAAATGGTCTCCAGGCCACTGGAACAGATGCTTGCACCAGGGAGAGCAACAACAGAATACCAGGGTCACTGCAGAGGCTATTGGTTTTTTCAAGATAGAGTGAATACAGCAGCTTTGATATGAACAGTGCACACGCCCTTTAATCTGCATGTATCACGGATGGTCAAAGCAAAATTTGCACATAAGTGAATGGCTTAGTTTCCCCAAATTAGGCTTTCCTAAAACAGTCTTTCACTTTCACTAATGGAGAAGAATCATCCAAAGAACAAACACACTTCTCCTGTTTATTTTATTTCGATCCTGCCTGTTCCACCATCCCCTCATTTTCTCCTCACAACAACCTTCCGAGATAGGAAAGAAAGCCACCTCAGCTCAGTCACAGAGGGAGGTTCATTGCAAAGCAGAGATTTGAACTAGGGTCTCCCCCGGAGCTGGCCCAACTCCCTAACCACTATACCACACTACTGTGCATCTTACCATTTATGACGCCTACCTTAGTGGAAAGCCTTGAACAGGTATTTTTCTGCAGCCCAGGGGCCACATATTCCCTCATAAACAGACTCCCAGGGACCACATGCCAGTGGTATGCACAACAAGAGGCAAACGGTTCATCCAGGCTATATTCCAGCTATAAAGAAGTTTTCAACCCAACCTTCCTCTGCCCCTTGCACATCTCTCCATCCGGGTAAGATAGAGGCATTAACACATTTCAAAGACATATTCCAGCCAAGGAAATGCTTTAAGAGAGGAAAGGGGGCTTGAGAGTTGAGAGTTTTAAGGGCCAGGCAGAGAGGTTTGGAGGGCTGCATTCAACTCATCCCAAATTAATATGTAGAAAGCCAGACCTGGGCCAGTACAGTAGCTGGGGGGTGGGCTAGCCAGCCAGGGGTTTTTTTGCCCTGGGTGAAGCCTCCAGAGGGGCACCATTCAGGCTCCCAGTCTCTGTGAGAGAGTACGCAAATTCAAGTGGGGAATGTGTGTGCCAAACTGGGTCTTTGACTCTGGTGAAAGAAAGCCTAGTTTTGCCCCTGCATGGGGTCCCTTTCACCTCTACAATTCTATGATTTCCTCATTCCAGAAAATGGGGGTCTCTCTGAGACACCAAAGTTATTTCAAGTCGCTGCGGAGTAGAAATTGCACTACCACATAGTGCTCCGAAAATGAGTTCTCCCTACTTTGATATGAATGTGAATGGAACAATACATTGTTTGCTGCAGGTTGTCAAAAGTTCGACATATATATGTTCCCTCAAACAGGGCATCAATTTAAGCCCTAGCAGACTTTCAGGACAACGTGCCTGCAAACATTTCTCCTGCCCACGGGAAATCACTTTGCACCCCAAGTTAAAATGGCTGCCCCTGAGGCAACTAGATTGATACAGGTGGAGGAGCTTTGTCAGCCTTAAGCCAAGCACAGTACCGTATTGGCCCAAATATAAGCCGCACTTTAACTTTTCACTGTCAGAATTTGGGAAATAAGTCTGGCTTATATTTGGGCCAATATGGTATATAAAGTTTCCCTCTAACCGTGCTTGCGCAAGTGACAGGACACCTCTGAAGATGGTTTGTCTTGTTTAGATTTTGCACTGGTCTTAAACCAATAAGAGATCTGTATTGATCAGAGAGAAAAATATATTATTTAGGAGATTAGCAACTAAAAGGGTTCAATTTCTGCAAAATTTCTCCAATGGGGCATGATCTAGTACGCGGTGAAGTATGTAAGTCAAGGGGGTTTGGCTATAGGTCTCTCTAGGGATTAGTACAGAGCTAACTTTTGGGATTTTGCTTGAATGCAACACACATATGAGCAGAAAACACATCAAACCTAGAGATAACCTTAAAAACAAAATACTAGCATGGATTTAGTTGTGCAATGCTGGAGATAAGATTTGGGATTCTTAAGAGGTCCATGTAACTCCGTGAGCAAGATCTGAAAAACAGATGTGCTTTTTATTAACAGAAAAACAGCAAGCAGACACACATTCCCTGTTCCTGATCACCGTAGTTGTTCTTAAAGGAATGTGCTTTACCTGGGGGATAAAGAATCTAGCAGACATTCATTAAGCCATGCATTTTGATGGCAGATTTGAACAAATAAAGACTCCAGGCCTGTCACAAAAGTAACTGACTCCTGGCTTTGTAATCCTTCAGAGAACCAGCCAGCAAAACCCTTTGCCAGGTACTGATGCTCACAGCTCCTCTTGCTGAGGAGAACTCTGGTCCAAGAAAGCGCAGCCATGAAAAGGCAAGATAAGCAGGAGAGAGAGAGAGAGAGAGAAGCAAATCCACAAGACTAAAGAAAAGCCAGAAAATGAGCAGAAGAGAATGCAAGGAAGGAAGGAACAGTTTTACAGCACAAGGCTATCCTTTAAAATTGAAACCAATACCCCCTCCCCTTTTGTTCCCATAAAGTTAGAACATTGCAAGAAGCAGATTTGAATCTATTTACTCATATCATAGTTTGTTATTTCAGTTTAATGAAGTTTATTGCTTGTTCCCCTTTTTAAAAAGTGCCCTCATTTTTATAAAAATAAAAATCTTGCACAGTTTCTCTTCGTTTAGTGATGCTTGCTACGATAAAAAGTTTGAGAAACCTCACCCAAAGCATTTCAGCTGAGAGAACTAGATTTAGCACAGTTTGAAAAAGTTTCAGGAACTATTATTAACTATTTTACAAAAATGAGGAGCTTGATAAAAGCCATTTGCCATCACTATATTCCTATTTAAACACAGGCCAGTGCCTTCACCACAAGGAATATGCATGCACAGCTGAACCCAAGGCTAAAATCAAAACAATTTTGTTCAAACCTGGGTTGAATTACTTACATTGCTAGTGGAATGCAGTTCTGGGTTGTAACCCCAGCGGAGCTGGGATAAGTTGCCAGTAATGATATATTTAGAAAGACATCCATAAAGTCTGCTTTTTGAGATAGCCTTTCATCCTTTATCTTGACAAAGGAACCTGCGCAGAATGATCTGTTGGTTCTGTTGCCAGCTGGCTGATACCAGGAGCCCTGCATTATATTGTTTACATTACACTGAAGCACAGGGAAGGTGGAATCCCTATCTACTATTCATGGTAGAAATTCAGCGAGGTGGGGACACAAATTCACTTTGTGAGGTCTGCAGCAGATGAGAATGATGCTCACATTCAGAGAGGCACAGCCTTAATTTGAGCTATACTAACTTGAGACCATAGGAGCATCTGTTAGAAACTCAGATATATAAGCTAATCACCAAATTGCAACTTAAACCTAAGTTAAACCACAGTGGAATACAGTGGTACCTCAGGTTACATACGCTTCAGGTTTCAGACTCCGCTAACCCAGAAATAGTACCTCAGGTTAAGATCTTTGCTTCAGGATGAGAATAGAAATCGTGCTCCAGCGGCGCAGCAGCAGCAGCAGGAGCCCCATTAGCTAAAGTGGTGCTTCAGGTTAAGAACAGTTTCAGGTTAAGAATGGACCTCTGGAACGAATTAAGTATGTAACCAGAGGTACCACTGTATAACTAGGTGCCATTTTTAAATGAAATTTGTTGTTGTTTATTTCATTTCTATACCACTTTATATTTTAAAGAACACATCTCAAAGCGGTTTGCAAGATATTAAGACATCAAATAAACAATCCAGAACAGAAGAAATTCAAGCTTCAAGGAAAATATTCTGGATCCTTCTCTAAGTGACGTTTTGCTTCCCCCAGCTGCCAACCTGGCATACAGAGCTCTCTCTGTGGTCACAACTGGACCCACACCACTCGCAAAATGCACCCGGTGCCTGGCCAATTTCTAACGCTGCACAGGAGAGATGGCATGTTTAATGAACCCCGTGTTCTTCACTGCAACAAGGTGTTAGGATGTGGTGATTGTGCAAATGAAGGAATTCATGGGGACTCATTCAACGACCCACTTTCCTATATTCATTTAAAATGGGGTCTGCACCAAGTGTCTTTTCTGGGCATTTGAAATTGCTCCTAGCAAGCCTGTATGAAGTAACTGCCAAATGTAAGCACGAAGGCCCAGAATCAAGCTCCTTAGCGAAACTTTTCAAAATCCTTTCGAGTTTTCAAAATATATTTGGCTCTAGTTGTTTCTTTAGTCATTTGATTTTGGAACGACTGTAAATCCACAATCTTGAAACAATAATTTAAGCACAATAGCTACAGTTATATGGCCCTTGCATATTTTCATTTGTTTACCCCGTCATAAATATCTAAAACAACACAGAATATACTCTTCTAAAGGTCAGATATGAAACATGTTCAAACTTAAATACCTAGTGGATGTTAGTGATACAGCCCTGCATACTGATGATGATGATGATGATGTACAACATGAATGTGGAAGGAGTAAGGTAATTTAGGCTGAATAGCGTATTATTTGCTCTTAAACTAGAGATATGAGATGAGACAAATGAACTCTTTTCAAATCAGGGCCTTTTGATAGCTAAAAGGGAGTGGAGGAGTTCGTGGCTAGCTGCCAGTCTTGCTAACACTCTTACACAGCTGGCTTAAGCATGCATTTACTTTAAACCATTGTAGGTGGTTTATCAAATGAAATTATTTGCTTCAAAACTGAAGAGGCCATGTTCCTATCTGTTCCTATCTGTTACTCCCCACAAAACGAGAAGAAAAAAAGACACAACTCATGCCAAACACATTTGGCTGCTTTGAAAGGAAGAGATGACATATATTGTTGTCTTTCAGGAAAAAAGGAAGCAAAAAAAAGAGATGTCTGCTTAAGCCAGAACTCCAAGGATTCATCTCCAACGCAAACTTTTAACTGGAGCTGGTTCCAAGGGACCCACCATTTTGTAGAAGAGCTTCCAGGTTTATTCAAAGCTGGCTAAACAGTCCAGGAAATTAAAAGAAAGTCTGCTGTACACTCCTCAGGTGTCAGGCCTACTGATACAGGTGTGGCTGATCAAAATGTGGTCTACGGCACATATAAACGCATGCACCAGCCAGAAAAAGAAAATAAAAGAGCAATCACAAACACAATGAACTCCAAAATACTTCATCAGATTCTAGCTTTTTAAAAAAGCATGCACACAAACAGTACACTGAAAGCCCATTCAAGCACCCCCTTTTTAGGCAAGAGTTCTGCCAAATTACAGTGTTTTACAGATCTACTTTATCCTCACACTCACTCTGCGGTATAGGTTAAGCCAAGAGCAGTGCTAGAAACTCAGATACATAAATTAGGCACCAAATGGCTCCTTAAACCAGGATTACAGTCACCAAAATAAGATGCCAAGTTGTCATCAAGGATCCCCAGGTATGCACCTCCCAATGGTGGAGATGTCAGGCACCATACTGGTGCGTGGGCATCTTCACATGGTCACAAGTGGCCGATAGCCAGGTGCAAAATGCACATGGCGCCTGGCAAATTTCCAACACTGGTTGAGAGCTAGAGGCATGCCCCATCCCTCTCCCACCATTCAGCTCCAATACTTTTTATCCCAGGGGCCTACACAGGACTCCCTTTAACAAGGGGCAATGCAAAGCTACAAATTATCTACCCAGAAGAGTAAGAGGCAAGTTGCCTAAGATTTAACTTCAACCTGCTCTGCCAATCTGTCGGTTATAAAAGCCAGAGGCACTTTAACAACGACTCACATTGTCATCACGGCATTTGAGCGCTGTTTAAAAGTGACTGCAGCTCAGGAGGAAAGGGACGGCGTGTTTTATCATCATAAGCAGGGCCATGGTTTTTTTAAGAAAACCCTTCAGGGCTGGCTCACCAATAAAACTATAGTAAAAACGCATAGCAACTTGCCAGAAAGCACTAGGAGAGGCACACTCAAAAGAAAATGGGAAGCAAGATTAAGTTTGCAGAGTGTGTATGGGTGCCCATGGTTTTGCAAGCGAGGTGTGAGCAGTAGTTGATCCACTGACTGATGGCAGTTGTCAATCTACAGAAGAAGACACAAGGATTTCAGGCAGAAGATTCCAGCCACCCGACAGCGTCAAGTGCATGTAGCCGTGCTCTGAAAGGCCAGTGTGGATTGCGTGGGAAGAGGGAAATGGAATGTGTAATTTACTAGTGCAGGGACTGCTGACGACAGTTGTTTTGTTACCCTCCCTCCCTGCGCAGCAATTCAGAGCTTGGTATGATGAACGCTGCCGACACACTGCATGCAGTACAGGCAGGAAAATAAATCCCCCCCCGAGCTTTATGTTTGGATTTTGGCAGTGGCCTCTGGACAGACTTCTGCTTGAGAAAGGCCTATACACAAATAAGGGGAGTTATGTCGACGCAGCTAGCATAGGCTCAAGAGGAAGAGGCAGGCAGGGTGTGGAGTCTGGTGTCACAGGGAACTCCCAGCCAGGTAGGATCACTCCCCAATCTGCCAGGTAGCAGAGAAAATTGTGCCATTAGCAGCAGCATACCTACAGAGCAGTAAAACTGGATTTTCCCATTCTTTCAATACACACTTCTAGGCAAAGTGGGCATTTTTCCAGGTTGTGGATAGTGATTTGTTGAGTTCAGAACTAAGGATTGGTAGCTATATGTGGCTACCTTTGAAGATGACTCGGAAACTACAACTAATCCAGACTGCGGCAGCTAGACTGGTGACTGGGGGCAGATGCAGGGACTGTATAACACTGGTCCTAAAGGATCTACACTGGCTCATGGTACGCTTCCGGGCACAATTCAAAGTGTTGGTCCTGAGCCTTAAAGCCCTAAATGGCCTCAGCTCTGTATAGCTGATGAGCATCTCCACCTCCATTCTTCAGCCCGGACACTGAGGTCTAGCTCCAAGGGCCTTCTGGCAGCTCCCTCACTGTGAGAAGTGAGGTTACAGGGAACCAGACAGAGGGCCTTCTCAGCAGTGGCACCCCACCTGCGGAACGCCCTCCCATCAGATGTCAAGGAGATAAAGAACTACACAACTTTTAGAAGACAGCTCTATATTGAGAAGCTTTTGATGTTTGATGTTTTATTATGTTTTTATATGTTTTGGAAGCTGTCCAGAATAGCTGGGGCAACCTAGACAGATGGGTGGGGTATCAAATAAATTCTCATCCTCATCTAATTTGGATTAATGAAGGGTGATATCCAACCATGTCAATGCACTTACATAACAAATCTTCCCCTTCCTCTCCTCCCCCTGCTGCCCCAACCTGACAATATCTGCTCTGGGCTTCCCCCACAACCCTCTGGAGCAGATCTGGGGTGCATGTAGGGGAAGGAGAGGGAGCGAAAGCCCTGTTGCACAAGCAGAAGTCCTTGTGCAGGCTGACTAGCTCCCAGACTGATTTAACAATCAATCCCTCTTTCCCAGGGAATTCTGGGAACTGCTGTTCTGTGAGGGGAGCAAGGGTTTCCTAACAGCTACCAGCACCTTTACAAAAACTACAGTTCACAGAGCTCTTTTGAAAAAGCCAAGACTGTTTGAAGTGGTATGATACTGCTTTAAATGTATAGTGCAGATGGGGTCCCGGTGTGTCTCCTGAACAGGGATTTGAACCTGCCTCTCTCCCCAGTCTAACTTCAATCTGCTACATCACACTGGCTGTCCACATTGCCAGTGTAACTTATTATCATGAAAGAAATGGAGAGTGGAGGGGTAAGTACGTTCACAAAAGGTCTACTGCATTTGTAATCATCACCTACTTTAGGCTCAAAACTTAATAGGAAGCTCTACAGTGCACTGTAGTAAATTATTATCAAATCCTACTCTATCCCTCAGATAAGGGCCTGGAATAAGAGAACAAAGGGTTCAGATTCAGAGTATTAGAACACTAAAGGATGTAGTGAGAGATCTTTCAATATAGGGAAAAAGAGTGACAAGGCAGCAAATTAAATTATGGGCTAATGTAAAAGAGAAATGATTGGTATATGGACAGAGAAAGCTTCTCTCCAGTGTGAGACAGACCTGTGTACCTCTCAGGTAAAATCTTATATTTTGTGAGCTGCCCTCAACAAATATTTTAAAAATCGAAGGTGTGTAATTGTTGCTCAGATACTGCTGGGGGGGGGGAGTATAGGGAGAAATGTAGAAAGTACCCAAGTCATGCAACTGACAGATGGCCAAATTAGCTCACATGTCCTGGGAAGTACCTGGGTTAAAAAGCTTAGGCTAGTTACCCCAGGTATGAGAGCCGTTAGATGCCAAGAAACAGGATGATGATGTAATGAAAATAAAAGGATGAGACGCTTTTGTTCTCAGCCTCCTTAACCTAGGTGGTTCTATTTATATGCATCAAAATTATAACATAAAACTTCTTACTGCAAGAACCTAACGAGAAAAGAGAAAGTTGTGTGAAACCATGACTCCGTGCACAGCACTTATCCGACAGAAAGCCAATTTGGAAAGCCCCAGAGGGGAAAAGTGGGTGAGGGAGAAAGAGAGAGTAAAGGAGCCATCTTTATATAATACACAGTGACTGCGGCATGTCTGTGTAAGGGGGAGTTCACGGTAGGACAAGAACCTGAGCAAAACAATAGCCTAAAACTGTGCTATGACCCAGTGTAGTGTGGTGGTTGGAGTCTTGGACTCTTGGTTGGAAGATCAGGGTTCAAATCCCTGATCTGCCATGAAGCTCACTGGATGGCCTTGGCCCAGTCACCGTCTCTCAGTCTACTGTACCTCACAAGGTTGTTGTTCAGATAGAACAGGGTGGGAGGGAGGCAACGCACACCCCCTTGGATATATATAAAACAGAATAATAATATAAGGAATAGAGCACTAGAAGAAACTGACAAATTATCTGAAAAATAGCAGCAGTTGTCACAGACCTCCCCATGTCTTCTCCTTACCGAGAAGAGATGAAAACAGAAAAAAGCGTCTTGCTTTTCAAAGAGAGAAAATCTGTTATAAATTGGATTAAGGAGCATTAGTCACTCCTGGATGCTTCTCAAACAGTGCTTGACTTTGCCATTCACAAAACTCATGTATATAAATGCCGAGCCTTATTGGGCAAGAAGGGGGAAGGTTGTTTCTTACAGCACACGCTGTTAAAAAGGATGCAAAGGCTCTCCCTGCCGCCTTCACGGTGCTCTGAAATGGCTGTAATTTTAACTACCGTTGTTAGTACAAGATACGAGACTATTAAGGGTGCAACACAATGCAAATTCAGCACTAACCATGTTCATAGTTTCCCTCTGAGGCAGCATTTAAAAGCCTAACCCCTCTCCCGCCTCCCCCAGGCAGCATCTTCCAAGCAAAACTTCCCGTCACAACTCTGAAGTCAAAATATCTCTGACCAAGGATATTTACATTATGAGGAAAGCACTCAAGATCTTACAAGGGGCTGAGGAAAAGAAGATAGGAGGAGGAAGAGGAGGAATGGAAAGCACACTGCTGCAAACGTGTCCTCTTCTCTCCAGACTCAGCTCCTTGGTGGCTTTGCTGTCGCAACTGAGCGCCATCCATTTACATGACACCCGTGTGGTTGCCAGAGGAGGCAGGAGGAAAGAGAGCTGTAATTGAAGCCACCAAAAATAACCCATTGGCAAAAAGGCACTAGTTATTTCCTGCAGGCCCCCTTCAGCAATTCCCATGGCCATAATTCAAGGGACAGTTTTGCCAACACACCAAAAGCAAGGGTTGCTTTCTCCCTCACAGTGAGGGGGTGGGAAGATTGCAGGCCGGCACAGAAATCTGAGAGAAAACCAAAAAAATCACAGCAATGGGCCTGTTTAGCCCATGCCACCAGCAACAAAAGGACAATGCAACAAGTTGCTCCATCCCTGACCCAGCCCTTCCAAACATCCCGTTCCCTCCATGAGATAATTCAGCTAGAGTGGCTAGCCTGAGTCAGCAGGCTAATAGCAACAACAGCCTGCCAATTATGAAATGATGGCTTAAGCCTTGCAATAACTATCCTTTTGTGGAGAGTGTGAGACTCAGAGACTGATAAGATATTCCAGATAAAACATTTTTCTTAAGCACTGCCAAAGTGAACAGTGGAGGGGGATGTCTCCATGTGATTTTCGGTGTGCCTAGGGTGAGGAACTGTCCCCCTGCAGATGTTGCAAATGCCATCATCCAAAACCATTGGCCATGTTGGTTGGAGCAGATTTGAGCTTGGATTCCAAGTACATCTGCAGGACCATGGGCTCCCTAGCCAACAAAAGTGCAAACACACTCACACTGCACACCATGTTGCCTAATGACTGAAGCAAACACACATGGCTGCAAAGTTTCACCTACCCTGGATATTAAGAGAGTCAAATGCACCAGAACCAGAAAACCCAAGAAGTTTCTTCTGGGTTTGCATCCCATGTTGGCGGAGGATTGGAAACACTATGGATCAGCATTTAGCAAAATGGATCCACTACAGTAAGCCCACAACTTATGCACATTTAACTTTTTTGACCTCAGCTTTATGTACGTGGCAAAAAATTTAAAAGGGATAAGGCTCTGGAAAAGAACAACTTGGGGCAATCCCACCTGCTATTGAGCCCAATGTGTTTTTACTATATGCGATTTTGGCTTTAGGTGCAATTCTGGAATGTAATCCGTGTGTACATTGTGGGCTTATCGTACCCAATAGAGCTGAACTTAAGCCCTTTGATTTGTTCAGTGGTTAATTTTCCCTCCTTTTGAAACAAAGCAAAGTACCAGTTCTTAAAATAAGGTATTTTCTTCTATGACAAAGAAAATATACAAGTCAAGGGAAGGGATGGATCCTATTTCCACCATCACATGATGCTCACCTGGCATTGCAAAAGCTTCCAGTTAACTAAAGCACTAGAAATCTAAATAGATTCTAAGCATTCCAGAGTGGTAGACCCTCCTATGAAAGTCCCAAATATGGCGGCTGTGGCCTCTTCATCTACTTACTGAAGCCTGCTTTGAGAAAAGAAGCAGGTCCCATCCCACATGCCTAAATTACATTGTGAACCAGCTGCTAACGTGCCAAAATCACCTGAGCTGGGAGAAACAATCTTTTTAAAAAGCCAACTACCGTATTTTTTGCACCACAACACTCACTTTTTTCCTCCTAAAAAGTAAGGGGAAATGTCTGTGAGTGTTATGGAGGGAATGCCTACGGGTGGCATGCCTACGGATTTTCCTCCTCTAAAAACTACGTGCGTGTTATGGTCAGGTGCGTGTTATAGAGCGAAAAATATGGTAGATATTACAATGGCATGGTCAATTATTAGAACACAGAATATGCTAGATTCCTATTGGGTGGGGGCAGGGAGTTTGAAGCACAACATGAATAAAAGGTAGGCCTGAGCCCAAATCTCTCAGGAAAGACTTTTCTGACTAAATTGAGAATCCCCCATAAAACAACAAGAATTTTGTGGAGATTTTCAATCCTTCCCTAAAGAATCTTTGGTGAAATGTCCACCCCTCTTTCACCACCCATGCATTATGGTTACATCTGTGAATCACATTCTAATATTATTTTATTATCATCATTGAAGGAAGCAGTGGGCTTGGCCCCTACTTCTTCTTCTTTGATAGCCTACTGCTCCCTTCCTTTCATCCATTTGAATTCATAAGAGTCTTATCGTTTTGTTTAATGCTGAGTCAGCCAAACTTTCTCAGAAGAGAGCTTTCCTAGGAAAAACAATTGGAAAATTTAATATCTTTCTCCTCACCCCCATAAGAATATTTGGCAAAACATTTCGCAACACACAAAACAGCATTGAAGGTTTTTGAGAGGCAAAAGGTTTTTGGCACAGCCCTAGGTAGGGGATGTCAAACCCTTCCCCCTCCAGCCTTTCCTTTAGTAGTGATTACTTTTAAATCTAAGTTCAAGGAGAGAAAAGCAATGTTGGTGGGGTAAGGTGTGGGGAGAAGATAGGGCTTCAGAAGCAAGAGAGAGTTCACCACCATATTCTGCATTTTGAAAACTCCCCACCCTCCATTTTATAGGAATTCTATAAAATTCTTAACATGTGTCTGCAATCTCATATTTCTCTAACACACAACTGTTGTTGTTTCACTCCGCTTAGTTATCGAACTGAAGAATCTGCAAAGCAAGTTTTGAAAAAAGCTTTACAGATCAGCATGAAAAGTGGAGGGGGGAACACAGGCATACACAGAGAGAAATGTTTTCAACGCTGGGGTTTTAAAGAAGTGTGTGGTGGCTTTTTTGTATTTCTCCAGTCAATAATGTCCTGTATTTTAAGCATGGAAAATGAAATTCCTGAATAATAAATCTTGGTCATTCAGAGGCAGAAAAATAGTTCACGACTGCCATTTGAAAGTGCAGCTGAAGCCAAGCAAGACTGTTGCATTCCATTTATACTTGTGCATTGGCTTTGATAGAAGTTTGTGTCCTTAGAATCTCAGAGAGCCAATATACAGAAAAAAACCCACCACCAAGACTCTTGATTGTAAAGGAGTGAGACCCTAGAAAGCCCTTTAAAGAAAGTGTTTTTGCAAACAACCCTGTGGCAACATTGGTCCTTCAGAGGTCCAGCTATCGGGGTGGGGTGGGGAGTTTCTGAATTGTTTTGAAAATTTAACACGTGAAAATCCTGAGTGGCAAGTGATGCAATACATTACCACAAGGTGAAATAGTGATTGTTGTACCTTTGAAGGTGTACGACTTGCTCACAGATGTGAAAGCCAAGGAAAAACCAACAGAAACATGTATTTTTTAAAAAATAGTCCTCCACATTCCCCCCTTTTTTTCTTGGCATCTATAGACTTTCCGGCATCTTTCTAGCAGTACTTGGTTATGCCAGAAACTCATGTCACCTGGGAAGAGACCATGCTGCTCACCACAGCAGCATGAGAAGGAGGAGGCATGTCCTGGGCTTCTCCCACATAGCCTCAGACTTCAAACACTACTGAGCAGCACAGGAAGGGGCTTGCATGCTGGAAGGCAATGTCAGAAGAGACACTTGGGGATGGGGGTGTGTGTGGACTGCATCCTACTCCATATGCAGCTATTGAAAGAGGCAAGGCCTGGTCTAGATGAAAGCAGTGGCAAAACCTCAACTAGGAACCCTACATGCACTCCAGTCATTAAGCATTTGCTAGCATCATGATGAAAAGACTATCTCCACATGTTGTCTGCACCATTTATTCCAAGGATAGCGGGTGGTTAATTCAAAAGTATTTACTACATTTCCTGTGTTAAGTTTCTAATTTTAGCAGGGAGGGGTTTTTTGTTTTTGTTTTAAAGAAAACACCAGAGGCACTGCATGACTACTTCTGCAGATAATTCCCGCAGCAGCAGCAGCACATAACACAAAAAACTTTTCCTAACCTAGTGCTTTGCCAGATGTTTGGGGTTGTGCTGGCTCAAGCTGGTAGTCCAAGGATGTGGCGTGAACTAGGCTGGGGGGAGACTGATCAAATGTGTTCCCATATCTCACAGGAGCAGCTGAGAGTGAGCAACTTCAATGAATTAAGTATAAGTAATTATAGCTTCGATCTTTTGTTCATGAGGCTGGCTGGCTGAATAATTCCCATTGCTACTTTGCAAACTACAGAGGCACATTATATTTCAACATATGGAAGGATTTATTCCTTCAAAACTGGTGGCTGGGGGATGACGACAGTGGCATTGCGTGGCTTGCCAGTGCCCGGGGCGGTGCAGGGCTTGGTGGGTGGGAGGGAGGGAAACGAATGGAATATGCATGCACATTAAACTGCTTAATGGCATCTGTGTCCTGTGTCACACAGGAGTTCATGGCCACAGAGATAAGAAAAGAGGTTCCAAAGTCTGGAGGTGTCACTTCCTGGTTTGCATGGAGAAGCTGTTTCCAACGGAGCCCAGTGAAAGCTGTATTGAGGCAGCACTCAGTGTCGAGATTTTGCACCCCAACAATTCTGCGCCTGGGGCAACCACTCCTGTGCTCCCCCCAGCTATGCCACTGTAAGACACTGATAACCTTCAAAGAAATACACTCCCCTAAGCAGAAGCTTCCTGGGCTCAATGAGGTGGTCAATTAAGAGTGGCTCAACTGGGATGCGGGTGGCGCTGTGGTCTAAACCACAGAGCATAGGGCTTGCCTGTGCAATTTGTTTGATCTGGCGCGACCCCCGCTAATTGATTTACGATCTTCAATTAGCTCTTTACTGCCCGGCACACTTCTCCTGCCGCACGCTCTGCTCCGATCTCTCAGTCACGCCGTAGCAGAGATTACACAGCGGTGTAAAACTGTCATGTAGCTTGGCTTCCAGACAAACACACACAGTCCAGGTTTGTCTATTTACAGCTTTTATTCCAACATTTCTCAGGAATTTCCAGGACTATTTGCAGCCATGACAAAACTGCATCCTTTCCCCACAAAGTACCGAGTGGGACTGGCATACTCTTCCCAAGCTCCTCCCAAGCTTCCAAAATTGACGTCAGAATGGTGTGGCAT
This sequence comes from Podarcis vaucheri, assembly GCF_965113315.1. Classification (NCBI taxonomy): domain Eukaryota; kingdom Metazoa; phylum Chordata; class Lepidosauria; order Squamata; family Lacertidae; genus Podarcis; species Podarcis vaucheri. The sequence continues at coordinate 36,410,667 of NC_138766.1, read as the reverse complement.
CATGGGAAGAACTTAACCCGTTAAGTTCCAACCTCAACACCCCCCCCCTTGCTGCACCTTCTGACAAGACCCTTTTGAGTTCAACACCTTACCCTTTGCCTTGTGCTCCTTCCCAGCATCTTTCCCAGGCACCTGTTGAACCCTTTCAACACTCCCAGAATCACACTGTGCGAATCTCGCCCACGCACATGTTGCCTGGTATCTTTCAGGTGGAATGCCCTTTGTTGTGCGACTAGACCTTCTGGGCATAAACTCAGATGTTACCTCTGACTCACTGCCACCAGGAAATGTGTCCTCAGCATCACGGGATTCCCCCTCTGACTTAAAACGTTTTCGAATCCTCTCCATTACACTCACAGGGGAACTGGGCTCGCTTTTGGCCTCCCTTTTTACAACTTGTGGAGAAACTACCGATACCTCCTCCTGTTCCTGACTTTGGTCAGTTACCTGATCGTCATCATCAGACTCAGCTTCTTCTTCCTCCCCCTCATAATCTTCCTGTTCTGAATCAGAGAGACACTCTGAAAGAACATCACGCTTGACAGCAGCTTGTGTCTTTTTATCCTGCTCATAGAACTCAGCGTGTTTACTGATCAGTAACTTACTCTGATCACCTGATGGAAATGCAAACCTCCATGCACTCGCTGTTGGCTCATACCCACAGAAGATCATTTTTCGGAACTTGGATCCATCTGGCCCCTGCAAAGCAGCAGGTACCGGCACAGACGCACGTGACCCGAACATACGCAAAAAATGAATCTGGGGTTTCCTGCCATGCAACAACCCAAACGGTGTGTCCCCTACCATGGAATTGTAGGTGCGATTCCAGGTGAAGCTTACATACTTGATTGCCTCCAGCCAAAACCTTGGAGGTAACCCAGAGTCTTCCAGCAACACCTGTGCAGTTTTAACCAGAGCCTGACACTTCCGCTCTGCCGCCCCCCCCCTGATTGGGTGAAGTCACTGTGTGACGTATCCCTTTCTTGTGAAAATACTTCTGCAAAGCAGAACCTGTAAACTCAGCTCCTCTGTCACTTGTGACAGCTTGCACTTTGGTGGAAAACCTTTGTTCCACCCCCTCAATCCACCCTTTGATCAGCTGTGCTGCATCATCCTTGGATTTGAGGCCATGTATCCAGGAATTCTGAGTAAAATCCTCCTGCATCACAAGTAGAAACCTTGACCCTCCCAGACTTGGTTCCTTTACAGGACCCCACAAATCTATGTGAATCAGTTCAAAAGGCCTTGTTGTTATCCTTTCAACCTTTGGATAACTGCATCCTTTTACCTTTGCCAGTTTGCAAGTTTCACAACTTACAGCATGTCCACATTCTGAGATATTACAACCATTGGAAACTTCTGGCAGCACCTGTAGTTCTTCAAGAGAACTATGAGCTGTACGTGTATGCCAAGCATGTACGCATGAATCATGATTGGGAATTGTAGCACGCAGTGCTTGTGCTTTCTCAACCTTCCCACCACCCTCCAGAGACGTTTTAAGAATGAAGAGATCATTTTGCCCCTTTTTAACCTTGGCAAGCATCCTCCCTCCTTTGGAGATTGTGCACACATCACCCTGAAAACAAACCGTAAATCCCTTTTTCAGTAAATAAGGCACAGATAAAAGACAGTGTTGCATCCCAGGAACAGTACAACACTCCAACGTTTCCTGTAAAATACAAAAATGCAAATTTACAGCATTAGTCATATTTCTTTTCTGTCCATTTGCAAACAGTACAGTTTTCCCGGCAGGAATTGCCGTGCAGTTCCACCTCTCGACAGCAGGTGTCTCTGGAATCAAATTGCGATTAGTTGCAGAGTCAATAACAAAACTTAGCTCTTGGCTTGTCCCACGGCTGTCTTCAGCCAACGCCAGACTAGCCGTGATTTGATAAGTCTCCTGACGTTGTTTTCCTCGTCCTTCTCTTGCGTTCCCACGCTGACCTCCCCTTCCAGACTGGTTCCCATGGAAACCCGACTGATTTCCATGGAAGGTGTCCTTGAAGCCTTCCTGTGCAGCTGCTCTCTGTGGGCAGTCTCTTTTGAAATGACCGTGAGATCCACACACGTAGCACCGACGAAACCCAGTGGAAAAACACTGCCTGGGGCTCCTCCCAGCTGGCCTGGCCCTCCTTCTTCCGGAAAAGCACTCCTTGCCAGATCCGCCCCCCCTGAACTGCCGCTCCATTCCAGCAGATTCAGTGGAAAACTTTTCAAACTTGCCTTTGGAACTTTCCGCCCCCCCGACTTGCTCACTAGCACTCCTTGAGGCTAAATCATCAGGAACAGGGGCTCCAGCCATCTCTAGGCTTTCAGCTTCCATCTGCCCTAGGCCTCCTGCTGAGCCTTCACACAGACGTTTCAGCACACTCCAGGCCTCACACGCAGATTTAACGCCATCCAGATGATGTTGCAAATTTGCATGCACATCTGCCCTCAACATGCAGACCTCAGCTCTCATAGCTTTCTCCCTCTGCATTTTCTCCTCCAGAGAAACAGACTTCAGCTTTCCTGCATCTCTGTCCACCAGCTGCACTGGTTCCCTCTGGGATATGTCCCAAACCTCCGTGGCTATAAACCACGCTTTCACCCATCTTGCCCAGGTATTCCACGCTTGGGCGGTGAGTTCCTCAAGCTGTTCAAACGGAGCTTGAAACACCTCCTGGCCATCTGCCATGCTTCTCCTGTTCTCCCCAGTGGGCCCCAAGCTGTACTTACAAAAGCACCAGCTCTTCTGGCGTGGAGAAACGTTTCCTTGCTGCTCTCAGCTCACAGCTCCACAGCATTCAGCAACAGCGTCTTTCAGCTTGCTTGCTTGCTTGCTCCCGTGCTCCTCTGCTAGACACCGCAGATTTCTCAGCTCCCGGCAGCTCTTCCGTGACAGTTTTACGATAGGTGATTTAGGGTATCCATAACCTGTGCAGTTTGTTTGATCTGGCGCGACCCCCGCTAATTGATTTACGATCTTCAATTAGCTCTTTACTGCCCGGCACACTTCTCCTGCCGCACGCTCTGCTCCGATCTCTCAGTCACGCCGTAGCAGAGATTACACAGCGGTGTAAAACTGTCATGTAGCTTGGCTTCCAGACAAACACACACAGTCCAGGTTTGTCTATTTACAGCTTTTATTCCAACATTTCTCAGGAATTTCCAGGACTATTTGCAGCCATGACAAAACTGCATCCTTTCCCCACAAAGTACCGAGTGGGACTGGCATACTCTTCCCAAGCTCCTCCCAAGCTTCCAAAATTGACGTCAGAATGGTGTGGCATCATGGGAAGAACTTAACCCGTTAAGTTCCAACCTCAACATTGCCAATCAGAAGGTTGGCGGTTCGAATCCCTGCGATGGGGTGATCTCCCGTTACTCAGTCCCAGCTCCTGCCAACCTAGCAGTTCGAAATCACACCAAAAAGTGCAAGTAGATAAATAGGTACCGCTCCGGCGGGAAGGTAAACGGCGTTTCCGTGTGCTGCTCTGGTTTGCCAGAAGTGGCTTAGTCATGCTGGCCACATGACCCGGAAGCTGTACTCCGGCTCCCTCGGCCAGTAAAGCGAGATGAGCGCCACAACCCCAGAGTTGTTTGCGACTGGACTTAACTGTCAGGGGTCCCTTTACCTTTACCAATTGTTTAAACTATTGCCTTCATTAAGGTGACAGCCCGAAGTATATATGCTAAAAGAGAAAAACAGCAACAACATGTACAATATTCTGTGTTACCAGATCTTAAAAGGGACAATGTCTGGATTTACAATTTCTCTTTTTATCACCGTTAACTGTGCTGCCCATAAAAGGCATCCATCTTGGTCAGTTCAGCTCTGGCAAATCTCATGATGCTGAATAATCTTGTCGGCCATGAATACTACATAATTCAGATTCAAACATGCAGAACAAAGAGCACACAGGGCAGCCCAGAAGTGGCTGTGCGATTTATAATTATCTTCTTGTAAGGTTGCTTAGAACTAGGCTTGCCACCACTTACTTTTTTATAACTAATACACAAGATTAAGCAGGTAAAGCTTTCCCAAAAACTTTACCACCATGCCAGAAAAAGTTTTCACTGGCACAATTTCTGGGTCAGGTGTTGTTAGAGCAGGGTTTCCTGCATTTGGGTCTCCAGCTGTTTTTTTGGAAAACCCTGTGTGAGACATTGGAGTGAGAACTGTACACAAAGAGGTGCTTGGTAACCCTTCCATATGATATGATATGACAGTTCACTACAGACAGCTTCCTTTTCAATTGCCTTTTTACACAGCACACAGCTGGAGGGGGTGGGGATAACCTCACAAACAAGTGATTTTGCCTCCCTGCACTGGGAAGGTGTTTTATTAACAGCCGCCAAGTCTAGATCCAAGCTTACTTTGTAATTAGCATACCAAGGTGACCAGAAAAATTATACATTATAGAAATCTCAGGTTTCATAACACAGAGAAGCCAGGATCAAAGAAGAGGAACAAGGTCTCACACATGTTCAAGGGGACATCTCACTTTCTTCTCTTGACCTATGCAATATAAAGAAGACCTTTGTGGAAGACCTCTGCAATACCATCCTAATTGTGTTTGTTTGGGTTTTTTTTGAGATGGGAGGTTGTCAAGCAACTGCTATTAAGAAAAGTGTACCTGAACTCTCTACTGGGCATGTGCTTTTGGGATCTCAGCTAGAAGGAATAAGAAGCAAGATTTGTGCATTCAATTATTTTATCAATCCTTCTTTTAGTTTAACATAGATCAGGAAGTAAAGACATGTGCCTTCAGAAGAAGAAAAGTTTCCCACATTGCTATCCCAATTATGAGGCCATAAATTTCTCATGCAGCAGACACCTCTCTTTATAGGAAAGGTTTTTGATCCAACTGATACTAAATTACAGAGTTACAAGAGCAAAACATCCCAAACAGTCTTGTCTAGAGAACAAGGATATAGCTGATGGCCTAGTCCTTAAAACCACTTCTCCGAAAAGCAATTGGGAAATATCTATTTCAGCCGAGGAAAATTAAGTCAACAGAATTAGCGCTTGCCTTTTATTGACTGTTTGGTGTTCAATTATGCAAGCATTCCCTTAAAATTGGTCATCCAGATTTCTCCTCCAGGCTACTGTGAAAAACAAAGCACCTGTACACTATTATCAGTGCTTGAAATAGACAACTAGGAGAAGCTAATGAAACCGACTGTAAACTGGTGTGCTGGTTGCCAGAACACATTACTGAATCATCCTCTCTCTGTATGTGTGTGCATGTATATGAGTGTGTATCTATATTTAAATACCCACACCCAGGTTGCCTGACCAATACAGTACTTCTGGATTCTCCCAGCACACTGTGGATATCTACTTTGTATGGCATGCCAGTAATGCAGCCCCCACACTACCAAGGGCTTTACGTCTTCCATATTCAAAACTGGCTCCCATTGGACATCTAAGGACACTTTCGGACTGATCTGAACAACAGAAACAGGAAACATTCTTTCAACACTGCCAATCCCAGCAGCACAAACATGTCGGGTTCCTCACCCCACGCTCTCCTCTGATGAGCTGACAAGTGTGAGAACAGCCAGAGAGTACACACCCAGCTTGTATCCTACAGTGAGCATGGAAAGGCCTGGGGAAAACATTTTCATAGAAATACTTCCTTTGCTCAGTTTGGTACTGCAGTTCTCTCTTTTTTTAAAAAAAGGTACCAGCAGAAGATGCTGCCAGAAAACATCCCTCATCCATAACACCACAGGTGGAACACAAGAAGTATCTGTTTGCACTTAAAACATTGCTCTTTGTTTGCGGGTAATCGTTAGTTACCATTAGTAGCCTGAAGCCATCTGCTGTGGCTTTGCCTAAAGAGCAAAGTTATCTTGGCCTGGCCCGGTACCTGGGACAGGATACACCTAGGAACTATTCCAAGCTGTGACAGGTCAAGAAATCCATAAAGGGGATAAGAAAGGGGATGTGAAAACAGCTTGCAGCACCCAATGTAGTATAAAACTTACGTTAAGCAGCTTCTGCAGAGATTCTAGTATTTGCTTCGATTTATGACTGTTTAAGTGCTCATTGCGCTGAAAGACTGACGATTGTGTTTGGGATAAACTAGCTGCCAACAAAGGTCCGTATAGTAAAAGCCATGGTTTTCCCAGTAGTGATGTATGGAAGTGAGAGCTGGACCATAAAGAAGGCTGATCGCCGAAGAATTGATGCTTTTGAATTATGGTGCTGGAGGAGACTCTTGAGAGTCCCATGGACTGCAAGAAGATCAAACCTCTCCATTCTGAAGGAAATCAGCCCTGAGTGCTCACTGGAAGGACAGATCGTGAAGCTGAGGCTCCAATACTTTGGCCACCTCATGAGAAGAGAGGACTCCCTGGAAAAGACCCTGATGTTGGGAAAGATGGAGGGCACAAGGAGAAGGGGACGACAGAGAATGAGATGGCTGGATGGTGTTCTTGAAGCTACTAGCATGAGTTTGATCAAACTGCGGGAGGCAGTGGAGGACAGAAGTGCCTGGCGTGCTCTGGTCCATGGGGTCACGAAGAGTTGGACACGACTAAACGACTAAACAACAACAAAGCTGGCCAACATGAGTTTGGCACTGGCAAACCGTGGGAGGCAGTGGAAGACAGGAGTGCCTGGCGTGCTCTGATCCCTGGGGTCACGAAGAGTCGGACACAACAAAGGGTGGATGGAGGAGAGAAGGAAAAAGGAAGGAAAGGAGAAGCATCTGAAACAAGTGGAGCGATTTTTGTACATTGGCCTTGGAAGTAGATGATGGATGCTGCGCATTTCAGTGACCAAACTTCTTAGCTTGCACTTGTCTGCCTACCAGCCAGTGATCTGACAGAGCCTCCCTATTGTCACCAATGCACTGACTGAAAAATCTCCTTGAGATGATCTAGAAAAAGAGGAATGACCTGCATCACAGCCTGCCGAGGTGGAAGCGAACAAAGCAAAGCTGTACAGAGACCCAGGTTTTTTCTACCCTTAGCAGAGGCCAAAGGAGAATGGCTCACTTATTCCCTGTATTATTTGCACGCCTCCTGCTCTTATTCCCAAGGCTCATGGCTGATTTTTACATTTCATTCTTTACTATCACAGTGAGGCAAAACATCATTCCCTATACTTAAGGGTATAGGATGGGTCCAAGGCCACCCAAACTAGCTCAAGAGGGATTTAAACCCAGGCCCAAGTGCCACATTATAGTTGCTTCTCCACCTGTGGGGGAAAAACAAAACAAAACTAAAAATGCTTCCCTTTTGATTAGCAGCACTGATGGCTCAGCATGCTTAGCAGAAAGAAGCCTAGAGCAGAACAGCTGTGCCCTTGATGTTTAAGAGAGAGGGATACTAGTCCAAGATGGCAATCTAGCCACAACCTGTTCAACCAGAGTGCCAAAAACAACGACAAGATGGTGATGTGCATTGCAGAGAAACACCCACTTGCTGTGCAGTCCTGGAGTCCTCTAGCCCCAGACACAAAGAGCAAACTGCCTATTGCAGGCCTGTGCAAAGTACCTGCCCTTCAACACACACACACACACACACACACACACACACACACACACACACACACCTCCCAAACGCCAAAGTTTAATAGGTTCTGTATTCGAAGCTGTAATGTTGGAACACTGCAGCTGTAATATTATAATGGCTTCTAAGGGAATAGGAAAGTGGAACAGAGGAAGATACATTTTATTTTCCCCCAACCAAGCAGATTTAATATTGGCAATGGATTATTTTTAAGTATAACATTCCGCCTCTTCCAAAACATGATTATCAAACCCAGGAGTGTTTATACTCTGGGCTCTACAGCAATGAAGTTACTTTGTCCAACCACTCCCTTTCTGCATTTTTTTTAAAAATGGGGTCATTGTAACAATTCCATCTCAGGTCATCTGGTTCTGAACTTGCCAGTCCCCTATCTAAAATGTAACAACCCCTTATTTTATTTTATTATTTTATTTATATTATTTTATTTACAAAGGAGAATTGATACATAAACACAGATAAATCTGAACTGGTGCTGGCACAGGAAAATTAGATATAATTCCTTCTGATTCAAGGTTTGCTTCTAAATTCAAAGCTAAGGGCCCATTTGCCAACACAGACACACACCTGTATTAGTCATTTGTGACTAAGGTACAGAATCCAGGAAAATGGTACCCAATCCAGTACCCCATGTATCATCATGTAATAAACCTGTGATGGTTTTGGACCAATACAAACTTTTGCACACTCCAGTTGCAAAAAGTCTGACTACCCTACATCAAAATCAATCTGTATGAGTAAAGATTGACATCATCATCATAATCATCATTTTATTTGTACAGTATGCTGCCTTCCCACAGTTAAAACAATGCTCAAGGTGCCTTACAATATGAAAAGATTTACATAATTACAAATATAGCAAAGTAGTCATAAAAATAAATAAAACACATTAAAAACTATATAACCAAACTGAACAATTTCCACATAAAAATAAAGATGCAAAAAGTTAACATTAGTAGCAACAGCAAAAACTTCCAATGAAACTTCCCCCAAGACACCCCAGTCCTTGCTGGGCAGCAGCAGTCCTTATGAGGCCTGTCAGGCCCCACGCTGCACAATGCCAGTCTCGCAACATCTGAGCATTTGTGAGAAGCTCCCCAGAGTGATCTGTCTTGTTTGTTATTCCTGCTATTTCTACTCTATTCTGTTTTAAGAGTTTATTCTCCATTGTGCTGCTTCATTTTTCTTACTATATTAGTTATTTCAAGGCTGCCTGCCTTTGGCTCTGTTTCAAAGTCACTTGCTTCTTAAGCAAGCTTTGGAACACAGCAGCTTAAATATGCTTCAGCAATCCTGTTTCGAACTGCTAACATGCTTTAAGCTGCAATCCTATATGGCTGGTATGGCGATCGCACAAGGTCCCCGGACATTTCACCGTCTATTGATCCCTGTGCCACCACTTTATTTCTCGCTGCTACCACCCAGGCCCTACCTGGTAAAATACTGAGTTCAGTCAGGGTTAAATCGGAACATAAACTTCTGTTTATTTATTGCAGTTTAACAAGAGTGTGGTTTCATAAACAGTCTCAGTCAATTACAATCATGGGGTGCCTATCCAGACCTATAACTCCCGCTACCTGCTCTCACTCACTAAACCACCTCTCAGATATTTACTTGTCTTCCTAGCTCTTAACTGTTCCTGACTCAGCTTATTTCGCATCACTAACTCAACTTACCCACACACTCTATTCCAATTCACTCCCACTCCAACCAACCACCCAACTCCCAACAAACTCCCCCTCTTCGCCCCTCCCAGAGCTGGTTTTATAGTCCCTCTGACTCCACCCCCCGGGTTCTGATTGGGTAACCTGTTTAACTATTTCACCTCCAGCACTCTCATATGTTAACGTCACCGCTGGGAGTATGGCCTATTGAACTCGGCGCCTTTTATTTCTCAGTAAATATATATACAGTGGTGCCCCGCAAGACGAAATTAATTCGTTCCGCAATTTTTGTCGTCTAGCGAATTTTTCGTCTTGCGAAGCACGAAATCCCATAGGAATGCATTGAAAATCAATTAATGCGTTCCTATGGTCAAAAAAAGTCCAAACAAAGCCAAATTTGGTACAACAGCAGTTTATTAACTGCTCTTTAAAGTCACACATACTGTAAAGAGCAGTTCAAAAATTTAAGGGAAAATAAATTAACTTTATAAACAAAACATGTCTTTGTTTTTAGTCAAAGAAAAAAAGTCGCGAGACGTTTTCGTCTTGCGAAGCAAGCCCATAGGGGAAATTCGTCTTGCGAGGCAAATCACGAACAGAAAAAACTTTCGTCTAGCGAGTTTTTTGTATTGCGAGGCATTCGTCTTGCGGGGCACCACTGTATATATATATATATGATTGCCCTGTTACTTAATAAATTTTAAGAACAGATAAATTAGGCAATCAAACCATGCTTAGTAGGGACTGCTAATGCAGAAGAGGGCGAAACAGAGCCTCCATATATGGTTCTTTCCTCTGGTAGAAAAGAGACACCTGTTAAAAATAAAAGAGTCCTAGCATACATTTTGCTCCCAAATATTATGGCTGCAGGGAGAAGTTGGAGTACTGGCAGGCTTGAATTCCCACCCCCATCTCTCATGAGCTGATGCACAGTGAAAGAAGCAAAACAACTCTCGTTGGCTGGGCATCCAACCTTCTTTGATCTTCAGCCATTATTTCAGATTTCTTAAGGGCCAACTTACATTTTCTACATATAAAGGAAGGAATTTGCAAACAGTAATACACGAGCAGCATCTCTAACAACAGCTTGCTGCTTGTCATATTAATGAAAGGAATATGCAAATTATTTTGAGTGCATGCTATTAAAATATGCTGATGCACTGCAGTCTTTTGTGCCTCGTTGCGAAATATTTCTGCTACTTCCCTAACAACAACTCACCCACCCCACTCAAATATCCAGGTCGAGGAGCCAATACAAACAGGAGTCTACTCTCCACAGGGGTTTTCAAAATCTAGAAATCAGTAAGAAAAAATGAGGAGTTTATGTTTTCAGCAGATGGGGGATCATTTAATCTTACCTTGCTTTTGTATAAAAATCCTAAGCAGCGGGTTTGCACTTGTAACAGCCTTGAAGAAGTTGTCGTCGTTATTAATAGGAAGGAGATCTCCATGTATATCGGCATAACCAATCATCACCTCCATGTTGGATATGTGGTGGATGTGAAGAATCAGTTTGTAGAAGTCTTCAAATTTCCCTGGTTTGAAACGATCCAGGGAGAACCTTCGAAATTCTGCACCAAACTGGAATCAAGGGGAAAAGAGGAGATGAATGGGTGTCAGGGTTTTTAAGGTGACAGAAGCTTTCAAATTTCACATCTGCTGTTCTTATTCTTAAGTAGCTTATGTGCTCTTCAAACTGCAACCTTATAATTGTACAGGGTATTAAGATGATGGAAGAGGTCAGGTTTTTTTAAAATATAATTCAAACACTGTACTAGACCGTGCTTTGCACTAGCTATAGCTTAGAATCCAAACCATGGTTTGAACTTCTAAAGAACTATTCTTTCCGCACTTATAATGTCCTTGGGACAGCAAATTTCTCAAAGCAGACAGATGGCTGTAACTATGGTTTGCCAATTCAAAACATCACACCAAACCAGTTAGAACAAATTTGCTTATTCTCTCCTTCCTCCTGTCAAAAGCAGACAACCCTTCTAGTGTTCCTTTGCCTACAGTTGCTTTGAACATGTCAACCAAAATGCAATGCTTCTGTTTTCTCCTGCTACTTACTATACCTCATGATTTCAGCAAATTGCTCTTGAAAGGTTTCCCAGAAGTTCATTTTAAATTGATTCTTTTTCACTTCCCTAATTTGACCAACAATTGGGAAATCCAGAGGCCCACTCTGAAAGATCAGTTCCTGCCAGGTTTTTGAGGGACATAAGAACGCTGGTTCTCCATTTACTGATGAAAACAGAATCCCCAATGACATAGATTTCTGATGTTGAAGAGGCCTGGGACTCCCAAGACTGTTGATGACCATAAAGTACTCTGCAGGCCTACAAAGCCCACACCATATTCCCCTCTGTGAAGATTGCCTGTGCAAGAGAGGTCCTTGCAATGGAACTTGCTCACATAACCGCTGCCTGGAAATAAAGCCTCAGAAGCTTGAAATCCCTGAGCAGTGCTTTGAAGTCCTGACATTGGGACTTCAAAGCACCTAGCTATCTTATATCATTGTGACACCAGATAATTGATGGGTGGGCAGCTTCACTCACCTGTCAGGTTTGGACTGTGGGGCCAGGGCCTGAAAAGTATCTGGTTCATGGACCCAAAAGGCTCCCCACCTGTGGGCGTACATCCTTCCAAATATGTTGGAAGTCAGTTCCACTGAAGTCACTAGGTGACATTTGAGACAGTTTCCCTGAATGATAGCCATGCAAACAATGCAGATGTGGAACACACTAGGTTAATTTAATGAGGGAGAAATTGGGTGGAATTAAATTGTTCTTAACAAACACTAATTTCAATTCAGGCATTTTAATATTCATGTAGCCCTAAGAGACTTGGAAGAAAGTCTACAAAGGTAATTTCCATGTTCATTGCCTTATTTGAAACTGTTAACTGGGATGCTGATAAGCATCCTCAGCTCATTGCAAAAGGAAGCTTCTACATGGAAATTAGGAGATGTCAAGCATCAGCAAACTGTTACTCAAGTGAACAAGTCAGAGCTGGAGAAGTACCGTATTTTTCCATGTATAAGACTAGATTTTTTCCATAAAAAATAATGTCAAAAATTGGGGGACATCTTATACACGGATAGTGCCAAGGGGGGACTGGTGATTGGTTGTTGCCGCAAAAATAGAGGGTGTCTTATACATGGGGGCGTCTTATAGATGGAAAAATACGGTATATTAGTCTTTAGCTGTCAAGGACTCTGATTGTAAGTTACGAACCACTAAGAAACTAGTCAGTAAAAGGGAAAAGATTTGATGAAATATTGCCAATCCGAACACTGCAGATAAATCTTCCCACAGCCATGCATGCAGAAGGGTTGTGTATGCTGCAAACAGCAGTGTCAAGGGCGGGGGGGGGGGAATCCAGGTATGCCTATTTTGTTGTTACTTTCTTGTAAACTGTGTATGGTAATACAGAAATGAAGTATACAAATTAATAGCAAATGAAATGAGTTTAGAGGCGGAACCCCAGTGAACAGACTTGTGCATTTATTTATTTATTGAATTTATATACTGTCTTATGCCTAGAGGTCTCAGGGCGGTTCACAGAACAAAATCAAAATATAAAACCACAAAATATACAATCAAAATAAAAACAACAACCCAATAACCCCTTTGTAACAATTCTCCTTTGTAATGTTTATACAGTACCGTATATTAAGTACAGTAATTAAGAGTTTGTCCTTTGACTTTTGCATCTCTTGTCATTAGAAGCTACTCATCTCACATAAAATCACAATCATACAACACGTGCCCAAACGTGAGAAATGAAAGCTTTCTTTTTTTTTAATACAACTCTTCCTATCTGAAGAGTTTTAGGAAAATGTTTTTGTTTTTGTTTAAAGAGTTCAGTGAAGCCTGGAAAGCTTGCTTACCATTACAATGAAACTTGGTTAAATAAATAAATAAATAAAGCAATACAAGTCTCATTCTTTTGGGCAGACACAATTGTAACCCTTCATAAGAACCTAGAAATTAAGAAGTCAGATCAACCGATGGAGTAAATATTTAAAGGTTTGCATCCAAACACACATGCGGAGGCAGAGCCGTAGCTAGGTGACCTTGCGCCCCTGGCAGAACCGTCCAGATTCTGCCCCCCCCAGCCATGGACAAATTAGCTCTACTTTGTGCCTCTCCTCCAACCCCCCCCTTCCACCCATTCAATTTACCCTCTACAGTGGTGCCTCGCAAGACAAAATTAATTCGTTCCGCGAGTTTTTTCGTCTAGCGAATTTTTCGTCTTGCGAAGCACGTTGTCGGAAAAGTTTTGGAAAAGCTTCAAAAATCACCAAAAACCTCAAAAAAGGCTACCACACCGCATTCTATGAGTTGCTCCTCGAAGTCAAGTCGCAACTGTATTAACGGTGTTAAGAAAAAGGAAACAAACTTGCAAGACGTTTTCGTCTTGCGAAGCAGCTCAAAAACTGCAAAACCCTTTCGTCTAGCGAGTTTTTCGTCTTGCGAGGCATTCATCTTGCGGGGCACCACTGTATTTAAAACCATTTCCTATGAGGCATTAATCAATATTTATATTTATAGACATATTTTTAGCCTATTTTGCGCCCTCCCCATTGCCTGCGCCCCTGGCAGGGTGCCCACCTCACCACCCCTTAGCTATGGCCATGTGTGAAGGTCACAAAGCCCCCCTCCCATTTTACAAAGTCTGACGCGGAGACTTAGCAGAAGCATAGCAGAAATGACCAATTTGGCTTGAAGGGTTTTCATAAAGGCTGCAAGCTAAAAATAAAAAGCATGCGAGAACACAGTGGCCTGTTAAATTAACCACCCGTTCTCTTCAGGCTACATACTTTTGGATCCCAACTGTTTCATTTTTCATTTTTTTATTTTAAAAAGGTTATTTCCATTCCCCTCTTCCCTAATTAAAGGCTGGTGAGCAGCAATGATATATTACTAAGCAGCGCACTGGGTAGTAGAAGAAACAGGATACCTCATAGATGGTATTGATCTCAAAAGGCCTTTTCCCAACTAGTCTCCTCAACTGCTTTGAACCTTCCTATCACTAGAGTGCTAAATGGCTTTTAGAAGGGTGTTCTTTTGCCTATCACCCAGGCTACACTAAGACAGCAGCCAGAACAATCCTTCATTATGGGAACCTAATCTACTTATTAGAGCAGTCTTTGAACAATGAAGTACAGTAATCTACTTTGGCCTACTTGCCTAACGCAAACATCTCGACTGACATCGCAAAGCTAAAAGCAAGGGAAGGAAGGGCAATACGGGGTTGACGGTAATTTAGGCTGACAGTGCTGCGAGAATGGTGACTAACAAAATAGTATTACACATGCTTGCTCTTCAAACAATGACCCCTCATTCTAAGAATCTCCCTCAGTATTAGTCACCGTCTGGTCGATTTGCAGATACAAACAGCAAAAGATGTCTAAGGAACCAACCTGTCCTAGCACAACAGGAAATCTCATCTATTCCCATAATAAAATCAATGTTAGGGATGATACAAGGCGTAGAGAACGTACGAAGGCAAATTCTCTGTTTCATGTGATATGAATGCCAGTTGTCAAATGGTTTTGATGGTTTCGATACAACAATCTGCATGTGCAAATGATGCTAATCGTTTTAACTTTTAAAAAAAGGATTTACAGAGAAACTAAAACTTGGGCACAATACGTAATCTTAGAAAACTGATTAGAAGGTCAGAAAGAAGTAGGTTGGGAAATGCTACAGCTCCAAAATTTAAGGAGGGTGTGTGTGTGATTTAAAATGCCTTCCAAAATTACAAGCTACTAAATCTGTTAAACATTGTCTCAAAAATCGTGTTCAAGCTTCTTTCTGAATAAGCTCAAATACTGGGCTGATTTCAGCATTAGAAATTAGCCAGGCAGAAGGCACAATTTGCGACTGGCGTGGGTCCAATTGCGACCACGCGGAGATCACATAATGCCAGGTTGGCGACTGAGGAAAGCAAAATGTCACTTAGAGAAGGATCTGAAATATTTCCCTTGAAGCTTGGAATTGTTTTATTTCTGATTGTTTTCTGTGATGTTTTAATGTGTTGTAAACCACTTTGAGATTTGTTCTTTAAAATATAAAGTGGTATAAAAATGAAATAAATAACAACAAATTTCACTGGAAAAGGTACCCCCCCTCTCTCTGTGTGTGTGTATGTGTATATATATATATATATATATATATATATATATATATATATATATATGCAGGTTTTGGTGTCTTCGGGTGTCTTCCCGTGTAAGAGTCGGGGTGTCTGTGCGACGTTTCGACGAGGTCTCACTCGTCATCTTCAGGCTGGTGCTTTCGGCTTCTTGTTACTGGAACAGAGCAGAATCTGGTGTTTGAGTTCCTATAAATACTGTTGAGGGGTGTGGTGTATAGCCTCCAACGTTCTGGGCAGAGAGGAAGTTCCTAGATTAGTGTGCCTTTTCTTCTTTTGTTCCTTAATTACTTGAGGGATATCTTGAGTGATTTCATGAGTGATATTCTGAATACCACTGGGTGGGTCATTAAGTGTAGATTAGTTGCTAAAGCTTTCGTGTCTTGACCTCATGAGCTTGTGAAGAGTTTTTCTGAGAAGATGGCTGTGCTGCATTTAGTTGTGCTCTGGCTTGGCTTCGTGTATAGGGGCGAGCTGTGGTTTTGTGCTTTGTGCCAGCCAGATCTGTGTAGGGATTGCAGGGGGGTGCAGCATCCGGAGGTGCCACTATAGTTTGGCTACTGGATGGAGTCTGTAATATGTCTGTGGAGAGGGTCTGGGTTTGGGTCTGGTGTGGTTGATTGGTGACGGCGTTCTGTGTGCCTCTGGTTCTGGTGTCGGTTTTTGTGGGGAGGGCTAATTTCCAGATGTCTGGCAGGCGGGACGTGTCGTCACGCTTGTTCATGTTGTGAGGGTGTTTCTCTATCTCGATGGCTTCCATGATTATTCTCTTGTGGTGATGTTCCATGTTAAAGAGCAATTTGGAATCTGCAAAATTAATTTCGTGTCCTGTTTCTTTCATGTGTTGGAAAAGAGAGGAAGTTTTTTCTTCTTTTTTGACGGCATTCTTGTGTTCTGCGATACGTGCATTTATTCGTCTGTTTGTTTGTCCAATGTACGTGGCTGGGCAGACTTTGCAGGGTATTTCATAGACCCCTTGGTTTTCCAGCTGGATTTTGTCTTTTGGGTTTCTGAGGATATTGGCTATTTTTTGGTTGGTGCAGAAGGCTGTTTTGATATTGTGTTTATGGAGGATTTTGCTGATTTTGTCTGTAGTGCCCTTGATATAAGGAAGGAGGGCCATGCCATTGTTTTCTTCTGTGTCTTGGTTTTTGGGGGGTGTTTCTTTTTGGATTAGCTTCGTAACCCTGTTTTTCTGGTATCCATTGGCGATTAACACATTTGAGAGATTCTGTAACTCAGTTGTCAAGTGGTCTTTGTCAGCCAGGCGTTTGGTTCTGGAGATGAGAGTCTTGGCTACGGAGTTTATTTGTGCAGGGTGGTGGTGTGATTGTGCATGTAAGTAGCGGTTGGTGTGTGTTTTTTTCCGGTAGATAGTGTGTCCTAGGGAGCCATCAGGTTTTTTGTAGATTAGGACGTCAAGAAAGGGGAGTTGGTTGTTGTCTTCTATTTCCATAGTGAATTGTATTTTGGGGTGTAGGCTGTTGAGATGTGTGAGGAAGCTATCTAGTTTTTCTTTCCCGTGTGGCCAAATTACAAAGGTGTCGTCAACATATCTGAGCCAAAGTTTGGGTTTGTGTTCTGACTTGTCTAATTTGGCCACACGGGAAAGAAAAACTAGATAGCTTCCTCACACATCTCAACAGCCTACACCCCAAAATACAATTCACTATGGAAATAGAAGACAACAACCAACTCCCCTTTCTTGACGTCCTAATCTACAAAAAACCTGATGGCTCCCTAGGACACACTATCTACCGGAAAAAAACACACACCAACCGCTACTTACATGCACAATCACACCACCACCCTGCACAAATAAACTCCGTAGCCAAGACTCTCATCTCCAGAACCAAACGCCTGGCTGACAAAGACCACTTGACAACTGAGTTACAGAATCTCTCAAATGTGTTAATCGCCAATGGATACCAGAAAAACAGGGTTACGAAGCTAATCCAAAAAGAAACACCCCCCAAAAACCAAGACACAGAAGAAAACAATGGCATGGCCCTCCTTCCTTATATCAAGGGCACTACAGACAAAATCAGCAAAATCCTCCATAAACACAATATCAAAACAGCCTTCTGCACCAACCAAAAAATAGCCAATATCCTCAGAAACCCAAAAGACAAAATCCAGCTGGAAAACCAAGGGGTCTATGAAATACCCTGCAAAGTCTGCCCAGCCACGTACATTGGACAAACAAACAGACGAATAAATGCACGTATCGCAGAACACAAGAATGCCGTCAAAAAAGAAGAAAAAACTTCCTCTCTTTTCCAACACATGAAAGAAACAGGACACGAAATTAATTTTGCAGATTCCAAATTGCTCTTTAACATGGAACATCACCACAAGAGAATAATCATGGAAGCCATCGAGATAGAGAAACACCCTCACAACATGAACAAGCGTGACGACACGTCCCGCCTGCCAGACATCTGGAAATTAGCCCTCCCCACAAAAACCGACACCAGAACCAGAGGCACACAGAACGCCGTCACCAATCAACCACACCAGACCCAAACCCAGACCCTCTCCACAGACATATTACAGACTCCATCCAGTAGCCAAACTATAGTGGCACCTCCGGATGCTGCACCCCCCTGCAATCCCTACACAGATCTGGCTGGCACAAAGCACAAAACCACAGCTCGCCCCTATACACGAAGCCAAGCCAGAGCACAACTAAATGCAGCACAGCCATCTTCTCAGAAAAACTCTTCACAAGCTCATGAGGTCAAGACACGAAAGCTTTAGCAACTAATCTACACTTAATGACCCACCCAGTGGTATTCAGAATATCACTCATGAAATCACTCAAGATATCCCTCAAGTAATTAAGGAACAAAAGAAGAAAAGGCACACTAATCTAGGAACTTCCTCTCTGCCCAGAACGTTGGAGGCTATACACCACACCCCTCAACAGTATTTATAGGAACTCAAACACCAGATTCTGCTCTGTTCCAGTAACAAGAAGCCGAAAGCACCAGCCTGAAGATGACGAGTGAGACCTCGTCGAAACGTCGCACAGACACCCCGACTCTTACACGGGAAGACACCCGAAGACACCAAAACCTGCATTCCTGTACCCGTGAAAATCTACGAAAGCATATATATATATATATATATATATATATATATATATATATATATAAAATTTATACCCTGCCCACCATCTGGCTGGGTTTCCCCAGCCACTCTGGGAGGCTCCCAACAGAATATTAAAAACACAGTAAAACATCAAACATTAAAAGCTTCCCTAAACATTCCATTATGGTGACCATAACCTAGGTTTAAGTTGCCATTTGGTGATTAACTTATATATCTGAGTTTCCAACACTAGGGCTGAAGAAATATTCTCTCAAAAGAACAGGCAGGCTTTAGGCAAAGGGCTTCTTATTTAGTCATTTAATTGGCAAATATGCCAAGGAACCCAAGTAGCTTTATGCAGCCTTCATGGAGTTCATGACAGCCTTTGACAGAATGGACCAAAAATAGATTTATGGTTTAAACTGTGAAACACAAGCTCTTCATGGATCCAGCAATGGGTTTACTAGAGATATCTAGTTGACCATTGTGAGAAATATTAGGCTCTATTAAAAGAGCCGTCGATCTGCTTCAATGGGGCTCTGAGGTATCTGAAAGCACGGGGGGGGGGGGTAATCCAGCTTTCAAGAAAAAAAATTCCAGTTAGTGTGTGCGCAACACAGATATTTGATGGACCTATTCCTATTATATTAGTGGCACACTAGAAATACAACATGCAGAACATTTTCTAGCAGCACACATGTTGTAATGAAGCACCCATATTTACTCTGGCAGATGATATACTTTTGTCATCATGAAGAGAAGGTGGTTTACGATGACTCCTCAGAAATTATTACATGGCCTGCCAAGAGGAACAGTGAAATGCCAATTATACTAAACTACCGAGTTATTTCTGGAGCTCATGCTATGTACCACAAATGGTTGTGCAATGGTCAGGAGCGAGGGCAAGTTAGAAGCTACAATTTTCTTAGCAACTGGTTTTCAGAAACAAGGTACTTTGAATACTCCTCTAACTGCAGCAAAAGGTGAACATTTCCAAATCTTTTACAGTGGTACCTCAGGTTAAGTACTTAATTCGTTCCGGAGGTCCGTACTTAACCTAAAAATGTTCTTAACCTGAAGCACCACTTTAGCTAATGGGGCCTCCTGCTGCTGCGCCGCCGGAGCCCGATTTCTGTTCTCATCCTGAAGCAAAGTTCTTAACCTGAAGCACTATTTCTGGGTTAGCGGAGTCTGTAACCTGAAGCGTATGTAACCTGAAGTGTATGTAACCCGAGGTACCACTGTATAAGCAATTGTGGGTTTTTTATAATAATAAAAAAATAGATTTTGAAAGGTGAAAATTGAATTTCATTTGTTCTGAAGATCCCTGCTGGAGTTGCCTTCAAGAACCCTGGCAGCATATATGAGCGCTGAAGTTGCGTGTTTATGTCAATAAAGCCCATATTCTCACAGCTGTTTTCAATATTATTTCAAGTTATGTAAAGAAGTGCTGCATTTTTTATGAGAATAAAATGCACTCGCTTGACATGGACCCACAAAACCCAAAGAGTTGGTGCCATTAGTAGTCACCAAAATTAACTGTGGGAGAAGCCTGCCAGAAGTTAGTGGGACTGATCCAGGATTCACTACAGTCAATACTTGCTTAATTTTAACTATATAGCACATATTGGGAGAAATTACTTCCATGCGTCAACATGAAGCTCCCTGCATAAGGCCTTTTTAGCATTAGAAGACTGTAAAATATGCCATCTCAGAATTCCAACAGAGAAGTGTTGGTACATCTAGAAGGCATTGCAGTAGAATTTTTTACAACATTATTGTCAGGGGTTTAGGAGCAGAGGCAAGGGCAAGGGAGGAAACAGAGAGCGAAGGGGAGGAGGCAGAAGAAAAGATGAGTGATGACGACGACCCGAGATCTCCGAGTCTTTCCAGTGAATCAGAGGATTCACAGAAAGGAGCACCAGTGGCCAGGGCAAGGGGGGAGTCTAGGGGGGCAGCCCAGGAAGATAGAGCCAGAGGGGACTCAGAGGAGAGCAGTTGGAAATCGGGACCAGCGTCACCGCCAGAGAGCAGGGAAGAGGAAGGGAGCCAGGGGGCAAGCGCTGGCAGCTCACCACAGGAGGGAGGGCATGAGTCAGGAGTGGCCACACCTCCATCGGGGAGCGAAGAAACGGTTAAGAGGAAAGTGGAAGGTTGGGCGCGCGCGCCAAGTTCAAATGCAGAGGAAGGCGGCGCAGTAAGCAGCCCGGAAAGGGAGCCAGGTCCTAAAGCCCGGCGCAAGGAGGCAGGAGGGTCCGGGTCAGCGTCAGAAGAATCCCGGAAGGAAGAAGCCCCGGGGGGTAGAGGGACCCAGAGGAGGACAGTCAGGCGGAAAAGGTGGAGCAGGGCTAGGATATTAAGTTGGTGCGCACGGGGCGGAGACTCAGACGGAGCTTCGTCGATCTAGCTACTAGACGTAGAGTTGCGCGCAGCAGCGTGAGAATGGAAACTGTAATTCAATAAAGACTTTTACTTAATGATCGCTGGCTAGCGTGATCCTCTGTGAGCTAGGATCTTCAAGCAGCTCTGACAGTAAGCTCCGTCTCCAAATTGTGGGCATCTACAGCCCCGAGGAGGGGAGAGAAACAGGTGCCTACTAGTGAGCTCACGAACAGCAGACGACATGACGGCTGAGCAGCAGATAGAGGAACTCAGAAAAGCAGTGGCACAACTGAATGCCGAGGCTCTCGCATCCAGGGAGAGAGAGGAGGAGGCAGCTGCCGCCTGCAGGGATCTCCAGGTCAGGTTAGACGTGCTGACGAAGCAGACACCCCGGCAGGAGGGAATTGGGTTGGCGAGACGAACAGGCGGGCTGGTCTCTCACTTCGATGGGAACCTGCAACAGTATCCCAACTTTAGAGCAGACGTACTGTGCGCACTGCAACTGCTGCATAAAGACTTTAGAGATGAGCAAGAGAGAGTGGGATTCATCATGTCCCATTTGCATGGGGATGCTAAAGCATGGCTACGCAATTTATGGAGAGATAAGGATCCGGCGCTCCAGAATGCAGATGCCTTTATTAAAGCGATGGATGGGTGTTTTTTATCAAGTATTGACGTGGATCTTGCCCGGAAGGAGGTGCATGGGCTAAGACAAGGGAGGGCCAGCGTCAGACAGTACCATGCCCGCTTTTTCGCCTTGGTCAGTGCCCTGGAATGGGACAGAGATTCGGCCCCGGTAAGAGACCTCTTTTGGGAGGGGCTGCACAGCTCGATTAAAGATGAGATCGCGAGGGGGGAGAGACCCCGAACCACCCAGGAGGTCGTTCAGAGGGCACTGGCAGTGGGGGTGAGGCTGGAAGAACGTCCGTGGAGCAGGGACGAAGGGCGTGGAGGGCGCGAACCAGCCAGGGGCCCCTCCTTCCTTCCCAGAGAAGCAGCGCGGGCGCAATCCACGCCTCCGCCAGGAGGAGGAGCCGAACCTATGGAGGTTGGAGGTGCAAGGGCTCAGTCAGCAACCAGAGCCCTAGCACCGGCAGCAGTGAAAGCGAAGCCTCCTAGAGGGAACAGGAAGTGTTACGTCTGTGAGGAGCCAGGGCATATGGCGAAAGAGTGTCCCCAGAGGCTCCACAAGCTCACTGCAGCCTCAGCAATGGTGACTGCAGCAACGCAGCAAGGAGGACCACAGCAGGGAAACGAAGCAGTCTGGCTGGAGGAAGAGGCCCTGGGGCCCAGCCAGACGTGTTAGTGACGCAGTCCCCAGAGATTTTACAGCCCGTGAACCCCCTCCCGCCCAAACCAGTGGTGAGGCTCACCGCATCTCTCCAGCTGCCCAATGGAATCACCATGGACGTGCCAATTACCGTCGACTCGGGCAGCAACGCGGACTTTATAGGGCAGGAGTTTGTCGACAAGCACGCTATACAGTTGCTGCCGGCCACACTGCCCCTGCAGGTTGTCACGGTGGATGGCAGGGAGTTGCTAGGGGGGCAAGTGGTGAAGCAGACGCCGCCAATGGCGATGCGACTTGGGAATCACAAAGAAATCATCAGCTTCAATGTCACTCAACTATCGGATACGCCCATTGTATTGGGAATGAGTTGGCTGGACAAGCACAGCCCGACGCTGGCTTGGTACCAGAGGCAGCTGATCTTCGGCTCTTCCTTTTGTGCTGAACACTGCATCGTGCCCCGGCAGGAAGGAGAGGAAGAGGAGTCACAGCTGCTGCTAGGCACGCTGCAAGCGATTCCCCACAAGTACGCAGAATTTTTGGAAGTTTTCTGCGAGAAGGAGGCGGACAGGCTACCCCCTCACAGACCATATGACTGCAAAATTGACCTGCTGCCGGGGGCGGCGCTGCCTAAAGGGAAACTGTATTCCATGTCTGAGGACGAGCTGCAGGAACTCAAAGCGTTCATAGATCATAATTTGGAGCGCGGTTTCATCCGAGAGTCCAAGGCAGCGGGGGGCAGTCCTGTATTCTTTGTTAAAAAGCGAGACACGCCCCAAAAAAGACTGGTCGTGGACTATCGCATTTTAAACAATGGGACCAAGCCGTCGGACTTCCCCATGCCCCGAATCGACGACCTCCTGGCGAAGGTGCGGAAGGGAAAAGTGTTCACCAAGTTAGACCTGCGAGGGGCGTACAACCTCATTCGCATGCGGGGGGGAGATGAGTGGAAGACGGCCATGTTCACGCCACTGGGTACCTACGAATACAGAGTTATGCCTTTTGGATTGCAAAATGGCTCCCACGTTTTTCAAGCTTTCATGCATCACGTGTTGGCGGGACTTCTCTACAAGACGTGCGTCTGTTTCTTAGATGACATCCTGATCTTTTCGGAATCGCAGCAGGAGCATGACAGGCACGTCAAGGAAGTGCTGACCAGACTAAAGCAACATAGGCTCTACGCCAAGCTGGAGAAGTGCCAATTTGACGTGACGGAGGTGGATTTTCTGGGCTACAAGTTGTCTGACAAGGGGCTCGCCATGGACAGCGCCAAGGTTCGAGCGGTATTGGATTGGAAGAGTCCACGCAACCGGAAAGAGGTCCAAAGGTTTGTCGGCTTTGCGAACTTCTATCGCAAGTTTATCAAGGGCTTCGCTATGCAGACAGCGGCCATCACAGACACGCTTAGCTCCAAGAAGAAGAAGTTCGTTTGGACAGAGGAGGCGGAGCAGTCCTTTCAGGCACTCAAGCGTCTCTTCGCGTCGGAAGAGCAGCTGCTTCACGTCAACCCCAGCAGGCCGATGAGGGTGGAGACAGACGCCTCGGACAGAGCCGTGGGGGCGGTCCTGCTGCAAAAGGACCAGCAGGGGGTGTGGCGGCCGGGAGCGTTTTACTCCAGGAAGCTCAGCAAGTCCGAGCAGAACTACACCATCTGGGACAGGGAGTTGCTGGCCATTCATGCAGCGTTCAAAGCGTGGAGGCACTTCCTGATCGGCGCCAAGCACACGGTGCAGGTTTGCACGGACCACAAGAATCTGGAGCACTGGCGCACGGCACAGTTCCTAAACCAGAGGCAGATACGTTGGGCTGAGTTTTTTGCGAACTTCGACTTCCGCATAGAGTATGTCCCGGGGGACACTAACATCATGGCGGACGCCCTCTCCCGTAAGCCACAGTATCTGGAGGACGCAACGCCAGCGGCCGCCATGCACATCTTCGCACCAACAGTATGGGCGTGCGCCGCGGCCACCGTGGACCTGGAGGCGGTGCGGCGAGCGTTGCAGGATGACTCCTTCGCGCAAGCAAAGATGGCAGAGGTGCAAAGGGGCAAGGCTGAGGCCGACGGTTTCCAGCTACGAGATGGATTGCTCATCCGTAAAGGGGCCATCTACGTACCGGGAGACGACCTTCGCGCCAAGGTGCTGCAGCAGCTGCACGACGCGCCCACGGCCGGGCACTTTGGCAAGGAGAAGACGGTGGAATTGGTAGCCAGGGATTTCTGGTGGCCTGGAATGAGAGGGGAGGTCGCAGACTACGTGGCGAGGTGTGACACCTGCCAGAGGGCCAAACCAGTGCACAGACCGCCGGCAGGACTGTTGGAACCGCTGCAAACTCCGGTCGAACCTTGGGAAAGGGTGGCTCTGGACTTTGTCACAGATCTGCCCAGCTCGAGGGGCAAGACGGCAGTGCTGGTGGTGGTGGACCTGTTTTCCAAGATGGCACATTTCATTCCGTGTGCGAAGGTGGCCACGGCGGAGCAAACCGCCAAACTGTTCATAGACCACGTGTTCAAGGTTCACGGTCTGCCGCGGTCTATTCTGTCCGACCGCGGGCGGCAGTTCATCTCGAATTTCTGGCAGAAGCTGATGGGCTTCCTAAACGTCAAGATCAACCTGGCGTCGGCGAGACACCCGCAGACCAACGGGCAAGCGGAGCGGGTCAATGCCATCATGCAGCAGTACCTGAGATGCTATGCGAATCAACAGCCTGCGACGTGGGTAGATTACCTGCCGCTTGCCGAGTTCGCCTACAACAACACGAAGCACGTGTCCACGGGGGTCACGCCGTTCTTCGCCAACAACGGGAGGCACCCCAGAACCTTCCCGGGACTGGAAAGAATGGGGGAGGGGGAGCCGCAGACAGCAGATGCGTTCGCGTCGGAGCTGCAGGAAGTCCACGATCAGCTGAGGCGCCACCTGGAGCTGGCCAAACACGCATACAAGGTACAAGCGGACAGGCACAGAAGGGTTGGCGAAGAGCTCCACGTGGGAGACTGGGTCTGGTTAGCTGCCCACGCAGTGCCGGCCAGGTCGTTGGCCAAGAAGAAACTAGGGCATAAACAACTGGGGCCCTACCAAGTCGAAGAGCAGGTCAACCCGGTAGCTTTCAGACTGGCACTTCCGGAGGGTTCCAGAATGCATCCGGTGTTCCACAGATCGGTGCTCACTCCCTACAAGGCACCGCACAGGTTCCAGGAACCCGGAACGGCGCCGAGTCCGGTCAGAGACAGAACGGGGCACGCGGGAGTGGCACAGAAGGAGCGCATCAATGACGTCACGGAGATTTTGGACTCCAGATGGGGGGAAGAGGGGGTAGAATACTTTCTCGCCAAGGAGGGCACCCCGGCCAGTGCGAACAGCTGGGTGCCGGGCTACGCCTTGGACGAACCTCTACTCAAAGACGAGTTTCATGCCCTCTTCCCACATAGACCTATGCCAGCAGACTTTTTCGACGACTGGCTTTTCACGCCCACGCTTTCGGCCAGCACTTTCCGGGGGTTCGACTCGGACGAGGACCCGACACAAGACGTCCGTTCCCCGGAGGGGTCACCCTCGGGATCTGCATCAGAACCCTCGTATTGGTGGGACGATCGACCAGAGGAGCAGTGGCGCAGGAAGTGGCTGGAGGGTCCAGGACAAGCAACGCCGCCAGGAGGAAGTGAGGGAGAGACGGACATGGACGTTTTCGGGGACGACCCTGGTTTCGAGCACGGCGGCACAGAGATGGAAGCGGAGGTGACCGTCGTCGACGAGAGCAGGGACGGAGACCCGCGAGACTTCAGATGGAGGCCCGCCACGGGAAGCGAACGATATCCGACGTTCGTCCCTTTGCAACAGCAGACCCCAGCTCCAGCACCGGAAGGAGGGGAGGGGGGAATGGGGGGCTTCGAGGGGGGGATGGATGTCAGGGGTTTAGGAGCAGAGGCAAGGGCAAGGGAGGAAACAGAGAGCGAAGGGGAGGAGGCAGAAGAAAAGATGAGTGATGACGACGACCCGAGATCTCCGAGTCTTTCCAGTGAATCAGAGGATTCACAGAAAGGAGCACCAGTGGCCAGGGCAAGGGGGGAGTCTAGGGGGGCAGCCCAGGAAGATAGAGCCAGAGGGGACTCAGAGGAGAGCAGTTGGAAATCGGGACCAGCGTCACCGCCAGAGAGCAGGGAAGAGGAAGGGAGCCAGGGGGCAAGCGCTGGCAGCTCACCACAGGAGGGAGGGCATGAGTCAGGAGTGGCCACACCTCCATCGGGGAGCGAAGAAACGGTTAAGAGGAAAGTGGAAGGTTGGGCGCGCGCGCCAAGTTCAAATGCAGAGGAAGGCGGCGCAGTAAGCAGCCCGGAAAGGGAGCCAGGTCCTAAAGCCCGGCGCAAGGAGGCAGGAGGGTCCGGGTCAGCGTCAGAAGAATCCCGGAAGGAAGAAGCCCCGGGGGGTAGAGGGACCCAGAGGAGGACAGTCAGGCGGAAAAGGTGGAGCAGGGCTAGGATATTAAGTTGGTGCGCACGGGGCGGAGACTCAGACGGAGCTTCGTCGATCTAGCTACTAGACGTAGAGTTGCGCGCAGCAGCGTGAGAATGGAAACTGTAATTCAATAAAGACTTTTACTTAATGATCGCTGGCTAGCGTGATCCTCTGTGAGCTAGGATCTTCAAGCAGCTCTGACAATTATGTATTGTACTACAAGATTTATGCTGGAGCAAGGGCAACGCTTGTTTTGAATTTGTTAAGAGATCTATCTAAACTTGCTGCCAAATCAAGTGAGAATGGCTGAGTAGCAAGATTTGCAGAAACACAAACTGAGAATGAAGCAGGACACTAGCTAAACTGATGAACATGGAGGACAGATTTCCACAAACAAGGTGTGATGTCTGACAAAAACCTCTTGACAACAGAGAGGTGAAATAACCCCACACTGCTCCCGACACATCAACTCATCATAGTTTCTACAGCAGTACAGTGGTACCTCGGGTTACATATGCTTCAGGTTACAGACTCCACTAACCCAGAAATATTACCTCAGGTTAAGAACTTTGCTTCAGGATGAGAACAGAAATTGTGCTCCGGCAGCGCAGCAGCAGGCCCCATTAGCTAAAGTGGTGCTTCAGGTTAAGAACAGTTTCAGGTTAAGAACGGACCTCCAGAACAAATTAAGTACTTAACCTGAGGTACCACTGTAGTAACCAACATTTCTGGAAAGAGCCCTACAAGTAAAGCCCAATGTATGAGGCATAACCTACAGTACACAAATGCCACCTCATACATTTAACCTATCAGCAGCAGCAGCACAACACAAATTGGGAAAATCAGAGATCCTTCTATCCAAGAGAACTGTCTTCCCCATGACACTAGTTACAGTGTCTTCACTTATTAACACTTCCTAGTCGGTTGCCATTATTAAAAGACTTGAGGCTTATAAGCAAGAGGATGTGTTTAAAATATGCTCCTCATGCCGGAGGGAAACATAAAAATTCAGGCCAAAATTGCTCACACAATGATTGTTTAGGCAATTCCACAACAATCCAGAAACCCAAGAAATTCAGAACTGACTGAAATCTGGCACCATGTCTTCATTTATGAACAGCAGCAATATAAACAATGTGGTTTTTTTTTTATGTCTGGATCCCATTCCTTATGGTTTGAATAATCAACTTATTGTTGCTGTTTTTAAAATGCAATGGTGTTTTTAAAAGGATTTCTATCAGTTGCCAGTGAAATGACTGCATTGCAGGGGGTTGAACTAGAGGGCCCTTGTGGCCCCTTCCAAATCTACAATTCTATGATTTTGAGCTAGCCAAAGGTTTTCTATTTCTGGCAGCACATCATGGATGAAACATAGAGGGAGGTAAGATTGCTCAAAACTGTTGCTATCTATTTAATCCTGAGTCTGACACCACACAAACTTTAAAAGGCAATGGCTATCTCCCAAATGTATTAAGTAGCTCAGGCTAAATACCTTTTTGGGGATTTGAGAATGCATTTTATTTCACTTTTTCAAGAAAAGAAGAAGTTTAAATTACTAGAAGTTCAAGAAAGTATACACACTTTCCAAAGTTGCCTGCAGAGAAGGCATATAGGCTAGGTAATGGGAGACACTTACAATGTATCATCCTCATGGTAATGGTTCAAAAATTAGGGTATAAATCAGCAGGCTCTGCTATCGTATTCATGATAATACACTATCAAGCAAGACAAGACACAAGCTTTCTCAGTGTTGCTCCACTCTAGTGATTGTTGTTCACAGGACAGAACTGCCAAATGACTAACTGACTTCAGCATGTGTCAGAAATCCAAACTACTGCAGAGAGCCAACAATATCCACAGTTTAAACCAGAACAATCTAGACATTGTTGCATGGAAGACCTTCCAACCACAGGGAAGAGCTTCATATGTTGCATGAATTGGCACCATAGCGTAATCCAGGGACAAAACTGATAGGGATGCTTGAGGAACTGGGTTTCTGCAAATTCCAGTTTGAACTGACCTAATCTGCTCCTCACGGGCTAATGTATAAATCAGAACTTAGTTACCCACAGAATTTCACACTTCGCAAAAATATTCCAGTACCATTCTCTCAAAGAGATAGATACATAAAGATAAAACTAAGATTAAAGGTAAAGGTACCCCTGACCATTAGGTCCAGTCGTGACCGACTCTGGGGTTGCGCGCTCATCTCGCTCTATAGGCCGAGGGAGCCGGTGTTTGTCTGCAGAAAGCTTCCGGGTCATGTGGCCAGCATGACTAAGCCGCTTCTGGCGAACCAGAGCAGCACAGGAAACGCTGTTTACCTTCCCGCTGGAGTGGTACCTATTTATCTACTTGCACTTTGAGGTGCTTTTGAACTGTTAGGTTGGCAGGAGCAGGGACCAAGCAACGGGAGCTCACCCTGTCGCAGGGATTCGAACCACCAACCTTCTGATTGGCAAGCCCTAGGCTCTGTGGTTTAACCCACAGCGCCACCCACGTCCCTTAAAACTAAGATTATATGCAGATTAAATGAATGCAGGAATGGGACAGAAAAGACTTATGGCAGGGGTACCCAAACTTTTTTCAAAGAGGGCCGGATTTGATGAAGTGAACATGCGTGAGGGCCAACCGGATTAAATCAATCGACCCCCAAAAATGGACTTTGGGCATGCCTGACTTATGGGATAACAAATGCTGAAGTGACGTAGACCAGAAATAGTCTGTTTTGCTCATCCCTGACACCAACACAGTAAGAGGCCCTGGTTATAAAGCGTAGCCCCTTTAAAAAGAAATAAAGAACAGAACAGAATAGAAGAGTAGAATGGTGTGGAACAAAAGAGGGGCTGGACAGGCACCTTCAGAATTCTTCTTCCCTTCTATACCTTACAAAAACAAAACAAAAGCTTGTGGGTTGACAGGTTTTGCACGCTGGGAGTTGGCCTAATTTCAGACATTATCTCCTTCCCATTTCAGATCATCAGTCAGATCCCCAAATCAGCAAACAACTTGTCAGATGGAAAACATCGCGCTAGCAAAACAGGCAGGGATGTGGCAACAGCCCGTTACACCTAAACGTGATTAGAGGCTATTCTGTCACACGGTAGTTATCCTCCGAAGACTAGCTTCTATCATGTACACCTAGAAATTAATTATTCTAAAGGCATTCTTAAAGGACTTTGATTTTTATTTTTTTGCCGCAGGAGATTCCTCCAAATAGAAACCTACCTGGGTAAAAAAACACAAGGTAATTCTTATGAGACCCTCTGGTTCTGCCCATTTCAAACAATAATTCCAGCAGAAAGATACAATGACAAAGAGAGGTGTGAGGTGTGTGTGGGGGGAACTGTATTCATGTATTCTCAGTTTAAAATTCTACAGGCAATACTTAAATCTTGCCCATTTTCACAATTCCCTTCCTGCATCCACTAATGTCCAACTAATGCAACACGTTCTCTAAAATACTAGCAAAAATCTAATGCCTCAAGAAGCATGACAGTTCAGCATATTAATCCCATGTGCTTCTCACAGGAACCTCATTGATGCGTCTATCCCAAAACTACAAGTGATAGGAGCTTGAAGTGTGGATCAACATTTGAAAAACTCACATTGAACAGGTTATGCCTACCAGACACATTGTTTCAACATCCTTGGAACCAAATTGCACGTTCCAAACAAGAGTTTAACTGAAGCCCAGCTCACAAGGTTGACCCAGCTAAGTGTTTTCCTTAGGGTCAGGTGGTACATTACATGCAATATAATGCACCAGCTGGAGACTGGTGGCTCTTTTTAAAGAGGAAATGCAGCTTTTGGAGAGAATGGTGTGAAGTAGCAGCAGAATGCTTAATGCTTTCCCTACTGCGGCAAAGTCCCTCCCGCAAAGCAGCTTTTCCCACTGCAGACAGTCAAATGCAAGGATGTGCACATATGAAAACCTGAAGGGAGCAAAATGGAGAAAGGAAAGGGCACACAAAGAGTTAAATAGGCCCTCCCCACTCCAGATCAACTCTTGCAGAAATAGCCATCCCCCTTTTTAAAGGAGGCCATCAGACTACGGTTACATGAATTTGTATGTACTTATTGAGCCTTTATCTATTACTTTGTGAATCTTGAAAATTTCAGAATACATGATTTTATCTTAAAAGAGAATGATGCTTGTAAATCCAAAAAGAACTAGAACAAGACTCTACTTAGATATTTTTCTGGTAGATCACTTTTAAGAAGCATGTAAATGGTATATGCACTTTTTTCTTTTTGCTATTCTATCTCTCTTTCTCAATAAAATATATTCTAGTAAAATATATGGAACTGGGGTGGGTGGGGGTAGAAATAGTTAAAAATGTAATGCTATTACTGCTTACCTGCTGAATTCAAACTCTGTTATGCAAAATCTCTCCAGATTTCCCATGCATCTGATGAAATCTGATTCACTGGGTAAGTTTGGCAAGGCACAGCAGTGGAACAACAAGAAAAGCTCTCAGACCCCGGGGGAAATAATTGATACAGAATACAATTCAAAATATGGGTCAAAGCAAAAGTGTGGATGAGCCCTTTGTCTGAGTAATTAATGCAAAACAAAACCACCTCCAGCTGCAGGGTTTTAAAATCTAACAGCAATTTAAAGAGTGCATTGTATGGCTTACATGTAGGAATGGAAGATCCCTTTTTGACAAGTTACACGTAGCCAGATGTAATTTCTCACTCAAAAAGGACTTTTGCTACCAGTTTAGCAGAGTGATGATGAATAACCGCTGGTTCCAACAGTAGCTGGTATGGGAGTTGAACACCCACCCACCCACCCCAAGAAAACCCTACACACATTTAGCTTTTTGTGAGTTGTAGTACATGCTAAAAAAAAGTGGAAGACATGACTAGTCAAAACTGCTAGAGAACTAGACCTTCCTGATTTTCAGGGTGCTGTCGCTGTTCTGGCCCCACAGAATAAAAGAGTGGAAGAACAAGTCGAGATAATAATCTTTCATTGAACTTGTTAGTGTAAAAGCCCAAGCTGTTCTTGATTGGCTGAATTTAAGCAAGTCCAGGGGCGCCAACTTATAAAAAATATTGGGGGGGCCCATACCGGGGTCCTGCCGCTGGTTCGCTCGGGTAGCCGGGAGAACGCAGTTCGAGGTGGCGGTGTTGGGGAGAGACCCTCGCTCAGGGCGCCACTAGACTTGGCGGCCGGCAGCCTATCTGGGGGGTTTTGGAGCGTATTTCGGCGGAGCGATTGGGGAGGAGGGGGCTTGTTGCCGGATTCTTCAGCTGGGCTGGAGATCCGCTGCTGGGGGGTCCCTGGGCCGAGTTGTGAGCATGGCCTGCTGAAGGGAGATCCAGCCGATTGCGCGACGGGGACGGCCAGGGCTCTCCGGCTAGGGCGCGCGGCTGGCTGGCTGGCGAGGGAGCAGGTGGGGAGGAGGCGGGGGTCCTCACTCTCTTAGGAAACGCACCCGCGCGCCCGATTGCCACGAAGTCCGAAGGGTGCGTGTGTGGAATTAAAAAGCAAAAACGAGATACGGGCAGGGCAGGCAAAGAGTTTTCTGCAAGAGGATGGAGGGCAGGTTGAAGAGAAAATCACTCAGGATGAGACAGTCAAATCAGCCATGATAAAATGGTCTCAGGATATTGGGTATAACATCATGTTTGAGGACTGGGAAAGGTTATGGACCACCGGAATGAAATTCACGGCATGTAATGCCTTGAAGGAAAATATTATGAAAATGATTTATAGGTGGTACATGACCCCAGTCAAGCTTGCAAAAATATATCACCTGTCTGATAATAAATGTTGGAAATGTAAGGAGGCTGAAGGGACATTCTTTCACCTCTGGTGGACTTGTCCAAAAGTGAAGGCCTTCTGGGAAATGATCTATAATGAGTTAAAAAAGGTATTTAAGTATACCTTTCCCAAGAAACCAGAGGCCTTCCTCTTGGGCATTGTTGGCCAGAAAGTGTTAAAGAAGGATAGAACTTTCTTTATGTATGCAACTACAGCAGCAAGAATACTTATCGCAAAATATTGGAAGACACAAGATTTGCCCACACTGGAAGAGTGGCAGACGCAATTGATGGACTACATGGAACTGGCTGAAATGACTGGCAGAATCCGAGATTTGGGAGAAGAAACAACGGAAGAGGACTGGGAAAAATTTAAGGACTATTTACAAAAACAATATAAGTTGTATGAATGTTAAAAATTTACACGATTCGGAAACTATAGCTTCAGCAATTAGATTTGGGAAACAGGAAATTATATTTTAAGTAAGAAAAGGTCAAAATCTAAGGTAATACTATGTTTAATTTAAGATATAAGTAACTGATGAAAAGTATGTTAAATTTAGAGGTATAGTATTTGAAAAGTACAAAATAAGGTACGAAACAAGGTAATAATTTGCTGATATCTTTATTATAAAGAATGCAGGGTAAGGGAGATGCGAGGAAGTCCAGTTAGTTATATAAAAAATGTGTTGAATGGTTGGTTTTCTTTTCTTCTTTTTCTTTTTTTCTTTTTCTTGTTCTTTTACTTTTTTCTTCAGTGTATGTTTCTAACTTTGTATTTGAAAACTTAATAAAATATTTATAAAAAAAGAAGAAGAGAAAATCCTTTCGCTTTTCTGGGGCTCAGGGAAGTCTCAGAGCCGGAGGTTGGGGAAGGGACCCCCTTTGCTCTGCCCTCTTCTCCCGTCTTAGATTTGCATGGGGGTCCCCGCCCAAGCTTGCCTGGCCACCGGGCCACACAAGGGCCGCGCTCTACGCGGCACACCTTGCTAGCCGCGCAGCTGTCCTCCGCGGCTGCGGAGCGGCCCTGCGCCGGTGCCCAGCCCCTCTGGGCGCCCGCTGCGCTGCCAATGACAAGCGGGCGACGTCGCGGGCGGGGAAGGCGTCGCTTTCTTTCCCGATCCTGCATCCTCCCAGTCTTCCAGCCCTTTTTTGGGTTGGAAGCTCGTCTCGTTCGCCCTTCTCCTTTCTTCACCCTGCGCGCAATTTTCCTCCCTCGTCTCCCTCCCCATTTCTCCTTCCTTCCTTCCTGACTGACTGACTGACTGACGGGCTCGGGCTCGGGCTCGGGCTCGGGCTCCGGGTCGGGCTCAGGCTCAGGCTCGGGCTCGGGCAGCCACAGCGTCGGCGGTGTTGGCGATCGGCGGCGCGGGGGGATGGCCCTCCCGGGGGAGCCGGCGCTGCTCAATGGGGTTGCCAAGGAGACAGGCCGGCCGCCCCCCTCCCCCGGCCCGGCGCCCCCCGCCGCGCCGGTGCCCGTTATCGAGCTGGTGCGCGCCGGGCGCCCTATAAAAGCCGCGGACGCGCCCACCGCCGCCCGAGATTATTGGGGGGGCTGAGCCCCCCCAAACGAATTTTTGAGGGGGCTCGGGCCCCCTCAAGCCCCATGGAGTCGGCGCCTATGAGCAAGTCTTCTAGCCACAATAGAAACAGATAACCAAAGTCAGGTATAACTAAGCAACCCAAACTTTTATCATCACAGGAAGGCATACAAATACAGGATACACAACTTGCTGGGAAAAAATAGGAGCTGCCATGTGGACTAGGAAAGATGCAGTCTTATAGTGCATGCTTTTCATTGCCCTAGCTGAATTAGATTTCCTATTTAGGAAAAAATATATATTTAAAAGATTTGTGCCCTGCCTGTCTTCCACAGAAGTCCAAGAGGTCAAGAATACTCAAGCTGGACCCTTTAAAAAAAAGCTATACTTTCACCAGGCAACAAAAAGTTAACAGTGATAAAAACAGGAAGTAAAGTAAGGAGGACATTCTACTGATGTGGCAACTGAAACACCCAGACTCTTGTGCCTCCAATGTTGATCTAAATCAGTGGTTTCATAATAAAAATGTCTCATGCTACACTTGATAAGAAATACATTGGAAAACAAAAGCTGGAGAGCCGCAGGTTTCCCCATCATACTCACAGTTCCAAAATTCCAGCCCAACTGATTGAAATCTTGTGCTGTGGTCTAAACCACAGAGCCTAGGGCTTGCCGATAAGAAAGTCAGCGGTTCGAATCCCCGCGACGGGGTGAGCTCCTGTTGCTTGGTCCCTGCTCCTGCAAACCTAGCAGTTCGAAAGCATGTCAAAGTGCAAGTAGATAAATAGGTACTGCTCTGGCGGGAAGGTAAACGGTGTTTCCGTGCGCTGCTCTGGTTCGCCAGAAGCGGGTTTGTCATGCTGGCCACATGACCCGGAAGCTGTACGCCGGCTCCCTCAGCCAATAAAGCGAGATGAGCGCCACAACCCCAGAGTTGGTCAAGACTGGACCTAACGGTCAGGGGTCCCTTTACCTTTACAATCTCAAGAGATCTGCAGAGGACAATGCAAGAATCTGTAGTCGCTTACCCCAGAACACAAAGCTCATCCCATGACTTAGGAATCTAGAAGTTAGTGACTGAAATATCTCTCCAAGCATTGCAGTTATGAACTATTAATTACCTCTATCAAGAAGCACTTCAAACCAACATGGATTTTGCCACCTTTCATAGTTCCCTGATAAAAAGACTCGGGCTGCATACACACATCTTATTCGAGAACCAACGGAGACCAAGTACTTGTCGTTTTCTACACAGTCCATGTACCATCTAGATCTATCGCCTATATTTTGCATCCCAAGAAGTGCTTCCTGAGAAACTGGCTTCATTCTGAAAATAAAAGCTCATTGATTTTGCATTACCCTGCAGTGTGTCCATCTGAAAACAGATGGAGGCAGGCTAGGGATGAACCAAGACCTTTTGGTAGCTGAGGCGAACCACAAAATGGTGCTGCCACACCCTGCTAGGGAAGAAGGGGAGAGTGAATATCCACATCAGGAACAAGGGGGGTGAGGGAAATAAATATCTACACCTGGAACGAGGTTGGGAGGAGACCCAAAGTGCCTCCTGTTTGCCAAGAGGCCACAATAGAGGTGGCAACAAATCTAGTCTCCAAGGAGTGCGCTTGCAGAAACGACATTTTTGTGCTGGAAACATTCTACCCCTACCAGGTTTGTCATTTCTTCTCCTTTCAAATAAACAAAGTTCCTGATTACATCTGGAGGCCCAGGATGCAGGACTGCGCCCACTCATACCAATTTCTTCTAGGCTAAAGCATTGGAGGATAAACAAGAAAACACGAGTTTGCATTCTCAACTTTCTTGTTCCCAGACAGGTTTTCACAAGTCTTGGTGCTTACAACATAAAAGATGAGTTGATCCATTTATTTTTTTTAGGATGACGGCACAGGCATCAGCCGGAAAGAACAGCACACCCCAAGTGACATTTTGAGCTG
Organism: Podarcis vaucheri; assembly: GCF_965113315.1. NCBI lineage: Eukaryota > Metazoa > Chordata > Lepidosauria > Squamata > Lacertidae > Podarcis > Podarcis vaucheri. The sequence continues at coordinate 36,374,835 of NC_138766.1, read as the reverse complement.
CATTTGATCTAGAGCAGTCTAGCCAAGTTGGTCAGGATCATGCTTGCAAACAGCTACCCACCTATGGCAGATAAGAATAGCCACTAGGCAGGGAAGTACATGCCACCTGTAAGATGGCTATTTTCTCTTTCAGGCCATCTGGGCTAAGAATAATTGCAGGTGGAGGTATTTGCAAAACAGAGCTGAGACACACTTGTCCTGTGTGGTTAAACAGCTGCCCACTTCATTAGCAAGACACCCATGTCCACCTAAGTCAGACAGGAAGCAATGTAGAGCAACAGATACCTTACTAGCTCGACGCATTCTTACAGATGGATTGCCAAGTCCTAATGAGATGTTATTTGTTCATAAATTATGAGCTGCTTTTCCAAGCGCTAAAAAGTGCTGCGTACAAGTCGAAATTCAATAGCAAGAAGCAAATATTCAAACAATACAGCTGAAGCCAAAGTGTTTCCCCTCAGTGCCTACCCTAAGTCACAATGTGCCCTGAACAAACCTTTCTAAATTTAAGGAAACATCCATTCTTACCATCTCCCCCTACAAATAGAAGGCCAAACTAGACGCAATGGAGACACCATTCATGTGTTCATCCCATTTACATATAAAACAAGAACGGGAACCTGACTTCATAGGTCACCAACACAGACCCAGAGGTTTTCCTTGGGGTGCCCCCAATAAATTCAGGATTGGGGAGAGTAACTCTTGCCTCCCCAACTGCACTCTCCAGGAAAATCGGGGTGTGTGTGTGTGAAGGGTTCAACACTCTTGTATACTCAGCTTACTGCTGAATAAAGACCTAAAGATAGACAGACACACTCAATGCATGTGGGGCCAAGCACTTTAGAAGAAACACATTTCTGCCAATCATATCTACTTAATGCTGCTTCCAAACAGGATTCTGGAGTAATGATTCCAACACAAACCCTTTGAGTTACTATAGGTTTATTGTTCCAGAACATGAACACCTCCCTCAAGAAGAAAGAAAACTTGATGAGGCGCCCTCTTCTCACAAGAGAGTTATCATATTTGGTATTTTACAGAACTACCATGCTCTACTTAACATTTTGTTTTGGAGATGGAACAGCCCAGTCGTATGCGTGTCTGGACACAGTCAGATTACTCAGCAGGAAGTGCTACCTACTCCCAGGCAAGTATGCGCAGAATAAAGCTGCAACCCAACCAGTCCAAGTGAGACCGTGAAACTTTCTCATCACCTACTACAAAAATGCTGACTTTGTCTCTCAATTAAATAAGAAATAACTGTTACAGTTTTCCCACAAGTAAGGTAAATTTCAGTGCTAATCCGCCATTTGGCATATGGAAGACCATCTGTTATATACCTGACAAAATTAGTAACATGAACTTAAAAAGACAAGTTCAAAATTTCCGCAACTCTCAAGGCATCTGCACCAAGCAGTGAAAAGCCTTTTCATCACTGCTGAATATCCACCTTGACATATTTTAAATATAAGCACTATATTTAAGTTTCACATGCCACTCCAAACCAGTGAATTAAACACCACCAACACACAACTATGTGGATTAAAACCATATGTACTTTAATGATAACATGCCTCCTGAGCTGAAGAAGCCATTTTCTTCTTTACTGGACAGCAGTTTTTGCAATTAAGGATTTCAGAGGCACAAACTTAAGCACTGTATATTTGTCACTTGATGACTTGCATGTGCGCATGGGCCCTGTGCTGATACATCTCATCACATCACCACAAATGCGGTAACTTTTGATTCAAGAGAATCATTTCAGACATTCAACTGCAGGTCATCAAGACATACAGCAATTCAGTACAAAGGAGCCTAAACACAACTTTTCTGTAGCAGGCTGTGTGGATCAACAACATCTGGAGGCTTGTAACTCCCATCATCCCTGACCATGCTGGCTGGGGACGATGGGAGTTGGGAATCCAACAACATCTGGAGGGCCATAGGTTCCCCATCTCTGGTCGACATTAACGGTCCTGGAGTCTGTGTTTGAAATTAGCCAGGCGCCAGGCGCATTTTGCATCTGGCTTTCAACCACTAGCAACCAAGTGAAGATGCCTGGGAGCCAGGATGCCACCTGACACCTCCACCATCTGGGGATCATTGGATCTAGATTGTTTTCACACACTAATAGCCCATTCTGTAGAATTCTATCAGTTATATTTTACATGCACAATCATAATGAATTTCTGGAACCAAATTGCTTTTTCTGTGCAGCTTGAGCATGAGCAGGAATCACCATTAGGAAAAAGAGGTAGGACTAGGCTAATATATATGTGGACTGTCCCTGGATCAAGTGGCTTTTCTTCTTTAAGTTCCCAACATTCTTCACCTAGCTCAAGGTTGTCATCTGAAGTAGCTAGATGTTTCACTGAGAATTCATCACAGTCGATCCATCGTTTGAAAAATAACAACCTCTGAGCCACCTTGCCCCAAAATGGCAACTAGACATTCCATTTAGGTGACTGTACACCTTGGTTTAAGGAGCCATTTGGTGCCTAGCTTATATATATGAGTTTCTAACACTGCCTGGAGTAAAGGCTAAGCATCACTACCAGAAGGATCGTGGTCAATGAAAGTGTCTACATGTTGAAGTACCTTCTCATATCAAAGTAGAGGCGGCACACACTTTGGAGATACTTTGTTTATTATGTCCGGCAGCCTCTTTACTTAAATATTTCTCAAGACTCTAGTAAGGAACATTACCTCTGCCTGGAGCAAGACCTGAGAACATGGACGCTAATCGTCACAATCAATCAATTTTCTAGAAATGTAGTTGTGTGGAGTTAATCATCCAAAAGTATGTTACTCTTGGTCAAAACAACATTTTTCCTTAGCTGTCTAACAACCTCTGCCCTGCCTTCCAGGTAAATCTCACAGAGCCTATGTCACAACCTCATGCCATAGATGGTTTTAAAAAACAAACATCCGTAGCATTCTCTCTTCATTAGTCCTGTAGTCATGTCTAATGGGAAAGCATTCCACCACCAAGGCACTCAATATATTATGATTGCTACTCTAATATACAACTTGAGTGTAATTGATGGTAACAATAACGGTCCTAGGAATCAATGTTAAGTGACAGAATACCACCAGTAGTAACTGATTGTGTAGAGTGTGCTGCTCTCTTACATCTAGTAACCTGTATGTACTTCTGAGTATGACTGGAAAACAAATATTCTCACATATCACAGGAGGTATGCTGCTGGTTAATAACTACTTCAGGTACTTGGTCAAACAAATACTCTTGAAAAGGAGTTAACATGAATGGTACACCATCAGTGTTGCAACAGTCAAACCTTGCCTTTGAGGGTCTATAAGGTAAAGGTAAAAGACCCCTGACAGTTAAGTCCAGTCACAAACGACTCTGGGGTTGTGGTGCTCATCTAGCTTTACAGGCCGAGGGAGCCAATGTTTGTCCACAGTTTTTCCAGGTCATGTGGCCGGCATGACTAAGCCACTTCTGGCGAAACCAGAGCAGCACACGGAAACGCCATTTACCTTTCTGCCGGAGCGGTACCTATTTATCTACTTGCACTTTGACGTGCTTTCAAACTGCTAGGTTGGCAGGAGCTGGGACCAAACAACAGGAGCTCACCCTGTCGCGAGGATTTGAACCGCCGATCTTCCGATCAGCAAGCCCAAGGCTCAGTGGTTTACACCACAGCGCTACCCGCATCCCTTGAGGGTCTATACTGTACAGTGGTACCTCGGGTTACGTATTTAATTCAATCCGGAAGTCCGTTCTTAACCTGAAACTGTTCTTAACCTGAAGCACCACTTCAGCTAATGGGGCCTCTTGCTGCCACCGTGCTGCCAGAGCACGATTTCTGTTCTCATCTTGAAGTAAAATTCTTAACCCGAGGTACTATTTCTGGCTTAGCGGAGTCTGTAACCTGAAGCGTACGCAACCTGAAGCGTATGTAACCCGAGGTACCACTGTATCACTAAAAATGTTACTATATCATTATGAAACACTTCCGTTTAATAGGCAGCAACACAAAGCAGCCAAAAGAGTCTGTTACCTATAGATATACTTTATGTGTACTGTATATCAGATTGTCTGTATGAATACTAGCAAACTAGTCTGGCTGACAGGGATTAAGGACTAGTATTTACATATACACAACCAATTCATTCCTTCAGAACAGTTCATTCAAAGGATGCTAAGTACAGCTCATACTTCTGACAGCATGGCCTTTCTAGTGCCTATTATCAGAGCTTGCACTGCAATGAAGTTTCAGAACTCTGTGTTCTAAATGTAGAATACTAAGACCATTGAGAGAAATACAAGCTTTATTGGAATATGAAGGGGGAAGGCAGCTAGCTGGCTATTTCATGCAACTCGGTTGCAGAACATCTGCTCTGTATGCAGACGGTCCCAGGTTCAAATCCCCAGCATCTCCAAGAATGGAACGGAAGTACCTCTGTCAGATGGACCAATGGTCTGGCTGGGTGCAAGGCAGCCTCCCCAGTTCTCTATATTTCACCCAAAGTAAAGTCAAGCACCCATAATTTTGAAACAAAGAAAAGCAACTCATCCCTAACATAGAAAGATACAATACCCAGAGGCCTCTGTTGGTTTCACAACAGGGATGGGGAACCTGTGGTTGACCAGAGGTTGTTGGGTTACAACGCCCATCATCCTTGTCCACTGGCCTTGTTGGCCAACACTGATGGGTGTGAAAGAGTCCAACAAACATGGGCATATCTTAGTGCACCCCCCCTTAAATGACCAAATAAAGTGGGCAAACCAGTGAGGAGTTTGCTTAGTCAATGGCAGAACAGGAACTAAAATCCAGCTCTTTCTAATTTCAGCATGCATTGTCCACAGAAGGACTCTTGCCACCATCTAACATTGATTTAAACATTTTGCTATGAGCTGCTGAGAACACAGAGGCGATGCAACCCCCACCCAAAGGTATTGCTGTGGATCTTACACACGCAAGGCAAGTTTGGAAGGCAAAGCCAAGAATAAATAAATAAAAAAATAAAATAAAGAATGAGAAATAAAGAAAGAAAAGTGGGCGGGAAAGTAAGGTAGCTGTAGGAATACAGATAAGGTGAGGCTAGAGTGATTTGGGAAAGAGAAGGTCTTCCAGATGTTGGTGGGCTACAATTCCTATCATCCTTCCCCAATTACTGGCCACAATGCCTGGGGGTGATGGGAGCTGGAGTCCGGCAACACCTAGAGAGGGCCATGGCTACTCCACCTGGCTTGTGTAGTTCATTAACATACGTCTCACAACCACACACACATTTGTCATAGATAAGCTGCCTGGAATGGCACAACTCCTGACAAAAGCAGAGGGCAAATCTGGTCTCATGTTGTTTCAAGGATAGCTGCCTCCCCTGCCTGAACAGGGGCTTTGGGATGTAATGATGCTAAGTTAGGGTTGCCATACGTCCAGAATTTTCCAGACATAGCTGGTATTCAGTCCCCTGAAAGCGTCTGGGCAGAAATCACTGCAATGTCCAGGAAAAGTCCAGACATATGTCAGCCCATGTCAGTAGTGTAGAGTTTGATGATTTGCATAAAAAAAGCTCAAAAACTCAAACTTTGCCACAACCCCCCCCCCACTGCAAAAAGCACAGCAACTTTTCAAAAAAATGTTCAACAACTTTTGTATCCAGATTTTCACTTTTTGAAATATGGCAACTCTAGCAAACTTGTCATAGCAGGCATGCCATGCAAGCACACAAAAGGGCATTAGATTTGCTGGACAGAGTGCCTGAAGAACTATGGGTGGAGGCTCGCAACATTATACAGGAGGCAGCAACTAAAACCATCCCAATGAAAAAGAAATGCAAGAAAGCAAAGTGGCTGTCCAACGAGGCCTTACAAATAGCGGGGGAGAGAAGGCAAGCAAAATGCGAGGGAGATAGTGAAAGATACAGGAAATTGAATGCAGATTTCCAAAGAATAGCAAGGAGAGACAAGAAGGCCTTCTTAAACGAGCAATGCAAAGAAATAGAGGAAAGCAACAGAATGGGAAGAACCAGAGATCTGTTCAAGAAAATCGGAAATATGAAAGGAACATTTCGTACAAAGATTACCATAATAAAGGACAAAAGTGGTAAAGATCTAACTGAAGCAGAAGACATCAAGAAGAGGTAGCAAGAATACACAGAGGAATTATACCAGAAAGATATGGATGTCTCGTACACCCCAGGTAGTGTGGTTGCTGACCTTGAGCCAGACATCCTGGAGAGTGAAGTCAAATGGGCCTTAGAAAGCACTGCAAATAACAAGGCCAGTGGAAGTGATGGTATTCCAGCTGAACTGTTTAAAATTTTAAAAGATGATGCTGTTAAGGTGCTACACTCAATATGCCAGCAAGTTTGGAAAACTCAGCAGTGGCCAGAGGATTGGAGAAGATCAGTCTACATTCCAATCGCAAAGAAAGGCAGTGCCAAAGAATGCTCCAACTACCGCACAATTTCACTCATTTCACATGCTAGCAAGGTTATGCTTAAAATTCTACAAGGAAGGCTCAAGCAGTATGTGGACCGAGAACTCCCAGAAGTGCAAGCTGGATTTAGAAGAGGCAGAGGAACCAGAGACCAAATTGCAAACATGCGCTGGATTATGGAGAAAGCTAGAGAGTTCCAGAAAGACATCTACTTCTGCTTCATTGACTATGCAAAAGCCTTTGACTGTGTTGACCACAGCAAACTATGGCAAGTTCTTAAAGAAATGGGAGTGCCTGATCACCTCATCTGCCTCCTACGAAATCTCTATGTGGGACAAGAAGCTACAGTTAGAACTGGATATGGAACAACTGATTGGTTCCAAATTGGGAAAGGAGTACGGCAAGGCTGTATATTGTCTCCCTGCTTATTTAACTTATATGCAGAATTCATCATGCGAAAGGCTGGGCTGGATGAATCCCAAGCCGGAATTAAGATTGCCGGAAGAAACATCAACAACCTCAGATATGCAGATGACACAACCTTGATGGCAGAAAGTGAAGAGGAATTAAAGAACCTTTTAATGAGGGTGAAAGAGGAGAGCGCAAAATATGGTCTGAAGCTCAACATCAAAAAAACGAAGATCATGGCCATTGGGCCCATCACCTCCTGGCAAATAGATGGGGAAGAAATGGAGGCAGTGAGAGATTTTACTTTCTTGGGCTCCATGATCAGTGCAGATGGTGACAGCAGTCACGAAATTAAAAGACGCCTGCTCCTTGGGAGAAAGGCGATGGCAAACCTAGACAACATCTTAAAAAGCAGAGACATCACCTTGCCAACAAAGGTCCGTATAGTAAAAGCCATGGTTTTCCCAGTAGTGATGTATGGAAGTGAGAGCTGGACCATAAAGAAGGCTGATCGCCGAAGAATTGATGCTTTTGAATTATGGTGCTGGAGGAGACTCTTGAGAGTCCCATGGACTGCAAGAAGATCAAACCTCTCCATTCTGAAGGAAATCAGCCCTGAGCGCTCACTGGAAGGACAGATCGTGAAGCTGAGGCTCCAATACTTTGGCCACCTCATGAGAAGAGAAGACTCCCTGGAAAAGAGCCTGATGTTGGGAAAGATGGAGGGCACAAGGAGAAGGGGACGACAGAGAATGAGATGGTTGGATGGTGTTCTTGAAGCTACTAGCATGAGTTTGATCAAACTGCGGGAGGCAGTGGAGGACAGAAGTGCCTGGCGTGCTCTGGTCCATGGGGTCACGAAGAGTCGGACACGACTAAACGACTAAACAACAACAACAAGAAGAAGAAGATAGCCAAAATGCATTCTTACTCCCCCCCATACTACTAGAACTTTGAGTCCCTCGCCAAAATCATCTATCTGTACACATGAAAACAGGAAGTGCTATTTCACACGCCTAGCTAACTTACAGAATTCACTGCCACAGGATGTGGCGATGGCCACTATATTAGATAGCTTCTAAAATGACAATTCATGACAGGTATCTCCATCAATGGGTACAATGGTACCTCGTTACATACGCTTCAGGTTACAGACTCCACTAACCCAGAAATAGTACCTCGGGTTAAGAACTTTCCTTCAGGATGAGAACAGAAATTGTCCTCTGGCGGCACGGTGGCCCCATTAGCTAAAGTGGTGCTTCAGGTTAAGAACAGTTTCAGGTTAAGAACGGACCTCTGGAACAAATTAAGTACTTAACCCGAGGTACCACTGTATTGACAATGACAGCTAAATTCAACATCCATGTTGGGAGGCAATATGCCTCTGAATACCAAAGGCGAAGAGCATAAAATGGGGCAAAAGTTGTTGCCTTCACCGCTAACACCTGATTGGCTGGTTTATGGAACTGATCAGGGACAGGCAACCTATGGTCCTCCAAATGTTGTTTGACGACATCTTCCATCATCACTCATCATTGGCCATGTTGATGGGGGCTAATGGTTGGTGCAGGGTAGGCAAACATCATCTGTGGGCTAGATGGACCTTTGGAAGATTCACCAAGCCTCTTCTTATGTTATGGTCCCCTCCCATCCCTTGGTTGATTTATCTGGAAACCGGAAGCTCTTGGAACTATGAAGCAGAATTCCAAGCATAGACTTCAGATGCCTGTAATATATCCCTCATTACAAGCTTACACCTTCGTCCTAGGGCAAGAAAGGCAGCCTTTACTTAAAGGCCTCTTCCAAAAGACAGCAAGGGTGGGGCGGGGCGGACAGATTGAGAGGGTGTAGTAGTGCAAACAGATGCGACTGCACTTAAAGTCAGAGTTGTGTCCTTTCAGCGGGAAACACCAAAAACGTGAAGACTACGTTTGGTAACGCGCAAGCACTTCCCCTCCTCCTCTCACCCCCCCCCCCGCGACGAAGGAAGAGCTGAGAGATCAGGTGGCACCGGGAAAAGGGAGAGGGAGAAAGGGAGTCTACTACTCTCCAAACAAGTTTAAACACGAATGAAAGAGAGCGAGTTCGCAGAGCTCAAGACCTGCAAGGCAGCGACAGGGCCAGGAGCAGATTCCAGAGGGCCAGTATGGGATTTAGCAGCAGGCTGCTTGGCGTTTCTTGAGAAGTCCAGAGGGTTGCATTCAGGGGAGAGAAATAAAGCTCTCTCTCCCCAACCCCCTGTGTCTGCAGTCCAGCCGTCCCTTCCCGCGTCCACGGCAATATTTTCAAACCAAAACACAAAGGTTTCGAAGTACTTCCATAAGGAGGAACAATGGGAAACGTTAAGCAGAGGCAGCCGAGCGTTTTGCAGGGACTGGACTCACTCACTCACTCCCACGCGAGTGGCGATCAAGTTTAACTCGACCGCGAGCGCGTGGGGGAGGAGTGGGGGGTGGGGGGACTTTGCGGCAACAGCATCCCCCTCCAATCGGCCCTCCTCTTTTGAGGTTCACTAATCCAGATCGGAGCGAGCCTAACCTGCTTCTCTTTCCACCCGAGCTCCCCCCACCCCACCTCCCGCCGCCCTAGTTGGAAAGCCCTTTTGTTGTGAACGGCCCACCAGCAAGAAACGTGCCGCGATCGCCGCCTGATCCCAGCAAGCCGATGAAGCCAGAGATTAAATATCCAGGCGCCCCCAAAGCCACATTGAAACAAAAACAAAATCTGCGGAAAATGTCCAGGCGGAGACGTAAACCCACCCCTCACGACAAGCGCCCTAGAGATCTCGGGACAAGTTGCTATGGGATACGTCCCCTATGGTGGAGAGAGAAGGGAAAACATGTGTTTCATAGCAAGTCAAGGGGGGGGGGCTGGCGGGCAGAATATTCCCTTATATTCTTTCATAAATTGACGCAGACACGTTTAAAAGGGAAAAAAGAAGTTGCTGCCGGAGTAAGTTACTTCCCTCCGGTGGAAAACTAGAGCAATCTCGTTTTTTTTCAGACGCAAGACAAAGCATCATAAGGGGAGAGGGCGGGAGGATGCAAGGAGATGGGGGTCTGCATTCATTTTAAAAAGAAGTTAGAGGAGGTGGGGGAAAGGTACTGGAAGGCGTGGGGGGGGAGGGAGGAAGATTAATCCGGGCTGCAAGTAGCTATTCCTTCTGTCCTTACCTTACTTTTCACTTCCACCGCGCTGTAGCCAAAATACCGCAGACTCTGAGATTTATTAAAGCTCCGATTCATTTTCTCGGCCCCCAGTTTGAAACCCCCCCTCGTCCTTCGCCTCCTCCTCTTCGCCCTCGCTCAACAAGGGCTGGGAAGACCCACCGCCTCCGTGAGAAAGTGCCCCCCGGGCGGCCGCTTGTTGCTGCTGCTCCGACCCTGGAATGTAACTTTCTTTGGAACGTTCAGCCTCCCGAGATTCTTTTACTTTGTCCCAGCGCGCTAATCAGAACGCCCGCCTAGCTCGCTCTTCGGGCTTCTGTTTGTTACAATCGCTTTCAGCTCGCAACGCGCCTCTGACTCAATAGGAAGGCGGCTGCAGCAGCAAGGACTGGGCCCCGCCTCCATCAGAAACCCGCCCACTTTCAGTCTTCGCCCGTTTCAAAAACCCCAGAGCAGCCGTCATCGCCGTCGCTCATCCTGGCCGCCAGAGGGCGCGCGTTTGCGGATTATGACAGAATAATGATAATATTTGCTTAACTTGCTCAGCTAGCTAGCTGGCCGGCCGGGTGCTCAACAGTGGGCAGTGTCGCACCAAGGTCTGAAAAAGCAACAAACTCTGCTGCGTTAATGAGTATAAAGTCGCTTCCTTTTTTAAAAAAGTCACATAAAACTTTTTTCTTTGTAATATGGGTGAATGCAAAATTCCCTTTTTCTTCTTCCAGTGAATACGCCAAACTTTCTTTTGATCATTTTTGTATATGAGGGCGTGCAAGTCCATTAACATTGGAAGATATTGATGCAAGTACGCACAGGACCAGGATCTTTACAGAAACAACCACAACTATGTGTAATAAACCAATAAAGATAAACTGCCTTTTTGTTTGTTTTTTGTTTTGCAATGGAAGGCGTTGTGGTTCTATACCAGGCACACTGGCCCAAATGTATATTTTCATTGTGATAGATTTACCCAGAACAACCCCAATTTTCTGGTTCCTGCCTCAGGTGAATCACTGCATTAGGAAAGTCCTGATATTCTCTAGAGGGCATGCTAAAAAACACACACACAACTACACAAACACATTTTTACTAAACTGGGCATATCCACACTTGTCCTGCTCCTTTCTCCCAAGTAAAACTGCTTTTTACCACTCAGTCGCAGGACTTATCCACACTTAACTTTTGTACCACTCTTTCGAGACACAGTTCTGCACTTTAAAACTCTTGTGTTGGAGTACTTTTTTCTTCTACTTTTCGCTCTAGAACTTTCCCTGCAAAAACCTGTTCTTTAAAGCTTAAGCACAGTTGGTGTTTTTGACAGATTGCTATTTGCTCTGCTTCAGCTTTAAAGAGTGTGTTTTTGCTGGGAAACTTCTGGAGGGAGGAGGGGGGAATCACTCTGACATGGAACTTTATATGGCAATTCGGGTTTTCTCTGGATTGATGTTTGTTCCAATTTAGAGCTAAAGAGCAGTTTTCCCCTTTGAAAGGATCGGGCCAAGGCTTTCTAAGCACAGGACAAGCAGAAGTGTGGGGTATATGGTGACTACAGCTTATTCCCAGAGCGTTGAAGGTTGAGGAATAGTGACAAATATGCACAGTGATTTAAATAAACCTTTTCTTTCTTTTTTATTTATAGCATTGTAGTTGTAGCCCATTTAATTTAGAGTTAGCCCCTCTCAATTCAGTGGGACTGAGGAAACTGAGTAAAACATGCATAGGACTCCACTGAAAAGGTTTGGAACAGCAGAGTCATAAGGAGCTGAAGAAAAAATGACCATCGACTCCCTGTAACTGTACATAGATTTCATTACACCAGCTCCGCTAGAGATCAATTACACAAGCCAGCTAACCACATGACAAACCATACTGCAGAAGCCACCATCCCACCACGACTCTCAACGTGATGTTAACTGTGTTTATGTGATGGTTTCAAGGAGCTAATCAATTTATTCATTTATTTCCTGGCACGGCACATATACATGGTTGTGTGCGAGTTGGACATGCGTACTGTATTTGGGGGGGGGGGGGGATGCCTGCATTCATTTCTAGTTTGACCTTCAGCCAACACCTGAGTAGCAGATGCTAAACTAAAAGACATTTTATGAAGCTCAACTTTGTGGCACCTGAAATGCTTACTTTATTTTTGAAAGATCCGAGGCCACATAAGGAGGGAAAACAGTCCTGCAATCATACCAGTCTGACATCCTGACATCCTGCATTCATGTCATGTTCTGGGATGCTGTCTGGGCGAAGCTATTGTTTCCACATCCCATCATTAGCCAGAAGGAAGTGAGAAGACAAGCCTTAGCGCCACCTCCAATGGAAGATTTTGCAACTTTATTAGTCTGAGAAATGGTGCCACGAGCAGGGTGACATCACTGGCATTCAACCTATAACATAACAACAACAATAATGGATTTTAGATTTCCTACCCACCATTCACCATAAGGTCCCTGGGTGGTTCACAGTCATTAGAATAGAATAGAATATTAAAATCATGTAAAACCACTTACAAACAGAAGAATAACATTCTTAAATCACCCACAGAACCCATTAGGTCCTCTTTTTAGCCTAATATCATTGCTATCTGCTCATGCCTATGCATGTTTACTCAGAAGTCCCACTTTTTTCAATGGAAGTGCAGTTAGAATTGAGTCTCCCAAAGCACAGTTCAGTCTGTTCAAGCATGATCTGCTGATATTTCTTAGTGTTTCATAAAAAATTAAAAGTTAAATTGGTATTTTGATCTATTCTCTCAGAAACAAGTTGATTCTGTTGCTCTCCATACTATATCGAAGGTTCTTTACTGCCATTAGGCACCCACCCAAAGCCATAAGCCAAGTGTAAACAATAGTAGTCTGATATCTTGAACCTAAATTCCATCAGCAACTGGAATTATCACCAGGTCATTGCTTCCATCATTCATTTCCTCCACAGTGATGTCCTCAGCTCCCATTATGTTTATTTATTCAGCCATTTCCTAGCTATTTGTTGTGATTTTAATCAGTTAGAGATTTCGCATTCCTTCCACATCTTAGAGACAGCTCAGTAATGGTTAACTTTTTTTGGTAGAAGTTATTACCGCTTTGATCCTGAGTTGACTGGACTGTGGAGAAGAAAATATAAATTTGTGGTCACAGTGGTGACACCAAAAGAGAAACTTCAAAAAAGGACAAAGTGTGGGTGAGCTTTTTTCCTCATTGGTTAGATTTCTGAAAGAGAAATAATAATGTTATATTATATTATATATTAAGGCTCCAATTCTAAACACATTTCCTCCATGGTTTAGTTCTGAAGGAGTGAGCATGCTTAGGACTGCAACCTGATTAAATTTTTCAGTTTAGATTTCAGTTTAGATTTGAATGCAAAAAGTGCATTTCCTTCATATAGCTACAGGAGTCCAGGAATGGGGGAGTGAGCTGTTTGTCACTTACCTCCCCCTTGGTGCTGCTTATACTTGTGGGTAGTAGAAGTTTACTAATCTTAAAGTCTCGCAGAACCCCTTAGCCAGTTTAGAATAGAATCTTGTTTGTAAAAGGTAAAGGACCCCTGGATGGTTAAGTCCAGTCAAAGATGACTACAGTATGGGGTTGCGGCGCTCATCTTGCTTTCAGGCCAAGGGAGCCAGTGTTTTTCCACAGACAGCTTTCTGGGTCATGTGGCCAGCAGGACTAAACTGCTTCTGGTGCAACAGAATACCATGATGAGTTCCAGAGCACATGGAAATGCCGTTTACCTTCCCACCACAGTGGTACCAATTTATTTACTTGCACTGGTGTGCTTTTGAACTGCTGGGTTGGCAGGAGCTGGGACAGAGCGATGGGAGCTCACCCGGTTGCAGGAATTCGAACGGCTGACCTTCTGATCGGAAGCCCAAGAGGCCCAGTGGTTTAGACCACATCCTGTTTGTACTGGCTCCTTGGCTTGGATATCTGAGTAGAGTGGGTATAGTCTGGGTACATGATCATATAAAAAATTCCTTAGATGTGCAATAAATATCCGAAGAGGGCTTTTTTTGGCTTCCGAAAAAAGTTTGCAAACCAGAACACTTACTTCTGGGTTTGCAGTGTTTGGGTTCCAAGCTGTTTGAGTACCAAGGTGTTTAAGAACCAAGGTACCACTGTATATTTCTTCAGTGCAAATTTGAAAACAAACAGGATTTAATACATGTTCACTTTCAATATGGTACTAAGAGGAAGCTTAGTGCAGAAACACCCCGTTTCTAATGTTATACAGTGGTACCTCGGGTTACATATGCTTCAGGTTTCATATGCTTCAGGTTACAGACTCTGCTAACCCAAAAATAGTGCTTCAGGTTAAGAATTTTGCTTCAGGATGAGAACAGAAATTGTGCGCCGCCGGCGCGGTGGCAGCAGGAGGCCCCATTAGCTAAAGTGGTGCTTCAGGTTAAGAACAGTTTCAGGTTAAGAATGGACCTCCGGAACGAATTAAGTACTTAACCCGAGGTACCACTGTATAGGCTTAAAGACAATGGCAATAAGCAATGGCAAATCTTCTACCAAGCTAATTGATCTTGTGCAGACCTTCAGATAAAGCCACACCTTGTACTTTAATCTTCTTGGTCATTTCAGGCTTTGCAATCACAAGTGGCCCCTTGAGAAAATATACTGTTAGACTCTGTTATCCTTGGGACTGCAAGCAATCACTGAGGATACCACATCTCATCTGGAGGCTATTGTTTCCTGCTTTCTTATAAAACTCTCCTGTGTATTTTGATGGCTTGTAAAAATGGAAAAACATTCTTATTTCTGCACAACCATTACAGCATTCCTGAATGCACTTGCTACAATCAGTTCATTCTTGGTGAACGCAACAGAATGGCAACAGTATACATTTAGAGTTGTGACATCATTCCTTAATGTGTTTCCATTTAATGTGTCCAAACCTTATAAATTATTTGGCGAACCAATAAACAGTTTCCATTAGCAGTTCTGGTCTAGAGCCTGTGGATTTTTATGGAGAAGTTGGCTTAGGAAGTTATATCTATTTTCATCATTAAAAACAAATAAAATGAGAACCTCAATATAGCACAGTGATTCAATGGAGTTCATTTCTTCTTGATAGAGTTCTTCTTATGTTGATATCTACAGTACTTTTATAAGCATCTGGCTGGATCTCTGCTACAATTGCTGGTAAAATGCAATTGTTTCACCATAAATCTCATCTAGTATTTATATCAAGTCGTGTTCATGTAGAAGCTTCAGTTAATTTTACCAGGTAATATATTTTTCTAAATGTTCCTAGAAATCACTGCATAACAAGCTGAAATCCTTTAAAATTTAACTCTTTGGCTGTGTAAACCTGAGCTTTCTTCTAAAGCCAATGGAGGTTCTTCAAAGCTAGTAGCCAGAGTTTTCATCCCCTAAGACTCAAAACTGGTTAGCAAATTGAACTTGAAAATGAAAAATTAAGTAGAGCTCTTTGACATTTATGCTTGTAAGCCACAAGCCTGATAAATTACTTTGCTTTCTGTTATTGTTTTAAGCTAAGTTTATATTACTACCAAATAATGGACACTTTAAGATAAAATTATGCATTGATTTCCCATAAAGTACCAATAAATTTTTAACAGTGTAAATCTCTCGGGCTTATCAACTGGTCTCAGAAAGCTTAATTTGTCAAATCTTTGAGAACAATACGTTTCTCTGAATATATCATGTTCCTAGGGTTGTGTGAAACTAAACATAGACTCAGCCTTATCCAACTGCCAGGCAAGGACACGTACTCAGACAATATTATGATATCTAAGCACAAATTTATTCATTGTAAGCAGTAATCTTAATTATGTAGGTACCTGCAGAAATAATGGCAAACATAAATCACAAGGGCACCTGAAGCTGCTTTTTGGATATGTGGAGGTGCCGCCCCACTTGCATGAGCAAAATTTCTGAGGCTCATTTTAGCTCCATTTCTACCCTAACAAGTCCATGCTGGCATTGTCCATACCCACTGATCTGATGTGGTCAAAATAGGTCACAACATAGAATGGAAGGTTCAATATCTTTTTTTTACAGCCTGTTAACCTGCTGCCATATCTTCTGCTGGCCCAGAGAATTCTGAAGACATATGTTTACATGTGTACAGCTGAAGCTAAGGAAGTTTGAAGGGAAGGATAAGTCAGATTAGGGTGCTGGGGTGGGGATGGAGGAACCATGGTACTATTTTCCAAATGATTTTTCCTATGAAGCTGGTTTTTTGTTCTCTGGTGGAAATAAGCAGGTACCAATAACGGAGCCATTATGTTTTCTGTCCACCTAGAAAGCAACAATTTGCAGTGGGAAGAGGAGTTCTGATTGGGATAAAGGGGATGAGGTTGTCCCCCACCTCCATGGTCCTGATCCAATGTCCCTTAGCTGCTTTTAGGATTGTAGAAAAAAATGTGGGAAAGCCCATCACAGATCTCCCATCATCATAGCCATTTGGACCCAACAACCAAAAGAGTATTCGATTGTATTTGATTTTCCAGCTTAACAAGTTCTTAACTAACCATTGCAGTGTGCAACCAATTATTATTTGCAGTGTTTAACTAACAGGAAAAAATGTGGATGATCATCCTGTTTCTTTCCTCCTTGCACTAGCGATTCAGGCGGCGTTGATTTCTTTCAGATTTTCCTTAAGGTGCTTCTCTTAAAAGTTATGTCATAACCCTGTAGATCACTTCTTTCTTGTGCTTAAGGATTATTTCCATGAGCCAAGCCTAAAGAAGATCAAACCCATTGTTCTAGTCAGCACTGTAAGTAAATGAAGACAAAATATTTTCCCAGAACGGCCTAATTTTATTGCATTCCAGAGTCATGTGTGCAAGGCAGGGTTAACATCTGTTCAGCAGCAGTTAATGCTGGCATGTACATTCCATTTGACTATCTAACTGAGCTCAGGATATAAGTTTGGAATTGTGAATATGCCAGGTAGCAAGAAATCTCAAGGATAATTTGAAACCACTAACCTACAGGCTATTTTCTCTGCTGCTCTGCAGCAAGGGAGTCAATTTAGCTTGCTGCTGCTGCTGCATGATATTGTATGGGTTATATAGATTCCAATATTTAGCAGACTGTATTCCTCATTCGATTTGGGATTGAAGTTCTACACAGAAGTAGGCAGACACTACCAGCAATTGATTTTAACACTCTTTATAGCATCCAGGAATATTGTATGTTGTCTGCTTAATAATTCAGACCAGTATAGCCACATTGTGCAGCAGTAAAGCTCTTGGAAATGAAAATGGGACCTACAAACAAATACTGTAAGACATTTCAGTGATTTCCGTCCAGACACTGCTTGCAACTGCCTAATCCAGGCTATGTCTGGGAAATTCTGTACGTATGGCAGCCTTACCAGTGAAAACCTTTTGGTACGTACTTTCGCTGCATGAAGAATTCATCGAAGAATAACATTCACCGGAACCACAAAATACAGTGACGCCTATATATAACATTATTTCTTGTTCTGAATTTGTTTTTCTCTTTGGCCTTTTATTATTTATTTCAATGCAAACATTCCCATACTGCATAATAATAATAATAATAATAATAATAATAATAATAATAATAATACCTCTCCAGGCATATCCTTATACAACAGAAGATCAAACAAATATCATACCAAATATATTGGCAGAGCAATTGTAAGCGATTGTAACTTTAACGCAGCGGCAGAGAGCTCTGATCTTGCTCGGTCAATGAGGGCGGGAGGTGTTTAACTTTCCCACACACTGTTTCCCAAACGTAAATCACCCCTCAGAGCTGCTGTTAAGGCCCTCCAGTGGGGGAAAAACACTAGTATGAAAGGAATACTGAAGCAGGGAGGTCAGAGCTATGAGCTTTTGAGTAAGAAAAGCATACTGCACTATGGGTTGTGATCCAGCAGGGCCCATTCTTAAATTCTTACGATCTGTTATTATAGTTTATGTTATTGATAGATACAATCATATTGTTATAATCATTATTGTACTACTACTACTACAGACTTCTTAAAAACAACTTACATTCACCCAGTATTCATGCTCAGACCACCCTGTGACAGTGGGCATTGGGTGGGTTTAATATATAAAATAACTTTTACTGATGCTCTTAAAAAAACAGTAACTTTATTTTCTTAAATGTGCATCAGAAAAATCCCTCCACCTCTCCTCTCCATCCTCTTTTACCTACACTTCTGATGTGTTCTTTTGTGCAGGCAGAACATGACTGATGGGTATCTGAGGTCACTCCTGAAGCTAGATGTCAAGATAACAATGAAGACTGGAGACTAGCTTGAGCACAGTTGTATTGTGAGGAGAGATAGAAGCTTTTGGGCTCCAGATTTCAGTGGTTACTCAGTTCTGGGAAGTTCTTTGTTCTGCCCACATGGTAATTGGGGAAATCTGCAGAATGGGGGATGGCAGAATCATTATTGTCAGGCATTGTTGACAGGCTATTAGACAAGGTTATTCTGGTTACTGTAATCTTCCATCACATGTTCAGAAATCCAAGGGAAAACATGCTAATTTTGACGAAGGAAGTACTGTACTTTCATAAACAAATAAGTAGCAGCTTCTTTAGAGTCATTCTAATATTGACCTCTATTGCCACTCCAATTCTAAACTTTATACTATGATCTCACAACATTACTAAAGCACATGCTGTCTTGTGTTTGGTGGTTTGTTTTCTTTTTCTGGATTCTTTCCACGCAGGTTGGTACAGAAGCAGTTGGGTGAAAATGGAATTATTCCTAGAAATATATATATATTTATAAATATAAATATATATATTTCTAGTAGCAAGTCAAGCTTGGCCCTGTAGTAAATAATAATAATAGTAATAATAATACTTTCAAGCTAGTCAACTTGATTTTTTCTTATGATTAGCTCTCAGGCTTTTCCAAATCTGCTTTTTGTTAAGATAAGCTAGAGTGGTTGGTATCCTGTGCCAGGAATGAAAGGCTTGGATGTTGTGCTTACATGTGGTTTTACTATTCGATGCTTTGTTTTTAATGAGATAAATATTGTATTTTATTGGTTTCAATGATATAGTTAATAATGTTTTATTTTATTGTTTTGACTTTTTCTTATAAGCTGCTTTGGGATGATTTTTGATTCTGAAATGTGACATGCTTAAAATCAATCAATATAGAAAAGAATCATATTACTACCACCAGTATATGGTGAAGCATAAAGGGGAGTGGAGGATGAAGTCAGGTAAGGTTCGAAATGCTAGAGTGATGTGACTGCCTGTCCTGCCCTAAATATACTTCCAGCCACCACTGGGAACTGACTGAGGAGCAGGTCTGGTTGAAGAATGTCGGCATAACTACAGTATGACTCAACAGAGCACTTCATTTGCATGAACTGATATAATCAGCTATTGCAGCCTGCCACAGAGTCAGGACTGGGCCATGGGTAACAGTCAGGAGAATGTCAGAAGCCTGGAGCTGGCAGGGACCAAGATCACAGGTCGAACCAGGAGGCAGGAATGTGCAACAAGTCAGGAGTCAGGTCTAAAACCCCACAAAGCCAGGAATTTGGAAGCTAAGAATGATGCCTTAACAGACATGCCCAATACCACACCCAAGGAATACAGAGAGATAAATCACAAACTAAACAACTCTGTATGTGGTATACAAAAATTCATTAACAATAATGTACGACATTTCGACACCTTCTAATACATGAAATGTAAGGGATGCGGGTGGTGCTGTGGGTAAAACCTCAGCGCCTAGGACTTGCCGATCGTATGGTCGGCGGTTCGAATCCCCGCGGCGGGGTGAGCTCCCATCTTTCGGTCCCAGCTCCTGCCCACCTAGCAGTTCGAAAGCACTCTTAAGTGTAAGTAGATAAATAGGTACCACTTTATAGCGGGAAGGTAAACGGCGTTTCCGTGTGCTGCGCTGGTGCTGGCTCGCCAGAGCAGCTTTGTCACGCTGGCCACGTTACCCGGACGTCTCTCTGGACAGCGCTGGCCCCCGGCCTCTTAAGTGAGATGGGCACACAACCCTAGATTCGGACACGAATGGACCGTACGGGCAGGGGTACCTTTACCTTTACCTTAATACATGAAATCTTATATAATACAGTGGTACAGTGGTTACATACATACGCTTCAGGTTGCATACGCTTCAGGTTACAGACTCCGCTAAGCCAGAAATAGTACCTCAGGTTAAGAACTTTGCTTCAGGATGAGAACAGAAATCGTGCTCTGGCGGTGCGGCGGCGGCGGGAGGCCCCATTAGCTAAAGTGGTCTTCAGGTTAAGAACAGTTTCAGGTTAAGAACGGACCTCCGGAATAAATTAAGTACTTAACCTGAGGTACCACTGTATGTACAATGCCAATAAAATAATAACACACACATTTTAGTATCTGAAAGACAAAATGTCTAAATATTCCTGAAATAAGTCCATGAGAACAACTCTCTATGTGTATACTTGTGCGATCCCGATTCCAGTTTCTGTTTCATGAATCTTCTTCTGGTTGTCCTGAAAAGGAACTATACAATTCAGTGCTCTCTCTCTCTCTCTCTCTCTCTCTTAAAAAGAGCAAATTGCCTTTCTAAGGTTGGAGTTGACCTATTTGGTGGAACATTGAATTGAGTTCTGTTGGGATTCAACTAGAACAAGCATACACATAGAGAGTTGTTCTCATGGACTTATTTCAGAAATATTAGGACTGTTTGGCTTTGAGATACTGAGTCGTGCATGTTGTCGTTATTTTGCCATTGTATATCTTATTTAAGATTTGCTATATTAACAGACATGCCCTGCAACCAGCAATTACGTTGGTGCAATGTCACAAATCGTGCTTGCGTACAACTTACCCTTCATGCGTCCAAGCTTTTTTTGCCTGATCCTTGAGGCCCAAATCCAGAGAGGGAGGACTAAGTACTTGGTACCAAAGATGCTACACATTCGTCCTGCATTGCCTTCTGAAGCATCTGAGCCTTACTGTAATGTTAGAGGAATCCTCCCGTGAGTTGACTTATGCCTTTTTAGTATTACACACCCCAGTTTGGTAGTTGAAGCATAGCAGTGCCTGTCAGCACTATAATAGGCTGCCATTGCTGCCTGCTTTCCTCAACATGCAGTTGGGAAGAGAGGAAAGTTTTGTATATTTGGCTGCAGCAAGGTATTTGCCCCTAGGTCAGACAATAGTGATGTATGGAAGTGAGAGCTGGACCATAAAGCAGGCTGATCGCCGAAGAATTGATGCTTTTGAATTATGGTGCTGGAGGAGACTCTTGAGAGTCCCATGGACTGCAAGAAAATCAAACCTCTCCATTCTGAAGGAAATCAGCCCTGAGTGCTCACTGGAAGGACAGATCCTGAAGCTGAGGCTTCAATACTTTGGCCACCGCATGAGAAGAGAAGACTCCCTGGAAAAGACCCTGATGTTGGGAAAGATAGAGGGCACAAGGAGAAGGGGACGACAGAGGACGAGATGGTTGAACAGTGTTCTCGAAGCTACCGGCATGAGTTTCACCAAACTGCGGGAGGCAGTGGAAGACAGAAGTGCCTGGTGTGCTCTGGTCCATGGGGTCATGAAGAGTCAGACACGACTAAACGACTAAACAACAACAACAACAACAGATTGCTTTGGGACCTTGGGTTGTTCCATTTAGAAGCATTTACATTTAAAGACACATTTCCAGCTGGAAGTATCCGTTTTGCAATATACACAAGGATTAAGGACAAACAAATCAGCCCCAGTTCCAGCAGACTGCATAACGTAAGCATTTTTTTAAGAATACAGTTTCTTTTTTCAGGATCATATGGGAAAGATATCAGGGTTTTTTTTTGTGGGGTTGTTTTTTTTTAAAGAACGTCTAATGGTTCCTGTATAATTTCCCAAAGATTTCCTGTTCAAATTCCTCCTTTTCCAGAGCTGCCTTTATTTGAAAGCAACGTCTCCATTGTGCATGAACTCTTTCACCTCTGACTTCAGTACAATACAGAAACTCTAGAAATCAATGTCTTCCTGCCATTCAAAAGCTCAGTTTATTAACTCCTGGCATGCTGTGCATGAAGGTACTCTTAGGATCTGGAGATAATGTAGCTCTCTTTATTATCTACTGTAAGTCCAATCTTTTAAAAGTACTTATTACTTCCTAGAGGAACACTGAATTTTAGAACAGTAAGAGCAGCTGTTACATGTGAAACATTCCACATGTAGGCTGTATTCTGTGTTTTTTTTATCTAATTCATTATTCAGTTGGAAATAAACCTGGAGTCCCATAGAATTATCTGGAAACATCAGATACTGCAGTATTATTGAAGATGACTTGCTAAGCAGCTGGATCACACCAGCCCTGTTGACCATTTAAGGTAGCTAGACCAGGACCCAGGTTGGGACCCACAATGCTTTGCAGTCATTGTACTGACAGGTTCCAGAGTTCTGGCCAGTATTGGGATGACTGCCAAGCACCTGACATTTAAGATATTTCATTTAAAATTAAAGCTTATTTTATTAATGTATCTGCACTTTAAATGCATTTTAATTTAGGCTGCTGCTTCTCCTGATGGTAAGATCAAGCATAGCCACATGAGTCTATTCAGAATGCGATGATGATGGCCAGTGTTTTCCCCCAAGAAAAATAGGTGCCAGAACTCACCATGAAGTTGTTACAGTAAGTCACTGGGCAGCCCTGAACAGATGCCTGTTTGACATCCGTGTTCCCCTTTCAAATGTGCCTTAATGTTATAGAAACAGCACATCCATCTCCACCAGAGCATCCTGTAATAACTGACACAAGAAGTTGCAGATTAATTACCGGTACCTGCTGTATACCATAAGGAAATACAGTGGTACCTCGGGTTACATACGCTTCAGGTTACATACACTTCAGGTTACAGACTCTGCTAACCCAAGAATAGTACCTTGGGTTAAGAACTTTGCTTCAGGATGAGAACAGAAATCATGCTCTGGCAGCATGGCGGCAGCAGGAGGCCCCATTAGCTAAAGTGGTACCTCAGGTTAAGAACAGTTTCAGGTTAAGAACAGACCTCCAGAACGAATTAAGTTCTTAACCCGAGGTACCACTGTAAATGTATGTCGTAAGGAAGCAAATACTATATACGTTTTCTTTTGCCGTGATTGTAGACAGGTTATGTATATGGGTTAAATGAAATACAATAGATAATCAGATCTAGGTGAGGGATGGCCAGTGACCTTGCACACACCAGTCCCTTTTGTGGGACCATACAAGCTCTAAGTGTGTCGTTGCTGTGTCACACTAAGGCCCAGCGCATATGCAGCAGTCGCAGCACTGTAGCTAAGTCTGGGCTTCGACCCAAAGTGGGCATGAGCTTACTCCTCAGCACGCAAAAGCTAGTCATAGGCATTTCCCTCACCCCCCTTCTCTATTCAGGACTCAGCCAAGAAACGGAGAAGGAATAAATAACAACTAGGTGATTGCGAGCCAAGCTGTATGCAGCTGCAACGAAGCTGTTGCAGCTGATAATTGATTTATCAGTCAAACAAAGGGTGCCTGCTGTTAAAAGGCAACAGTTTACATGGCAACTGGGAGAGTTTCGCCTCTTCTCTGCTCTGCCTTCGGGTTCTTGATGAGCACAAGCTCGCCTCCTAGCCAGAATGCAAGTTCAATACATAGTAGCACACCATTCATCACTCTTGAGACTGTGTATGTAATCTTTCTTTCAAAGCTGAAAAGGAGAGGGAATCTCACATCTGGAAACCTCCTATTTCAGTGCTATCGGGAATTCAGCCAAGAGGGCAGATGGGCTGAAGCTGCCAAGAGGTCTTTGAACACCAGCTATGAGGAAGCAAAATGGATAGCTAGTTAGATCTCCAGGTCACTGCTCTGCATCAAGCCTTAAGTAAACACCAGGGAGCAGTCCAGAAATGCCGACTGTACAATTAACACGGGCCAAAACTAAAATCCCTGAGTGCCCTGTTCTCCTCCTGCAGGAGGCTACTTCGTCCCAGCACATGTTCCTGGTTGTTCCCAGTTTATTGCCTAACTGCAGCACTTTACAAAACAAAAAGATGGATTGAACAGTGGTGTGATATAACATGATTGCAGGGAGATAAATTGGGAGCCAGGTGCTTGGTGACGAAATCGCACAATCATCCCACAAGGAACAATGCCAGAATATACATTTTCTCAGGGCGAGTGCAGCATCTACTACCAACTGAGGTCTGGCATCTATCCTGCTCATTCAAATGATATATTCTGCATAAAGTTGAAAAATAATGGTCTATGGCAGTGCTATTTTTTTTGCTAGAAAAAGAGGTGCTGGAGCTCACCACGAGCTTCTCTTTGATAATGGCAATGGTGCCCATCTGAGAGGTGCCGAAACTGAGTTCTGGCAAGTTCTGGCTGAAAATAAAGCCCTGGTCCATAGCCTTTTGAACCATGCAATGTTCCCAGTGCTGCACATAACACCTAGGAAACCTCCATGGGGGGAAAAAAAAATTTTCAAAAATTATCTTCAGCTTTGTAAATCAGGATCCAAAAAAGAAGGAAGGCTAATTCATTAAATGTTTGATTTAGTGGTGAACCTGCTTTGGAGAGGGTCAGTGAAAGCACAAGTTGTTCACTGTGATTACGGGAATGAAGAAGCTGCTTCAGAGGAAGAGAGGATGGCCCCACAGCGAGTATCAACCTGTTTTAGAATTTCACATCTTCACCTCCCCTCCCCTCTCTGTTCACCCAAGACTAACCTGTTTGCTTACTTTTCACAGGCAGCAGCCTATCTGTTCAGCAACAACTGGGGAGGAAAATAAAGTCTGTCTGCCACCTACAGACAAGCTGGGTATTTCGAACAGTTTCCGACATACCGGTAGCTGGTTCTTAAGATGCCGCCTCCCTGAAAAGGTAGTGGCCAAATTTATCTAGTTATGAGAACAAGTGGCTGCAAATGTAAAGGAATGTTTAGATCTCAACCAGATATTGGGAGGAAGGTTTCTGAACTCCAACTACCATCAGCCCCAGCCAGCACATGGCCAGTAGCCTAGGATTATGGCAGTTGACATTCAGTAGCTTTGGAGGTCCAGAGGTTCCCCATACCTTAAGAAGAGGCAGGATGGCCACCTGCCAGGGATGCTGTAGTTCAGCGGTTCACAATTGGCAATCTGTGGACCTCAGGGGGGTCCGCGTAACCCACCCGGGGGGGGGGGGGTCCATGGCACATACCCATCAACTGTCCAGGACATCCTGTTTTGGGGGGTCGTGCTATCACATGAGAGCCTGGTACTTGAAAACACACAAGGTTGCAGCACCCAAAAATGGGGCACCATACTCTCAGGTGTGTCTCATGTGACTCATTGCGGGAGTGCGGCTTGGGAGCCAAATGTCCTGGTTTTGCCTTGAGACATGTTGGAGGGTATGGTGGCACCATCCACATAACAAAAATGACTGCAGAGATATCAATGTTTTAAAAAGTAGGAGGTCCATGGCTTGGCTTTTGAAAAACAGAACATCCGCAGAACTTAGCTAATTGGTAACCATTGCTGTACAGTGGTACCTCGGATTAAGTACTTAATTCATTCCAGAGGTCTGTTCTTAACCTGAAACTGTTCTTAACTTGAAGCACCACTTTAGGTAATGGGGCGTCCCGCTGCCGCCACGCTGCTGCTGCGCGATTTCTGTTCTCATCCTGAAGCAAAGTTCTTAACCTGAAGTACTATTTCTGGGTTAGCGGAGTCTGTAACCTGAAGCGTATGTAACCTGAAGTGTATGTAACCCGAGCAGGAGGCCCCATTAGCTAAAGTGGTGCTTCAGGTTAAGAACAGTTTCAGGTTAGGAACAGACCTTCGGAACGAATTAAGTATTTAACCCGAGGTACCACTGTACGCACTATTCAGTCTCTTCTCATACACATACAAACATAAAACAGCAAGTGTGTGCTTCTGAAAAAAAGGAGACTGCCCATCAACCCCCTTTACTCCAGACCCTGTATGAATAAATCACAATGAAATAGTAACACACAGCAAGCATTCTAAACCTAAAGCATTCACAACAAATGATCATCTAGCCTTTTCTTGATTATCTCCAAGGAATGTTTCATAGCCTCCTGGTCCTTATTGTGTGGCCAAACTGCTCTTTCTAATTCAAGCAGGGAATAAGTGCTAACATGAAAAATACTTAACCTCAGCAGGAGTTCATAGGTTGCACAACCTGTAGGCATCAAAGGATATTTGTGTGGGAAATCACATTGCAAATTCTGATTCTCCCTCTAGCCCGTAGGTGGCATAGTTCGACTGTCTGTGTTCTGCAAAAGCCAGATTGGAAAAATGGCAAGAAGAGATGAGGAGAACGGAATAAACAGGATGTAACTGAACTTCTTTTTCACTCAGGAATGCGAGCTTCATCCTCAAATCTCATACGGCAGAACGTTAACTGGTGGGAATGATAACAGCTTTCAGATGGGCTCCACTGAATGCCAGCAATGGCATCCAATCAATTGCAGCCTGTCCCAAAGGTAGAAGGAAAACAAGCACACAATCCCATACAATGCAGCCTTTCTGGCCTTCATAGGGGAAAAGAAAATAAGTACTCTGGGAAATGAAACATGAAATGCAACACAGATGGAGATTCTGAATAGAGGAAAATAAAAAGATTCTCCTGGAAGAAACTAGCAGAAACGGAATGATGTTATAACTGCCTATTAGCATCTCATGGCAGGTGTAGTGAAGTGGTGTCCTCCCGGTGTTGTTGGACAGCAACCCCCATCATCTCTGGCCATTGGCCATGCTGGATGGGGATCATGGGAGATGGGAGTCCAAGAATATCTGAAAATCATGGCTACCCAAGTTTTATGGTATCACGGGTATGACTGTATCTGACAATCAGTTTTCACCTTCCCCACCCCAGGTATTTCCCTGGACTGGACAAAAAGACAGAAGGATCTGCCCCTGTAGATTCTGGATTCTATTCTCATTACCCTCTTAAACCCATGGCAGATACAGTTTTGGGTTAATATATGCTGACTTGGCAGCCACATGGCCATGAGCTGAGCAGGTTGTGTGACACATGCTCTGAAGTCAGTTCAAATCAGCTTTTGGCAGTCGATTGCAGCTGCACCTTTCAAGTGGCTGCTTCTGAGTTGCAAATAAACCATTGTTAGAGGCAGCACCTAATATTCTGAAGACAGGGAGCATAAAAAGAGGCTACTTTCGATTGCCTCATAAATCCTCTGACTAGCAGTATTCAGAAAGCATCTTCTCCAGTGCCCAAATACATTTTATGGGATCCGCAATTGTGACAGCAATATCTTCCACCTATAAATCTGATTTTATTGTTGTGAATGGCTGAAAACCAGCAAGCAAATCCTGTGAAATAAATAAACCTGTGATGAGTTCAGAACATGTTGCTGGCAGATATGCCATTGGCTCAACCCAGGGTAGTGTGGCTGAATGTTCTCAGGGAGGAACAAAAACTACAGTTGCCACATGCTCATGAGAAATGTGGGAATAGTCCATTTTAGTTCTCCAATCAGCTCTAAAGATGGTTTTAGCTTTAAAATTTCACAAAACAAACTAAATAATTATAATGGCTTGATCCTCAAAGAGCCTCAAGCAGGGATCTGAAAGTTAGATGAATCCTGTGCAGGGTGAAAAGATTTTGGGAGGACTGTACACGCTGGTTGGCTCTGCTTAAGCTCTACCTGTCTGCTTGTAAACAAAGCAGCTATGAATAAACCATAA
This sequence comes from Podarcis vaucheri, assembly GCF_965113315.1. Taxonomy (NCBI): domain Eukaryota; kingdom Metazoa; phylum Chordata; class Lepidosauria; order Squamata; family Lacertidae; genus Podarcis; species Podarcis vaucheri. Next base: position 36,347,190 of record NC_138766.1, on the reverse strand, counting down.
ATATCCTCTTTCAAAGGTAGCCAAACCAATTCCAGGTAGCCTCTAGGATCTCTCACTACTTGGGAGAGTGGGAAGCAAGTCATACTTCCCACTATAGATTTGGATTCAGGCCTATTCATATATTAAGCAGCACACCCAAACGACTGTTACTACTTATTCATTTGCATAGCACTTAATTGCCAAAGTGGCTTCCAAGCAGTTTACAGGCATAACACCAATTACTAAAAATTATAAGCACACGTAATTAAAATATGCAATAAAGCAACTCAATCAAAACATGAAAACAAGCACCCACATCCAAAGCACATCCAAAAAGTGCAATAAACAAATCCCATTAAAACAGCAGAAGTTAAAAAAAGTCAAAACACCGTTTTTAACGGTTCAGGTCATGCAGACAAATGCTAGGGAGCTATGGGACCATTAATGCTCCCCAAGCTGCATCCTTTAGCAGATATCCCCAACCATTCAGAGATTGTATCTTGCTGTCAAACTTTCACCAGTATGAATCTGACCTTAAAAGGCCTCTTGGACACACATGAAGAGTAGCCATGCCATTAAATGTGATCTTATAATCTCATTGCTAAAGGAATGAAGCTACCATCATGAGTTTGACCAAACTGCAGGAGGCAGTGGAAGACAGGAGTGCCTGGCGTGCTCTGGTCCATGGAGTCACGAAGAGTCGGACACGACTAAATGACTAAACAACAAAGGAATGAATGCATGCTGGAAAAAACAGTATTAGCTTCCATAAAAGTCATTCTACTCTTAGCTAGAAAATGCTGCAGCCTTGCAAGTGATAGTCTGATCTTCCCCATTAATAAGAAATCCAATTTCCTTAGCTCTGGCTAGAATTGTATTTTAGCAATATAGCCTGCCAACATTTCCCACTGATAGCCTCATAATGTGAACATTCTTAGCATATTTTGATTGCACAGTTTAACAATATTTTGATTGGGATTTACAGGTCGACAGTATTATGGAGCGAAAAGTGTTTTCCTGACTTGTCACACGTCTTTTTGTGGACTTTGGCACTTGGGATACTTCATAATAAAACAGGGCATTGTGGAGGCCCAAATTTGCAGTTGGCAGTGTTAAAGCTACCTTTGTAATCTAAACTCCAACCCATCTGGATATCTGCAGCAACGGTCCCCAAAGCTAATAAAACAAACAGCAGTTATGCAGGAAATGATATCAGTAACAGCCCGAGGAGGCCATACCTCATGCCGGGTTGCTGGAAGTTCATCAGGGATTCTGATGGTCTTTGTACAATAACAAAGGCTTGCTGCCTTTTGTTTTAGTAATACATGAAAAAGTAGTGCCCTCGGTGACATGGTTGATCTATGCCAGCAAGAAAACAAGGAGTGGAGAACGGATTGAAAATATTGCAGAACAACAGAGGGCAGGGAAAGATCTAGTCAGCTTTGATGTGGAGCAGATGTACCTCAGCATTCCACAGGAAGAGAGTGTCTGAGGCCCCTCGGAAAACAACCAGGAAGCAACAGACACATCCACAAACATTTTAAATAAGCTTGAACACAGGAGCTTTCCATTCAAAGCATTCCATTTGAAAAACAAAACTTGAAAAGATTTTTTAAAAAGCGTCAACGCCAACTCAAGATGGAGATGTATAGTACATTTAACATTAAAGGGGAAATTGCAGTATTGTATGTGTGTGAAAGCATTGCGAGAATCAGAAGAGTCTATGTGGTACTTCTTATGGTTTTCCCCACTCCAGTAATTAATCAAGGGGATGTGGGTGGCGTTGTGGTCTAAACCACTGAGTCTCTTGGGCTTGCTGATCAGAAGGTTGGCAGTTTGAATCCCTGCAATGGAGTGAGCTCCCATTGCTCTGTCCCAGCTCCTGCCAACCTAGTATTTAAAAGAATGCCAGTGCAAGTAGATAAATAGGTACCACTGCGGTGGGAAGGTAAACAGTGTTTCCATGCACTCTGGCTTCTGTCATGGTCCTCTGTGCACCAGTAGCGGTTTAGTCATGCTGGCCACATGACCCGGGAAACAGTCTGTGGACAAACACCGGCTCCCTCGGCCTGAAAGCGAGATGAGCGCCGCAACCCCATAGTCGCCTTTGACTGGACTTAACCGTCCAGGGTCCTTTACCTTAATTAATCAAGACAGAACAGTTTTAGCACAGAGCAGAAGAAACTCATGTGGATAGTTCCTTCCCTTAACCCAGGAATGAGGAAACCTGTGGTCCTCCAGATATTTTTTGGGAAGGGTGGGGGGGACTACATCATCCCTCACCATTAGCCATGCTGGTGGGGGTTGCTGGAAGCTGGAGTTCAACAACACCTGAAGGGCCAAGAGCTGCTCACCCCTGCCTTAATCTGATGTGGTGGTACATTCTTTGCTCCTTTAAACACATGCTAAGTTCACTCCCTTGGGAGGTTGTGGACTCTCCTTCCTTGGAGGTATTTAAGCACAGGTTGGATGGTCATCTGCCATGGAGATTTCTGCTTTGCAGGGGGTTGGGCTAGATGATCCTCCAACTTTATAATTCTATGATTCTATGTATAAGATTCACTGCTGAACAACTTTTCCAGTGATAGGCAAAAAAAGAAAAGAAAAATAAGTTCTATTCTATTTCAGGCACATGATTGTTTTCATAGCAACGATTTATTTGTGCTCTTAAATTCTCCATTAAATTGAATTTGAAATATACAAAACACCCATGGCCCAGTGAAACCGTAATTGTCTCCAGCCTCTTACAAATATTTGCAGAAACAACCACTCAAATCCCCTGAAAGCCTCATTAAAGTAGGACACTATCATCTTCTAGGTGAGATTATCAGTGCAGTAGAAAAGCTTTCAAGATGGGATTTTTTTATTTTTTAGAAAAGATTACTTTGGGTGCCTATCTGACTCTGTATTTTTGATCAATAGGGTCACTGCTTTGGTCTTCTCCACCAGAAGCAAGTGAGGCAGTAAAGATTGACATGGCAATTACAGAGGAATGCAGCCATAGCAACTGGAGTTGTCTGCAAATTTCTGAAGTTTCAGTTGAACACAAGAAAAGATACAAAGAAGCGGATTATCGAACCATTTGCACAGAAGGCAGTGGGCTTCCACTCATCTGTTAAGAGTACCGTACCGTGATACCTCGGGTTACAAACTTAATTCATTCCGGAGGTCCGTTCTTAACCCAAAACCGTTCTTAACCTGAGGTGCGTTTTCGCTAATGGGGCCTTCTGCTGCCAGCACGCAATTTCCATTCTCATCCTGAGGCAAAGTTTGCAACCCGAGGTAATTACTGTGGAATTTGATTGATCTGGCGCGACCCCCGCTAATTGATTTGCGATCCTCAATTAGCTCTTTACTGCCCGGCACACTTCTCCTGCCGCACGCTCTGCTCCGAGCTCTCAGTCACGCCGTAGCAGAGATATCACAGCGGTGTAGAACTGTCACGTAGCTTGGCTTCCAGACAAACACACACAGTCCAGGTTTGTCTATTTACAGCTTTTATTCCAACATTTCTCAGGAATTTCCAGGACTATTTGCAGCCATGACAAAACTGCATCCTTTCCCCACAAAGTACAGAGTGGGACTGGCATACTCTTCCCAAGCTCCTCCCAAGCTTCCAAAATTGACGTCAGAATGGTGTGGCATCATGGGAAGAACTTAACCCGTTAAGTTCCAACCTCAACACCCCCCCTTGCTGCACCTTCTGACAAGACCCTTTTGAGCTCAACACCTTACCCTTTGCCTTGTGCTCCTTCCCAGCATCTTTCCCAGGCACCTGTTGAACCCTTTCAACACTCCCAGAATCACACTGTGCGAATTTCGCCCACGCACATGTTGCCTGGTACCTTTCAGGTGGAATGCCCTTTGTTGTGCGACTAGACCTTCTGGGCATAAACTCAGATGTTACCTCTGACTCACTGCCACCAGGAAATGTGTCCTCAGCATCACGGGATTCCCCCTCTGATTTAAAACGTTTTCGAATCCTCTCCATTACACTCACAGGGGAACTGGGCTCGCTTTTGGGTGTTCTCCTTACATCTTGTGGAGAAACTACCGATACCTCCTCCTGTTCCTGACTTTGGTCAGTTGTCTGATCGTCATCATCAGACTCAGCTTCTCCTTCCTCCCCCTCAGAATCTTCCTGTTCTGAATCAGAGAGACACTCTGAAAGAACATCACGCTTGACAGCAGCTTGTGTCTTTTTATCCTGCTCATAGAACTCAGCGTGTTTACTGATCAGTAACTTACTCTGATCACCTGATGGAAATGCAAATCTCCATGCACTCGCTGTTGGCTCATACCCACAGAAGATCATTTTTCGGAACTTGGATCCATCTGGCCCCTGCAAAGCAGCAGGTACCGGCACAGACGCACGTGACCCGAACATACGCAAAAAATGAATCTGGGGTTTCCTGCCATGCAACAGCCCAAACGGTGTGTCCCCTACCATGGAATTGTAGGTGCGATTCCAGGTGAAGCTTACATACTTGATTGCCTCCAGCCAAAACCTTGGAGGTAACCCAGAGTCTTCCAGCAACACCTGTGCAGTTTTAACCAGAGCCTGACACTTCAGCTCTGCCGCCCCTCACTGATTGGGTGAAGTCACTGTGTGACGTATCCCTTTCTTGTGAAAGTACTTCTGCAAAGCAGAACCTGTAAACTCAGCTCCTCTGTCACTTGTGACAGCTTGCACTTTGGTGGAAAACCTTTGTTCCACCCCCTCAATCCACCCTTTGATCAGCTGTGCTGCATCATCCTTGGATTTGAGACCATGTATCCAGGAATTCTGAGTAAAATCCTCCTGCATCGCAAGCAGAAACCTTGACCCTCCCAGACTTGGTTCCTTCACAGGACCCCACAAATCTATGTGAATCAGTTCAAAAGGCCTAGTGGTTATCCTTTCAACCTTTGGATAACTGCATCCTTTTACCTTTGCCAGTTTGCAAGTTTCACAACTTACAGCATGTCCACATTCTGAGATATTACAACCTTTGGAAACTTCCGGCAGCACCTGTAGTTCTTCAAGAGAACTATGAGCTGTTCGTGTATGCCAAGCATGTACGCATGAATCATGATTGGGAATTGTAGCACGCAGTGCTTGTGCTTTCTCAACCTTCCCACCACCCTCCAGAGACGTTTTAAGAATGAAGAGATCATTCTGCCCCTTTTTAACCTTGGCAAGCATCCTCCCTCCTTTGGAGATTGTGCAAACATCACCCTGAAAACAAACCGTAAATCCATTTTTCAGTAAATAAGGCACAGATAAAAGACAGTGGTGCATCCCAGGAACAGTACAACACTCCAACGTTTCCTGTAAAATACAAAAATGCAAATTTACAGCATTAGTCATATTTCTTTTCTGTCCATTTGCAAACAGTACAGTTTTCCCGGCAGGTATTGCCGTGCAGTTCCACCTCTCGACAGCAAGTGTCTCTAGAATCAAATTGCGATTAGCTGCAGAGTCAATAACAAAACTTAGCTCTTGGCTTGCCCCACGGCTGTCTTCAGCCAACGCCAGACTAGCCGTGATCTGATAAGTCTCCTGACGTTGTTTTCCTCGTCCTTCTCTTGCGTTCCCACGCTGACCTCCCCTTCCAGACTGGTTCCCATGGAAACCCGACTGATTCCCATGGAAGGTGTCCTTGAAGCCTTCCTGTGCAGCTGCTCTCGCTTTCTGTGGGCAGTCTCTTTTGAAATGACTGTGAGATCCACACATGTAGCACCGACGAAATCCAGTGGAAAAACACTGCCTGGTGCTCCTCACAGCTGGCCTGGCCCTCCTTCTTCCGGAAAAGCACTCCTTGCCAGATCCGCCCCCCCTGAACTGCCGCTCCATTCCAGCAGGTTCAGTGGAAAACTTTTCAAACTTGCCTTTGGAACTTTCCGCCCCCCCGACTTGCTCACTAGCACTCCTTGAGGCTAAATCATCAGGAACAGGGGCTCCAGCCATCTCTAGGCTTTCAGCTTCCATCTGCCCTAGGCCTCCTGCTGAGCCTTCACACAGACGTTTCAGCACACTCCAGGCCTCACACGCAGATTCAACGCCATCCAGGTGATGTTGCAAATTAGCATGAACACCTGCTCTCAACATGCAGACCTCAGCTCTCATAGCTTTCTCCCTCTGCATTTTCTCCTCCAGAGAAACAGACTTCAGCTTTCCTGCATCTCTGTCCACCAGTTGCACTGGTTCCCTCTGTGAAATGTCCCAAACTTCCGTGGCTATGAACCACGCTCTCACCCATCTTGCCCAGGTATTCCACGCTTGGGCGGTGAGTTCCTCAAGCTGTTCAAACGGAGCTTGAATCACCTCCTGGCCATCTGCCATGTTCTCCCGTTCTCCCAAGTTGGCCCCAAGCTGTACTTACAAAAGCACCAGCTCCTCTGGCGTGGAGAAACGATTCTTGGCAACACAGGCACTTTCTGCGTCTTTCAGCTTGCTTGCTTGCCTCCGCCTCCTTCCGTGCTCCTCTGCTAGACACCGCAGATTTCACAGCTCCCGGCAGCTCTTCCGTGACAGTTTTACGATAGGTTATTTAGGTTACCCATAACCTGTGGAATTTGATTGATCTGGCGCGACCCCCGCTAATTGATTTGCGATCCTCAATTAGCTCTTTACTGCCCGGCACACTTCTCCTGCCACACGCTCTGCTCCGAGCTCTCAGTCACGCCGTAGCAGAGATATCACAGCGGTGTAGAACTGTCACGTAGCTTGGCTTCCAGACAAACACACACAGTCCAGGTTTGTCTATTTACAGCTTTTATTCCAACATTTCTCAGGAATTTCCAGGACTATTTGCAGCCATGACAAAACTGCATCCTTTCCCCACAAAGTACAGAGTGGGACTGGCATACTCTTCCCAAGCTCCTCCCAAGCTTCCAAAATTGACGTCAGAATGGTGTGGCATCATGGGAAGAACTTAACCCGTTAAGTTCCAACCTCAACAATTACTTCTGGGTTAGCGGAGTTTGTAACCCAAAGTGTTTGTAACCTGAAGCGTTTGTAACCTGAGGTACCACTGTACACTGGCTCATACTGACCCCCTCATTACATATTGTAAGGCACCTGGCAAAAACATTCCTCTTCTCCCAGGTCTTTGGCTAATGAAGCAATCTATGGCCTTTTACACCATGGTATTGTTTTTGCCTGTTACTATGTTATGTATTTTTGTGTTTTTATATTGTAAGCTGCCCTGGGATCCTCAGATGAGGGGTGATATAGAAATAATAATAACAATCTGAAAATAAGGCTGCAATCCTATACCCATTCTGTGGGAGCAATTCAGTGGGACTTGCTTCTGAGTAGACATGAATGAGATTGGGGTGATGGGCAGGGTGCTGGCAGCCATTTTGACTCTGCTGGTGCGTTTGCACTGTGCAGCCTTCCCCGCTGCCTCATGCTGCCCTCTCTCAATAAGCAGCTGCTACTCACCTGCAAAGAAGTTAGGCAAGTGCCTCTACCCCACCATGTAGTCTGCTACTAGGTAGCACCATCTTGTATATTCTTAGTACCATTACTAGACATTCCCCCTTTCCTGTAACCAGAAGCAGAGTTTGACGAAGGGTGAAAGAGGTGCAGGAGGAGATAACATGGGGGGGGCAGTCATTCTTGACTGTGTCCTCCCACCTTTCAGAGGTGCAGCACACACATTACTCAGAGTGTGCTTAATGAAAGGAAGCAGTGGGCGGTAGAGGCGTCTTTCCCATTGGTGTTAGTGGTTCGTTGCGCCAGGGCACTGGCCTCGCAGGGGTGCCCTAGCGAGTGGGGGAGCTGCGTGGCTTTGCTGGCAGCCTCCCCTTTCCCTGCACGCCTGCCAGCTGCACCCTGCCAACTATATGGCTGGCAGGCATGCAGCTTCCTTCCCAAGCCTCTGCAGGAGGAGGCCTCTGCATCTGTTAAAGACGACCCTGCTCCCGGTTGTTGTCCTCCTCCTGCTTCCGGCAAAAGGTGGTGTGCAGCCTTCCCAGGTGCCCCAATGCCAGAGAGCATGTCCGCCAGCACGTTTTCCTGCTTGAATGCTGCCGCCATGCCGGGGATCTGGGCGGTGGGGGAGGCAGAGGACATTTTCCACTGCCCCCTCCCTTGTTTTGGAGTTGCTGGAGGGGGGCGCCAAAGGGATCGCTGCACTATGGCGCCGGATATCCTTAAGACAGCTATTCTCCCATCCAATAGCTTTAAATCATCTTGGGAGAACAACATATGGTGGTCCTAGCCCAGACCTGAGGACCTGGAATTTCTTTGTCATAAGACCATGTTTCATTTTCAAGAAACAATGCACTGGGGAACTGACACATAGGGAGCTCCCTCTGAGTGCTGAGGATCTCTGAGTGCTGAGGATCTCTTGGCTATATGAACAAATAGCCTCATGACGCTTTCAGTGCTTTGCTGAGAGCAACACAACTAGGATGAAACCCATGTTGGTTTCCTAAAAAGGAGCACTGGATACTTTATCTGTTTTTCACTTATAATTATGAGGTTTTCCCACCTCCCACCCCCCGCCATCCTTGGACAACTGTGAGAGAAAACGAGGTAGTGTTACTGCATTACATTTTGGATGACCAGCAGAAGAAGGGATTGAAGAGATTAGCTTGAACAGCAGTCTGCCAGTAAGCCACTTTCCAAGGGAGATGAGACTGGCAGTCCTCCTGGAGGTAAACAACACTGGTACTTGCTATTGCTGGTTTTAAAAACTCAGTTGGCTACAACTTAGCTAATGTTATAAGGGATTCACTAGAATTTTGCACTGGACGGCTTCCACTAATCTGAACATTTGTGGCGAGATAGCAGTATTCATACCTTCGGGGAAAGATTGGCGAGATACCCAGATCAACTATGCCTATATTACAGAGAGGAACTCTCCATCACTTCTTAGCTAGCTCTGGCCTCTAGAGGGAGTAAAAGCTAACTTCTGGAATGGAAATGATCAGGGTTATCATCAGTCCTTCCCTTCATGAAATTGTGCATTGCATGTGGATGTGCTGGGCCCAAAAATAGGATCAAGGATGTAACTGAAAGTGTGAAGGCAAAGTGTATACGTTTCTTACTTTCAGGGGTTTATGGGAGCTTTTCAGGTAGTGGAGAAGAAGGGGGCTTTATTTTTTTTTTTAAAAAGCAATTCCTACATTTTCTCCTCCCCCTTGAATTATTTTTAAACTTGAGTAGTGGCTACAAAGGATGAACTGATACACACTTCAGAGTACGCTCCTGGTTCTTCCTTGAAGTTTAAATCACATGACTTCAGATGATTGACAGGTAGGCTCCTTTGTCCACCTGTCAAAGTGGTCTGTGGAAAGTTGGCTGCTTCCGGATCTGATCCTGTAGCTGGATTCAATTCCTTACCCTTCAATTAAAACCTTTGCTGCTGAATTTTGTTTAAGGCACAAACTTTGTGTATGTGTGTATGTAAACAGTACTGAAGTGGGTTACTAATTCCGTATTCGCACAAAAGTTCAAAACACTGTTATAATCAGTAAATATGTGACGTCTTCAGAGGACAACTACAAATATGGAACTGGGTATGTGCATACAATGATGAGCTTTAGGCTATCTCAAATCTTACCTCTGCACCTGCAGGGGGAGCGTCCTCTTTAAAAAAGGAATTTAATTTATGCATGCTGTGGAAACACAACAGCTTTGATTGGAGAAAATTGTCACAGATATATGATATATATGATATATGAGAGATCAAAACTTATTTGGAGGATCATTGACATATATATTTTAGTTCTTTAAAACAACAACAGAAGTTTAGTCTGCCATCTTGATTCAAATCGTGTTCAGTTGTATCCAAACACAGACAAAAACCAGGCCCATGATCTTAGGGACCATCATGCAAAAATAGGTTATGATGGATTGTAGCCAATGCTAGTCCTACTCTGAGTATACTCATTGAAATTAATGAACATGGCCAACTTAGCTCCATTAATTTCAATGGGTCTACTCAGAGTAAAACTGAGTTGGATACAACCTGCCATCTTAAGAGGTGTCCAAATGAAAACCAAACAACCAACTTTGCAAAATATATAAGACCTACGGCATAGTAACTAGTGAGTGATAAGTTGCCACAAGTAATAACAAATGATCATCCTCCTCCCAAGCGTTGCTAACTTTTTTCTGGGCAGGGCTCCTGTGCCTTGAACAAGTAGTAAAATGATGATGAGAAATTCAATTGATCAAGTTTTCCACATTGTTGTATCTGCAGGCCAGGAGAGGCAGCATCTACTCCACAAGATACTTGCCAGGAAATAGCCGGCAATGTTCCATCAGCCATTAATACCACAGGGCACAATGCTCTATTGTTTTAGAACATGCTGCTGCAGATTAATATGACTTGCTGATTATTAAGATGACATTCCAACCCCAAACATTTCTGCCAGTATATTTGCAAGCTGCTTTGGCATCATGACAGCCTTTGCAAAGTTGTGCAAAGTATCCTAGCCATTCCCACAAAGGCTCAGCAAATCCTGGCACATATGCTACCAATTCAGTGTTGTTGATTCAGCCTCATCTGCCATATTAGCTAGAAGCAGGCAGCAGAATTAACATATGCTTTGTGGGTACTGGATGTGTAGAGATCAGAAGATCCAAGCCACATCACCAGGTGGTTAACAACTGATGAGTAGAAACTGGAAATATGAAAACAAATCTTATAGGGCCAGATTTAACTAAGTTCTTGCACTAACAGAAGCCAGCATGGGTCCTGCTAATGCAATGGGACTTTCCTCCCCATTCCTCCTTCCAGGCTTCCTCCTCCCAGAACAGCACGTGGTGTGGGGGTTGGTGGAGATAGGAATGGTTGCATTGATGATCTCTTTAGAACAAAATTGAATTCCACCTAGAGTACCTCAACACAGCTGGTATTGAGAGGTTACCTAATAAAAATCACAATGCCTTCAACAAATAAACTCCTGATTGTTTGAAGAATATGCTTAAATGATTTGTCAAAGGCATGACTCCTGACTACCATAATATTGATATGCTGCGTATACTTTGAGAAGTTACCCATCTGTATTTTGCTTAAATACCCCATCCCCAGCTGTCTCGTTCTTGTGAAACCTCACCAGGATTGTCTTCAGTTAGTTATGTTAAAGCCTTGATATCATGAGAAGTATAATTTATCCTGTACATTTAAAAGTGCCAGTTACTAAAGAACCAATCACACAAAACGTTATGGGCTTCCTGGTTTTAAAACTCCTCCTGTGCCTATGAACTTGGGATTGTTTTACTTGGCAATGAAATGCTAAAGTTTTCTTAAAGATCAGATTTATTTTAATTTTAAAAGGCATGTCCATTGTTAATTAATTTTTTTTTAAAATTGAAACAGAAAGGTGAAATGACAACCTCTCCCATTGGCATAAGCCAAAAACAGACCTAAAGAGAAGAGAGTAAACATATTCTCAACACAGTACACAGTGGAAAAATAACAATAGAATAGGAACCTGAAACTTAGAGAAAGAGGCTACACATTCCCCGTCCTGGTCTGGTGTGTTGTTGTTGAATTCTATAGAGGAAACATCTGAAGCTTGTCAATACCAGCCTCAAAGTCTTGAGCTTATGACTTTGGAGAAACATCCATAATATCTTTACTTTTAAGTTTAAGAAAGAGAAGGAAGTTAACCTGATGTCAAAGCTTAAGATCAGTAGCTATGTTTGAATCCAGAAATTCAGTAGCATTGCTCTACCCGAGCTTTGCTGTTCCTGTTTGCTATTCCACTACCATGAAAACACCTATCTGCAGTACAGCGGGAAGCTAATTAGACATGTTTATGTGTATTTTATATAGCCATGCAGTTTTATAAGGACAGGGCCAGACTAAGACATGTTGCTGCTTGAAGTGAAGCAGCAAAAGGCACCTCCTCTTATTCAAGGTGCATAGTGCCTCTGAAAACACACAGAATCAGTTTTAAAGGATTCCACGTCAGCAGCGAATCCACTTGCTCTTTTTTCTTCCTCTTCTTTCCAACCCCCTTTCTGTCTTTGCTGCCCTCTTTCTTTTGCCCCCTCCCTCAGGATGCTATTGTAAGAGCTCTGCCAGGCGACCTGTTTACTGAGTGTTCATTCTGATTTGCTTGCACAAAGCTCACATGGCAGTTGGGCAATGCCTGGTCTTTATGGAGCATTTGTTCTCACTTGTTTGTGGGGAGTTTATATGACCATGAGCATCCACCCCAATTTGGTGGATTAGGAGTCTACTGAGTCACAAGAATAAATAGGTACAAGGTATGGAATGTGCGTAGCAGAGCGCCCTCACTCATCTGCCACCCGAGGCCAGCATCTACATTTTGCCTAATGATAGAGCCAGTCTTTATGAGCATGCAAGGGACATTTCACAATGCATCCGACACTAACCTGTTTGTTATCAGTCTTAGTGCAAATGTATCTTGATGTAAAGAAACAAAGAAGCTATCTGCCTGTGTTTTGTGCCCTTTTAACACTCATAAAGCCTTTTTAAAAAGGGGGTCAGAAGCTAAAAGCGCTTGATGGATGGGAAAACAAAGCGGCCTGCCCATTATGCCAGCTCTGTCATCATCAGGATTCCATCTGCTTCTAATGAGGTAGCCGATAAGAAGCAACAGCTTGCTCAAGTAAAGTTTTTTTGCACTCAGCGGCCTCATTTGATGCATGATGTTTTGCTTTTGACATTTGTTCACTCTGTTCAGCTACGGATGCAGTGCACTCAGTTACTGCCCAGCAACAGAGCTGCTAAGTGGCCTTCCTGCCAGATTGTTCTGTTTAATGCACTTTTTATTCCCTCAAAGGCGTGTAATCAAGGCTTGCTCTAATGCTTCCTATGCTGAAGTTAAACTGAAACTCAGAACAAAATGTATTTTTACCAGCCAGCATCCGGAAAATAAAATAAAATACTAGGAGGACTCATTACAGGGAGAAGCCCTGCCACTTACTATCCTTTCATGTATTTATAGAGGAACATTTAAAGAAATAAACAGCATGAGGGTGGAGTGATAATGGTTCTTGATCCTTCTATGGATTTTGCTCCTGGATTTCCAGAGTGCCCTCATATCTTCTGATCATAGGAGCTTGTGGTGGTGGCAAGTTGGACTTTGGTATTGTCCATATGCTGGTGACACCCAGCTCGCAGTTTGTTTATTGTCTAACTGGCTCTTATGTAGTGTGTGTCTGTCTGTGACTGTTGGGAGTGAGTTGATAGAAACTCAAGCTAGAGCAAGAGATCCAGGGTGGAAGAAAGGTGCTCTCAAGTTGCCCGTGCCAGCATTTGGGGCACTCAGTAACGTTACAGGGTTGTGATATAGTCCATAGCCTAAGTGGATCTTTGGTTTTCAATAGGAGACATATGCTGAAAAAGGAGGAGGAAATAAATCCATAAAGCTTGGGAGAATATGTGAAACAAACTCTCCAGTCCACAAGAAGGGACATTTATGTAATAAAGAAGCCTGTGTGTAAATCTGCTGACAGGCATAAATGTTTCCTTGTTACTAGAATCCAAACCCTGCTCCTCAGGGCACCCAGGAATTGCTTTTATCTTTCTCACATTATTAGTGTAGATCTTATTATGAGATCCACATATTATTCATCCTTTCAAGCCTTCATCTTTACATCACTGCAGGGGGTTGGACCAGATGATCCTCAGGGTCCCTGCCAACTCTACAATTCTATGATTCTATGATCATGGTAGTTTGTAGCTAGCAAACACCCACCTTGGACAGTCCCATCAGGTTGCTTCCAGGATCTTGAGGAGGTCATCTTTTTGAGGAGCCCTGCCATAGGCCAACCATTCCTATTTGATCACTCCTACTGGAGTGGAAGTCTTGGGTTTATATTTCCAGATCTCTCTTTGTACCTTAAAACCTCTGGGACAGCCCCAGCAGTTATGTTCTTCCTTTCCTCCCCTGTAAGACTTCTTGTCCCTCTACTCAATGCTCTTCTGTTGTCCACCTGCAGAACTTTCATGTATACCATACTTGGTTATTGCTGAAGATTTTTCTGGCATTGGTACACGGTGGGGTTCTCATCCCATGTGTACGTCCTCCTCACAAAAGACTGTAGGGTGAGGGTGGTTGGCAGTATAGCACCATCTCTCCTGGTTGCTCAACTTCATAGTCTCACAGGAACCCTGGACTTACCATGGCATCTGATTGTACTGCATTGTGAGCTTGTGGTGATGGTTAGAAGAAGTTCTCTCAATTCCATGTGGTGAGAAGAAGGATGGGGATGAAAAACAAAAGAAAACACAATGAAAAACTGCAGTTGCAAGAGTGGTCTTTTGATGGTGTTGCCAGAGGGAGAGGGAGCCACTGTCACTACAGACTTTGGGATTGCAGTCTAGGGACCCAAGAGTCAGGAGGACACCCCACATGCAACAGCAGCCATATAAGGAGTCCCCACCTTAAGACTGTTAAATTCAGAGTCTAATATTACCAAGTCACACCATTGGCTACAGTAGGGATTAAGAACATGTGGCTCTCCAGGTGTTGTTGATAGAAGTGTTGCCACTTCTATAATCTCTGAACCTCAACCACACAGGCCGGGGCTGATGGGAGTTGAAGTCCAACAATATCTGGGGAGCTACAGGTTCCACATCCCTGGACTACAAGGTAACTCATGTAGGTTTGGGTCCACTATCTTCCCAGTCCATTGATGGCATCTCTTTCTGCCCTTGAGCACACTTAGGTTAATCCAATGCTTGCTCTTCTCTCTGTAGGGACTTTTAATTTACAGTGCCGCACCGAGACTTTTACTGCATTGCAGTTCTCCCTTTGATCAGAGAATTATCCCCTTAATTAGTCTATGAATATTAATAACTGCTAAGTACATTGAAGGCAGGTGTCCTGGCACTGCATTTGTTGCTTCTGGAGAATAATGCTTGTTTCATGGAAACAAAAGGAGGATATTTTTTGTGTGGGAACAATGCCCACTTCTGCAGCACGTGCCCTTGGAGAACCAGGATGCTATGTCATTTGGCCACATTTTAAATGGACAGGAGCACCAAGAAATAGAGTCAAGAGTTCTTAAGAGTTGTAAAGTCTCCCAGTTCCACAGAGGGGTCTTTTTCTTTCTTTTGGCAGCGGGGAGTGGGGTGTGTGTGTGTGGAGGAGAATATGACGCAAATCCTAACAACAACTGGCTCCAAAACAAGACATTTGTGTTTATTATTGTTTCCTGAAAACCAGCAGAAATATAGGACTAACCACTTTTTGAGGCCTACTACTACTACTACCACAACAACAACAACAACAACAACAACAACTGACAATAGTTCTGAGGTTCCAAAGGGAAGAGTTCTGAAGGTCTTTCTGGAACCCAGACCTGTATTAGGGAGAGAAGGCATGTGTCTATTGTGACAACACTGCCTGAAACTATGAGTTGTATTCATAGAAACATCCAACTAAGTTAGGTCCATTCATTTCAGTGGGTCTGCTCTGAATAAAATCTGATTGAATACCACCCCATATCATCACCATTATCTCTGGAAATGAGGACTACCAGCAGAGCAGGGCGAGGCTAATGATGAAGCAAGAACATTTGTATAGAAGCCCAGATGTCCGTGGAGGGGCAGTATGGATCCCAATCATCATCAGACTGACCACTTGGCCTAGTCCATGCTTCTGGCAGTCTTGGACCAAAATAACTACAAGAGGAATTGCTGGACTTGAACCCGAAAGCCTGGTCATCCTAAACTGGGGAGAAAGGATCCATGAGAAATGGACAAACCACAGTTGTGGTGAACTCCTCAGGCAGACCCGAGACGGCATTACACTGTCCTATCACTACATTGGACGTGCCAATGAAGTTTAATGAAAGCTGCAACCCTATACACAGCTGAGAGTAAATCTCAGCTTTCTTCTGAGTAGACATGCCTAGGATTGTTCTGTAAGCTTCTTGACAGCTCATGCTACGGCACTAGGGCTGTAGTAGCTTCTGTGAATTCTCTGTGCTTGCTGATTTATCTTTTTCTTTGATTAAAGGTTTATATCCCTGGGTTCAAAATCTCAGCTCAGCCCTGATGCTCACAGCAAAACCCATGCATACCTATTCAATAGTAAGTCCCATTGAACTCAGTGGGTCTGAGTCCAGCCATAACAACAATAGCAACATATTCCAATCACTTGGAAAAGTTATATTTGACAAGTCACTATCCCTCTGCATAACTTCTTAAAGTTTTTGAGTTTTGCTTGAAATTGGATAACCCAATGCATACCAACTTTAGCTCCTTGTAAAAAGAGAGGATAGAATACAGACATGATAAATCAATAAGATTATACCTAGTGGCCAATCCACAATCTTTTAATGATCTATATCCTTTTGTAGTGGGTAGTAAGAAGAAATGCAGAGAGAGGTTTTATGCCACTGGGAAGCATATTGCAGCCATCTATGAATCCAGCTTTAATTTTTCTCAAGGCTTCTTGCCAATTAAAGTCTAGATTGATTACTATATATGCTGTGTAACTACAGGATAAACAGAAAAAGGCACAGCAATGATTAAGCCAGGAAGTTCATGGAAGCCATTCATTACAATGCACCAAATTGGTCTCTGGGCCTCTGTTCTGCTCTGTTTGCAATTATTAAAAACTGCATAACGCTACCACACCATGATTACTCCCAGGTACAATGACAGATGCCGTAGAAATACAAGAGCCCCTTGATTTCCTTCAGCCTCATTTGCAACCAGGAAACCAAACAATTAAATTGACTTGGATGAGAAAAAGAAGAGCGTACATGCCATAAAACCACCTCACTGCATTGCAAAGCTGTCTGCAGCTGCTACAACTTATTATACTTTTACTGTCCGAAAAGTTTGTGCATCATAAATAAGCTCCGATTGATTTAAAAGTGCAGTTAATGTGACGACACCCACATTTTAAATTTGCTTTAATTATTCTGCTCAGGGAGAAACTTTAAAAACCTGGTTTTGTGGCTTGCGAATTCTTTTGTTTGTTTTGATGTGTATAGCAGACAACGCCCTCCCCCCCTTTTCAAGCGATTGCTCTGGGGCTGATTGAGATCCATGGAGTTAAAACCTCAGACAGTTGCCCAGGCGCAGACGATACCCAGAATCAAATAAGGAAAAAGGCGCATATAGGAATTCATAAGTAGTTCACGTGATGGGGAGAGTGAATGCCACCACCATGTCTCTATAGAACAGGAATGCATTTCTTTCCAAAAATGTAAATGTGGATGAAGTAATAGTAGTAGTATTCAACAGCTGGGTGCTACAGCCCTGCATTCAACTAAGAGGAAATGTAAAATGCTAAATCATTTGTGAAGCCATTCATTCTAATTGGGGTCCATGCCAGATATGGAAACTAGGATTATTTCTTACATCTGTGGTGGCCAACCTTTTTTTGGCTGAGGGCTACACTGAACCGTGTTCAGCCCTGTGACGCCAAAGTGGGCATGGCCAATTTTCTTTTTTTAAAAAATGACAAATGGGGTGCCTTGGGAGGTCACCGAAACCTTTTAACATTATGGAATCACAGAAGAGGACCCATGGAAGTGCTCAGCAAAAAGAACAAAAGCATTTTTTAAATTAAAAAAAATGAATTAAAAATAGACAGTTCTTCTTTCTTGGATCCCTGTGTGTGGGGCCTACATGGTGATTTATTAAACTGGCACCATATATAATTTGCTTAATAATGAGATCTAATTGCTAAATTGCAATCCCCCCAACCTTGTACATCTGTTGCAGAAGGCTAAGACGTTGCGTATTCAACATGCTGCCAGCCAATCTGTTCTCATTAGTGGGGTATGAAGTATTTTCCTCACTGCCCAATCCATCATGTGCATCCAGTTGCCTCTCACTAACAAAACTGCCCAGACTTGTGGCAACCTTGTTAATCGCTATGCAAAAGGCATGAACCAATGCAGCCCCAGGGCTGAGTCTCACAACCTAATCAGCCTGGCCAGCACCTACAATAGAGAATGTCTGTCTGACTGTCTGTCTATAATGGCCTAGAGCAGCGCTGGCCTATTGCAAGGCAGGAATCCAGTGTCACTTCCTTCTGTAGCGGTGTGCCAAGAGCAAACCTGGGCTGAATCCTGCGCTTGTCACCAGCTGCACATCTTACCATGGTCTGGTCTTAAAGTTCGCATGACTGATTTTTTTACTCAGGGCTACTATGTAGTCATCAGTGCCTGAATTAACATGTAAAGGAACTCTCACTGGCAGAGCACAACATGGGGAACTGTATTAAACAAAGACAGACCATGGATTCATCTAGCTCAGTATGTGTCAAGGTGCTGTCAAGAGAATGCTGGACACTGGCACAGCGGTCTCCTTCATGGCTTCTTGATCATGCCTGGCCTGAGACTCTTTGTTTGTGGTGCATCCACTCTGGGAAGTCTTGGCATGCTAATGCAAATGGGTCATCTATGCACCAGGGATCATTTTGTGAAGACCCACCATTCGGTTTCATTTCGTTTGAATTTCATTCGTTTACTTAGAGATTTCCATTTTGTCCTTGTAACGCCCATGCACTGCTCATCCAATCTATTCTATTTAATGACAGTAGGACAGCGTTGGATAAAACATCTGGCTGTCAAGGAGCCAGGATCCTCCCTGGGGACTTTTATTTATCCATGAGATTTTTATTTTAAAGACACTCGCAGAAAAAAATTAGGCCACGTTTTAAAGCCAGTTGAAAAATTCATTACAAAGAGTCATAAAATATGAGCAGAAGCCCAGCCAAGACTGTAATATTAATATTATCATTGCAAGTTGGAACACATGAAAATTTCATGGGCTAATTTCAGGGAGGGAAGTGGACTCAGAGGATCTCTTCATATTGTGACGCTTTAAGAAACCAAAGGACAGCCCCCTTCATTACCTGAAGAATCCTTTTTGGAGTGGGGGAAGGAGGAAGGTAAAGAAGAGTCAGGATCTCAGGGACAAAGCAACCCTCCCTATTTCATAATGACATAATGATGATGTCATTTACTGAGGGCAGCATGCTTTTCTCAAAGGAAACCTTCCAATTAAGCTAAGCTTTGGAATAGGTAGAGTGCATTGGCATGCATGTCTAAGTGTCAAACAGGCATTTAAAATTTTTTTAATCCCGAAGTCCTTTCATTACAACCTACAGAAATGAGCAAGTTTTTGAGTCAACCAGAGCTCTTCATTAGACTGAACGTTATGCTGTGCAGGTGGGAGTAAAGCTATGGTGTCTGCTACTGGCCAAAAAAGTTCATTTTTGATGTACAGTTTTAGAAATGGTGTAGCTATGGGGTTCTCATGAAGAACGCTTGCACTACAGTACTTGTTTGGAGGGGTGTGTGTGCCATGTGGCACTTGCGATTTTAGCTCACTTTCCCCATGCTGCAATCCTAAAGACACAGAAAATGAGCACCCCCACATCCCAGATCATTTCTCCTAGACCTTTGTTATAGTTTCTGCAGAATGATCGCAATTGGGTTGCTTTTAGCTTTTGAGGGGGGGCTGAGTCTTGCTGATGGCTGATTTTGTGTCTTTTTTCCGCCGAGTTGAATTATGTCTTTGTCCTCTTTTTCCAGGACACATCCTCTTTTTCATGGGTATGTAAAATGAGAGTTGTCATAGCGATCCATAGTTAAAAGTGGAAGTCGGCAAATGTGCCCTCTTTTTTGCTCTTCAGAATATGGCAACCCTAGTTTTGCTCATATTGTTGAACTGTTGCTGGTCAGGCATTATTGTTTTATCACTGAACTGCTGTAGGTGATTTTTTGGCCCCGCCCCCCAGGCCACCATGGATAGGCAGGATTTGAATCTGGGTTTGGTGGGAACCCAGAAGACTCTGCAACGGCCAATGGGGTGGAGCAATGGTTGACAAAACAGTGTGGCTCCAAAAGGACAGGGAAGCCGTGCGCCAGGCCACAAACCTCGCCCATCGCTGGACAGAGTGAGCAGCCGTTAGATTCAGTGGTGCATTAGACTCAAGTAAATACGGCATTTATTTAGAGGCTGCCCTTCAGAGTGGTTTCTCTCAAAGCAGCTGTCTACGTGTGAAAAACAATGATGTATATATTAAAAACATCGCAAATCATAAAGCAATAAAACAGGCTCTGAAGCACAATGACACATCTACAAATCATCACCCCAGGAGATAAAAACAGACTAAAATAATGCAAATGTAAAAAAGAAAAGAAAAGGCAGAAAGCGAAAGCAGTGCATTAAAAAGACCAGAAGCAGGAAAGTATCATATTGTTACAAAATTTGGGTACCACCCGTTCCTTTGCCTAGCGATGGCAAGATTCCAAGGGGCTCCATGTGCTCACCCAGGGTCTTGTGTTCCAGCGAGAATCAAGGCAGGTGGAGACTGTCGTAGTTTTAAGAAATACGACTTATTCCCATATTTACACCTGAGTTTGGAAGGAAGGAGTCCAGATCTTACAGCATGGTCCTCTCAAGAGTGCAGCACTGGAGTCCAAGGCATCTCTTCCAGCCTGCCTCCAGGCAGCCTGCCTAAGATGGATTTCCCTCTCTCTTCTCTCCCTTCTTCTTCCCAGCACACCTTGTGTTATGTACTAGGTTGAATAGGATCCAAAATGCAGCAGTCTGATTGGTCCTAGAACAATAGGATCCAAAATGCAGCAGTCTGATTGGTCCTAGAACAATGCAGCAGTATGATTGGTCCGCAGGAGCCACCCAATCCAGCTCCAGGTGGAAGTGAATCCACAACCTGATTGGCCTACAGGAGAATTCCGGAATTAGCCAATCACGTGCAGCCCATTGTGTAAATAATGTATATAAAGCAGATACTTTGGGGGAACATTCATTCCTCCTCACCACTATGAGCTGAATAAAGAGCATGAAATCCACTCTCGACTCCGAGTATATTTCACCTTGCTAAAAACTCTCATTTCCTGTCACTTCACACCCAGTTACCTGGCAACCTTCTGTTTGCCCAGCCCCAAGAATTCCTCTCAGTTGGGCCATCAATACCTTTTGTCAAGATAACGCCTCTATCTATCCTAAGTCTAGGCCTTGGCTTGGAAAGGACGCTTAGTCTGTATTCCTCCTAGCCCCCGCCACTGGGTTGCAATCTTCCCTTCAGTACTCCAAATAATTAAAATCCCATTGTTTATTAATTTCTAAGGTTTGGAGGCATCTCACCCTCAGACCTATAACACCATTCATTTAACTTTTGTGCTCAGTTTTGAGGTTTCAGGGGAGAGGAGGTTGTTGTTGAGCCTACTTTTTTTGAGCCCCAGGAACAGCACAGCCTGCTCCCAGTAGAGACTCTTTCCTACCCCTCCGCTTCATCTAATTATGGACAAGAGGAGTTTTGCATTCAACTTGCCCACTCTATTTGTATTGGAGGCTATTATTTTACCTGTTTTCCAATGGTGGAACAGGATTAAGGAGACTAAAAATAATTTCTAAATGGCACTTGAGCTGTAAAAGCTACAATGAGAGGGGGGGAAACACTCAGTATGCATGATTTTTTAAAAAAGCAGTAATTCACATTCAGAAGGGAGCCTGCTGGCTTCCCAGAAAACATGGAACATAGGAACTGAAGTAGGAGATAAGATGGGCAGTATATGGGGAAATATATTCAGAGTCGCAAAGTGATTTCATGCTCTTTATTCAGCTCATAGTGATGAGGAGGAATGAATGAAAGTCCCCTCAAAGTATCTGCTTTATATACATTATTTACACAATGGGCTGCACATGATTGGTTAATTCTGGAATTCTACTGTAAGCCAATCAGGTTGTGGATTCACTTATATCTGGAGCATGATTGGGTGGTTCCTGCCAACCAATCATACTGCTGCATTGTTCTTGGACCAATCAGACCGCTGCATTCTGAATCCTATTGTTCTAGGACCAATCAGACTGCTGCAATTTGGATCCTATTGTTCTAGGACCAATCAGACTGCTGCAGTTTGGATCCTATTCAACTCAGTACATAACAATGGGCAAAGACACTTACAGATTTTTTTTAAGGCAGGGTGGAAGGTGTCTCCTCTATGTACTAAGGCAGCAGAGAGTGAAAAGGAAACTGAAGGAAGGTTGTTTTTGTCCTAGTTTGGGGCAGATGCATACCGTCCATCTAAATCACATCCAACACATGTTTAAAGCACATGAATGCCCCCCAAAGAATGCTGGTTAGTGTAGTTTTTTGGGGGTGTTTTTTTAAAGAAGATTTTAAATTTCAACTAACAAAGCATACCTATACAGTCATACCTTGGTTCGCGAACGCCTTGCATGTCTAGTGTTTTGGCTCCCGAATGCCGCAAACCCGGAAGTCCGTGTTCCAGTTGCAAACGTTCTTTTGAACCCAAACGTCTGACACAGCTTCCACGCCTTCTGATTGGCTACAGGAGCTTCCTGCAGCCAATTGGAAGCTGCACCTTGGTTTCCGAACGTTTTGGAAGTCGAACGGACTTCCGGAGTGGATTCTGTTCGACTTCTGAGGTACCACTGTACAAGGAAAGCCAGTATACAGAAAAGAAATAAGAACGATGGCTGTATTTGAAGCACATCCAACACACATTTATAGCATGCTGTAAACTCATTCTTATTGGCACAGTTAGCCATTGAGAATAAAAGATAGCATATGTTGTTGTTGTTGGCACCCGCCTTTCTCATGGAGTGCACCTCTAGCGGTGAAGTCAAATCGCTGCGTTACCAGCACAGAAATAACCTCTCTTGTGCGCAAGCCTGGGCCATGTGTATGGAGGTCTTGAACTGTCCAAACACCCCCCTCAGCCTTGCTGTTGTTGTCTAAAGGAAAGCAGAGCACTACTTTTGGCACCAGCTTGGC